>NW_027361863.1:28855000-29455000 GCF_039654945.1 Dendrobates tinctorius
GAGGAATGGCACGCCGGAGCTGAGTGTCCCTTCTCCGGATGTTTCCTTCAACCATACCCAGCAAGTCAAGGAAGCTTTCCTGGGACATCCGTGTATAGTCAGCAAATTTCTCCGGGTTTTCCTGGAGCTCGCTGTACAGCGTGTGATATGCTCCACGGCTTGGCCGGAGTTCGATGATTGGATGCCTCCAAAACCTACGCCGCTGCCGTCTCTGCTGTCTCTCCCTCTCCCTTTCTTGCTGGCAACAAAAGACATACGCCTGAGACAGCGCAATGTCAAGATCCAGCTTGAAGCGGAAATTATCCAGACGCAAGTCCATCTTGACACCGGAAACAGCAGCAAAATCTGATGAATTCAGCAGTACAGGGTCTATAAAACATTCCAATGAAACACGCCCACTGGTGACCCATTGGTGGTCAAAGATTTTGCTATTGTGAAATGTCACACCTAAAAACGCATGCGCATAAAAAACGCAACCGCATGCAAAAACGCATGTAAAACGCAAGTAACACTGCGTTATTTTGACGCATCAGCGTGCGCATGAAGAAAAAAAAACGCACATTTGTTTTGCGTTTTTCTTTGCGTTTTTTATGCGCACGATGCGCTGCGCAAAAAAACGCTAATGTGAAACTAGCCTCAGCGGTTTTATCACCGCAAGCAGCGGGACTTTGGGCAGAAAGGAAAATATTTGGTGCAAAAAAAAAAAAGAAGAAAAATGAAAATAAAAGACGTAAATGACAATTCACGAAAGGTTCAGAGGAGCGCAGAGCTGTGGAGGAGACCCGAGCGCTGCTCCGGAGCACGGCTGGCTGCACAGGAGTGCAGAGCTGTGGAGGAGACCCGAGCGCTGCTCCGGAGCACGGCTGGCTGCACAGGAGCGCAGAGCTGTGGAGGAGACCCGAGCGCTGCTCCGGAGCACGGCTGGCTGCACAGGAGCGCAGAGCTGTGGAGGAGACCCGAGCGCTGCTCCGGAGCACGGCTGGCTGCACAGGAGCGCAGAGCTGTGGAGGAGACCCGAGCGCTGCTCCGGAGCACGGCTGGCTGCACAGGAGCGCAGAGCTGTGGAGGAGACCCGAGCGCTGCTCCGGAGCACGGCTGGCTGCACAGGAGCGCAGAGCTGTGGAGGAGACCCGAGCGCTGCTCCGGAGCACGGCTGGCTGCACAGGAGCGCAGAGGTGTGGAGGAGACCCGAGCTCTGCTTCGGAGCACGGCTGGCTGCACAGGAGCGCAGAGCTGTGGAGGAGACCCGAGCGCTGCTCCGGAGCACGGCTGGCTGCACAGGAGAGCAGAGCTGTGGAGGAGACCCGAGCGCTGCTCCGGAGCACGGCTGGCTGCACAGGAGCGCAGAGCTGTGGAGGAGACCAAGCGCTGCTCCGGAGCACGGCTGGCTGCACAGGAGCGCAGAGCTGTGGAGGAGACCCGAGCGCTGCTCCGGAGCACGGCTGGCTGCACAGGAGCGCAGAGCTGTGGAGGAGACCCGAGCGCTGCTCCGGAGCACGGCTGGCTGCACAGGAGCGCAGAGCTGTGGAGGAGACCCGAGCGCTGCTCCGGAGCACGGCTGGCTGCACAGGAGCGCAGAGCTGTGGAGGAGACCGAGCGCTGCTCCGGAGCACGGCTGGCTGCACAGGAGCGCAGAGCTGTGGAGGAGACCGAGCGCTGCTCCGGAGCACGGCTGGCTGCACAGGAGCGCAGAGCTGTGGAGGAGACCGAGCGCTGCTCCTGAGCACGGCTGGCTGCACAGGAGCGCAGAGCTGTGGAGGAGACCCGAGCGCTGCTCCGGAGCACTGCTGGCTGCACAGGAGCGCAGAGCTGTGGAGGAGACCCGAGCGCTGCTCCGGAGCACTGCTGGCTGCACAGGAGCGCAGAGCTGTGGAGGAGACCCGAGCGCTGCTCCGGAGCACGGCTGGCTGCACAGGAGCGCAGAGCTGTGGAGGAGACCCGAGCGCTGCTCCGGAGCACGGCTGGCTGCACAGGAGCGCAGAGCTGTGGAGGAGACCGAGCGCTGCTCCGGAGCACGGCTGGCTGCACAGGAGCGCAGAGCTGTGGAGGAGACCTGAGCGCTGCTCCGGAGCACTGCTGGCTGCACAGGAGCGCAGAGCTGTGGAGGAGACCCGAGCGCTGCTCCGGAGCACGGCTGGCTGCACAGGAGCGCAGAGCTGGTGCTGCCGTCCGTCCTGGTGCTGTGCTGCCGTCCATCCTGGTGCCGTGCTGCCGTCCATCCTGGTGCTGTGCTGCCGTCCATCCTGGTGCTGCCGTCCGTCCTGGTGCTGTGCTGCCATCCGTCCTGGTGCCGTGCTGCCGTCCATCCTGGTGCTGCCGTCCATCCTGGTGCTGCCGTCCGTCCTGGTGCTGTGCTGCCGTCCATCCTGGTGCTGCGGTCCGTCCTGGTGCTGTGCTGCCGTCCGTCCTGGTGCTGTGCTGCCGTCCGTCCTGGTGCTGTGCTGCCATCCGTCCTGGTGCCGTGCTGCCGTCAATCCTGGTGCTGCCGTCCGTCCTGGTGCTGTGCTGCCGTCCGTCCTGGTGCTGTGCTGCCGTCCGTCCTGGTGCTATGCTGCCGTCCTGAAGCTGCCGTCCGTCCTGGTGCTGTGCTGCCGTCCGTCCTGGTGCCATGCTGCTGTCCATCCTGGTGCTGCCGTCCATCCTGGTGCTGTGCTGCCGTCCATCCTGATGCTGTGCTGCGGTCCGTCCTGGTGCTATGCTGCCGTCCTGGAGCTGCCGTCCGTCCTGGTGCTGTGCTGCCGTCCGTCCTGGTGCTGTGCTGCCGTCCATCCTGGTGCCGTGCTGCCGTCCATCCTGGTGCTGCCGTCCATCCTGGTGCTGCCGTCCGTCCTGGTGCTGTGCTGCCGTCCGTCCTGGTGCTGTGCTGCCGTCCGTCCTGGTGCTGTGCTGCCGTCCATCCTGATGCTGTGCTGCGGTCCGTCCTGGTGCTGTGCTGCCGTCCTGGTGCTGCCATCCTGGTGCTGTGCTGCCGTCCGTCCTGGTGCTGTGCTGTTGTCCCTGTTCTGTGCTGCCTGACTGCTGTGCTGCCATCCTGGTGCTACGTCCTGGTGCCGTCCGTCCTGGTGCTGCCTTCCTGGTGCCGTCCGTCCTGGTGCTGTGCTGCCATCCGTCCTGGTGCTGATGTCCCTGTTTTGTGCTGCCTGACTGCTGTGCTGCCATCCTGGTGCTACGTTCTGGTGCCGTTCGTCCTGGTGCTGCCTTCCTGGTACGGTCCGTCCTGGTGCTGTGCTGCCGTCCGTCCTGGTGCTGTGCTGATGTCCCTGTTTTGTGCTGCCTGACTGCTGTGCTGCCATCCTGGTGCTGCGTCCTGGTGCCGTCCGTCCTGGTCCATCCTGGTGCTGTGCTGCTGTCCATCCTGGTGCTGTGCTGCTGTCTGTCCTGGTGCTGTCCTGCTGTCTGTCCTGGTGCTGCCGTCCGTCCTGGTGCTGTGCTGCCGTCCGTCCTGGTGCTGTGCTGATGTCCCTGTTTTGTGCTGCCTGACTGCTGTGCTGCCATCCTGGTGCTGCGTCCTGGTGCCGTCCGTCCTGGTCCATCCTGGTGCTGTGCTGCTGTCCGTCCTGGTGCTGTGCTGCTGTCTGTCCTGGTGCTGTCCTGCTGTCTGTCCTGGTGCTGCCGTCCGTCCTGGTGCTGTGCTGCCGTCCTTCCTGGTGCTGTGCTGCTGTCCCTGTTCTGGGCTGCCTGACTGCTGTGCTGTTGGACTACTGCCTGTAATGTAAGTATTGGTGTCCATTTTTTTTTTCTGCTTCATTGTGTTTGGGTCTGAACAAGTTTAATTTTTCTTCTCTGTTCTTTTCTGTAGTGTTTCACTTGACTGCTGCCTGCTATTCCAACATGTCCTCCGCTGAAGCTTCCCAGAGTGGACATGACACCGATTATGTAATCACATTTGATATACTGATTAGTATGTATTGACTGGCAATTCTATATATGTGGTAATCATGTATTTTCTTTACAGGTATCTTCCAGTGCGGAAGAGCAGGCGCAGCCAAGTGGAAATGAATCTTCCCAGGGCCGTCGGGCTCAAGTTTCTGAGGCGGAAAGACAGGGTGTAAGGATTCTTTTCTTTATCTGAGTTGTAATTGAATTTGTTTTCAGATTTACTTTTTTTACTTCATCTATAGGTTCCACAACGTGAGGAAGGCAAACCAGAGCTTGGCAACGACCAACTAATTCAATCCAGAGCGAGCAGCGTTGTGGGACCCCTGTGATCGTGATCATACAGACTCCGCATGGATTCGACGACTCTGTGAAGAAGTGGCAAGATGGCTGCTGGCTGATTGGGGCCGTGCCACGCCACATGCCAGAAAGGAATTTCGTACGTATTGCAATGTGGTCTGACGCGGCAGTGAACTTGTTAATGAAGGTGCATTGTTTTACAATTAATTTTTTCCTTTTTTCCCCCTTCACAGTGAAGAGATTAAAAGTCCGTTGGCATTCGATGAAGGATCGCATCAATAAGGACATGGGAGTGGAGATTCGGGTTCGAAGTGGTTCTGCTCCAACAATCCGAAAATATAAGTACTATCATCAGCTTTTGTTTCTGAGGCCTGCGGTTGGTCAGCGAACGTGAGTATCTTTTGTGTAGTCTTACTATTATTTAGACTTTTTATTTTTTTACTAATATTTTTCATTTATTTTCCACACAACGTGGATCGTCCTCTGTTGGAGCGGCCCCTCATCGACCAGCCAGCAAACCGGCCCAATCCCAATCATCCACCAGCGATGGAGCAACCAGGCTGGGGAACAGGCAGCTGGTCCTTCTGGTTTTCCCCTCTCCCAGCCCTCTGCCACTACTTTACTTGGGTCTGCTCGCCAGCGGCAGAGGGCTGGGAGAGGTCAGTCATGCCCAAGTTTGTTCACTTAGGCTCGATCTTCCAGGATGGGATTAAGTTGTTTGTAGTAAACCAGAGAGCACAAAAAAGGGAAAACCCGTTAAATATAACGTTTAATTAAATGATTAAAGAGAACAAGCATATGTGAGCTCACACAAAACCAGGGGGCCAGAGAGAATACACTTGTATACTCTATATATGTAAATAAGGTATATATGCAAAAGGGGCAAAAAACTATCAATCCCTATCTAGCCCTAGTAAGGCCCTTCCTGACTGCGGAGGTTGGCACCCTAGTTGTTGACAACATGGCGTCCCTAATAACGCCCTAGACCACCCTACGTATGCAAAAAAGGACACAAAAAAACAAAAACTCACACACTTGAATACCGGAAAAAACTAATATAAAGTGCTATAGTGCTGTATAACTTATCTCGTAGTATAATAACCCTCCCAAAAATTGGAGTCTTATCTCGGAGTAATACCAAGGTACAAAAAAAGCAGCTTACTGACACATCTCGTAGTCAAAAGATCATTCAATGCTGCTAAAGGGCAGACAGATAATTAACCCTCAAAAACGTCTACAATGAAAAATACAGCAATATGATGCATGTCAAGCACTTAAAGCAAAACCATCCTCAGGACAAGCCTGTGGAATCAAAATGCACACTGCATAGTCAGTAATAGCCAGAGTCAGCATGTAAAAAACTATTGCAAGCAAACGGGTAAAATAGCCCCGCAATAGAAAGAGAGACGGGGGTAACAATGACCCTGTACAGCAAGAGGTTAAATCCACATCAGCATCCAAAAAAAATGTGGAATTCCTTTGTGTATAATTTACACCCAGAGTACAATCCTCTTTGCAAACATATTAGATTCTCAAACAAAACAGCGTCTCATGAGATTAAATGCCGTTACCTCCGTCATAATACAGCGGCTCCCGCTGCCCCCAGTGGCTGATAAGTGCATGTGATTTCACACGCTGTATTATGATTGAGGTAACTGCATTTAACCTCATGAGACGGAGTTTTTGTTTGAGAATGGGGTGTTGTCAATAGCGATAACGACGTCTTCTCCGTCTTTCTCTTCTTTCTTCTTCATAAGCCACAGCAAAGGCAACAGCCAATTTCAGTGACAAATCAAGATTAAGGTTGAAGCTCTCCACGCCAAGATTCATCTTGCAGCAGGATATAGCAGCAAAAGACGAGGACTTCATCTGTGCAGTGGGTCTATATATATAGAAATCCCATGAGACGCGCCCATTGGGTGTCTGGTGTCAAGGAAACTCTACTGGAAAAGTATTGGAAATATCGAACGCATGCGCAGAAAGAACTCAAACGCATGCACACGCAGTGTTTTTTTGCCGTCATGTGGGTCGCCCTCCCAGGGCTGTGGGGTACTCGGTACCGGGCCGGTGTCAGGGGGATGTGTCACAGCAGCGGTGACCCGGTCCGTGGCCCTGGGCGCCCAAGTAATGGCGATATGTGAATGGTGAATAGTTCGTGACGCCACCTGTGGTGCTCGGCAAGGGAGGTGTTAAGCCGACGCTGCAGACAGATCCTCTGGGACAGATGGTGTGGTGCAGCAGTGATGGTATAGCCCTCCACAGGCAGGGCTGATGTCCCAGGGCAGTGTGGATGTGGAGACACTTAGATGGTGCAGTGTTTGGCGCAGGGGATGTAGTAGTGTCAGGCGGACGGACGCAGGAAGGAATGGAGAAAACCAGGGCATGCAGTTCCAAAGCTTTACTCACAGTAAGTAGTGCCCACTTCTGTGCCGTGTCCTCCGTGTCAGGGACTCCGTCAACCTCCAGACAAGATGGAATGCTCCCTTCCACACTCCGCCAACTTATGTGCCTTTCCTGAACGTCTCCTCTATAGCCCCTTTAATTGTGAAGATCTCCAGTACCGTGGTACGCTGGACTTCCTCCTGACAGATGTTCCCAAGAACCTCACTTGTACGGCAGACAGCTGTAGCCTGCTTCGGGGACTCTCAACTCCTGAGTCCCGGCTCTCTATCCGTGTTGCTGTTGTGCCCCAAGTCTTAGATGGGAGTAGTGCATTTACAGCCAACTACTCCACCGGTGTCTGCTGCAGAACCATAAGTGTCCATACAACCTCGGGGACCGGGCCCCGGCCTTGCGCTGAGAACCTATAGGCAGTGTTCCTCTTCTAACCCACGTCCTCTCTGTTCTCCTACTCCTTCGTTCCGCGCTGTTCCTTCTCTCTTATGGAAGCTTAGGTTTCAGTTCTACGTCTTTCTCCTTTTCCTTTCCCGTGCCAGCTGGCTCAGATCACTGAGGCAGCTGCAGCACTCCTTCCTCCATCCCTTCTTCCAGGGATCCTCAATCCTGTCTGAGTGACTTCTTACCCGCCTGACCTTCTGTCAGACTGACCTGTCCTCCTACACTTTCCCACTCTTTTATGTATCTTAACTCCACCCACCTCCCAGCACATCCAGTGTTCCATGCAGGGAACCACCAAAGTGCTCTGCTACTCTCTGAGCCAGGAGCTGCAATGTGGTTGAGCAGAACTACCCTGTTGTGTGGGGTGCGAGTGTTGGAGTGCGGAAAGGAGTTCCCAACCTACCGGGATGGTGGGGCACCACACCTTTAGAGAAGGTGTAGTGCCTCTGTGGCGACTGAGCCTCAGGGGCGCCAGACATCCATAAGATGATGCGGATAAAAAACGCTGCGTAAACATGCGTTTGCATGCGTTTTTGCACGCGTTTGCGTTCTGCGTACAGAAACGCTAATATGAACCTAGCCTAAGAGAAGAATCAGGAAAAAACGTCCTGAAGCTTCTCCTGCTCGTTCCCCTTGTGTGTTAGAGACGTCACATGCACAGATCCTTGGGCGGTGTTCACACAAGGCCGCGCCATAAAGTGAGTGCAGAGCTGCCTCATACAGCAGTGCCGAGTCTACGCCATATAGTGAGTGCAGAGCTACTGTTACACCCGGTCCCCATGCTGGCCCCGTGCCCCGGTCTGCCACTGCACCCCATGCTGGTCTCTTACCTCCTGGTCTGCACGCTGTCCATGTACAGCAGCGTGCTCCCTGTCTGCCTCATGCTGCTCCTCAGCGTCCTATTCTTTCCCCCTCCTCCAGCTCTTGGCATCCGGCCAGCAGGTCTCCAGGCAAAGTTATTAGAGCGCGCGCGCTCCCCTGGCTTCTTAAAGGGTCAGCATGCATTTTTCAGATCTGGTAATTATCCAATGGCAGCGCACTGGCTGCTATTTCTGTCCTCTCCTCCATAGGGAGAGCGCCGGAGCAACGAATAGCAACCATTACTACAGCCGGTTCTGCTCCTCACCTGTCTGCACTGCGTTTGCAGTCTCTGTGCATTCTCTCATGCTATCTGTCTCCACAGATTATCTGTACCCTGATAACCCTGGCTATCTCTGCAATCATCTGTGCAAAAGCCATCCTGTTCCGCCAACAGCCATCCGAGTCCGAGGACTGAGACAAGGTTACTGGAGCCTGCTAACTACCAACTACCCGGATCCAGGACCCGCCTCATTACGAGCTATTGTTTCTTTTATCCCTTTTTGGTCCCGCTGGGACAGCTGCCACATGTCCGGGGTCTAACTGGAGGTAGCACCTGTGTCCTCCGGGTATTCCATTCTGGTCCTGTCTGAGGGACTTTACTACGGGTATCCGGGGCTCACTAGTCACGCCCCCTTCGGAGCCCCCCGGACCATGGTCACGAGGTTCCACTTTAAAAATAAAAAACGAATGTGAACTTCACCATCTGTGCCTCCGCTTCCATTCGTTACAGCTGCCTCATACAGCAGTGCTGAGTCCGCACCATACAGTGAGTGCAGAGATGCCTCATACAGCAGTGCTGACTCCGCACCATACAGTGAGTGCAGAGCTGCCTCATACAGCAGTGCTGAGTCTCCACCATACAGTGAGTGCAGAGCTGCCTCGTACAGCAGTGCTGAGTCCGCACCATACAGTGAGTGCAGAGCTGCCTCGTACAGCAGTGCTGAGTCCGCACCATACAGTGAGTGCAGAGCTGCCTCGTACAGCAGTGCTGAGTCCGCACCATACAGTGAGTGCAGAGCTGCCTCGTACAGCAGTGCTGAGTCCGCACCATACAGTGAGTGCAGAGCTGCCTCGTACAGCAGTGCTGAGTCCGCACCATACAGTGAGTGCAGAGATGCCTCATACAGCAGTGCTGAGTCCGCACCATACAGTGAGTGCAGAGATGCCTCATACAGCAGTGCTGACTCCGCACCATACAGTGAGTGCAGAGCTGCCTCATACAGCAGTGCTGAGTCCGCACCATACAGCGAGTGCAGAGCTGCCTCATACAGCAGTGCTGAGTCTGTACCATACAGTGAGTGCAGAGCTGCCTCATACAGCAGTGCTGAGTCCACACCATACAGTGAGTGCAGAGCTGCCTCATACAGCAGTGCTGAGTCCGCACCATACAGCGAGTGCAGAGCTGCCTCATACAGCAGTGCTGAGTCCGCACCATACAGTGAGTGCAGAGCTGCCTCATACAGCAGTGCTGAGTCCGCACCATACAGTGAGTGCAGAGCTGCCTCATACAGCAGTGCCGAGTCCGCACCATACAGCGAGTGCAGAGCTGCCTCATACAGCAGTGCTGAGTCTGTACCATACAGCGAGTGCAGAGCTGCCTCATACAGCAGTGCTGAGTCTGTACCATACAGTGAGTGCAGAGATGCCTCACAGCAGTGCTGAGTCCGCACCATACAGTGAGTGCAGAGCTGCCTCATACAGCAGTGCTGAGTCCGCACCATACAGCGAGTGCAGAGCTGCCTCATACAGCAGTGCTGAGTCTGTACCATACAGTGAGTGCAGAGCTGCCTCATACAGCAGTGCTGAGTCCGTACCATACAGCGAGTGCAGAGCTGCCTCATACAGCAGTGCTGAGTCTGTACCATACAGTGAGTGCAGAGCTGCCTCATACAGCAGTGCCGAGTCCGCACCATACAGTGAGTGCAGAGCTGCCTCATACAGCAGTGCTGAGTCTGTACCATACAGTGAGTGCAGAGCTGCCTCATACAGCAGTGCTGAGTCCGTACCATACAGCGAGTGCAGAGCTGCCTCATACAGCAGTGCTGAGTCCGCACCATACGGTGAGTGCAGAGCTGCCTCATACAGCAGTGCCGAGTCCGCACCATACAGCGAGTGCAGAGCTGCCTCATACAGCAGTGCTGAGTCTCCACCATACAGTGAGTGCAGAGCTGCCTCATACAGCAGTGCTGAGTCCGCACCATACAGTGAGTGCAGATCTGCCTCATACAGCAGTGCTGAGTCCGCACCATACAGTGAGTGCAGAGCTGCCTCTTACAGCAGTGCTGAGTCCGCACCATACGGTGAGTGCAGAGCTGCCTCATACAGCAGTGCCGAGTCCGCACCATACAGTGAGTGCAGAGCTGCCTCATACAGCAGTGCTGAGTCCGCACCATACAGTGAGTGCAGAGCTGCCTCATACAGCAGTGCTGAGTCCGCACCATACAGTGAGTGCAGAGCTGCCTCATACAGCAGTGCCGAGTCCGCACCATACAGCGAGTGCAGAGCTGCCTCGTACAGCAGTGCCGAGTCCGCACCATACAGCGAGTGCAGAGCTGCCTCATACAGCAGTGCTGAGTCCGCACCATACAGTGAGTGCAGAGCTGCCTCATACAGCAGTGCCGAGTCCGCACCATACAGTGAGTGCAGAGCTGCCTCATACAGCAGTGCTGAGTCTGTACCATACAGTGAGTGCAGAGCTGCCTCATACAGCAGTGCTGAGTCCGTACCATACAGCGAGTGCAGAGCTGCCTCGTACAGCAGTGCCGAGTCCGCACCATACAGCGAGTGCAGAGCTGCCTCGTACAGCAGTGCCGAGTCCGCACCATACAGCGAGTGCAGAGCTGCCTCGTACAGCAGTGCCGAGTCCGCACCATACAGCGAGTGCAGAGCTGCCTCGTACAGCAGTGCCGAGTCCGCACCATACAGTCAGTGCAGAGCTGCCTCGTACAGCAGTGCTGAGTCCGCACCATACAGCGAGTGCAGAGCTGCCTCGTACAGCAGTGCCGAGTCCGCACCATACAGTGAGTGCAGAGCTGCCTCATACAGCAGTGCTGAGTCCGCACCATACAGCGAGTGCAGAGCTGCCTCATACAGCAGTGCCGAGTCCGCACCATACAGTGAGTGCAGAGCTGCCTCGTACAGCAGTGCCGAGTCCACACCATACAGTGAGTGCAGAGCTGCCTCATACAGCAGTGCCGAGTCCACACCATACAGTGAGTGCAGAGCTGCCTCGTACAGCAGTGCCGAGTCCGCACCATACAGTGAGTGCAGAGCTGCCTCGTACAGCAGTGCCGAGTCCGCACCATACAGCGAGTGCAGAGCTGCCTCGTACAGCAGTGCTGAGTCCGCACCATACAGGGAGTGCAGAGCTGCCTCGTACAGCAGTGCTGAGTCCGCACCATACAGGGAGTGCAGAGCTGCCTCGTACAGCAGTGCCGAGTCCGCACCATACAGCGAGTGCAGAGCTGCCTCGTACAACAGTGCCGAGTCCGCACCATACAGTGAGTGCAGAGCTGCCTCGTACAGCAGTGCTGAGTCCGCACCATACAGCGAGTGCAGAGCTGCCTCATACAGCAGTGCTGAGTCCGCACCATACAGTGAGTGCAGAGCTGCCTCATACAGCAGTGCCGAGTCCGCACCATACAGTGAGTGCAGAGCTGCCTCATACAGCAGTGCTGAGTCCGCACCATACAGTGAGTGCAGAGCTGCCTCATACAGCAGTGCCGAGTCCGCACCATACAGTGAGTGCAGAGCTGCCTCATACAGCAGTGCTGAGTCTGTACAATACAGTGAGTGCAGAGCTGCCTCGTACAGCAGTGCCGAGTCCGCACCATACAGTGAGTGCAGAGCTGCCTCGTACAGCAGTGCTGAGTCCGCACCATACAGGGAGTGCAGAGCTGCCTCGTACAGCAGTGCCGAGTCCGCACCATACAGCGAGTGCAGAGCTGCCTCGTACAACAGTGCCGAGTCCGCACCATACAGTGAGTGCAGAGCTGCCTCGTACAGCAGTGCTGAGTCCGCACCATACAGTGAGTGCAGAGCTGCCTCATACAGCAGTGCTGAGTCTGTACAATACAGTGAGTGCAGAGCTGCCTCGTACAGCAGTGCCGAGTCCGCACCATACAGTGAGTGCAGAGCTGCCTCGTACAGCAGTGCTGAGTCCGCACCATACAGGGAGTGCAGAGCTGCCTCGTACAGCAGTGCCGAGTCCGCACCATACAGCGAGTGCAGAGCTGCCTCGTACAACAGTGCCGAGTCCGCACCATACAGTGAGTGCAGAGCTGCCTCATACAGCAGTGCTGAGTCTGTACAATACAGTGAGTGCAGAGCTGCCTCGTACAGCAGTGCCGAGTCCGCACCATACAGGGAGTGCAGAGCTGCCTCGTACAGCAGTGCTGAGTCCGCACCATACAGGGAGTGCAGAGCTGCCTCGTACAGCAGTGCCGAGTCCGCACCATACAGCGAGTGCAGAGCTGCCTCGTACAACAGTGCCGAGTCCGCACCATACAGTGAGTGCAGAGCTGCCTCGTACAGCAGTGCTGAGTCCGCACCATACAGCGAGTGCAGAGCTGCCTCATACAGCAGTGCTGAGTCCGCACCATACAGTGAGTGCAGAGCTGCCTCATACAGCAGTGCCGAGTCCGCACCATACAGTGAGTGCAGAGCTGCCTCATACAGCAGTGCTGAGTCCGCACCATACAGTGAGTGCAGAGCTGCCTCATACAGCAGTGCCGAGTCCGCACCATACAGTGAGTGCAGAGCTGCCTCATACAGCAGTGCTGAGTCTGTACAATACAGTGAGTGCAGAGCTGCCTCGTACAGCAGTGCCGAGTCCGCACCATACAGTGAGTGCAGAGCTGCCTCATACAGCAGTGCTGAGTCCGCACCATACAGCGAGTGCAGAGCTGCCTCATACAGCAGTGCCGAGTCCGCACCATACAGTGAGTGCAGAGCTGCCTCGTACAGCAGTGCCGAGTCCGCACCATACAGTGAGTGCAGAGCTGCCTCATACAGCAGTGCCGAGTCCGCACCATACAGTGAGTGCAGAGCTGCCTCATACAGCAGTGCTGAGTCTGTACCATACAGTGAGTGCAGAGCTGCCTCATACAGCAGTGCTGAGTCCGCACCATACAGTGAGTGCAGAGCTGCCTCGTACAGCAGTGCTGAGTCCGCACCATACAGTGAGTGCAGAGCTGCCTCGTACAGCAGTGCTGAGTCCGCACCATACAGCGAGTGCAGAGCTGCCTCATACAGCAGTGCTGAGTCCGCACCATACAGTGAGTGCAGAGCTGCCTCGTACAGCAGTGCTGAGTCCGCACCATACAGTGAGTGCAGAGCTGCCTCATACAGCAGTGCCGAGTCCGCACCATACAGTGAGTGCAGAGCTGCCTCATACAGCAGTGCTGAGTCTGTACCATACAGTGAGTGCAGAGCTGCCTCGTACAGCAGTGCCGAGTCCGCACCATACAGTGAGTGCAGAGCTGCCTCGTACAGCAGTGCTGAGTCCGCACCATACAGTGAGTGCAGAGCTGCCTCGTACAGCAGTGCTGAGTCCGCACCATACAGTGAGTGCAGAGCTGCCTCGTACAGCAGTGCTGAGTCCGCACCATACAGCGAGTGCAGAGCTGCCTCGTACAGCAGTGCTGAGTCCGCACCATACAGCGAGTGCAGAGCTGCCTCATACAGCAGTGCTGAGTCCGCACCATACAGCGAGTGCAGAGCTGCCTCATACAGCAGTGCTGAGTCCGCACCATACAGCGAGTGCAGAGCTGCCTCGTACAGCAGTGCTGAGTCCGCACCATACAGCGAGTGCAGAGCTGCCTCGTACAGCAGTGCTGAGTCCGCACCATACAGCGAGTGCAGAGCTGCCTCATACAGCAGTGCTGAGTCCGCACCATACAGCGAGTGCAGAGCTGCCTCGTACAGCAGTGCTGAGTCCGCACCATACAGCGAGTGCAGAGCTGCCTCGTACAGCAGTGCTGAGTCCGCACCATACAGCGAGTGCAGAGCTGCCTCGTACAACAGTGCCGAGTCCGCACCATACAGTGAGTGCAGAGCTGCCTCGTACAGCAGTGCTGAGTCCGCACCATACAGCGAGTGCAGAGCTGCCTCATACAGCAGTGCTGAGTCCGCACCATACAGCGAGTGCAGAGCTGCCTCATACAGCAGTGCCGAGTCCGCACCATACAGTGAGTGCAGAGCTGCCTCATACAGCAGTGCTGAGTCCGCACCATACAGTGAGTGCAGAGCTGCCTCATACAGCAGTGCCGAGTCCGCACCATACAGTGAGTGCAGAGCTGCCTCATACAGCAGTGCTGAGTCTGTACAATACAGTGAGTGCAGAGCTGCCTCGTACAGCAGTGCCGAGTCCGCACCATACAGTGAGTGCAGAGCTGCCTCATACAGCAGTGCTGAGTCCGCACCATACAGTGAGTGCAGAGCTGCCTCATACAGCAGTGCCGAGTCCGCACCATACAGTGAGTGCAGAGCTGCCTCGTACAGCAGTGCCGAGTCCGCACCATACAGTGAGTGCAGAGCTGCCTCATACAGCAGTGCCGAGTCCGCACCATACAGTGAGTGCAGAGCTGCCTCATACAGCAGTGCTGAGTCTGTACCATACAGTGAGTGCAGAGCTGCCTCATACAGCAGTGCTGAGTCCGCACCATACAGTGAGTGCAGAGCTGCCTCGTACAGCAGTGCTGAGTCCGCACCATACAGTGAGTGCAGAGCTGCCTCGTACAGCAGTGCTGAGTCCGCACCATACAGCGAGTGCAGAGCTGCCTCATACAGCAGTGCTGAGTCCGCACCATACAGTGAGTGCAGAGCTGCCTCGTACAGCAGTGCTGAGTCCGCACCATACAGTGAGTGCAGAGCTGCCTCATACAGCAGTGCCGAGTCCGCACCATACAGTGAGTGCAGAGCTGCCTCATACAGCAGTGCTGAGTCTGTACCATACAGTGAGTGCAGAGCTGCCTCGTACAGCAGTGCCGAGTCCGCACCATACAGTGAGTGCAGAGCTGCCTCGTACAGCAGTGCTGAGTCCGCACCATACAGTGAGTGCAGAGCTGCCTCGTACAGCAGTGCTGAGTCCGCACCATACAGTGAGTGCAGAGCTGCCTCGTACAGCAGTGCTGAGTCCGCACCATACAGCGAGTGCAGAGCTGCCTCGTACAGCAGTGCTGAGTCCGCACCATACAGCGAGTGCAGAGCTGCCTCATACAGCAGTGCTGAGTCCGCACCATACAGCGAGTGCAGAGCTGCCTCATACAGCAGTGCTGAGTCCGCACCATACAGCGAGTGCAGAGCTGCCTCGTACAGCAGTGCTGAGTCCGCACCATACAGCGAGTGCAGAGCTGCCTCGTACAGCAGTGCTGAGTCCGCACCATACAGCGAGTGCAGAGCTGCCTCATACAGCAGTGCTGAGTCCGCACCATACAGCGAGTGCAGAGCTGCCTCGTACAGCAGTGCTGAGTCCGCACCATACAGCGAGTGCAGAGCTGCCTCGTACAGCAGTGCTGAGTCCGCACCATACAGCGAGTGCAGAGCTGCCTCATACAGCAGTGCTGAGTCCGCACCATACAGCGAGTGCAGAGCTGCCTCATACAGCAGTGCTGAGTCCGCACCATACAGCGAGTGCAGAGCTGCCTCATACAGCAGTGCTGAGTCCGCACCATACAGCGAGTGCAGAGCTGCCTCATACAGCAGTGCTGAGTCCGCACCATACAGCGAGTGCAGAGCTGCCTCATACAGCAGTGCTGAGTCCGCACCATACAGCGAGTGCAGAGCTGCCTCGTACAGCAGTGCTGAGTCCGCACCATACAGCGAGTGCAGAGCTGCCTCGTACAGCAGTGCTGAGTCCGCACCATACAGCGAGTGCAGAGCTGCCTCGTACAGCAGTGCTGAGTCCGCACCATACAGCGAGTGCAGAGCTGCCTCATACAGCAGTGCTGAGTCCGCACCATACAGCGAGTGCAGAGCTGCCTCGTACAGCAGTGCTGAGTCCGCACCATACAGCGAGTGCAGAGCTGCCTCATACAGCAGTGCTGAGTCCGCACCATACAGCGAGTGCAGAGCTGCCTCATACAGCAGTGCTGAGTCCGCACCATACAGCGAGTGCAGAGCTGCCTCATACAGCAGTGCTGAGTCCGCACCATACAGTGAGTGCAGAGCTGCCTCATACAGCAGTGCTGAGTCCGCACCATACAGTGAGTGCAGAGCTGCCTCGTACAGCAGTGCTGAGTCCGCACCATACAGTGAGTGCAGAGCTGCCTCGTACAGCAGTGCTGAGTCCGCACCATACAGTGAGTGCAGAGCTGCCTCATACAGCAGTGCCGAGTCCGCACCATACAGTGAGTGCAGAGCTGCCTCATACAGCAGTGCCGAGTCCGCACCATACAGTGAGTGCAGAGCTGCCTCATACAGCAGTGCCGAGTCCGCACCATACAGTGAGTGCAGAGCTGCCTCATACAGCAGTGCTGAGTCCGCACCATACAGTGAGTGCAGAGCTGCCTCATACAGCAGTGCTGAGTCCGCACCATACAGTGAGTGCAGAGCTGCCTCATACAGCAGTGCTGAGTCCGCACCATACAGCGAGTGCAGAGCTGCCTCATACAGCAGTGCTGAGTCCGCACCATACAGCGAGTGCAGAGCTGCCTCATACAGCAGTGCTGAGTCCGCACCATACAGCGAGTGCAGAGCTGCCTCATACAGCAGTGCTGAGTCCGCACCATACAGTGAGTGCAGAGCTGCCTCATACAGCAGTGCTGAGTCCGCACCATACAGTGAGTGCAGAGCTGCCTCATACAGCAGTGCTGAGTCCGCACCATACAGTGAGTGCAGATCTGCCTCATACAGCAGTGCTGAGTCCGCACCATACAGTGAGTGCAGAGCTGCCGCATATCTTGCCATGTGAACTTTGCCATTGCCATGTTTTTTTTTAAGAAGCATTTTCTAATACATTTTTGGATTCGAAGAAGCTCGGACACGTCTACTTTTTCTCATCAGTACTACACGTGTGACCGCACGAGTTCCGTGCTTAAGCAAGCCGTGTGCCACTGTAGAGCTGATTCATTCTTTTTTCTTAGCAGATGGTGTAAGGAGGTGGCGAGGACCCTCAATTGCCTTCTGTCTCCTGGATAACGAACACTGGTTTTACATGCGGCTTCCTGACGTTTTCTAATGTTCTTGCAATGTGTAATGTGCTACATATGTTCTCAATGTCTTACACTAATGTGAATGCATTTGTACATGTTAAGCTTAGGGATAGAGTGCTAAGGGTTAAATATTTGGGAGGAGTTAAAAGGGGTATGGTGCAAAGCATCTGAACTTGGGGAAAGGACTTCCTGCTCTTAGAGCAGAGCCCAGGCAGGCTTGCCCAGGGCCGGACATGCGCCATAGTGAGGACAGAGGATTCCCCGGTTGTGGGGATAAAGGCTGCACTAGGCTGACAGGCAGTGTGAACGGACATTAGCTCTGCGGGATCGACCCTAGGAGAAATACAGGGTTTGGGACCAGGACAGGAGCAGGTGTTGTGCAGCCTACTGAAATTGCAGGGAAAGCGCTGGAAACATTGTCTTGTTTTCGCCATGCTCACTAAAGTTTTGCTGTTGGAACAGAACTTTGGCTTGTGTTTCCTGAGACCTCGTCCCCTGCAACCAAAATGAACGTGTGCTGAAGGTAACTGACTGTACCACAGGACTGGGACTTCACCTGTATTTTCGTGTGCAAGGTACCGGGGTGCTCACTGAGTGTGGCTTTGTAAACTCACCCACAACTACCACCCTGTGCCACCTTGTTACAGGCAAGGGTGGTAACTGGCTGATCAGAAGCTATTTTGGAGTCTTGGGCACAGGAGGGACAGGCTGAGACAAAGTCCGCAATATCCTTCTGCAGTGATGGCCACCAATAATGCCGTACATGAAGAAGAGCTGTTTTCTTCTGTCCGGCATGACCAAATAATTTAGACAAGTGACCCCAGTGAAGCACCCACTCTCTGTCCTGTTCAGAGAAGAAGATTTTTCCATATAGGACCTGAGGCAAATCTAGCAGGGCGACAGTAAGCATCGTGGAAGGTTCAATAATGCCCTGAGGCTCCTCCTCCTGGTCAGAAGACAGGACCTGGAAAGCGCATCCACTTTGATGTTCTTGTCTGTCGGCTGGAAGTGGAGAACCATATCAAAGCAGGTGAAGAACAAAGACCACCTGGCTTTTCAGGGATTTAGGCACTGTACGCAGTGCAGGCAGGCCGAGTTCTTGTGGTCCGTATAGATAATTACTGGATGAACCGCCCCTTCAAGTAGAAAGCGCCACTCCTCCAGAGCCATTTTTATCGCCAACAGTTCTCAATTGCCTATTGAGTAATTTTATTTTGAAGCCGAGAAGGCTTTAGAAAAGAAACCGCAGGTCACCATATGGCCGGAAGGAGAATTCTGGGTGAGGAAAAGGCATCTGCCTCCAGGATGAATTACTTAATGTTGTCCTGCCGGTGCAGCACTGGAGCTTTGTCTCCTGTTTTAAGGACTTAAGGCACTTTCAGCCTCCGGAGTCCACACCCTGGGGTTAGCTCCCTTGCGGGTCAGGGCAGAGATTGGAGCGGTCCAGGAGGAGAAATGCGTAATGAACTGGCAGTAGTAATTAGTGAATCCTAGTAAGCATTGTATTGTCTTTGGACCGTCAGGGCGAGGTCATTTCAGAACAGTGAATACCTTCTCGGGATCCATCTTTAGCCCCGTCTCGGAGATAATGCACCCAAGGAACGGAAGAGAGGTTTGCTCGAACACACATTTTTCAAACTTGGCGTACAAACGATTCTTCCTCAGGTTCTGCAGAACCTGGCGAACATCCCTCCTGTGTGTGGGCAGTTCAGGAGAGAACACTTATATGTCATCCAGGTAGACCACCACACATATAGAGAAGGTCCCGAAAGATGTCGTGCAACAGTTCTTAGAAGACTGCCGGGGCATTACAGAGCCCAAACAGCATTACACAATATTCTTAATGGCCATCCTGAGTGTTAAAGGCAGTCTTCCATTCATCCCCCTGGCATATTCGAATCAAGCTGTATGCCCCCCGCATATCAAGTTTAGTAAAGACTCTGGAACTTTTCAGACGATCAAACAGCTTTGATATGAGTGGCACATGATATTTATTTTTGACCATTATCTGATTGAGACCCTTATAGTCTATACAGGGATGAAGTGAGACGTCCTTATTCTTTACAAAGAAGAATCCTGCTCCAGCCAGGGAGGAAGACTTCCAGATAAATCCCCTGGCTAAGTTCTCTTTGATATATTCGGACATGGCTCGGGTCTCAGCCTGGGACAGAGGGCAGATACGGCCTCATGGATTAGAAGTGCCAGGAAGGAGGTCTGTAGGGCAGTCGTATGGCCCGTGTGGTGGTAGTGTGTCTGCCTCCTTTTTATCAAATGAAGATGGCTTTAAGGTGCAATGATACACTGCGCTGCTGTAGGTATAATTCAAGGAAATTTATTGGTGCCTACGTGTTTCCTGAGCTGTCCCAGCTCACTTCATCAGGGCATGATACAAGCATGTAATGCAGGAGATTATATACAATCCAAAGTGGAAAAAAAAAAAAGGGGCAGGACAAGTAACTGCCACATCAGCAAGGCAATGGTATAAAACACATTAAAATAATTGTGTTTTAATAGAATATATTAAAACCGCATATAATAAGAATACATACTCTCGAACAATAAAAAAGAAAATGTATATATTTCTTTTGAAACAGACACGGGGGATCACGGGGTCCAATAAAAAAAGTAGTTAAAATCATCCTCAAGGAGTGTAGAACACAGTTCCAAAGTTAAGAATGTATGGTGTTTTAATCCACATGACCATGATGACTAGTGAGGAATGGGGTATGATTTTTCGGATCAATGTTAAGATCAATCTATTCTCTTCCAGAATAAATAGTAAATCCAAAGAGATGTACCCTGAATAACGGAAAAAAAAAAATTGATTATAAGGGCACTTATAAAAAAAAAATATATATATATATACCGATTGTAAAAAAGAAAAAAAATGTTTGAAATAAAGTGCAGTAGTGTTTTAATATTAAATATATTAAATCATAAAACATGGTAACAATGTAAAAAGAGGGGGTTGTAGTATTATAAAGAGACACTAAAAAATATATATATATATACCGATTGTAAAAAAGAAAAAAAATGTTTGAAATAAAGTGCAGTAGTGTTTTAATATTAAATATATTAAATCATAAAACATGGTAACAATGTAAAAAGAGGGGGTTGTAGTATTATAAAGAGACACTAGATGGCGCTAACACGAGCTTCAAGGAAGTGTCAGAAGCTTGAAGAGAATACTACAGTTAAAAGAGAGAGCTTGACTCCTTGAGGATGATTTTAACTACTTTTTTTATTGGACCCCGTGATCCCCCGTGTCTATTTCAAAAGAAATATATACATTTTCTTTTTTATTGTTCTTGAGTATGTATTCTTATTATATGCGGTTTTAATATATTCTATTAAAACACAATTATTTTAATGTGTTTTATACCATTGCCTTGCTGATGTGGCAGTTACTTGCCCTGCCCCTTTTTTTTTTTTTTTTCCACTTTGGATTGTATATAAACTCCTGCATTGCATGCTTGTATCATGCCCTGATGAAGTGAGCTGGGACAGCTCAGGAAACGCGTAGGCACCAATAAATTTCCTTGAATTATACCTACAGCAGCGCAGTGCATCATTGCACCTTAAAGCCATCTTCACTTACAAGTCCTTGGACCCTGTGCAGACTGCAGCAGCTGTTTCATGCGGTTGTAGGTGTTGTGACCGAAGTTTCACAACCCTATTGGGTGAGTCTCTCCTTGTCTCACCCTTACAATTGTGGATGCGCCCTGTTTTGTTCCTTTTTAGCAAAGACAGCCGCATAAGTCCAGTAAACAGGAGGCAAGCCAGGTAAATTAGATTGAGTAGCCGGAGGTCAGGCAGCACGAATCGAAACAATGCACCTCTTGTGTCAGGCCTGGCCCCAATGGAGTACTTTTCCGATCTCCAATCTAAGACAGGCTCATGTTTTCGTAGCCATGGTAGGCACAAGAGCAGGGTATGGGACAGACCCGATAGTACATAAAAAGAGATTCTCTCCGCGTGCAGCATTTCAACCTGAAGTTCCGCAGGCTCAGATACTAATAGAACGGCCTCGGATAGAGGTTTCCCATTCACAGAGGATGCCACCAACGGATTTTGTAGGTGTTGAATGGAGATCTGATACCGCTCCTCCACGGCCTGTTAAATGAAATTTCCTGTGGAACCAAAGTTCAGATAGGCCGATAAAACAAAACGGATTCTGCCACAGGAAACGGCTAATGACAGAGCCAGCGGAGGAGAGTAGTCCTCACCCAGGGTAGCCTCTCCAACAAACCCTAGGCTCTGGAGTTTCCTGTTTTTTTGAGGGCAGGAATTGATTAAATGTTCAGGACTGCTGCTATAGAAGCACATTACCTCAGCACGACGAACCTCGTGACAATGCTTGGCCAGCTTCACCCGGCCGATTTGCATAGACACAGACAAGGGTGCCAAAGCTGAGTTCTGTGGCATGATCGGCCTTTGAAAGATAGGAGTCAAGTGCACAAGTCTTCTCTTGCAGGTCACCTCCTTGGAGCGCTCCTGAAATCTGATGTTGATCCGAGATGTCAGGGAAGCCAGGACGTCCAGCGAGGTGGGTATTTAACGACCAGCCAGTTTGTCCTTGATTCTCCTCGAAAGGCCCTTCTCACTGTTCCAGGCAAACTCAGGACAGGGTGCGAAATCAGATGGCGTACTGGCCCGCTGTGAGATTTCCCTGGCGCAATCTGAGGATGGTGGATGCTGCTGAGGAGATGCGCCCAGGCTCATCAAATACCTTGTGGAAGGCCTCAAGAACCAACTGGAGATTGAAAACAAGTGGATCCCTCTCTCCCATAGAGGATTGAGCAACACCAGAGCTTCGCCAGTAAGATGGGACATGATGAATGCCACTTTGGCCCTGTCCAAAGCGAACTGATGTGCCAAGAGTTCAAAGTGTAGCGTGCATTGGATGGTGAACCCATGGCATAGAATAGGGTCACCATCATAGCTAGGTGGAGCTGACAGGGTCCGGAACCAGGAACATATTTGATATACTGGTGAGTCACAACTGAGGTTGCCACAGCTTGAACCAGAGCAGATGCCAGTGTGTACAAACAGGTGGTCACTGTCTGCATATATGGGAAGATTTCGTTCTGCTGATCTTTCTGGCGGATGACATCCTGGCACAAATCGGAGATGGAGGAAGATTGAGAACCAGCGGATTCCATGGCCTGAGCTTCTTTGTTTGCAGAATGCACCAAACTGTAGATTTGGCCGCTCCTAACATTTATGCTCTCTGAAGGATTTCTTCTCTCATTTCAGCCTAATGATGATCTGTTTCCCTTCCACTTAGAGCTCGACTGATTGCATGTTGTGGGTTCACAGCAACTGCTTCCAAATTCAAATGCCGCAACTGAAATCAGCTCCAGACCTTTTACCAGCCTTATTGTTGGTGGATTAATGAGGGAATAGCCAATGCAGCCAGTTACAGAGCTTTTGAGGTAATTGTCCAATTACCTTTGGTCCCTTTAAAAAGAAGCAGTTCTATATTAAAGAACTGAAATTCCTAAACTCTTCCTCCTATTAAGATGTGAATCCCTCAGATTACTGCTGAGCGTTGACAGTTTAAGCCCAGATTGATTATAGAACTGGATCTGGAATATGTTTTGGTAAACGGCTAAAATGCCAAAACATGTGTCACCGTCCAAATATTTCTGGACTGAACTGTATATAAAGATGCACCTGAAGGCAAATAACTCACTGGCCCCCTACAAAGGACATTGTACCAAACTGAGTGACTCCCACAAATGTGCATTAAATCCATTGCGAAAAAAGTGTAATACAAATGGTTCTTCCGGCCGTATTCCCGCACCCTGTGGTACAGAAGCCCCAGCATGGAACCGAATACTCTGTGAACTCAGTAGTCTGCCATCAGTCCTATTCTGGTTCCGTTTGGTAGCGATCTCGATCTGGGCACCGCATGGGCAACACTTGGAGGTCTACACGCCCTCGCTGCATATGGATAAACAGGTGTCTATACATGAGTGCAGGCTCCAGAGCTTCACTGTCACCACCATAGGAAATAGTCTGGAATTTTACAGTAGTTTGTAGTGCAGACACTAGAGGGCAGTGCACTCTCAAAAAGCATCGGCTGCACAATGTTTATATATAGGGTCAAGAGAAGAATCTCACCCCAGGTGAAAGTGGATGCCAATTTTTCAGGGAGAAGAGGGGAGACTGCAAGATGTCAATATTTAAAATGGAACCAAATATTTAGTTATTTCTTTTACAGAAATGTCTCATTATCTGACGACGTTGTTAACCTCTGCAAGTCTGAGATCTCCTCACTGTCTACCTATCACCAGATTGACCATGGCACCTGCAGCCCTCATATCACTTGGGTAGATGGGTTACACCCCTCTCCTGAAATACTCTGTGTTGCTGGGGGCCCAGCACCTCCAGCCATACAATACTCAATCTGTGCCCTCCCACAAAACTCAACATTCCCCTCTCCTGAAATACTCTGTGCTGCTGGGGACCCTGCTTCTCCCACTATGTAACACTCAATGTGTCACTTCCCACGCAATCAACACCCGCTCCTGATTCCGTGATACAGTTGTGTTTATTCTCGGCCACTTGATGTCGATAAATGAGAATCAATCCTGAAACACAAGAGGGAAATGTGTCCTTCATGCCAGCGGCAGAGTTTTGGTCCAATATAAAGAATGAAGATTCCATTTTTCACCTCTACCCGACAGTTTTCAGGTTATGGACGTGACCTAAGCACTTGCAAACATTGCAGAAATCTATGAAGCCTGCGCCTTCCTACTGCAAACGAGACTCGTAGTGAGGCGGCCGACACCTCGAGCACATAGGTCTCTGCGCTGGGTTTGTACATTTTTGCACAGGTCTCTGCGCTGGGTTTGTACATTTTTGCACAGGTCTCTGCGCTGGGTTTGTACATTTTTGCACAGGTCTCTGCGCTGGGTTTGTACATTTTTGCACAGGTCTCTGCGCTGGGTTTGTACATTTTTGCACAGGTCTCTGCGCTGGGTTTGTACATTTTTGCACAGGTCTCTGCGCTGGGTTTGTACATTTTTGCACAGGTCTCTGCGCTGGGTTTGTACATTTTTGCACAGGTCTCTGCGCTGGGTTTGTATATTTTTGCACAGGTCTCTGCGCTGGGTTTGTATATTTTTGCACAGGCCTCTGCGCTGGGTTTGTATATTTTTGCACAGGTCTCTGCGCTGGGTTTGTACATTTTTGCACAGGTCTCTGCGCTGGGTGTGTACATTTTTGCACAGGTCTCTGCGCTGGGTTTGTACATTTTTGCACAGGTCTCTGCGCTGGGTTTGTACATTTTTGCACAGGCCTCTGCGCTGGGTTTGTATATTTTTGCACAGGTCTCTGCGCTGGGTTTGTACATTTTCGCACAGGTCTCCGCGCTGGGTTTGTATATTTTTGCACAGGTCTCTGCGCTGGGTTTGTACATTTTTGCACAGGTCTCTGCGCTGGGTTTGTACATTTTTGCACAGGTCTCTGCGCTGTGTTTGTACATTTTTGCACAGGCCTCTGCGCTGGGTTTGTACATTTTTGCACAGGTCTCTGCGCTGGGTTTGTACATTTTTGCACAGGTCTCTGCTCTGGGTTTGTACATTTTTGCACAGGCCTCTGCGCTGGGTTTGTACATTTTTGCACAGGTCTCTGCGCTGGGTTTGTACATTTTTGCACAGGTCTCTGCGCTGGGTTTGTACATTTTTGCACAGGTCTCTGCGCTGGGTTTGTACATTTTTGCACAGGCCTCTGCGCTGGGTTTGTACATTTTTGCACAGGCCTCTGCGCTGGGTTTGTACATTTTTGCACAGGCCTCTGCGCTGGGTTTGTACATTTTTGCACAGGTCTCTGCGCTGGGTTTGTACATTTTTGCACAAGTCTCTGCCCTGGGTTTGTACATTTTTGCACAGGGCTCTGCCCTGGGTTTGTACATTTTTGCACAGGCCTCTGCGCCGGGTTTGTATATTTTTGCACAGGTCTCTGCGCCGGGTTTGTACATTTTTGCACAGGCCTCTGCGCTGGGTTTGTACATTTTTGCACAGGTCTCTGCGCTGGGTTTGTACATTTTTGCACAGGTCTCTGCGCTGGGTTTGTACATTTTTGCACAGGTCTCTGCCCTGGGTTTGTACATTTTTGCACAGGGCTCTGCCCTGGGTTTGTACATTTTTGCACAGGCCTCTGCGCCGGGTTTGTATATTTTTGCACAGGCCTCTGCGCTGGGTTTGTACATTTTTGGCACATCTCATACACATTGCCGAATCTGTGTCCTGGCCAGAGGGCAGTACAGTAAGATCTGTGCCAGGGTGCCCGCCTACTACCGGCCATTTACTCACACTCCAAATTATTCTGCAAATTAGAAGTGTCATAAAGATGTTAATAAATTAATTAAATTAGATGTAATGAAGATGTGAAGATCTCAGGGTCTTTGGATCACTGAAATCAATCTCACGCCCCTGTGATAATTAGTTGCCATTTGAGCTCAATGAAAGGAAAACTTCTTAAGAAGAACGTTCCACAATATTAAGCTCCAGAGGTTGTGACAAATAATGCAATGCCTCGGACAAGGTATGAAAACACATATTTTGCAAGCACCTAAGGGTTATGTGCACACATTGAGTAAAATTTCGGCACCATTTTTGCATGTCTTAGCATGAAAACAGGAACTGCAAAAGCGCACCGAGAATTGACATGCTGCAGATTATTTTCTGCACTAAATCTGCAAGTCAAAATAAGCGACGTCTGCATGACACGTCAGGATTCTCATTCACTTTGCTGGCATCGAGATTGTTTATAAAATCTGCATGGCAAAAATGCACCAAATCAGCAACATGTGCAGAAGCCCATAATGTTATGATTGTACTGTGAAGAGATTTGGGGTTGATACAGAGCACAGATGGGTCGGTGCAGATAAAGGCATAATGAGGAAGGTTTCTCCCAGACAAATTCATTGGATTAAAAGAGCAGCTGCTAAAATCCCATTGCAAAGCAGCAAATGGGTAATGCAGCTGCTGATGCCTCTGAAGTCCCATGAACCTCAAGGTGTTGGATCCTCCAGAGGCTGCAGTTGTGAATAAACCTACTATTCCGCGGCCCCTAATCAGCACTCACATGGAGAAATGGGAGCAGTGACCCAAACATACATCAAGACTCATTGTAAAACAGTCTTTTTTAACCCCTTAACAACTTATTATGACGTATAGGTGCGTCATAGGTTGTGTCTCAGCCTTTGATGCGGGCACCGTTGCTGAGCCCGCATCTTTCCCGGCACATGATAGCTGCTCTGACCAGCTGTCATGTGACTCTAACAGCCATGGGTGGAATTGTGATTGACTCGTGGCTATTAACATGTTAAATGCCGCTGTCAGTCTCTGACAGTGGCATTTAACTTGTGCCAGGCTGAAGAGCGTCACACAACACGCTTCTGTCACGTGATTGTGGGGCGCCGATAGGTTGTCATGACAGCTGGGGGTCTGCAAAAGACCCCGTGCTTGCAGTTGCAGATCTCCTATGAATGCTGAACACGGGCTGGAGCAGTGCTATGTGTTGCACAAGCGATCAGACGATCGCAGCTTCAAGTCTCCTAAGGAGACTATTGAAGCAAATAAATAGTAAAAAAAAAAAAGTTTTAAAAAATATTTTAAAAATATAAATCACCCCCCTTTTGCCCCATTCAAAATAAAAACAATAAAAAAACACATATTTGGTATCGCTGTGTTCAGAATCGCCCGATCTATCAAAATATAAACTAAATCCGATCAGTAAACAGCGTAACGAGAAAATAAAACACCAGAATTACGTTTTTTTGCTTGCTAAAACACATAAAGGAAAGGAAATACGAGGCGATGAAAACATTGTAGAAAAAATAAGCCCTGGCCCAGCCCCACATGCCGAAAAATGTAAGCGGTATGGGTCTTGGAAAATGGAACTTTTTTTTTCACCTCTTAATTAAAGACTGAACCTAGACATGTTTGGCATCTGCAAACTCGAAATGACCTGGAGAATCATAATGACAGGTCAGTTTTAGCATTTAGTGAACCTAGTAAAAAAAAAAGAAAAAAAATTGTGGAATTGAACTTTTTTTTTGCAATTTCACCGCACTTGGAATTTTTTCCCCATTTTCCAGTACATTATATGGTAAAATCAATGTTATTGTTCAAAAGTACAACTCGTCCCATAAACAATAAGCCCTCACATGGCTATGTGGATGGAAAAATAAAAAAGTTATTGCCCTGGCAAGAAGTGGAACAAAAAACAAAAATTAAAAAAGTAAAATCACAAGGTCGTGAAGGGGTAAATGATGCCATGCAACTATGGTCCAGATGGATGGAGTAGTGGATGGTTGGTGGATGGCCGCTATGTCCCAACAAGGTTGGACAACAGCAAAGAGGTGACGGAGTAATGTTTTGTAACATCAACTGATCTTCACGGTGCCATCGAAAGACTAAAAGAATCCACACTATCCATAAACAGAGAGATGGTGAGGGAACACTTAGCTAATTTACATAAATTTACATCTATCTGGTCCAGATGAATTACATCCTAGGGTACTGAAAGAGTTAGCAGAGAAAATTGCAGAACCACTAACCAGAATCTTTGAAAAATCCTGGAGAACAGGAGTGGTCCCAGAAGGCTGGAGAAGGGCAAATGTTGTCCCTATCTTCAAAAAAGGAAATTAGACGGAGCCAATAAATTACAGGCCGGTGTGTCTGACTTCTATACCAGGAAAGATCTTTGAATAAATTATTAAACAGCATATATGTAAGTTCTTGGGTAAGAATAATTAACCGGAGTCAGCATGGGTTTGTAGCAAACAAGTCATGCCAGATTAATCTATGTTCCTTCCATGATGGAATCCCTGACTGAGTGGATCAGGGAAATGTGGTAGATATAGTATATCTTGACTTCAGCAAAGCATTTGATAAAGTATCTCTTGCTATATCTATTGAAAAAATGACCAAATATGGGACTGACAAGGCTACAGTTAGGTGGTTTCATAACTGGCTCAGTGATCGTACTCAAAGAGTGGTAATAAATAGTGGCACATGCATTTGGAAGAATGTTTCAAGTGGGGTACCACAGGGCTCTGTCCTGGTCCAAGTGTTGTTCAACATTTTCATAAACGATCTAGAGAAGGGAACTGAAGGTGAACTAATCAAATTTGCAGACGTTACAAAGCTAGGAGGGATGGCTAAAGGGCATGTCACACTAAGAGATATCGCTAGCAATATCGCTATAACTTGTGACGTTATAGCGATATTGCTAGCGATATCGCTGTGTCTGATAGTTACCTACGACCGGCTCCCCTGCTGGTTATCGCTGATCGCGCAAGAACGTTCAGGACCGTTTCTTGTCGTCAGCTTCCTGCTGGGCTTCCTGCTTTGAAGACGAGTGACGCGTGGAGCCGGGCGGGAGGACGCAGGATCGCCTCGTCTGACAGGTAAGTAGCAACCCCCGTCCCCAGCGATGTCGCTAGTGAGATCTGCCTGTTTGGCAGCTCACTAGCGACCACTTAGCGATGTACCAGCGATCCTGACCGCGTCATATCGCTGGTCGGGATCGCTGTTACATCGCTAAGTGTGACAGCACCTTAATACTAGAGAAGACAGAGGATTCAGAAGGATCCAGATAAGCTTGAACAATGGGCAGCGACTAATAGAAAGGTATTTAAAGGGAATCTGACAACTCAATTTGGCGTGGTATGTAAATGAGTTGTGTCCAGTCCAATGGGCGGTGTTTTGGCTCCTTCCCTCCACCCCTCCTTGGTCGCTGTACGCAATCTTTCAGGTAATTTCTGTAGTTGTCGTCCAGATTACGTGCGTGCGCATTGCAATCTCCAGTCGCGCATGCGCAGTATGCTTTGCCCAACTGCGGGCAAAGCTGAAAAGCATTAGTGCGCATGCGTAGGTAAACTATGTCCCGGAAGTATTTTGCTGCCATTTCTGTGTTCCGGGACATAGTTCACCGGCGCATGCGCACTAATGCCTTTTGGCTTTGTCCGCAGTTGGGCAAAAATCAGAGAAAAATAGCATTTGACTAATAATTTTGAATAGAGTGTATAAAACTGGGGTGTTCTGTTGTATAAGGAACTTTGGGCCCCCTTAGGTGCCATGGCTCGGTTGCAGTCGCTACATCTGTTCCTAGATTTGGCAGCTGGGACTCCTGTGTGCCCAAGGACAGGTCGAAAATAGTTCGCTTTGTAAGTCATCCCAGCCATTGACTAGAATGCCGCCTGCTCGCAGGTGGCTCAGTACCCCTGGCAGAGGTTGGAATGACCTACTACTGCACATGGACATCGCAGATAGAGGTCCGATAATACAGATCCCCTATGAGGAGGCAGCTGCTGGGCTCCTTTTTGAGCCATGCTGATATCACATAGACCGCCATTCATAAGTCAATATAATCGGCAAATGTTTCCACTCACTGACAGCAAGCAGACCTTGAAAATGTGGATTGTTTGGAGTATGAAGTGCTTTACAATGTTTCCCATGGTCTCGTTGTACGGTGATCACGCTGTATTCACATAAGACCCGAGAATCCCAGTAAGACGGAAGCAGCGGCCGATTTCTGGCCCGATGACAAAACTCAGGAGCCGCCAACTCCAGTTATTCTCCATGTTAAGAACACGCTAATATGTGAATCTGAGAGGGAGCCAAGAGCGTGGGAACCGGCCCCAGTCTCCTGCGCTCCCTGGAGTTACTCCTCTGCATTCAGTGTCGTGCTTCTGATTGACAGGGGGAAGATGTGCAGCCGAGCGCCCGAGTGGCCCTAAGGGGCATCCTGTACAGCACAAAGACCACCTCCCTGGCCACTGTGTGGGTGGCGTCTAATAATACAGACCAGGGTGACCGCAGGCCGTGGCCCCCGGACGCAGCCCGCTGCCTTTTTCTCATGAACACCCTGACTTCCACTTTTCGTGACGCCTGGATTTTACTTTATGTGAACAGCAGGAAGTTGTTACATAAGCAATTAATAGTCTCAGCAGAGCAAGAGGGAAAGTCCTCTGTCCGCTGCAGCATTGGTGGAAGATTTCTTCGTTCAAACTTGTTGTAACCGATAAACATTTTGGAGTCCTTTTTCCTGTAGAAGTTTACATTCCTGTATTGATTAATTTTGCAATAAATCTTCATGTTGATCAGAAATCAGTTATTATGATGCAGAGTTACAAACCTGGAGCATAACCATAGATTTCAGAGGTTACTTTCTGGATGCCTGTGGCCACCACTAGAGGGAGCTGAGGAGGAGACTGTAGACTGTGCCATTATTATGCTCTATGGATGAGCAGAAAAGTCCTGAGCTCCCCCTAGTGGTGGCAGCAGGTAACCAGCAAGTTGAGCAAGAGATGTTACTGTATCTGCCCTTTTCATTGGTTGCCAAAAAAATAGGAAGTACGGGAGATGCTCCAAAACTGTGCACAGATCCATCTGCAGACAGTGAGATCTGTACAGCCTCCTAGAGGGGAATGATACCACATATTTGAGGAAGGGTTGGAACTTGCATGCCACCGCTTCACTTTTCCATGGTCTCTAGCATAATGTCATATTCTGAGGACTGAATGTCTGGCCGCCGACCAAAAATGACATCATTAGTGCATTCAGCACTTCCCCTTACCTGACTATGACCCAGTCAGAATTCAGAGACGTGTGCTGGATGGAAAATGTAGAACTTGTGCTATCTGCATCCTGGGAAATGTCTCTAGCCCAATGTATGTACACAGTGACTGTACCAGCAGAATAGTGAGTGCAGCTCTGGAGTATAATACAGGATGTAACTAAGGATCAGTAATGTATGTACACAGTGACTGCACCAGCGGAATAGTGAGTGCTGCTCTGGAGTATAATTCAGGATGCAACTCATGATCAGTAATTTATGTACACAATGACTGCACCAGCAGAATAGTGAGTGCAGCTCTGGAGTATAATACAGGATGTAACTAAGGATCAGTAATGTAATGTATGTACACAGTGACTGTACCAGCAGAATAGTGAGTGCAGCTCTGGAGTATAATACAGGGTGTAACTCAGGATCAGTAATGTAATGTATGTACACAGTGACTGCACCAGCGGAATAATGAGTGCTGCTCTGGAGTATAATTCAGGATGCAACTCATGATCAGTAATTTATGTACACAATGACTGCACCAGCAGAATAGTGAGTGCAGCTCTGGAGTATAATACAGGATGTAACTCAGGATCAGTAATGTAATGTATGTGCACAGTGACTGCACCAGCAGAACAGTGAGTGCAGCTCTGGAGTGCAATACAGGATGTAACTCAGGATCAGTAATGTAATGTATGTACACAGTGACTGCACCAGTGGAATAGTGAGTGCTGCTCTGGAGTATAATTCAGGATGTAACTCAGGATCAGTAATGTAATGTATGTGCACAGTGACTGCACCAGCAGAACAGTGAGTGCAGCTCTGGAGTGCAATACAGGATGTAACTCAGGATCAGTAATGTAATGTATGTACACTGACTGCACCAGCAGAATAGTGAGTGTAGCTCTGGAGTATAATACAGGAGGTAACGCAGGATCAGTAATATAATGTATGTACGCAGTGACTGCACCAAAAGAATAGTGAGCGCAGCTCTGGAGTATAATACAGGCTGTAACTCAGGATCAGTAATGTAATGTATGTACACAGTGACTGCACCAGCAGAATAGTGAGTGCAGCTCTGGAGTATAATGCAGGATGTAACTCAGGATCAGTAATGTATGTACACAGTGACTGCACCAGCAGAATAGTGAGTGCAGCTCTGGAGTATAATACAGAAGGTGACTCAGGATCAGTAATATGTATGTACGCAGTGACTGCACCAGCAGAATAGTGAGCGCAGCTCTGGAGTATAATACAGGCTGTAACTCAGGATCAGAAATGTATGTACACAGTGACTGCACCAGCAGAATAGTGAGGGCAGCTCTGGAGTATAATACAGGATGTAACTCAGGATCAGTAATGTATGTACACAGTGACTGCACCAGCAGAATAGTGAGCGCAGCTCTGGAGTATAATACAGGATGTAACTCAGGATCAGTAATGTATGTACACAGTGACTGCACCAGCAGAATAGTGAGTGCAGCTCTGGGGTATAATACAGGATGCAACTCAGGATCAGTAATGTAATGTATGTACTCAGTGACTGCACCAGCAGAATAGTGAGTGCAGCTCTGGAGTATAATACAGGATGTAACTCCGGATCAGTAATGTATGTACACAGTGACTGCACCAGCAGAATAGTGAGTGCAGCTCTGGAGTATAATACAGGATGTAACTCAGAATCAGTAATGTAATGTATGTACACAGTGACTGCACCAGCAGAATAGTGAGCGCAGCTCTGGAGTATTATACAGGCTGTAACTCAGGATCAGTAATGTATGTACACAGTGACTGCACCAGCAGAATAGTGAGCGCAGCTCTGGAGTATTATACAGGCTGTAACTCAGGATCAGTAATGTATGTACACAGTGTCGCCATATGATTCATCACCTCCTGTTATTTTCTATGTTTCGCAGTAATAGATTGGGGTCTTCTTGTGCAGATTATTCTGGGCACTGAGCAGTTTTCTCTCCATCTTGTCCGTTGTCTGTGTCTCCATGCTCTCAGGTGAAATGACCGAGGGCAGAGTGTGGATCTGCCGTGTCCGGCTCTGAGTAATCCGGGGAGAGATGAGTCACTGGATCTCGTTATCGTGCTTCTCCCAACGCTTCGGGCTACGTAACTACCCACAAGTGCACAACATGAAGGGCATTCTCCGCTCTCATTTTTATCCCTGTAATTAGTGTACAGGACACACGCTGTATGTTTCTGCAGCCGCCTCGGATCCTGATGATGAGGGGTCTGGTGTTGTCGATGTGAACAATATAATTATTGGTTGTCTTTGATTGATCTGTCAGCAGCAGCTCATTACCTCATCGGCGAGTGAACACAGGGCGCTAATCAGTGGCGTAACTACAAAGTTATGGGCCCAGGTGTGAACTTTCAAATGGGGTGCCCCCCACCCCGGGCTGCCACTAGGAATTTCAGGGCCCATACTGGCAAAATTTTCAGGGCCCCCTTGAGACCAGCCCAGGCTCCATCCCTCAAACTGTCCACAGCCCCACCGCTCCCATGACTACACCCCCATAGAGAATGAAAGGAGCGAAGGGCAGGTGTCTGATTTGCTACACCATAGAATATAATGTTGCCCCCCCATATTATATAACACAGCCTCCCCCATAGAATATAATGTACCCCCCATGGTATATAACACAACTGCATAGTATATAGCACAGCATCACATGGTATATAGCACAGTATCACATGGTATACAGCACAGCATCACATGGTATATAGCACAGTACCGCATGGTATACAGCCCTTCATGGTATTCAGCACCACACCCCCCATGGTATACAGCACCCCATGGTATACAGCACTGCATGGTACACAGCACAGCACCCCCCCATGGTTTACAGCACAGCACCCCCCATGGTATACAGCCCCACATGGTATACAGCTCTGCATAGTATATAGCACAGCACCCCCTAAGGTATACAGCACCGCACCCCCCATGGTATACAGCACCCCATGGTATACAGCACAGCACTCCCCCATGGTATACAGCACTGCATGGTACACAGCACAGCACCCCCCATGGTATACAGCACAGCACACCCTATGGTATACAGCCCCACATGGTATACAGCCCCGCATGGTATACAGCACAGCATCCCCCCATGGTATACAGCCCTGCATGGTATACAGCACAGCACCCCCCATGGTATACAGCACAGCACCCCCACATGGTATACAGCACCCCACCCTATGGTATACAGCACCATGGTATACAGCCCCCCCCCGAGAATGGCCCCACAGTCCTGTCTGTACTGGACAAAAAACACTCCTCATCTTCTCCTCGTGCCCGCGCTGCTGGCTGCTCCTGTCTCCAGCTCTGCCTGATACACAGTGAGAACGCGATGACGTCATCACGCACCCGCTGTGTGTCAGAGGCAGAGTGGGGAATGATGGGAGAGGGAGTGTCAGCTGACACTCTCTCCTCCATCATTGCTTTGAACTGATGCTGGCAGACGCCGGTATAGTTCAATGTGGTGGCGACTCGAGGGGAGTTGGCGCTGACATGGTGCCTCTCTGACCCCACCCTCCCGCCCAGCCTGCCCCACCGCTGGGGCCCGATGCTGGCCCGCTCTGATCATTGTGCTCCATGCGCCAGTCAGGGCATTAATGTCCTGACTGGCGGCCCTGGGGCCCGGGCCCCTAAGCGCTCAGGGGCCCCTAAGCGCTCAGGGGCCCCGTCGCAGCTGCGACCCCTGCGACCGCGGGTGTTACGCCTCACTAATGCTGGTGTCGATACCAGCGGATCATCGCCATCTGCAGACTCACTGCTTGCTTTGGGCAATATGACTCTTCTGGCAATGCTCTCTGGGAAAACATATGCAAATGAGCTCTGCTAGGTGCAGGGATTTCTGGCGACACCTATTAGTTGCTGTGCCTTAAAACAATGTCTGACCCTTTAGGAGCCTTGAGACAAGACTTAGGAGATCAGTCACATCAGAAGCAAATCCTGTAAGAGGTCGTACTCCATTATACGCAGGAAGTAGAGGATCTACCGCCGCACGTGCTGGAATGCTGCAGCTCCGCTACTTCAAGGGGTTGTCTGATCACTGGGTGTGTAACCACTGTGACCCCCACTGATCTCCAGAACTACGTCCAGGTAATTGTATGGGCGACCCAGGGATGGCAGCCACCCGTGCATCCTGGTGCCGCAGGGTCTGACACCTTCCACAGGACAGAGTCAGGGCTGGTGGACACTGACACAATAGGGCCCATGTGCAGGAGCCATAAATGGGCCCTTTCCAGTCCATGAGCTCCTTCTAATGCACAATTCCAGCCATTTTGGAGGTGGGTGTGACCCCTTCAGCTTTTCGACCCTGTGCGCCTGCACAGGTTGCACCGATAATATGTCCGCCCCTGGGTCCATGGCTTTATGGACGCCGCTTCATGTGTGGTGGCGGTCGTCTATTCACCTGAGGACAATACTTTCCTCAGCAGAGAACTATAAATTCCAGGACTCGGCCTACTCATCCTCTGACAACCTCAGAAGGAGATGACTGGAATAATTGAGCTCAGTGGGGGAGATGGAAACGCTGCCCGCCTGCAAAACAAGCAATTACTGCTGTGGAATAACACGGGGGACTGTGGGGCAACGCGAGCAGTCAGGAATAAACTGGATCGTGGAATCCAAGCTGCGGCCGCCGCGATTTAACCTTTCAGATTCCAATATGATATTGGCCTTAAAGGGAAGGTCTCTTTTGGAAAAAAAAAAACATTTTCAAATTACAATAACAATCTTTATCTATATAGCGCCAACATATTCCACAGCGCTTTACAGTTTGCGCACATTATCACCCTGTTACACAAATTAAAGCATTTGTTTATATTTTGGAAGCCATCTAATTGGCTGCAGAGCATTGACAACGGGAGGGGGCAAGGGCACCGGGGGGGGGGGACAACGGCACCGGGGGGGGGACAACGGCATCGGGAGGGGGGGACAAGCGGAGCATAAATGCTGGATTGGAGCAGGGTTATTGACATGTATTTTATTTCAAGACATTTGCTGAAAATATTTGTTTTATTTTTTGCATTGATTTATTTTATTCTTGGACAAATCCGTTTTAAAATGAGTTTTTCGTATGCAGCTGACACGTCTGTTTTACTCATTTTTTGCATAACATAACATTTGTGGAGCTTCTCTGCTCCTCAGTTGTTCCTCCTGAAAATCTAAGTTGAAGTAGGTGTAAACAGATTGTGGGGTCGCAACCTCATTAACAAGGAGAATAGTTATCGGTGACGCTTCCGCGATCTGGCTTAGTGTGAAGGACCCCTAACATCCTGTTGTCAATTTATTCTAATAGTAATGTTACAACAGAGGATTCAAAGAAAAGATGCCACAAAATGATGATTTCATAAGGGCTAAAATAGACAAGTCAGAGAGCGGACCGGTCCTGGAGCAGACATGCTAGTGCTGGCTTAGTGGGTAAGATTACTTTTGTAACCGATTTGTTGCTACAATGTATCTAAAATAAATAGAAGAGTCAATAGTTTTAATTTCCTTTGCAGACCTATCTGTTAAAGGGAATCTGTCACCTGAATTTGGCGGGCTATTTAAATGACTTCTGTCCAGACCGATGGGCGGTGTTTCCTATCCATTCCTCCTCCCCATCCTTTGCTGCCGTCAGCAATATTTTCTGGAATTGGAGAAGGTGTCCGCCATAGTCCGCGCAGGCGCAATGCAATCTTGCCTCGCGCACGCGCAGTATGCTTTGCCCAACTGCGGGCAAAGCCTAAAAGCATTACTGTGCATGCGCCTGTTAACTATGTCCCGGAAGTATTTAGCTGTGTTCCAGGACATAGTTAACCGGCGCATGCGCAGTAATGCTTTTAGGCTTTGCCCGCAGATGGGCAAAGCATACTGCGCGAGGCAAGATTGCATTGCGCACGCGCGGACTATGGCGGACACCTACTAGAACAGCCTAGAACAGCTGATGGGTGGGGGTGCCGGGTGTCAAACCCCGACCGATCAGTCATTGATGACGACCTATCCTAAGGAAAGGTCATCAATGATACAGTAGTGGACAAATACTAATACTAATAGATCACAGACTGAATATGAGTCAACAGTGTGATGCAGCAGCAAAAAAGGCAAATGCAATTCTAGGATGTATTAACAGAAGCATACAGTCTAGATCACGTGAAGTCATTATTTCCCTCTACTCCTCTTTGGTCAGACCTCATCTGGAATATTGTGTCCAGTTTTGGGCGCCACATTTTAAAAAAGATATCAACAAACTGGAGCAAGTTCAGAAAAGAGCGACCAGAATGGTGGCCGGTCTGCAAACCCTGTGTAGTCAGATTGTACAGTGCTTTGCCATTAATTTCTCCCTGTGTTATCTGTCATTTAGATAGAAGAGCTGCAAGGAATGAAGTACCAGAACTGTGGGGTCACACTGCTCACAGGGTGGGGGGCTGCAATGCTGTACTGGGTCAAGGAGGGGCTAAATGTCCAATCACTGCTCATGCTATAGCAGGAAAAAGTCCGAGAAGGGCAGATTCACGATGTGCAATTGTGTCCCTGACTACAATATATGAGTAATGATATCTGATCTCCAAAACTTCAGAAAATACCTTTTGGGTCAGATGAACATCACACACCCAAATGTCAACACTGTAGTCAATCGATTCTGCCGCTTACCTATTCGAAAGTAATGAGTAAAGGTGAACAGCTGCCAATACCGGTGATGTGTCTACAACTCCCATCATGTCAGAATGATGCAGCGCAAGAAAATCCACTGATCGATGACACATCACCGCCACATTGCTTACATAGTGAAATATCTGTGCGATGAGACATCCACATTGTGTAGATGAGCGGGACTGTGTACGCGAAAGATGGTGTCTAAACTATGCGAAAACAGCCAGGAGCAAGCGCTCATATTTATACTCCTGCTCATCTCACCTGCTGAAACCGTACAGCTACACAATACCGGCACATAGAAGGCAGTATTATAGTAGTTATATTCTTGTACATAGTGGCAGTATTATAGTAGTTATATTCTTGTACATAGGGGCAGTATTAAAGTAGTTATATTCTTGTACATAGGGGCAGTATTATAGTAGTTATATTCTTGTACATAGGGGACAGTATTATAGTAGTTATATTCTTGTACATAGGGGACAGTATTATAGTAGTTATATTCTTGTACATAGGGGCAGTATTATAGTAGTTATATTCTTGTACATAGGGGCAGTATTATAGTAGTTATATTCTTGTACATAGGGGACAGTATTATAGTAGTTATATTCTTGTACATAGGGGCAGTATTAAAGTAGTTATATTCTTGTACATAGGGGCAGTATTATAGTAGTTATATTCTCCTATATAGGGGCAGTATTATAGTAGTTATATTCTTGTACATAGGGAGCAGTATTATAGTCGTTATATTCTTGTACATAGGAGCAGTATTATAATAGTTATATTCTTGTACATAGGGGCAGTAGTATAGTAGTTATTTTCTTGTATATAGGGGGCAGTATTATAGTAGTTATATTCTTGTACATAGGAGCAGTATTATAGTAGTTATTTTCTTGTACATAGGGGCCAGTATTATAATAGTTATATTCCTGTACATAGGGGGCAGTATTATAGCAGTTATATTCCTGTACATAGGGGGCAGTATTATAGTAGTTATATTCTTGTATATAGTGGGCAGTATTATAGTAGCTATATTCTTGTACATAGGGGCAGTATTATAGTAGCTATATTCTTGTACATAGGGGCAGTATTATAGTAGCTATATTCTTGTACATGGGGGCAGTATTATAGTAGTTATATTCTTGTATATAGGGGCAGTATTATAGTAGTTATATTCTTGTACATAGGGGCAGTATTATAGTAGCTATATTCTTGTACATGGGGGCAGTATTATAGTAGTTATATTCTTGTATATAGGGGCAGTATTATAGTAGTTATATTCTTGTACATAGGGGCAGTATTATAGTAGTTATATTATTGTACATAGGGGGCAGTATTATGGTAGTTATATTCTTGTACATAGGGACAGTATTATAGTAGTTATATTCTTGTACATAGGGGGCAGTATTATAGTAGTTATATTCTTGTACATAGGGGCAGTATTATAGTAGTTATATTCTTGTACATAGGGGCAGTATTATAGTAGTTATATTCTTGTACATAGGGGCAGTATTATAGTAGTTATATTATTGTACATAGGAGCAGTATTATAGTAGTTATATTCTTGTACATAGGAGCAGTATTATAGTAGTTATATTCTTGTACATAGGGGCAGTATTATAGTAGTTATATTATTGTACATAGGGGCAGTATTATAGTAGTTATATTCTTGTACATAGGGGCAGTATTATAGTAGTTATATTATTGTACATAGGGGCAGTATTATAGTAGTTATATTCTTGTACATAGGGGCAATACTATAGTAGTTATATTCTTGTACATAGGGGCAGTATTATAGTAGTTATATTCTTGTACATAGGGGGCAGTATTATAGTAGTTATATTCTTGTACATAGGGGCAGTATTATAGTAGTTATATTCTTGTACATAGGGGCAGTATTATAGTAGTTCTATTCTTGTACATAGGGGGCAGTATTATAGTAGTTATATTCTTGTACATAGGGGGCAGTATTATAGTAGTTATATTCTTGTACATAGGAGCAGCATTATAGGAGTTATATTCTTGTACATAGGGGCAGTATTATAGTAGTTATATTCTTCTACATAGGGGGCAGTATTATAGTAGTTATATTCTTGTATATAGGAGCAGTATTATAGTAGTTACATTCTTATACATAGGAGCAGTATTATAGTAGTTACATTCTTGTACATAGGAGCAGTATTATAGTAGTTATATTCTTGTACATAGGGGCAGTATTATAGTAGTTATATTCTTGTACATAGGAGCAGTATTATAGTAGTTATATTCTTGTATATAGGGGCAGTATTATAGTAGTTATAGCCTTGTACATAGGGGCAGTATTATAGTAGTTATATTCCTGTACATAGGAGCAGTATTATAGTAGTTATATTCTTGTATGTAGGAGCAGTATTATAGTAGTTACATTCTTATACATAGTAGCAGGATTATAGTAGTTATATTCTTGTACATAGGGGCAGTATTATAGTAGTTATATTCTTGTACATAGGAGCAGTATTATAGTAGTTATATTCTTGTATATAGGGGCAGTATTATAGTAGTTATAGCCTTGTACATAGGGGCAGTATTATAGTAGTTATATTCCTGTACATAGGAGCAGTATTATAGTAGTTATATTCTTGTATATAGGAGCAGTATTATAGTAGTTACATTCTTATACATAGTAGCAGTATTATAGTAGTTATATTCTTGTACATAGGGGCAGTATTATAGTAGTTATATTCTTGTACATAGGAGCAGTATTATAGTAGTTATATTCTTGTATATAGGGGCAGTATTATAGTAGTTATATTCTTGTACATAGGAGCAGTATTATAGTAGTTATATTTTTGTACATTGATATACTTTGACATCGGTGACATTGCTCAGTTCCTGCTGTAAATTAGTTGATACGTTAATAACAAGATACCACCTTAACATGAACTGCAAAAGATTGTAGGTTTTCGGTCCTGTACCATGTACATGTTGGTATTTTCCAGTAGTGACACTGAAACTGGTTGCCTGATTGTTGATGAATATCTTTGGCAGAGCTGTAAATGATTTACACTTTTAATAGGTGTCTGAAGTCCCCATCACCTATACTGAGATAAAGATGAATGGGACACTCCCTGGAGGAACCTCTTTACATCTGTCTGGCTGCAGTAAACATTAATGTCATGCATTACACTATCCTGCACTGTTTTGTGATATTTGTTTAAATGACCCCAAATGATTGGAAAATTAAGAGTAGGAAGTAAAAGGAAATCATGTTATCTCCGGCTTCCTGCACTGTCACTTGTGACTTTCGACACTTTGTCCCAGTGATTCCGGTCACAGGTTCTAGGCTTCCTTGTTGCTTGTTATTAACGATTCTCTGTTAATCGCTGTTTCTTGGGAATTTTCCATGTCCCGTCCCTGATCATTCCGTAGCAATGTTCCGGCTTATAGACTCCGCAGTCCGGATGTAATCAAGCACACGAGTACAATAACGTTTCTATAAATGCTCTTTAGGCCTCCAGTGTTTACAGGTCATTCTACAGACAGGTTTCTGCACATAACCAGCTGGGATCAGCTATAAACCCGTCCACTGACGCTCTTGGAAGGTGATTTTACCCAGAGCTATGATAAATGTTGTAGGGAGTCAACTCGCTTAGGTGCGACGGGAGTCAATCAGGAGGCACGTTCCTTTAAAAGTTCATAGGGTTTATTGCTCCATAACCCATAAACCAGCACATAACGTAAGGAATAGCCTTTAGCTCAGGCGAAAGCAAGTATAAGTGTCCATGATTTCAGGCTCAGTCCTGGAGCCTCAGCAAACACAGGAGGCTTATCCGTCCTCACATACAGCCAATATCCACAGGCCTCACCGGGTCAGCAGCCTCAGCACGTTGTCTTCAGGAAGGCAGCACACCTTCCTCCACATAGGCCTGCCGGGACCTTCCACATGGCCCAATCAGATCCATGCGCTCTCTCTCATGTGACCAGACCTCAGGTACCTTATGTTAGCGCGGGTGGTCAGGAGCGGAACTCCGAGAGTGGACCCTCTGGACCGTGGCACCGAGGGACCCCGGGCGAGCTGCCAGGTGGAACCGACCCCTATACAGGGACCGTTAGGAGCAGGCCCAGGGGTTCGAGTACCACGGTAGCCGGTACCGAGAGGGGCGGCTCAGGATGGACCGGAGTAAGACTGAGACTGGAGTAGGACGGCAGGAGCACTGAAGGCAGGACTGGAGTAGGACGACAGGAACACTGAAGGCAGGACTGGAGTAGGACGGCAGGAACACTGAAGGCAGGACTGGAGTAGGACGGCAGGAACACTGAAGGCAGGACTGGAGTAGGACGGCAGGAACACAAGGCAGGACTGGAGTAGGACGGCAGGAACACTGAAGGCAGGACTGGAGTAGGACGGCAGGAACACAAGGCAGGACTGGAGTAGCTGCTGTGAGGAGCAGCCGAGACAGGAACTGCAGGAGCAGAGTGTGCACGATGGAGCGAGGCCAGAGCGTCAGGAAACACAACGATCAGGCTCCTCCCTCAGGGGGAAGCGGCCTGATATGGCCCCATCTGGACAGCCATTGGTCCAAAGGTGCTTCCGGGTCAGGACACAGCCGGAGCATAAGAAGCAGGAAGGAGGCGCGGCCGCGGCCTATGGCGCATGCGCATAGCATGCAGGGAAGGCATCGGTCGCGGGCCTGTCTCAGGTGACCGCCGCGGCCGTCGGGTGGAGAGAGGCTGCGGCGTGGGAGCGGAGGGCGACTGTGGCGTGGGAGCGGAGGCCGGGTGAGTATGGCGGAGCGGTGTAACAGTACCCCCTCCCCTAAGCCGCCCCCCCGGAGGTTAACAAGAAACCTCTTGAGGATACGGGGAGCATTAATATTCTCCCGAGGCTCCCAGGATCTCTCCTCAGGACCAAAGCCCTTCCAATCAACGAGAAAGAAAGTCCTACCTCTAACCCTTTTCACAGCGAGGATGTCCTGCACTTCAAAAATGTTGTCGGCACCCACCGGCTGAGGACCAAGATCAAGCGAGGAATGGAAACGATTCAGCACCACAGGCTTCAGGAGAGAGACGTGAAAGGTGTTCGGGATCCGGAGCGAAGCAGGCAACCTCAATTTGTAGGCAACTTCGTTAATACGTCCCAGAATTTCAAACGGGCCAATGTAGCGTGGACCCAACTTGTAGGAGGGCAGTTTTAGTCGGACGAATTTGGAGGAGAGCCAGACCTTGTCGCCAACACGATACGGAGGAGAATCCAACCTCTTTTTGTCTGCATAGTTCTTCATCTGATCAGCGGATCTCTTGAGTGATGTGTTGGTCTCAGCCCAAATCTTAGAAAATTCCGAGGACAAGGCATTGGCCGCGGGTACCTCAGAGGCAGGGGTTATCGGAAGAGGAACTCCAGGATGTCAGCCTAAAACAATGAAAAACGGAGACTTGGCCGAAGACTCACCAGCATGGTTGTTATAAGCGAACTCTGCCCAGGGGAGTAAGTTGACCCAATCGTTCTGGTGGGCGTTAGAGAAGTGGCGTAAGTATCCCGTAAGCGTCTGGTTGGTACGCTCTACTTGTCCGCTGGACTGTGGATGGTAGGCCGAGGAGAAGTCGAGGGAAACGTTCATAAGCTTACAAAGCGAACGCCAGAACTTGGAGGTAAACTGAACCCCTCGGTTAGACACAATGCGTCGAGGTAGTCCATGAAGCCTGAAGACTTGATGAATGAAGATTTCGGCCAGCTCTGGCGCTGAGGGAAGACCGGGCAGAGGGATGAAGTGAGCCATCTTGGAAAAACGATCCACCACCACCAGGATGACTGTGCAGCACGCAGAGCAGGGAAGGTCGGTGATGAAATCCATGGCGATGTTCTCCCAAGGAACCGTAGGGACAGGCAATGGAAGCAACAAGCCGGACGGAGCTCTCTGTGGCACCTTGTTTTTTGCACAGGATGGACAAGAAGCCACAAAGTCGAGTACATCTTGGCGAAGTGAGGGCCACCAGTAGTGACGTTTGATAAGGTCAAGGGTCTTCTTAGTTCCGGCATGGCCGGCCAGTTTGGAGGAGTGCCCCCATAGAAGAACCTTTTGCTTGAGATTCTCTGGCACAAGCGCCTTGCCAGGCGGAGGAGTAAGCCAGTTCACTGGAGCCACGGTGATGATCCTAGTGGGATCAATGATATGTGACGGTTCCTCCGTGGATTCGTGTGGTTGGAAGACCCTGGACAGGGCGTCGGCTTTGGAATTCTTGTTGCCGGGACGGAATCGGAGCTCGAAATCAAATCGGGCAAAAAATAAAGACCATCTGGCCTGGCGAGGGTTTAGTCTCTGGGCAGACTGGAGATGGACCACAAGAATCTGGCCTGAGAAGATGACAAAAGGATGGACAGCTCCTTCCAGAAGGTGGCGCCATTCCTCCAAGGCCAACTTGATGGCCAAAAGTTCCCGGTCACCGATCGAGTAGTTACACTCGGATGGAGAAAAGGCCTTCGAGAAGAAGCCACAAGGGTGCAGGCGACCGGAGGCGGTTCTCTGGGACAGCACCGCCCCGGCACCAGTCGAGGAAGCGTCCACCTCGAGTACAAAAGGTCGATCGCTCTCAGGGCGATGCAGGACCAGAGCCGTGGAGAAAGCCCGTTTTAGGGTCAGAAAGGCCTCCTCTGCCTCAGGGGACCAATCCTTGGAAGTAGACCCTTTACGGGTGAGCACAGAAATGGGTCTAGTGATGCCGGAGAAGTGGGAGACAAATTGCCGGTAATAGTTGGCGAACCTGAGGAATCGTTGTATCGCCTTTAATCCGACGGGGCGAGGCCATTTGAGGATGGCAGACAACTTCTCGGGATCCATCCTTAGACCAGCGTTGGAGATAATGTATCCCAGAAATGGCAGAGAGGTCTGTTCGAAGAGACATTTCTCGATCTTTGCATACAGACGGTTCTCCCGAAGACGCTGAAGCACCAGGCGGACACTCTTTCTGTGGGACGAGAGGTCCGGCGAGAAGACGAGGATGTCATCTAAGTACACGACCACACAGGAGTACAAGAGATCCCGGAAGATCTCATTGACGAACTCTTGAAAGACTGCAGGAGGATTGCAAAGACCGAAGGGCATGACCAGGTACTCGTAATGGCCATCTCGAGTGTTGAAAGCGGTCTTCCACTCGTCACCTGCACGGATACGGACCAGATTGTAGGCTCCTCTGAGGTCCAGCTTGGTAAAGACCCGAGCCCCTCTGAGACGGTCAAACAGTTCTGGAATGAGTGGAAGAGGGTACCTGTCCTTGATGGTAATCTCATTCAAGCCCCTATAGTCAATGCATGGCCGTAGAGTCCCGTCCTTCTTTTTGACGAAGAAGAACCCAGCTCCCGCGGGCGAAGAGGATTTCCGTATAAAGCCTTTGGCGAGGTTCTCTCGGACGTACTCAGACATGGCGGTGGTCTCCGCGGGAGACAGAGGGTAGATTCTGCCCCTTGGGGGGGTTGAACCAGAAGCAAGTTCAATTGGGCAGTCAAACGGCCGGTGTGGAGGGAGGACCTCCGCTTCCTTATCAAAAACATCGGCGTAGGAGCTGTAAGCTGGAGGAAGACCCGGGAGGTCTGGAGGTGACCGTGGAGCGGCCGCCAGGCGGACAGGAGTCAGACAGCAAGCTTGGCACGGGTGCCCCCAGCGGAGTATCTCCCCAGAAGACCAGTCGAGAACAGGCTGATGAATCCTTAACCATGGAAGACCGAGTAGAATGGCGTGAGAGAGCTTAGGTAAAACGTAAAAGGCTATCTTCTCTCGATGTAAGGCTCCGATTTGCAATTCCACCTCTTCAGTGACCAAGGTGACGGTCACCTGTAGTGGTTTTCCATCCACGGTGGCAATCTGAATTGGGTTAGATAGAGTGACTACAGGAATTTGGTATTTGTCTACCTCTTCCGGCTGAATGAAGTTACCCGCTGAGCCCGAATCCACGTAGGCCACCTCGGAACCACGTCTCCCTCCTGAAACCAAAAGCACAGAAATCGTAAGGGGTTGAGAGGAGTCATCAATATCACCTAGGGAGGCCTCTCTTACCTGACCTAGGTGGAGTCGTTTCCCTGTCTCTTAGGACAGGTGCGGATATAGTGTGACGAATGACCGCAATAGAGGCACAGACCTTGTGCTCGTTTCTCTCTCTGACGTAACTCGGCCAACCTGAGATGATCTATCTGCATGGGCTCACCCGAAGAGAGGGAAGCAGATCCGACTGAACGTGAGCTGGCCGAGTGAGTGAAAGGAGAAACTGACCTGGAGGAGCGCCTGTCTCTCACTGACTCCCGAGCGCGCTCCAGGAAGCGCAAGTCAATGCAGGTAGCCAGCGAGATAAGGTCCTCTAAGGTGGACGGGGTATCTCGACCTGCGAGTTCATCCTTTATTTTACTAGAAAGACCGCGCCAGAATGCCCCCACCAAAGCTGCGTTATTCCAGCCGAGCTCGGAGGAAATAGTGCGAAAGCGAATAGCGTAATGTCCGACCGTGAGAGAGCCCTGGTGTAAGTTAAAGAGTGACTCAGTGAGAGAGGCTAACCGGCCCGGCTCATCGAAAACCTTACGAAACGTATCCAGGAAAACCGGGAGACTTGAAACGACCGGGTCGTCACGTTCCCAGAGCGGGTTTACCCAAGAAAGGGCCTCTCCCTCCAGATGGGACATGATGAAGGCCACTTTGGCCCGGTCCGAGGGATATTGCTGCGGCAGCCATTCAAAGTGGAGACTACACTGATTTAAGAACCCCCTACAGAGCTTGGGATCCCCGGTGAAACGAAGCGGCTTGGCGAGGCGGGGCGTCGGAGGAGCAGTAGACGCGGGGGGAGGAGTCGGCACTGCAGCGGCAGCCTGGAGGGCCGACAAGCGACTATCAAAGGAGGCCATGTAGGACAAAATGTGGGTTTGAGTATCTTGCTGCTGACCCAGCTCCTGTTGGAGACTGGCCAGCTGAATGGCATTTCCAGGATCGGCCACCTGTAAGGCCGACAAACGGGTGTCCATCAACTTCATGATTGACATAATGCGCCCCTGATTCTCCCTTAGGAATAGCAACTCTTTCTTGGTAGCAGCCGTAGTACCGGCGGAGTCCATGGCCTGATCGTACTGTTAGCGCGGGTGGTCAGGAGCGGAACTCCGAGAGTGGACCCTCTGGACCGTGGCACCGAGGGACCCCGGGCGAGCTGCCAGGTGGAACCGACCCCTATACAGGGACCGTTAGGAGCAGGCCCAGGGGTTCGAGTACCACGGTAGCCGGTACCGAGAGGGGCGGCTCAGGATGGACCGGAGTAAGACTGAGACTGGAGTAGGACGGCAGGAGCACTGAAGGCAGGACTGGAGTAGGACGACAGGAACACTGAAGGCAGGACTGGAGTAGGACGGCAGGAACACTGAAGGCAGGACTGGAGTAGGACGGCAGGAACACAAGGCAGGACTGGAGTAGGATGGCAGGAACACTGAAGGCAGGACTGGAGTAGGACGGCAGGAACACAAGGCAGGACTGGAGTAGGACGGCAGGAACACTGAAGGCAGGACTGGAGTAGGACGGCAGGAACACAAGGCAGGACTGGAGTAGCTGCTGTGAGGAGCAGCCGAGACAGGAACTGCAGGAGCAGAGTGTGCACGATGGAGCGAGGCCAGAGCGTCAGGAAACACAACGATCAGGCGCCTCCCTCAGGGGGAAGCGGCCTGATATGGCCCCGTCTGGACAGCCATTGGTCCAAAGGTGCTTCCGGGTCAGGGCACAGCCGGAGCATAAGAAGCAGGAAGGAGGCGCGGCCGCGGCCTATGGCGCATGCGCATAGCATGCAGGGAAGGCATCGGTCGCGGGCCTGTCTCAGGTGACCGCCGCGGCCTCGGGTGGAGAGGCTGCGGCGTGGGAGCGGAGGGCGACTGTGGCGTGGGAGCAGAGGCCGGGTGAGTATGGCGGAGCGGTGTAACACCTTATATGGTCCATAACCACACCCACAGGTGATCACATGGCTATGACCTCACTAAAGGTCCTATTACACACAGCCACACATATACTTTATTATGACACTCTTAAACACACCCCTGGGTGGGTTTGTAGGTAACCAGGCCCGCCTATCTCTCTAGTTACCTGGAGACTTCTCCCTTATACATTGAAGCAACACCTCAGCAATATCATTGCTGAACAACACATAAGTCTCCATCCCAAAGCCACCCACTTTGGGATACATCACGGCCATTCCGTATTCTGCCATTCATCCTTTCTCCTGGGACATCCATACAGCGTCCCCTAGCTGACTCAGTGGTTATTACACCACAATGTATTTTAGTTCTCTACTTGATGGGTAATAGGTTGGTATGTTGGGGATTATTGGGGGTCTCACCACTGGGATGCTGACAGTTTTGAGATGAAGACTACCAAAGATAGTTGAGTACATTGCTTGGAAATGTCCAGCAGTGCTACAGACAATAAATGGAGCAGTTGTGCGCATGAGGCCATCACTTCCCTTCACTGATGCTATGATTGATTCTCGTCTTGGATACTGTAACTCCGCACTCATTAGTCACTAATCTCCCCATCTTTAATCCATCCGGAATGCAGCAGCCATGCTGAAATGTCGGTTCAGTCACTACACCAATATCTCCAACCTATGCCAGCCATTGTACTGGTTACCTATCTAGAGTTCTGCACTGCATTCCATCTCTTTCTTATCTGTCTACTAACCTACCAGTCCTCCTCATCCCTATCTACCACTCTACCCATCCTCTTCACAGTGCTGCATTACCCTACATCTCCTCCCTCACCTCTGACTACCACCCTACCAGTCCTTTTCAGAGTGCTGCACTGCCCTACATCTCTTCCTCCGCTGTCTACCACTCTACCCATCCTCTCCACAGTGCTGCACTGCCCTACATCTCCTACTTACCTCTGGCCACCACCATACCCTTCTTCTCTACTGTGCTGCACCACCCTACATCTCCTTCCCATCACTGTCTATCACTCTACTGATCCTCTCCACAGTGATGCACAGCCCCACATCTCCTCCTCATCTTTGTCTACCACCCTACCCATCTTCTCCACAGTGCTGCACCACCCTACATCTCCTCCTCATTTCTGTCTACCATCCTACCAGTCCTCCCCAGAGTGCCGCACTTCCCTACATCTCTTCCTCAGCTGTCTACCATCCTACCCATCCTCTCCACAGTGCTGCATGACCCTACATCTCCTCCCTCATCTCTGACTACCACCCTACCAGTCCTCTTCACAGTGCTGCACAGCCCTACCTGTCCTACTTATCTCTGTCTACCCTACATCTCCTCATTTTGTCTACCACCTACCCATCCTCTCAACAGTGCTGCACAGCCCTACATATCTTCATCTCTGTAAGCACTGAGACTATGCGTAACAGCAGTGAGTTAATGGGTTCTTTACTGTAAGAGCAGTGATACTATGGATTCTTTATTGTACCGACAGTGAGGTTATGGAGCTTTCTGCCACAGCCATGAGAGCTTGGATGCCTTTGGTGAAAAATGTAATAGAGGAAATGGGTCTAATCTGAATTGTAAAACAGTAAGGAGTATGTTAGCGCTACAGAACTAGAATTATTATAGTGATTAAGATTCTTACTGTGCAAATGGGACATTTGAAGCCGTGTTGTCAGGATGGTGGCCCTCCTAGTGGTCACAATCCTGGTGATCTGCACCTCCCTTTGATTTGATTGTCAGCAGCATGTCATGTTCAAACAGAGAGATGAGCTGATAATACAGTAATCTAATAAGAGCTGACGGTTTAGGATTTTCAGGATTGTCTCCTCTAAGTAAAGGGGACTTCACCCTTTTCCAGTCCTAATGCTGCAGCTTTGCACCAACTTTTGCTACAAATCTGCTACATGTGAATGCATCCTTACATCCAGGGCCAGGGGTATCACATTGGAGACATTTCGATACTCAGATCCGATCGTCACATCCTAAAGTGCAGACCTGACGAGGACGATGAAAATCAGGACTATAACCCACTGACATGTGCCGAGCCCTCCAGTGTGACCAGTATCCCCCATTACTGGTGCAGCTCCGTCACGTGCGTTTTCCTATCCACTATATATTAGTCGGGGTTTGATATCTGGATGAATGTTATTACAGACTATATGGTATAAGTGCGCAGGAGGCGACTGAGCGGTGACATCGACCCACCGCCTCCTTGTGTTGGGAGGGAGCGGCGGTGACTGGGAGAAAGCAGAGGAAGAGGAGGGTTATCTAATATTTACTGGGAATGCTGGGGATCACTATGCGATTATATGGAAATCGCAGCAGAGTAACACCCCCACCATCCTCCCCGCCGCATAACGCAATGACATTCTTCTACCAGCCGGGCTTCCTCCAATAGCTCGTAATATATTCCCTGTAAATTCACACGTTACTCAGAACCATTCCCCCGGGCATTTCCCAGAAATAAAATATTCAGTTGTGAAAAATGTCTTCTCTGTGCAAATGGGATAATAGTCATATAGGCGTCACGTAACCTAAAAAGGCATAATCTGGATTATAGCGGTGCAGGATACGTATAGCAGGAATACAGCGACGTGCAGCACAGCAGTAATGTGCAGTGATGTATTTACAGCAGTATAGTGATATGTAACCGTACAGTTATATATACACGCCTCAACACTGAGACTGCAACACCAAGAGGGGAAAAGTGATGGAGTGATGCAAATGATGAAAAAATGGAAACGAAGTTCTCAAATCCTCTGTATTTCTTCAGTCTGGAGTCTGAGCCTTGTGCAAAAGTCCTGGCACCTCCAGCCTCAGCTGCTGTCACTGAGGTTATTTATGGTCGTCTGAGGAATGTTCTGCCGCAGATTGCACAGATCATCATGCTTTGCTGCCTGTGTAATCATGTCCCCAATGTGCTTGATGGGAGACAAGTCTGGAGACCCTGCTGGCAGCTCCTGTGTAATCACCCACCAATGATATCCTCAATGTGCTTGATGGGAGACAAGTCTGGAGACCCTGCTGGCAGCTCCTGTGTAATTACCGACCAATGATATCCTCAATGTGCTTGATGGGAGACAAGTCTGGAGACCCTGCTGGCAGCTCCTGTGTAATCACCCACCAATGATGTCCTCAATGTGCTTGATGGGAGACAAGTCTGGAGACGCTGCAGCCATGGGAGACAAGTCTGGAGACCCTGCTGGCAGCTCCTGTGTAATCACCCACCAATGATATCCTCAATGTGCTTGATGGGAGACAAGTCTGGAGACGCTGCAGCCATGGGAGACAAGTCTGGAGATCCTGCTGGCAGCTCCTGTGTAATTACCGACCAATGATGTCCTCAATGTGCTTGATGGGAGACAAGTCTGGAGACGCTGCAGCCACAAGAGACAAGTCTGGAGATCCTGCTGGCAGCTCCTGTGTAATCACCGAAAAATGATGTCCTCAATGTGCTTGATGGGAGACAAGTCTGGAGACGCTGCAGCCACAAGAGACAAGTCTGGAGATCCTGCTGGCAGCTCCTGTGTAATCACCGAAAAATGATGTCCTCAATGTGCTTGATGGGAGACAAGTCTGGAGACGCTGCAGCCACAGGAGACAAGTCTGGAGACCCTGCTGGCAGCTCCTGTGTAATCACCGAAAAATGATGTCCTCAATGTGCTTGATGGGAGACAAGTCTGGAGACGCTGCAGCCACGGGAGACAAGTCTGGAGACCCTGCTGGCAGCTCCTGTGTAATCACCGAAAAATGATGTCCTCAATGTGCTTGATGGGAGACAAGTCTGGAGACGCTGCAGCCACAGGAGACAAGTCTGGAGACCCTGCTGGCAGCTTCTGTGTAATCACCGAAAAATGATGTCCTCAATGTGCTTGATGGGAGACAAGTCTGGAGACGCTGCAGCCACGGGAGACAAGTCTGGAGACCCTGCTAGCAGCTCCTGTGCAATCATCGACCAATGATGTCCTCAATTTGCTTGATGGGAGACAAGTCTGGAGACGCTGCAGCCACGGGAGACAAGTCTGGAGACCCTGCTGGCAGCTCCTGTGTAATCACCCACCAATGATGTCCTCAATGTGCTTGATGGGAGACAAGTCTGGAGACGCTGCAGCCACGGGATACAAGTCTGGAGACCCTGCTGGCAGCTCCTGTGTAATCACCCACCAATGATGTCCTCAATGTGCTTGATGGGAGACAAGTCTGGAGACGCTGCAGCCACGGGATACAAGTCTGGAGACCCTGCTGGCAGCTCCTGTGTAATCACCCACCAATGATGTCCTCAATGTGCTTGATGGGAGACAAGTCTGGAGACGCTGCAGCCACGGGAGACAAGTCTTTAGATCTCCTGAGCTGGAAATTGCATTTAACGGCTTCCCTAGACTGGTGTTCACGGGACCCAGTCTTTTTGTCTGCCCTTATTTACACATTGAGGTCAACTCTGACATATGGTAAGGTTTTTAATATTAGACAGTGTAGGACCGCCCTGATCAGAGTCACCTTGTAGACGGTGGGATGGCTTTTATGCTATTTTTGATGAGAAACAGTATTACTAAGAACCCTGTGTTATTTAAATGGGCTTTTGCGGGGCAGCACGGTGGCTCAGTGGTTAGCTGGGTTCGAATCCCACCAAGGACAACATCTGCAAGGAGTTTGTATGTTCTCCCCGTGTTTGCGTGGGTTTCCTCCGGGTACTCCGGTTTCCTCCGACACTCTAAAGACATACTGATAGGGAATTTAGATTGTGAGCCTCATCGGGGACAGTGATGAAAATGTGTGCAAACTGTAAAGCGCTGCGGAATATGTTAGCGCTATATAAAAATAAAGATTATTATTATTATTATTTACTTATTTAGTTACAGCAGGGTTTTTGCTCATTTTATCTCTTGTAGGTCTGGAGACGCTGCAGCCACGGGAGACAAGTCTGGACCCACTGTAACTGTGGGGGCAGGATTAGGACACACAGGCGCTCACAGTAGAATGAGGAACATGCTTCCTGGGGTTGTCAAGTGGAAAAACGGCTCATTGGGCACTGGAGAAATGGCCGCACCACTGGTTCCACCACCAAATCAATGTAACACCGAGCTGTTAGTGCTCCCTGGAATGGAGACCAGAAGCGTCCAGCTACTGTAGATTATGCCATAATCCCAGAAATAGGACCAGTTTAATGAGTTTGGAGAACACCAAGAAATGGGCAACCTTTAGGACTGTAGATGCAAATTGAAAGTAAATAGCTGCTCACTCTCCCCAGTCCCACAAGCTCACTGCCTCGGTGTAATCCTTGACACTGATCTCTCCTTTAAACCACATATCCAAGTCCTTTCCACTTCTTTCGACTTCAACTCAAAAATATTTCACGGATCCGTACATTCGTCAACCAAGAATCTGCAAAAACCCTAGTCCATGCCCTCATCATCTCCCGCCTTGACTACTGCAACCTCCTGCTCTGTGGCCTCCCCTCTAACACTCTCGCACCCCTCCAATCTATTCTAAACTCTGCTGCTCGACGAATCCACCTGTCCCCCCGCTATTCCCCGGCCTCTCCCCTTGACATACAAAGCCATCCACAACCTGAGTCCTCCATACATCTGTGACCTAGTCTCCCGGTACTTACCTACACGCAACCTCTGATCCTCACAAGATCTCTTTCTCTACTCCACTCTTACCTCCTCTTCCCACAATTGCATACAAGATTTCTCTCGCGCATCCCCCCTACTCTGGAACTCTCTACCCCAACACATCAGACTCTCGCCTACCATGGAAACCTTCAAAAGTAACCTGAAGACCGACCTCTTCCAACAAGCCTATAACCTGCAGTAACCACCAATCCACCAAACCGCTGCATGACCAGCTCTACCCTCGCCTACTGTATCCTCACCCATCCCTTGCAAATTGTGAGCCCTCGCGGGCAGGGTCCTCTCTCCTCCTGGACCAGTCGTGACTTGTATTGTTTAAGATTACTGTACTTGTATTTAATATGTACACCCCTCCTCACATGTAAAGCGCCATGCTATAATAATAATAATAAATAATATTAATGTCCAGCAGTGCCTTCAGCTCCAATCTTGCCGCAAGCAGTGGGATCCGCTGCACCATCCATTGTAGGGTGAAGTCAGAAAATAAATCTCACCTTCCATACGGAAACGAGGCCTTTTGTTCATTCTTCTTTGTATTTTGTTAATTGATACAAATAAACTATTAACACATCTTATGTGAAAGCTTCTTCCATTGAGGCATATTTTCCTCATCTGCCTAAAACCTTTGCACGTCTGTACAGTGTGTATATGTATATATATGTAGAAGCCATCACCAGATGTGCAGTATATAATCTATACAGGGAGTATGAATGCTCATGACTCATTGGGAAATTGAGGGAACCCGGAATGACCATGTTCTAGGAATCCATCTCTCCGAGTTAATAAGTGCCAGAGTCGGTCACTTTCCCAGTGTGGAGATCAGGCTCATGGCATGACATGTGGACTTCCCCTATGTATCACCGATAACCTCGCCCGTTCTGCTGCGTCTCAGGTCTGGATGATATACAGGAGGGAGAGGGTGAAAGTTACACACCAGTGTCACAACACAAGCCGAGGCGAATTAATCATCCAAACCTCAATGTGTCGCTTTATGGATCCGGTTATTTCCTTATCTAAGCGCTCACAAATGGAGCAGGAAAACTGGAACCGATGGAGCTTTTCCTTTGTTATTTTATTGCTTTGTATCCGGACCACATCATGAATTACAGGTCAAGGGCGAGACCCCCTATGATTTACAACAAGTAGCAACTATAACTCTGATCCTGGCTAAGGCCGGGATCACACATGCGAGAAACATGGCCGAGTCTCGCATGTTAATACCCGGCACTGCCGCCGACACTCGGGAGCGGCGCCTGCGGCTGCATGTATTGCTATACGGCCGCATGCTCCAATCCGGGTGCCGGCGGCAGTGCTGGGTATTAACATGCGAGACTCGGCCATGTTTCTCGCATGTGTGATCCCGGCCTAACCCCCTTAGAAGCAATGGTCAGTGCCAACCATAGCACCTAAATAGTTGTACCGAGGGTGACTTGGGATCCTGGATTGGATGGAGCTGTGGTTGAGCCTGCACATTGTTGCTTCATTTAAAGACCGTGAGAATGAGGGAAATATTCGAGCATGGCACCATTCTGCAGACCCATACACTTTGGATGGAGTAGCAGAGCTCAACCGTTGCTCCATCCAAAGTGGGACTCGGGACCCCCATACTTGACATCATGAGACCCTCTAATCATCAAATTATTACCTATCATGCAGATAATTTGCAATCTTGACAAAATACACATAACCGCCATGCTTTACACTACTATTTTCCTCCAGGGTAATGGCGTGCACATTAATCTGGCTCATTTTATGAGTCCTCTTAGACTACGTTTCATTAAGGAGCTTCGCCATTTTTTGCATTAAATTTGATGTTTTTATGCCAGTCCCAGACAACTTGGGTAAAGTGCGGCCAACAAGTTCATCATAACTTATGCCACAAAAGAGGCATAAATGGCGACAGAGGCCGCATCCAGGGCATTTCTTGCGGGGCCGCGGCTGCTGAACATGGCGCCAGATTCATTAGGAGATGCAGCACCCTTAGTAAATTCATTGTATCTTACTCCAGCGCAAAAACCGGGGTACAAAAGGCCACGTGCCGGCCGAGCCTCTAACCTCGGAGTTACTGTTCCGGGCAGGAATTGTGTCCCAGAGAAAATAGTTTGTTTTCTCCAACTAGACAGAGACGTTGAGATGAATCTCGCTTCCAACCGAGGTCACAGAACAAAGGCAACTTTTATAAAATTGGCTCCCGGCGGCGTCACGCTTATGTAATGTATTTCCATGTACACGGTTAGATAACAGAACGCGGCACAGGACGCACCGAGGGAGCAACAGCCCCGACGCCTTCAAAACATTTTACATAAGAGATGGAAACGCAAAAGGACTTTAATTGGACATGAAATTACAGCAATTAGATTTCTTCACTTTATTTCCTCTGACGCAGTTTTTCCTTTTAGCCACCAACTATGTACAATTGGCCGTATATTAGTAAGTCGACAATCACCGGATGGGGTTATGTTTCTTTCCCTTACCCGGGTTCAGACCGACATATTTCATGGTCCATATACCGATCTCAATGGTGGTGTAAGGGGGTGGAATGATACCATTTCCTTGCTCTGCCTCCTTTAGTGCTCCCAATGTTTTTATCTATAGTAATCCGGTGGTACTGCTTCATGTCGTCATGTATTACCACCCCTAATCTATGGTATTGCCATACTGTTATATGTGTTACCATTTCCTGTAAATATGTTGTGTTTCATTGTATAATTCTATGTTTTAGATAGGGAAAGTGTAGTGCACCCTTTGGACACTAGAGGGGGGTACTTTAGTATATAGAGCTCTTAGTAGTATAGGGTTAAGTGTAGGAGGGGCTGCCGGGAATTAAGGCTAGGTTAGAAGGAAGTTAGTTCAGAGGGGCCAGGGTGCCCGAAGTGTCCACATGGGCTATAGGCCCAGGACGGCTCGGCAACCACACAACGTTAAACAGCGACAGACCAAGTTATCTACGGCTATTGGGCATCGGTACAGTGAGCCAAAACAGTAGAGAAGATGTGGCGACTCGTAGCCTGGGTGGACACTCTTAGGGCAGGAGTCGGACAGAGTGAGGAACAGAAGGATGCTGCGAACTTCTAACATAATATACAGTTATAGTCCTCCCGCACACATACACACTCTGGTGTTGGTCGATCATGTCTGCACGCCTGTGTTTTCTATAGGAAGAGGGGCTAAAGCGCTAAGACCCCCAGTCTCCTCCAAAGCCATTTACAGTTGTGCTCAAAAGTTTTCATACCCCCATTTGGATGTTTTGGGTTGTCATTATTATTTAAAAAGAGAAAACACAGTAGTTTGACAATAAATGGCTTCACCCAACCACTAACCATGAGTGGAGGAAAAGTTTTGGTGTTATCATTCATATTCTCTGAAAAAAGGTGAAGAAAACAAAAATTCTGCCGGGGTATGTAAACTTTTGAGTACAACTGTATATCCTCAAAACGTCTCTGCCTTTTCCATCTCTCCAGACTCCTCTATTTATCCTCCAGATCCCTCTATCTATTCCAGACTCTTCTTTCCCCTTCCAGAAGCCTTCACCTCCTCCTAATGACGTGTCCTCTTCGAGACCCCTCTGTCTTCTCAACACCTCTTTGTCCAATCCAGACCTCTCTGTCCCCCTCCTCCAGAATCCACTGTCACCTTCCAGACCCCCCATCTGCTCCTAATCCGTGTCCCCTTCCAGGGCCCCTCTGTCCTCTCTAGACCCCTCTATCTTCTCCAGATCCCTCTGTCCTCTCCAGACCCCTCTGCCCTCTCCAGACCACTCTTTCCTCTTCAGACCCCTCTGTCCTCTCTAGATCCTTCTGTCCTCATCAGACCCCTCTGTCCTCTTCAGACCCCTCTGTCCTCTCCAGATCCTTCTGTCCTCTCCAGATCCTTTTGTCCTCTCCAGACCCCTTTATCTTCTCCAGATCCTTCTCTCCTCTCCAGGCGCTTCTGTCCTCTCCAGGCGCTTCTGTCCTCTCCAGACCCTTCTGTCCTCTCCAGACCCCTCTGTCCTCTCCAGACCCCTCTGTCTTCTCCAGACATCTCTGCCCCCTTCCAGAACTCTCCATCTCCTCCTGACCCCATGTGTCCCCTTCCAGACACCTCTATCTTTTCCTCTCCTTCAGACCTCTCTGTCCTCCTCCTCCAGAGTCCTATGTCCCCTTCCAGAACCCTCCATCTCCTCTTGACCCCTCTGTCCTCTTTTAGATCCCTCTGTTGCCTTATTTCCCCTTTCAACAAAATGTCGATGAAATTCAGCATGCCCAATCCTTCCCCGTGGGGCAGAGTCAGGAGGCGCTCTCAGCCACAGCAGATTAGCTCGGATGTCAGTACCAGTCGTGCTGCCATGAAAGAAGGCAGAAATGGTAAGAAACAACTTTTTGCCCCTTCGCAGTTTTCATAACACCCTTTAGTTTGGATGGACATAGCGCTGTGCAGCCACCGCTCATCTAGGAGACTGTGGATGAGCCATAAATGTCCGTGTTAGGAGTTCCCCTTTAAGGCTGTTTTTACACTGAGTTTGTAGCTTGATTCAAAGATTTCCATTGGGGATTTCCTGAAAATCCAGAACTAATAAGCTCTAATATTTAAGAAAAACCATACAAACAGCATGGCTTCAAGCAAGAAAATGGAAACCACACGATATTGGAGGCAGAAGAGGTCATAAGGAGCCTCCTCTGGCCTCTGTCTTGTGAATGGAGGGCTGTGGATCGGTTGATGTTTGCTCTGGGAGCAGCTAAGACAAAGCAAGAAGAGCACAAGGAGTTAACTAAACCTCACGCTAATAAATGAAGTCACAAATGTAGGAAAATAAAATACCAGAGAGCGATCAGCCCATGCGCACCCGGCCGGCCGGAGGAGGCTGCGGATCAGCGCTGAGACCCCAGTGCTTGGACACAGCGATGAGTAATGCGCCCTCTCTGGTGTAATCACACCCACGAGCAGATTAATCGGGGACAGGGTCACTCTCAGCCATGATGGAGGCACCGTCCTCCACGCCGCACCTCATCCCTGGGCTTATTCCCAATTTATGTGCAGAGATAATTGGGAAATATTCCACTTTCGGCAGACGCGGCCGGGCCATGAGTGCCGGGCTTTGTGGTCCTCTGGGGTTTTGATCATCATTCTTAATCAGGATCATATGACCTGAAAATAACTCAAAACTTTGTTTTTAAATATAGAAATTAGAAATGCCAAGCAGGAATGTCCACGTCTCAAGCTTCGGCTCTTAGTGAACTTAGTGGAAAAGCAAATGCATAAAACAGTCCATGCCGTTTAGAATTACCCTACCATGTTTAGCTTTATTATCTCCGGTTATCTTCATAGTGTTACAGCTCCATTTCTTAGATAGAAAGCTCTAAATCCCCTTTATAAAAATTACCCATCAGCAGCCACCACTAGGTGGAGCTCAGGAACGTTCTGCATACAGACTATTCAATAACTGCTTTAAGGACACCAACTGCAGGAATCTCCTGAGCTCCCCCTGGTGGCCGCTGAACACAAAACTTATATCATGACTTAAAGGGAGTTTATCAGGAGATTTCTCTGTGCTAAGCCAATAACATTTTTGTGATTTTTATTCTTTACACAGATAATGCAGATCAGCTCGCGAGTGCCCCGTGGGCTTGGCCAGCAGTGCATTTGCTTTGGCTTTAATCACTAAACCCTCCCCATCTTTCCTTTGCCGTATACGGATGGTCCAGTAATCATTTCCAGCACTGAACTCCCTCACCTATGCAATGTATACTGCAGTCAGAGCATGCGCATTAACTGCCACGGGCCTGGAATCAACGCCACGGGCAAAGGATTTCAGTGCCACCAATTACATCAAAATCGTCAATCAACCACAGAGAGGAAGAGCCAAGAAAGGTGTGGACATCGGTGCAGGTTCTCCTGACCGTCCCTTTAAGTTGCTCTCTATGCAGGAGATTTGGGGCATAGAGTCCCCTTCCCTTTAAATAACAGTAGTCACAATTCCACTAATGGAAAGGAAACTGTTCCAGCAGAACTGCCGCGCCGCTGATGCCCATTCTACTGCATTCTTTTTACTTACAGCTGAGAGTTTGTTACAGTTGGATCCAGTATCCTCTGTGTTTTTAACACAATGGGCCCCGATTCATCATTTGCAATGTTCTTAAAGTCACTTTTATTTTTTGCCTTTCATTTTTTCTACTAATTTTTCGCACTCATTTACGTCTTTACCTTTTTTTTGTGCTTTTAGAGCCAAAGTTGCATTTTCCGCTAAAATGTTGCACAACGTAAAATCACTCCGGGGATGACATTCAGAACTTTGAGCAAAAGTTATCTGACCGTTCAAAAAGTTAAAACAACTGAAAACCCCAAACCCTGCCCACAATGACGATCAGAGAAAAAAAACGAGATGGGGAAGAGTTTAAAAAGGCGCAAATAAAAAAAGAATATGGTGGAAATGAAAAACACCTAAAATTCTAAAAAAAAACAAAACAAAAAGGTGTAAACGCAATATTGAATGGAGCCAGAATCTCTCCTGTCCTGACCTTGCTGCAATGTATCAGGATATTGTCCCAGCTGGATACAATGTATAATGTTCTGTCCAGTCATATGATAAAACAAGCTAAGTGACGATGCACAGCTGCAAATCCATGGCAGGGAAAGAGGTTTGGGCCAACCTTAGGTCGGGTCCAGACGAGGGCACCACGATCACCTATAATGCATTGCGCCAATAATTCAATAAACAATGAAAGGCCAAATAGAATTTCCAAAGTTAATATTCCGTGAACAGCGTATGGCGCACAGATGGTAACCCATATGGGATTCGGGGTTTTTTTGCACACCCATTGACTTATAACGGGCGAGTCTAAGCTGAAATACAGATCACAATAGAGGCTGTAATTTTTTGCACATGGATCTGTCTGTGTAAAACGTGTGAACTATCACATTGTGTCACATTAGTCCTTGAGTCATGAGGCCTCATGGATCAGAGAGGATCAATAAAATTCTATGGGTCCATGTGCAGTGCACACAGACGTGTCACATGGATGCAGCCTGATGGCCCCTTTCTCCAGTATACACCCTACAAGTGTCTCCGCACAGTTTACACCGCTCGTAGCTGCGGCACTCCGACATGATCATCTGTAATAACCGAATCACGCCGTCATATAGACTTATCGCACGACGTGACATCGATCCGCACTGATCATCAATGTATCGTGTAAAGTCACAGAAATGAATGTCACACTGCGATCATTCCTGACTGCCTGCTCATCACCAGTCAGAGATAATAGGAAACCTGCAGAGTTATTTAAAGATCTGCGAGAAAATGTGTAATAAAAAGGAGAAGTTACTCACCGTCACTATTATCACCACAGCAGCAGATATCACACGTGAAACACCAGAAAAAGAGAAGAATCTCAGGATCCAAAATACACAGAATCTAAGCAATCACCAGTGTTATATTACTGTACACAGGGGGCAGTATTATAGTAGTTATATTCTTGTACATAGGGGCAGTATTATAGTAGTAGTTATATTCTTGTACATAGGGGCAGTATTATAGTAGTTATATTCTTGTACATAGGGAGCAGTATTATAGTAGTTATATTCTTGTACATAGGGGCAGTATTATAGTAGTTATATTCTTGTACATAGGAGCAGTATTGTAGTAGTTATATTCTTGTACATAGGGGCAGTATTATAGTAGTTATATTCTTGTACATTGGGTGCAGTATTATAGTAGTTATATTCTTGTACATAGGAGCAGTATTATAGTAGTTATATTCTTGTATATAGGAGCAGTATTATAGTAGTTATATTCTTGTACATAGGGAGCAGTATTATAGTAGTTATATTCTTGTACATAGGGGCAGTATTATAGTAGTTATATTCTTGTACATAGGAGCAGTATTGTAGTAGTTATATTCTTGTACATTGGGTGCAGTATTATAGTAGTTATATTCTTGTACATAGGAGCAGTATTATAGTAGTTATATTCTTGTACATAGGGGCAGTATTATAGTAGTTATATTCTTGTACATAGGGGCAGTATTATAGTAGTTATATTCTTGTACATTGGGTGCAGTATTATAGTAGTTATATTCTTGTACATAGGAGCAGTATTATAGTAGTTATATTCTTGTATATAGGAGCAGTATTATAGTAGTTATATTCTTGTACATAGGGAGCAGTATTATAGTAGTTATATTCTTGTACATAGGGGCAGTATTATAGTAGTTATATTCTTGTACATAGGAGCAGTATTGTAGTAGTTATATTCTTGTACATTGGGTGCAGTATTATAGTAGTTATATTCTTGTACATAGGAGCAGTATTATAGTAGTTATATTCTTGTACATAGGGAGCAGTATTATAGTAGTTATATTCTTGTACATAGGGGCAGTATTATAGTAGTTATATTCTTGTACATAGGGGCAGTATTATAGTAGTTATATTCTTGTACATTGGGTGCAGTATTATAGTAGTTATATTCTTGTACATAGGAGCAGTATTATAGTAGTTATATTCTTGTATATAGGAGCAGTATTATAGTAGTTATATTCTTGTACATAGGGAGCAGTATTATAGTAGTTATATTCTTGTACATAGGGGCAGTATTATAGTAGTTATATTCTTGTACATAGGAGCAGTATTGTAGTAGTTATATTCTTGTACATTGGGTGCAGTATTATAGTAGTTATATTCTTGTACATAGGAGCAGTATTATAGTAGTTATATTCTTGTACATAGGGGCAGTATTATAGTAGTTATATTCTTGTACATAGGGGCAGTATTATAGTAGTTATATTCTTGTACATTGGGTGCAGTATTATAGTAGTTATATTCTTGTACATAGGAGCAGTATTATAGTAGTTATATTCTTGTATATAGGAGCAGTATTATAGTAGTTATATTCTTGTACATAGGGAGCAGTATTATAGTAGTTATATTCTTGTACATAGGGGCAGTATTATAGTAGTTATATTCTTGTACATAGGAGCAGTATTGTAGTAGTTATATTCTTGTACATTGGGTGCAGTATTATAGTAGTTATATTCTTGTACATAGGAGCAGTATTATAGTAGTTATATTCTTGTACATAGGGGCAGTATTATAGTAGTTATATTCTTGTACATAGGGGCAGTATTATAGTAGTTATATTCTTGTACATTGGGTGCAGTATTATAGTAGTTATATTCTTGTACATAGGAGCAGTATTATAGTAGTTATATTCTTGTATATAGGAGCAGTATTATAGTAGTTATATTCTTGTACATAGGGAGCAGTATTATAGTAGTTATATTCTTGTACATAGGGGCAGTATTATAGTAGTTATATTCTTGTACATAGGAGCAGTATTGTAGTAGTTATATTCTTGTACATTGGGTGCAGTATTATAGTAGTTATATTCTTGTACATAGGAGCAGTATTATAGTAGTTATATTCTTGTACATAGGGAGCAGTATTATAGTAGTTATATTCTTGTACATAGGGGCAGTATTATAGTAGTTATATTCTTGTACATAGGAGCAGTATTGTAGTAGTTATATTCTTGTACATAGGGGCAGTATTATAGTAGTTATATTCTTGTACATTGGGTGCAGTATTATAGTAGTTATATTCTTGTACATAGGAGCAGTATTATAGTAGTTATATTCTTGTATATAGGAGCAGTATTATAGTAGTTATATTCTTGTACATAGGGAGCAGTATTATAGTAGTTATATTCTTGTACATAGGGGCAGTATTATAGTAGTTATATTCTTGTACATAGGAGCAGTATTATAGTAGTTATATTCTTGTACATTGGGTGCAGTATTATAGTAGTTATATTCTTGTACATAGGAGCAGTATTATAGTAGTTATATTCTTGTACATTGGGTGCAGTATTATAGTAGTTATATTCTTGTACATAGGAGCAGTATTATAGTAGATATATTCTTGTACATAGGGGGTAGTATTATAGTAGTAATATTCTTGTACATAGGGGGCAGTATTATAGTAGTTATATTCTTGTACATAGGGGGCAGTATTATAGTAGTAATATTCTTGTACACAGGGGGCAGTATTATAGTAGTTATATTCTTGTATATAGGGGCAGTATTATAGTAGTTATATTCTTGTACATAGGGGCAGTATTATAGTAGTTATATTCTTGTACATAGGAGCAGTATTATAGTAGTTATATTCTTGTACATAGGGGCAGTATTATAGTAGATATATTCTTGTACATATGGGGCAGTATTATAGTAGTTATATTCTTGTACATAGGGGGCAGTATTATAGTAGTAATATTCTTGTACACAGGGGGCAGTATTATAGTAGTTATATTCTTGTATATAGGGGCAGTATTATAGTAGTTATATTCTTGTACATAGGGGCAGTATTATAGTAGTTATATTCTTGTACATAGGAGCAGTATTATAGTAGTTATATTCTTGTACATAGGGGCAGTATTATAGTAGTTATATTCTTGTACACAGGGGGCAGTATTATAGTAGTTACATTCTTGTACACAGGGGGCAGTATTATAGTAGTTATATTCTTGTACATAGGGGCAGTATTATAGTAGTTATATTCTTGTACATAGGGGCAGTATTATAGTAGTTATATTCTTGTACATAGGAAGCAGTATTATAGTATTTATATTCTTATATATATAGGGGCAGTATTATAGTAGTTATATTCTTGTACTTAGGGGCAGTATTATAGTAGCTATATTCTTGTATATAGGGGCAGTATTATAGTAGTTATATTCTTGTACATAGGGGCAGTATTATAGTAGTTATATTCTTGTATATAGGGGCAGTATTATAGTAGTTATATTCTTGTACATAGGGGCAGTATTATAGTAGTTATATTCTTGTATATAGGGGCAGTATTATAGTAGTTATATTCTTGTACATAGGGGCAGTATTATAGTAGTTATATTCTTGTACATAGGAGCAGTATTATAGTAGTTATATTCTTATATATATATAGGGGCAGTATTATAGTTTTTATATTCTTCTACATAGGAGCAGTATTATAGTAGTTATATTCTTATATATATAGGGGCAGTATTATAGTTTTTATATTCTTCTACATAGGAGCAGTATTATAGTAGTAATATTCTTGTACATAGGGGCAGTATTATAGTAGTTATATTCTTGTACATAGGGGCAGTATTATAGTAGTTATATTCTTGTACATAGGAGCAGTATTATAGTAGTTATATTCTTGTACATAGGGGCAGTATTATAGTAGTTATATTCTTGTACATAGGAGCAGTATTATAGTAGTTATATTCTTATATATATAGGAGCAGTATTATAGTAGTTATATTCTTGTACATAGGAGCAGTATTATAGTAGTTATATTCTTATATATATAGGGGCAGTATTATAGTTTTTATATTCTTCTACATACGAGCAGTATTATAGTAGTTATATTCTTGTATATAGGAGCAGTATTATAGTAGTTATATTCTTGTATATAGGGGCAGTATTATAGTAGTTATATTCTTGTACATAGGAGCAGTATTATAGTAGTTATATTCTTGTACATAGGGGCAGTATTATAATAGTTATATTCTTGTACATAGGGGGCAGCATTATAGTAGTTATATTCTTGTATATAGGAGCAGTATTATAGTAGTTATATTCTTGTATATAGGGGCAGTATTATAGTAGTTATATTCTTGTACATAGGAGCAGTATTATAGTAGTTATATTCTTGTACATAGGAGCAGTATTATAGTAGTTATATTCTTGTACATAGGGGCAGTATTATAATAGTTATATTCTTGTATATAGGGGCAGTATTATAGTAGTTATATTCTTGTACATAGGAGCAGTATTATAGTAGTTATATTCTTGTACATAGGGGCAGTATTATAGTAGTTATATTCTTGTACATAGGAGCAGTATTATAGTAGTTATATTCTTGTACATAGGGGCAGTATTATAATAGTTATATTCTTGTACATAGGAGCAGTATTATAGTAGTTTTATTCTTGCACATAGGGGGCAGTATTATAGTAATCATATTTTTGCACATAAGATACATATGTATTAGATTAACCTTAGATGGATGCGGTAATGATAACATGCTATGATTCTTTTGAAGCTAAAGAAGACATGAAATCTTTGCTCTATTACGACACATGGTGGGAGTTTTATTCTGAATATTGTCATACGGTTTTGAATATTTTATGTATTCTTTGACATATCTTCTTTGTCTTCTCTCTGTCGGTGATATCAGACATATGATAGCTGTAAGCCCCAGTATCGTAGATGCGGTGATCACTGGCTGGGAGGCCATCTGTAATAATAATAATCTCTGCTTCTGTAATATATGGCTGAGCACAGAGGCTGCTGTGTGATAACAGGAGGCAGAGGGTTAACCCCCACCCACAATCCGGTGACACCAGGATTACACATTATCAGTGAGGTGGGTGACGAGAGCTGAGTAACCGGGCGTGATAATAAAAGTTCTTATTCACAAAGAAAACTATTTATGATCCAGAGGAGAAAAGATGTTCTGCAGGTGAAGTTTATTGAAGTGCTGCAATGTGGAGTGCAGGATCATCGACGCCTTCAGGACCTATTGTGGCCTCAGATATATCTGTTATTGATGTAGGTAGAAGGGCTCCTACAGACAAGCGAGTCTTTTGAAATTTAATTTTGCCAGATTCACAGAATTTTCTTCCCCATTAATCTTTTTCACTGCTGAGCTATCACTCACTATCTGGAATGTTTCATTACTTTCTCTCGCTATCTCTATGGCTGAGCCTTGACGTCCTCTTACTATTCAGATTCACCACGCAATGGCTGCTGCATTCCCTGCCTTGGCTTTTATACAGGCTATGATAGGTTTTCTATACCATGCGAAGCAATAGCAGCAAATCATTATGGGGATGCCTGCAGGTCATGTAAGCCTTCCCTGGAGGGTGCAGACTTCTGAAGTCATTTTATAATATTTGTCTGAAAACAAAAGCAAATTTTTCAAATCCTTAAACATTTGATACAAATTCAGTTTACATCAAATTGATTTTCTCATCTCTTGGTCCTGATGATATAAGGTTCCCCTGCTGTGATCTCCAATCTTCAGTTGTAATCTGGAGGAGGACTTGGCTGAAAGTGCTCGATTTCCCTGCAGTGCTCCCGCTGGTGAAAAGAAGTATTACACAGTACAATGAGTGGTCGCCTGTGCGGTGCATTGTCCTGTTGGTTCCTCCAGGGGGAGAGGCATTGTTAGGAGCCTTTCTAGGTACATACAGGGATAAGTTATACTGGTGACCCCCAGCTATTGTTCTCCACAACTCAATATCTAGTCAAAGGTTTTCTAAATGAGGCCACTGCTATAAGTCGCTGATCACACTGGAGTCATGGTAGCAATCATTGTAGTGGACCGATCAGCAGGTAAAGCCGAAGCTATTCTGTTCATCCAGATCCAGTGTAAAAGGAATCTGTCATGTGTCCTAGATCCTGTAAATCTGGAACTGATGACGCAAATCTGAACAGATCCTTAACACAGGGTGATAATTGGGTGATAATCGCTGGTGAAGGAGCTTGTTTGTTGGCTGGACGCATGTATACAGATTTAAAGGGTCTTTTGACTACTGGACAACAACTGTCTTAAGAGCTGCAATCTGGTGCAGAAAATTAAAAATATGCATACTTATGTCTGGACCCGCGCCGTGTGCCCCACATACACACTTTACACAATGCTGTATTTCCATTAGCCTTTTTGCCTTTTCCTAGTCATCTTGTTACTGTCATATTGTTTTTTTTTTCTCCTACAGTGTTTTCCAAGTATCACGGGTAACAGGGAAAATAGTCGTTTTCTCATATATAAAAAAGGACCTCGAGGGCCCCACCTAGACTCCAGGGTTTAGGACCTTGAGGGCCCCCCTATACTCCAGGGTCTAGGACCTTGAGGGCTCCCCTAGACTCCAGGGTCTAGGACCTTGATGACCCCCCTAGACTCCAGGGTCTAGGACCTTGAGAGCTCCTTTACACTCCAGGGTCTAGGACCTTGAGGACCCCCCTAGACTCCAGGGTCTAGGACCTTGAGGACCCCCCTATACTCCAGGGTCTAGGACCTTGAGGACCCCCCTAGACTCCAGGGTCTAGGAGCTTGAGGGCCCCATAGACTCCAGGGTCTAGGACCTTGAGGGCCCCTCGACTCCAGGGTCTATGACTTTGTGTACCCCCCTAGACTCCAGTGTCTAAGACCTTGTGGGCCCCCGTAGACTCCAGGGTCTAGGACCTTGAGGGCCCCCCTAGACTCCATGATCTAAGACCTTGTGGGCCCCCGTAGACTCCATGATCTAAGACCTTGTGGGCCCCCTAGACTCCAGGGTTCTGGTGCAACTTCAATCCCTGCACCCAAAATAATTATTCCCCTGAAACCAAGGATGCACAACCGTTTTTGGTCTTTTCGGTTTATACTGACACGATACATTTTTTCTATAAAAGTCATAAATTAACAATGCTAAGACTTAATCACACTATAAATGTTTTGTTTGTTTTGCTACGTGGTCGTCTATGGGACACATGCACGTCCACAATACCCTATTCTTGAAGTTAATACTTTGCTTTTCTGGTGCTATCCATGTGTGATGTCATCTAGTTTCGGGGATTTATGTGCTTTTATACAAGCAGTTTTGTCATTTGTTACTTTAGCTACGACAGCCAGACTCGAAATGCGTCAGTATTTTTCTATGTCCATTTTAATGAAGTCTGAATAAAGAGTTTTTTTTGCTTTGCTTGATTGAAAAACCTTTTTCATCTCTTCGATCAAAGCTTCCGGATACCTCGCAGCCTTATCGGTTTCACAGAAGCTCTCGAGGGGGCGATGCGTTTGCAGGGTTATCACCATTGCAGGCTCAGGACACGTCCCCCATACATTGCGGAGAGTCACTTTAATGCCCCACAACCACCTCTTCCTCTGTGAAGCTGTGCGCAGGATTGGGGGTGCCAGACATGGCGGGGGTCCATACAGATTGGGCCCCTCTGGAATAGACTCTGTGGTCCCGTCCTATGGAGGCCGTGGCCCATCGTTATGTAATATCTCGTCCATTAGGCTGCAGGATATTGCAGAATGGACAAAGTGCTCTCCTCCGTAGAATCAGACCCAGGAAGGAAACATTAATAATTCATACGTTCAGTTCCGTGCGGACGCAGGATTCATTTATTTGCACTTAATATTAGATCTGAGGTGAGCTGCATCGTGCCAACTTCTAAAAGCCTTCAGGAAGCGCAATTATCAAGATGACAAGTGGATAGGCAAATCCTGCATAAGACAGCTGTCCTAAAAAAACCTTACCAGCCACTGCAAGAGCAGAACTCCGCACGTGGCCATAGAATGGCGCCATAATGTCCTGATCATAGGACACTACAACCCCAACACCATAATACAGTTCTGCTATACTCTGTGCATAGAGCACTACAACTCCCAGCATGACCCGACCACTGGACATGATCATAATACAGTTCTGCTATACTCTGTGCATAGAGCACTACAACTCCCAGCATGACCCGACCACTGGACATGATCATAATACAGTTCTGCTATACTCTGTGCATAGAGCACTACAACTCCCAGCATGACCCGACCACTGGACATGATCATAATACAGTTCTGCTATACTCTGTGCATAGAGCACTACAACTCCCAGCATGACCCGACCACTGGACATGATCATAATACAGTTCTGCTATACTCTGTGCATACAGCACTACAACTCCCAGCATGACCCGACCACAGGACATGATCATAATACAGTTCTGCTATACTCTGTGCATAGAACACTACAACTCCCAGCATGACCCAACCACAGGACATGATTATAATACAGTTCTGCTATACTCTGTGCATAGAACACTACAACTCCCAGCATGACCCAACCACAGGACATGATTATAATACAGTTCTGCTATACTCTGTGCATAGAGCACTACAACTCCCAGCATGACCCGACCACTGGACATGATCATAATACAGTTCTGCTATACTCTGTGCATACAGCACTACAACTCCCAGCATGACCCGACCACAGGACATGATTATAATACAGTTCTGCTATACTCTGTGCATAGAACACTACAACTCCCAGCATGACCCAACCACAGGACATGATTATAATACAGTTCTGCTATACTCTGTGCATAGAGCACTACAACTCCCAGCATGACCCGACCACTGGAAATGATCATAATACAGTTCTGCTATACTCTGTGCATACAGCACTACAACTCCCAGCATGACCCGACCACAGGACATGATCATAATACAGTTCTGCTATACTCTGTGCATAGAACACTACAACTCCCAGCATGACCCAACCACAGGACATGATTATAATACAGTTCTGCTATACTCTGTGCATAGAACACTACAACTCCCAGCATGACCCAACCACAGGACATGATTATAATACAGTTCTGCTATACTCTGTGCATAGAGCACTACAACTCCCAGCATGACCCGACCACTGGACATGATCATAATACAGTTCTGCGATACTCTGTGCATAGAACACTACAACTCCCAGCATGACCCGACCACAGGACATGATCATAATACAGTTCTGCTATACTCTGTGCATAGAACACTACAACTCCCAGCATGACCCAACCACAGGACATGATTATAATACAGTTCTGCTATACTCTGTGCATAGAACACTACAACTCCCAGCATGACCCGACCACAGGACATGATCATAATACAGTTCTGCTATACTCTGTGCATAGAGCACTACAACTCCCAGCATGACCCGACCACTGGACATGATCATAATACAGTTCTGCTATACTCTGTGCATAGAACACTACAACTCCCAGCATGACCCGACCACAGGACATGATCATAATACAGTTCTGCTATACTCTGTGCATAGAACACTACAACTCCCAGCATGACCTGACCACAGGACATGATCATAATACAGTTCTGCTATACTCTGTGCATAGAACACTACAACTCCCAGCATGACCCGACCACTGGACATGATCATAATACAGTTCTGCTATACTCTGTGCATAGAGCACTACAACTCCCAGCATGACCCGACCACAGGACATGATCATAATACAGTTCTGCTATACTCTGTGCATAGAACACTACAACTCCCAGCATGACCCGACCACTGGACATGATCATAATACAGTTCTGCTATACTCTGTGCATAGAACACTACAACTCCCAGCATGACCCGACCACAGGACATGATCATAATACAGTTCTGCTATACTCTGTGCATAGAACACTACAACTCCCAGCATGACCTGACCACAGGACATGATCATAATACAGTTCTGCTATACTCTGTGCATAGAGCACTACAACTCCCAGCATGACCCGACCACAGGACATGATTATAATACAGTTCTGCTATACTCTGTGCATAGAACACTACAACTCCCAGCATGACCCAACCACAGGACATGATTATAATACAGTTCTGCTATACTCTGTGCATAGAGCACTACAACTCCCAGCATGACCCGACCACAGGACATGATTATAATACAGTTCTGCTATACTCTGTGCATAGAACACTACAACTCCCAGCATGACCCGACCACAGGACATGATCATAATACAGTTCTGCTATACTCTGTGCATAGAGCACTACAACTCCCAGCATGACCCGACCACAGGACATGATTATAATACAGTTCTGCTATACTCTGTGCATAGAGCACTACAACTCCCAGCATGACCCAACCACAGGACATGATTATAATACAGTTCTGCTATACTCTGTGCATAGAGCACTACAACTCCCAGCATGACCCGACCACTGGACATGATCATAATACAGTTCTGCTATACTCTGTGCATAGAACACTACAACTCCCAGCATGACCCGACCACAGGACATGATCATAATACAGTTCTGCTATACTCTGTGCATAGAGCACTACAACTCCCAGCATGACCCGACCACTGGACATGATCATAATACAGTTCTGCTATACTCTGTGCATAGAACACTACAACTCCCAGCATGACCCGACCACTGGACATGATCATAATACAGTTCTGCTATACTCTGTGCATAGAGCACTACAACTCCCAGCATGACCCGACCACTGGACATGATCATAATACAGTTCTGCTATACTCTGTGCATAGAGCACTACAACTCCCAGCATGACCCGACCACAGGACATGATCATAATACAGTTCTGCTATACTCTGTGCATAGAACACTACAACTCCCAGCATGACCTGACCACAGGACATGATCATAATACAGTTCTGCTATACTCTGTGCATAGAACACTACAACTCCCAGCATGACCCGACCACTGGACATGATCATAATACAGTTCTGCTATACTCTGTGCATAGAGCACTACAACTCCCAGCATGACCCGACCACAGGACATGATCATAATACAGTTCTGCTATACTCTGTGCATAGAACACTACAACTCCCAGCATGACCCGACCACTGGACATGATCATAATACAGTTCTGCTATACTCTGTGCATAGAACACTACAACTCCCAGCATGACCCGACCACAGGACATGATCATAATACAGTTCTGCTATACTCTGTGCATAGAACACTACAACTCCCAGCATGACCTGACCACAGGACATGATCATAATACAGTTCTGCTATACTCTGTGCATAGAACACTACAACTCCCAGCATGACCCAACCACAGGACATGATTATAATACAGTTCTGCTATACTCTGTGCATAGAGCACTACAACTCCCAGCATGACCCGACCACAGGACATGATTATAATACAGTTCTGCTATACTCTGTGCATAGAACACTACAACTCCCAGCATGACCCGACCACAGGACATGATCATAATACAGTTCTGCTATACTCTGTGCATAGAGCACTACAACTCCCAGCATGACCCGACCACAGGACATGATTATAATACAGTTCTGCTATACTCTGTGCATAGAGCACTACAACTCCCAGCATGACCCAACCACAGGACATGATTATAATACAGTTCTGCTATACTCTGTGCATAGAGCACTACAACTCCCAGCATGACCCGACCACTGGACATGATCATAATACAGTTCTGCTATACTCTGTGCATAGAACACTACAACTCCCAGCATGACCCGACCACAGGACATGATCATAATACAGTTCTGCTATACTCTGTGCATAGAGCACTACAACTCCCAGCATGACCCGACCACTGGACATGATCATAATACAGTTCTGCTATACTCTGTGCATAGAACACTACAACTCCCAGCATGACCCGACCACTGGACATGATCATAATACAGTTCTGCTATACTCTGTGCATAGAGCACTACAACTCCCAGCATGACCCGACCACTGGACATGATTATAATACAGTTCTGCTATACTCTGTGCATAGAGCACTACAACTCCCAGCATGACCCGACCACTGGACATGATTATAATACAGTTCTGCTATACTCCACACATTAAATACTACAACTCTCACTGTGACCCGGCCACTGATCATAATAAGCTTCACTTACACTCTGTGCACTGAACACTACAACTCCCAACATTAATAATTGTTCTCCATAGCAGAATATGTTGATGGCAGAACAAGGGTCTGTTCACACCTCTGTCTGCAGCAGCGTTATTTATCCCAGTAAGACATCGGACTCCTCTTTGGAGCTCAGCGGACATTATGAGTCCGCCAGTGTGAATGATGCCCTGGATGGTGACGTGTGACGTCTGGGGGTGGATTACGTCACGTGGGGTCCTTATAATGTGCCCTGCAGTTTCCTGACACTTGGATGGGGGGAGTGACTGTCCGTGGGCGCTGCCACATCATCCATCTGTTCTTTAGAAGAGTTTTTCATCATTTCCAGGAGCATTAGTTGGTCATCGTGCTCCTGATAAGAGGTTGGCAGATCGTGCGGCGGATCGTGTGGGCATTGATGGCGCTCTCTTCCTCCTGTGTGACATGGTACCATTAGTCAGAGCCGCTGTGCGAGCCAGAAAAGGGTTAACGACGGAGCGATCGCTGCGATTGTTCTGCAGCCTAATATATACCATCGACTCATGTCTCTCAGTGTGGCGCTGTCGTCAGGATCTCTGCTGGCTGTCAGCGACTGATCACAACCTTGTTCACATCAGGACGACGCGACACCGAGCCATCATCACCCCCATACAGGGCGACCTACGCCGCCATCACAGGGCGACCTACGCCGCCATCACAGGGCGACCTACGCCGCCATCACAGGGCGACCTACGCCGCCATCACAGGGCGACCTACGCCGCCATCACAGGCCGACCTACGCCGCCATCACAGGCCGACCTACGCCGCCATCACAGGGCGACCTACGCCGCCATCACAGGGCGACCTACGCCGCCATCACAGGCCGACCTACGCCGCCATCACAGGGCGACCTACGCCGCCATCACAGGGCGACCTACGCCGCCATCACAGGCCGACCTACGCCGCCATCACAGGGCGACCTACGCCGCCATCACAGGCCGACCTACGCCGCCATCACAGGGCGACCTACGCCGCCATCACAGGCCGACCTACGCCGCCATCACAGGCCGACCTACGCCGCCATCACAGGCCGACCTACGCCGCCATCACAGGCCGACCTACGCCGCCATCACAGGGCGACCTACGCCGCCATCACAGGCCGACCTACGCCGCCATCACAGGGCGACCTACGCCGCCATCACAGCGCGACCTACGCCGCCATCACAGGCCGACCTACGCCGCCATCACAGGGCGACCTACGCCGCCATCACAGGCCGACCTACGCCGCCATCACAGGCCGACCTACGCCGCCATCACAGGGCGACCTACGCCGCCATCACAGGCCGACCTACGCCGCCATCACAGGGCGACCTACGCCGCCATCACAGGCCGACAATTTCCAATGTCAAAAGCAAACGACGCTCAAATAAATAATAAATGAGATGTGGGATTAATGATCTCGCCACATTCTCACAGCTGAGGGTTTGTTACAGCGTTCAGTAATCACAGTCATTCTCTGTGTAAGTGTGCGTGTGTAGCCCATTCACTATCCCCATCCATCCCTCACTCCCTCAAGACGGCCGGACCACCATTGTAGATACACCCCTGTCCTCTGTATCTCCCCCACCTCACTGTAGAGTGTAAGCTCTCACCAGCAGGGGCGGATTATTGTGCTGTAATTGTTGTATTGTTAACGTTGTTACTTATGACTTGTGTTCTGAAACTGTTAAACTGTAAAGCGCTGCGGAATATGTTGGCGCTATATAAATAAAGATTATTATTAACGATTATTAACTGCATCCAGTCCAGACAACCCTCCGTAATCAGCGCAGAATTGATACATTGTACAGAGATTTGTGTCACTGATGCTTAGGGATAAAGCTGCAACAATGTAACCGCCCAGAAATGTGATTCCATGGATGATCAGCAGTAATAAGAACCCATGGAGGAAATGTCTCCTGCCCCTCAGCACAGGAGGTGGGACCCAGCAAAGCACTACAGCCCCAGTAATGGCTGATAACGGGGAGTAATAGTTTGCGTTCCCCTGTGTCACAGTCGGCCTCTCCCCAGCCCCGGGGGCCGTGCACCCCCAGGAGATGGTGAGCAGGCAGGAGTCCGCAGTTATGACGTCCCTGCTGACCTGATGTTTGCTGTGGTCGTAGCCCAGAGACAAATGACTCAGGATTCCCGCAGTGAAAGAGTTAATAAAGTCCCTTGTGGTTTAGGTTCTGCAGGAAATGCCCAGGGCAGCTTGTGCCCATTTGCATGTAGTCATCCATTTTCCTGACTGTGCGGAGCTGTATGCAGATGTCCGGGCATGCTGCGCTGCGCTGTGCAACTCCATTACTGAGCAACAAGGCATTAGAAAAATGTCTGCTAGTCACAGTGCCCCGGGGAAGTGTGCGAGGTATGTCCTCACACGCCGCAGCTGTGATGCAGAGCCCCAGGGCACCGGCAGCCAAACAAAGGGGCTGCAGGGCGCCCCGCTGCCATGGGGGTCTTCTTACAAGATGAGTCTTTGGACCCCCACCACCTTCTGATTAGCGATGGGGCACGCTCAGGGGCAGCAGCAACCGCGACGAGGGTTGTCCACTAATAAATGGTCACTTTAATTAACTTTGTAATAATTCAAGCAAATGTAAGAAACTTTGTAGTCTATCTTATTATAGAAATCTGCTACTTTCTCCACTTTCCTCACTCTCCTATATTCCCATTAACAGATGACGGACCTCAGCGGGGATTTGCTTTTTTGTGGGTAGAAGCTTTTATTGGTAGTATTTTGGGGTACAGAACATTTAGGATCAGTTCACATTTATCCTGCACTCTATGCTGAGCACTTATATCTAAAGGCCCCATCACACACAGCGACATCGCCAGCGACATCGCTGTGTGTGACACACATACACACATCAGCGACCGGCCCCCCTGCCGGGTATCGCTGATCGCGCTCGAACGTCCTGGGCCGTTTTTTGATCGTTGGTCTCCCACTGGCCAGCGCGCATCGCTGCGTGTGGCAGCGGGAGAGGAACGATCAGTGACATTGGGAGCTGGTTTCCAATGTAAACAGCGGGTATCTAAGAGCTGCGCGGCTCTTAGATACCCGCTGTTTACATTGGAAACCAACTTGCTCGCTGGTCCTGATCGCTGGAGGGGCTGTCTATGTGACAGCTTACCAGCGATCAGCTAACTATGTCCCAGCAATCCCATCCACGTCGGATCGTTGGTGGGATCGCTGGGACATTGATACGTGTAACGGGGCCTTTAGTCTCTGAATGACATGATTCAGGTGAAACCCCCGAAGGATCCATTCACTATTATGAGGCAGCAGAGTTACTCTGGACTCTGTCTGGCCTTTATTCAGTGTTGTCCTTTTTTTCAGAGGTGCACAAAACTGTGGCCGACGGCCCTTTTATACTCGCCTAAATAGACTGACACTGCGGGATCACAGGTCCTATGGCATCCACAGTGCTTCCATCTGCCTCATTATAGTAAATGAGGCAGAGTAAAGGGGAAGAAGGTGGACCCAGGCAACTATAGGCCGGTGAGTCTGACTTCTATACCAGGAAAGATCTTTGAACAAATTATTAAACAACATGTATGTCAGTACCTGGATAAGAATGAAATGATTAAACAGAGTCAGCATGGGTTTGTAACTAATAAGTCATGTCAGACTAACTTAATTTCCTTCTATGATGGAATCACTGATTGGGTGGATCAAGGAAATGCTGTAGATATAGTATATCTTGACTTCAGCAAAGCATTTGACAAAGTCTCTCATACAATCCTTATAGAAAAAATGACTAAGTATGGAATGGACAAGGCAACTGTTAGGTGGATTCATAACTGGCTTAGTGATCGGACCCAAAGAGTGGTCGTAAATGGCTGCACATCCAGTTGGAAGAATGTCTCAAGTGGGGTACCACAGGGCTCTGTCCTGGGCCCTGTATTGTTCAACATCTTTATCAATGATTTAGATGAAGGAATTGAGGGTAAACTGATTAAATTTGCTGATGACACAAAGCTAGGAGGGATAGCTAATACTAGAGAAGAGAGAGAGAGGATTCAAAAAGATATAAATAAACTGGAGAAGTGGGCAGCAACTAACAGAATGGTTTTTAACAGGGAGAAATGCAAAGTACTACATCTGGGCAATAAAAATGAAAAAAGCATATACAGAATGGGAGGAATAGGGCTAAGTGACAGCACATGTGAAAAAGACTTGGGTATACTAATAGATCACAGACTGAATATGAGTCAACAGTGTGATGCAGCAGCAAAAAAGGCAAATGCAATTCTAGGATGTATTAACAGAAGCATACAGTCTAGATCACGTGAAGTCATTATTGCCCTCTACTCCTCTTTGGTCCGACCTCATCTGAAATACTGTGTCCAGTTTTGGGCGCCACATTTTAAAAAAGACATCAACAAACTGGAGCAAGTTCAGAAAAGAGCGACCAGAATGGTGACCGGTCTGCAAACCCTGTCTTATGAGGAAAGGTTGCAGGATTTGGGAATGTTTAGTTTGCAAAAGAGAAGACTGAGAGGAGACTTAATAGCTGTCCACAAATATCTAAAGGGCTGTCACATTGTAGAAGGATCAACTTTATTCTCATTTGCACAATGAAAGACTAGAAGCAATGGGATGAAACTGAATGGGAGGAGACACAGATTAGATAATAGAAAAAACCTTTTGACAGTTAGAGTGATCAATGAGTGGAACAAGCTGCCACGAGAAGTGGTGAGTTCTCCTTCAATGGAAGTCTTCAAACAGAGGCTGGACAAACATCTGACTGGGATGATTTAGCGAATCCTGCTTTGAGCAGGGGGTTGAACCAGATGGCCCAGGAGGTCCCTTCGAACTCTACGATTCTATGATTCTATGATTCAGGTGAAACCCCTGAAGGATCCATTCACTATTATGAGGCAGCAGAGTTACTCTGGACTCTGTCTGGCCTTTATTCAATGTTGTCCTTTTTTTCAGAGGTGCACAAAACTGTGGCCGACGGCACTTTTATACTCGCCTAAATAGACTGACACTGCGGGATCACAGGTCCTATGGCATCCACAGTGCCTCCATCTGCCTCATTATAGTAAATCTTACGCCGGGGGTCTCAACTGAACCAAATATTTCAATGTGTTACTCAGAAACCCCGATGTAAGCGCTCAGCGCAGAGCGCAGGATAAATGTGCAGCGAGCCTTACTGTGATCTTTAGGAGGCAGAATGAACAAATCAACAACAAGTGAAGAATTGGTTTAATTTACTTTTTACACTATTCCTCGTGCGGTATAACTGATTAGGCGACTTTATTCTTCGGGTCGGTGCGATTACAGCGATACCAGATTTATATGGGATTTTTATGTTTGGCTGTTGTCACACACTAAAAGACACTTTTTATTGCAAAAACTATTTTTGCATCGCCAAATTTTGAGAGATATAATTTTCTTATATTTCGGTCGACAGTCATGTGAGGGATTGTTTTTTGTGGGTCGAGTTGATGTTTTTATTGGTACCATTTTATGGCACGTGACATTTTTGGATCGCTTTCTATTCCTATTTTTGGGAGGCAGATTGAACAAAAAACAGAAATTGATAAAGCAGCTTCATTCTTCAGGTCAGTACGATTACAGCGTTACCTCACTTATATAGGTTTTTTTTGCATCGCTTTATTCTGAGAGCTATAACTTGTGTATTTTTCGGACGATGGAGCTGTATGGCGGCTCGTTTTTTGTGGGACGATGAAGTTTTGCAGCGGAACCAATTTTATTTATATTCACCTTTCTGATCGTGTTTTATTCCACTTTTTTCCCGCGGTATGATGAAAAAGCATCGATGTTTTTGCCACTTTTTTTTTACAAACGTCACCGTATGAGATAACTAGTGGGACAGTTTTATAGATCGGGTCACTTTTATTGTTTATTTTTGTTTTTTATATAAATATATGGATTTATTGGTATAATATTTTTTTCTTCTTTACTTTGTGCTTTTTTCTAATAATTTTTTCAATCCTTTTTTATTTTTTTACTTAGTCCCTCTATGAGACATTAGCGCAGTGACAGCGTAAAGACGTGACGGGTATAGCCCGTCATGATGCGCGACCTGACTCCTGCTCATGAGGGGCTGTAAGGGGTTAAATATTTCTTATCTCTTCTGTCTGGTGGGAACCAGCCCTGCAATGAGCAGAATATGGGGCCAGCTGTCAGCTGAGAGGTGATTTCCACCTTCTTCCTCTTCCATTTTCACTTCTGTTTTCGCTGACCACAGAGTCCAGCTGCCGGGCGATCGGTCATCAGAAATCCCGTTACCATGATGATGACCATTATATAAGGGTTTCCTCTCATAACCGAGCAGATCCCACAAAAAGTCTCAAAGTAAAACTCCACTTTTAACAAAATTCCAAACTTTTTCTTTACTGTTTTTGCCTCAATTTCATGATCACTGATCTCCCATTATTCCCCCCAAAAACACAAGTATCCTTTATCTACAGTATGTGTTGATCGCTGGACGTCTGACCCCTCAGACCCCCAAAGATCCTAAGATTAGGGCTCTTGAACGCAGCGGATGTGATCATGCTCGCCGCTGCTCCATGCACTGTCAGTGGGACTATTGGTCCCTCGTGATCAGTAACTTAGTTGGAATAACCCTTTAACGCTCCGGGTCTCTTGCTATCTCATGAGCTCGCCACAGATGGCACGAGTCTGCAGGTGGGAGTCTCATTCATGTTGCAGACCCCTAATCCTGGGATTATTGGGGGTCCCAACAGTTGAAATCCCAGTTATCTTAGGATCAGGGATAACTTACTACCGTGTTTTGGCAATGACCCTTTGATGGAGCAGAAATGCCATGGATGTTGGACCATCAGTATTGGGGGGGACTTCTTCAGCTGTTATCACCCCATCTTCCCACCATTCATGGTTTCCTTGGCTCTTCTTACCTCAAGCCCATTGCTATATGTCTTGTCCTTGTACCTCCGGGTCGTGCACTCTTGAGGGTCAGATGGACCCATCAGAGCATCCAAGGAGGAGGCGAGTATCCAGCATGCTGGGAGTTGTAGTTCCTCCACAGCTGGACAGCGACAGGTTTGAGACCCATGGTCATGCATTGTATTAGGAGACGAGCCGTCATCCAGCTCCGCGCAGCTTCCGGCCCCTGCGTCTGGCGCGTCCCCCACCATTTGTTTAACAGCTCTGTAAATGGTTTCTGGGTCCATTTCCTGCAGGAAATATACGGAAACGACCAGAATAGAAACACCTTAATGAATGATTTGTGTCCGACTCATCCCAGACTTGGCACGGTCTTATTTCTATTCTATCGGTAGTGTAGATATTGTCCAGAATGTCAAACAGGATGAGGCGGAGAAACCTTGGAAGTGTCCAGGGCGGACAGGTGGACAGAGATCATTGTTGTGGGAGTCTACGACAGAGAAGCACAAATGATAGCGCTCAATGCCAGTCTGCTGCACCGAAAGCTGCTGAAAAGTTGTGTGATTCTCGGAAAAGTGTTTTATTCTACCCTAAACCTTAAGGACCGTGGCATAGATCAGTTTTGGGCTGGTGTGCTGGACGGGGATATGCTTCATTCTTTTCTTTATCCTTTAGGCCGTAGCCTAACGTGCACCCTAGAAGTCAGTGGATCTGGCCCATATAGAGGGGCTCTCGGTGGTTTACTAAGAACACAGCACAGAATAATCCCCGGCTGTAAAAATGTCTCCACATTCACATTACACATCCGACAGATTCACCGCATGTAAACGAGGAGGTAACGAGCGCGGACAATGTTGTTCCAGGGTTTGCAAATATTCTAACCTACAAGTCACAAGACTGCGAGATCCCGACATCCAGGTGCGGAGGACACGACGTCTGCAGACACCGACCGTCCGTCACCGAGCCCAGAGTCACCGAGGATCAGACACTAAACCAAACACCAGTGATCACTCGCGGACGACGGCGACATATTGATCGCCCACTTATTGGAATCCGGGAAAGGAGGCAAATGTAAGGCCTCATTCACACGTCCGCTGTCCACCGTGTTCTATGAGTGTTTTACACGGACAGGACACACGTCCATTTATATTTACAAGACCAACACAATGGGTGTAGATCAATGTCATCATCCCTATGGAAAGGGGGCAACTCCCTCCATAATTGGAAAGTACAAAGAAAATAATAGTACTGGAGCACTGGACATGCTGATGTGAAAATATCAGTTTTATTAGATCATGATTAAAAAGTAGACAAACATTAAAAAAGTATATGGTAAGGGCACAAAATGAATCCGAATGCCACCATCCAAAACTGCAAAAAAAACAAGATAAATCAGGCGCTATTTACATAAATAGCCTGAAGTTACAAAATACGAAACTGCTGCAGATACACAGAAACAAATGTAAAATAATAAAAAAATAAACAGTCCGTGCCGTAGAAAGTATTGCTATGCAGAGAGAGCGGAGTTCACATAGATGAGAACCATATATGCAATCAGTATAAGGCGTGCATGCTTTGCAGTTTTGGATGGTGGCATTCGGATTTATTTTGGGTCCTTACCATAAACTTTATTTTAATATTTACCTACTTTTTAATCATGATCTAAAAAAGTTTATATTCTAACAGCAGCATGTCCAGTGCTCTTTTACTACTTTCTTCTCAGGCCTCGATGCTCCATTTTTTGTAGGTTTCACATATCCATTATCAGCGTTGGGCTGGAGCACCTTGGGCCCAGCAGAGAAAATCATTCTTGGGGCCCACTATGTAGCTACATAGCAATAAATACAACACCACCAATTGTGCGGTAAAACGGGCTAATATAAGGTAGTACGCGTCTTAATTATGTAGCAGGGGTTGGGGTCGCTCCATAATAGAATATAAAGTAGCCCCCCTGATAGAATATAAAGAAGCCCCCCTGATAGAATATAATGTAGCCCCCCTCATAGGGTACAATGCAGCCCCCTAATAGTGTATAGAGTAGCCTCCCCATATAGTATAATGTATCCCCCTCACAGAATATAATGCAGACCTCATATAGTATAATGTAGCCCTCCTCATAGAAGATAACGTAGTTCCCATAGAATATCATGCAACCAGCATCATAGAGTAAAATGCAGTCCCCCATAGGATATAATATAGCCCCCATAGAGTATAAGGTATAATGAAGCCCCCTCATAGAATATAATGTTGCTCCCTCATAGGGTATAATGCAGCTCATACAGGTATCAGGCTGCCCCCCTCATACGGGTATCATGCTGCCCCCCTCATACGGGTATCATGCTGCCCCCCTCATACAGGTATCATGCTGCCCCCCTCATACGGGTATCATGCTGCCCCCCTCATACGGGGTATCATGCTGCCCCCCTCATACGGGTATCATGCTGCCCCCCTCATACGGGTATCATGCTGCCCCCCTCATACAGGTATCATGCTGCCCCCCTCATACGGGTATCATGCTGCCCCCCTCATACGGGTATCATGCTGCCCCCCTCATACGGGTATCATGCTGCCCCCCTCATACAGGTATCATGCTGCCCCCCTCATACGGGTATCATGCTGCCCCCCTCATACAGGTATCATGCTGCCCCCCCTCATACAGGTATCATGCTGCCCCCCTCATACGGGTATCATGCTGCCCCCCTCATACGGGTATCATGCTGCCCCCCTCATACGGGTATCATGCTGCCCCCCTCATACGGGTATCATGCTGCCCCCCTCATACGGGTATCATGCTGCCCCCCTCATACAGGTATCATGCTGCCCCCCTCATACGGGTATCATGCTGCCCCCCTCATACAGGTATCATGCTGCCCCCCTCATACGGGTATCATGCTGCCCCCCTCATACGGGTATCATGCTGCCCCCCTCATACGGGTATCATGCTGCCCCCCTCATACGGGTATCATGCTGCCCCCCTCATACGGGTATCATGCTGCCCCCCTCATACGGGTATCATGCTGCCCCCTCATACGGGATATCATGCTGTCCCCCCTCATACGGGTATCATGCTGCCCCCCTCATACGGGTATCATGCTGCCCCCCTCATACGGGTATCATGCTGCCCCTCTCATAAAGGTATCATGCTGCCCCCCTCATACGGGTATCATGCTGCCCCCCTCATACAGGTATCATGCTGCCCCCCTCATACAAGTATCATGCTGCCCCCCTCATACAGGTATCATGCTGCCCTCCTCATACGGGTATCATGCTGCCCCCCTCATACAGGTATCATGCTGCCCCCCTCATACAGGTATCATGCTGCCCCCTCATACAGGTATCATGCTGCCCCCCTCATACAGGTATCATGCTGCCCTCCTCATACGGGTATCATGCTGCCCCCTCATACAGGTATCATGCTGCCCCCCTCATACAGGTATCATGCTGCCCCCCTCATACGGGTATCATGCTGCCCCCCTCATACGGGGTATCATGCTGCCCCCCTCATACAGGTATCATGCTGCCCCCCTCATACAGGTATCATGCTGCCCCCCCTCATACGGGTATCATGCTGCCCCCCTCATATGGGTATCATGCTGATCCCCTCATACAGGTATCATGCTGCCCCCCTCATACGGGGTATCATGCTGCCCCCCTCATACAGGTATCATGCTGCCCCCCTCATACGGGTATCATGCTGATCCCCTCATACAGGTATCATGCTGCCCCCCTCATACGGGGTATCATGCTGCCCCCCTCATACGGGGTATCATGCTGCCCTCCTTATACAGGTATCATGCTGCCCCCCTCATACAGGTATCATGCTGCCCCCCTCATACAGGTATCATGCTGCCCCCCTCATACAGGTATCATGCTGCCCCCTCATACAGGTATCATGCTGCCCCCTCATACAGGTATCATGCTGCCCCCCTCATACAGGTATCATGCTGCCCCCCTCATACAGGTATCATGCTGCCCCCCTCATACAGGTATCATGCTGCCCCCCCTCATACGGGTATCATGCTGCCCCCCTCATACGGGTATCATGCTGCCCCCCTCATACAGGTATCATGCTGCCCCCCCTCATACAGGTATCATGCTGCCCCCCTCATACAGGTATCATGCTGCCCCCCTCATACGGGTATCATGCTGCCCCCCTCATACGGGTATCATGCTGCCCCCCTCATACAGGTATCATGCTGCCCCCCCTCATACAGGTATCATGCTGCCCCCCTCATACAGGTATCATGCTGCCCCCCTCATACAGGTATCATGCTGCCCCCCTCATATGGGTATCATGCTGCCCCCCTCATACGGGTATCATGCTGCCCCCCCTCATACAGGTATCATGCTGCCCCCCTCATACGGGTATCATGCTGCCCCCCTCATACGGGTATCATGCTGCCCCCTCATACGGGTATCATGCTGCCCCCCTCATACAGGTATCATGCTGCCCCCCTCATACAGGTATCATGCTGCCCCCCTCATACGGGTATCATGCTGCCCCCCTCATACGGGTATCATGCTGCCCCCCTCATACGGGTATCATGCTGCCCCCCTCATACGGGTATCATGCTGCCCCCTCATACAGGTATCATGCTGCCCCCCTCATACGGGGTATCATGCTGCCCCCCTCATACGGGTATCATGCTGCCCCCCTCATACAGGTATCATGCTGCCCCCCTCATACGGGTATCATGCTGCCCCCCTCATACAGGTATCATGCTACCCCCCTCATACGGGTATCATGCTGCCCCCCTCATACGGGTATCATGCTGCCCTCCTCATACAGGTATCATGCTGCCCCCCTCATACAGGTATCATGCTGCCCCCCTCATACAGGTATCATGCTGCCCCCCCTCATACAGGTATCATGCTGCCCCCTCATACAGGTATCATGCTGCCCCCCTCATACAGGTATCATGCTGCCCCCCTCATACGGGTATCATGCTGCCCCCCCTCATACAGGTATCATGCTGCCCCCCCTCATACGGGTATCATGCTGCCCCCCTCATACGGGTATCATGCTGCCCCCCTCATACGGGTATCATGCTGCCCCCCCTCATACAGGTATCATGCTGCCCCCCTCATACAGGTATCATGCTGCCCCCCCTCATACGGGTATCATGCTGCCCCCCTCATACGGGTATCATGCTGCCCCCCTCATACAGGTATCATGCTGCCCCCCTCATACAGGTATCATGCTGCCCCCCCTCATACGGGGTATCATGCTGCCCCCCTCATACAGGTATCATGCTGCCCCCCCTCATACAGGTATCATGCTGCCCCCCCTCATACAGGTATCATGCTGCCCCCCTCATACGGGTATCATGCTGCCCTTCACCTCTCCTGCTCGCTCCCACGCTGATTCCGGCGGCGGCTCTGCTCCGATGCCAGGAGCTACGCTGCAGTCAGACCGGCACACAGCAGGGACGCAATGAAGTGACGTCATCGCGCACCCGCTGTGTGTCAGAGGAAGAAGGGAATGATGGGAGAGGGAGCGTCATGTGATACTCTCTTCCATTTTTGCGTCGCGCACTGGGGGGACGCGCTGACGCCGCGTCCCCCTGTCTTTCGGCCCCATGGGCTGGGGGCCCCTGGGGGGTGTGGGCCTTTATAGCGGGCAGTGTGTTAGCTGCAGCCTGCGGCAAACACTGCCAACTTAATATTCACTCCTCTCCACGCCCATGGGGGCGTGGGGAAGCATGAATATTCATTTCACTTTGGCAGCGGGAACAGGCTTTGGCTTCCTGTCACCCGCTGCTGCTCTGCTGGCACCGGGGGCCCATAGCAGCTGCTGGTGTGCCGCTATTAGCAACACATCACCAGCTGGGGACCCCTGGAGCAGCAGGGGCTCTAGGCAGCTGGCCCTATATGCCAGCAGGTGTCAAAGCCTGGGCCCACCGGAGAATCCTCCGGTTCTCCTGTGGCCCAGTCCGACCCTGTCCATTATAGCCTATGGAGCTGTTCACATGGTCATGTTTCTTTTTGCACAAACGTACATTTTTTTATCCAAATCACAGATCCAAGTCTATGGACCTCACAAATAAGAAAATCATCGATCCATTCATGTCATATATGGGAAAAAAGAAGAATGCCTAAGGGTCTGGTCTTCTGGGGTGTTTTTGGTATACTGCATCTTTTGGGGCGTTCTCGGGTCTTGTGGGGCGTTCCCGGTGTACGGCGAGTCTCGTGGGGCATTTCTGGTATACACTGCGTCTTTTGGGGTGTTCTCAGGTCCTCTGAGTTCAGTATGCGGCAGATCTTGTGGGGTGGTCTCGGTATACAACGGGTCTTGTGGGGTGTTCTCCGTTAGCAGTGTGCCTTTTGAGGTGTTCTCTACATACAGCGGGTGTTTTGGGGTGGTTTCAAGGCATGGTTGTGGCTGCAGACCGGCGCTGACCTGTCTTCACCTTCTCGTGGGCTCATGATCTTCTCACCTGGACCTTGGAGATGGCAGCGGATCTGCCGGATGAATCACATTTTCCATCACGTAGACAGACGCGTGCGTCACTAATGTTAGGAAGAGATGGCAGCAGGATGCAACATGGGGGGAGACAAGCTGGTGGGACAGGGTGATGGGTGACGTTCGGATGAGAATCCTTGTCTCCTGGCACCACGCGGAGGGGTCTGCACCAGATTATCAGATTTTCTGGACTGTTGGGTGCCAGATTTTTGAATGTGCCATATACACATATTTTATCATCCTCACATGCTGGGAGTGGTTGTCTCTCCGCAGGATATAGACCTATACATAATTCCTATCTCCAGCATACATGGGGCAGATGGGGGATGGGAAGCCGGGAGCCCCTTTCTGCCCGCAGGTGCCGCCTCGGCCTACGCTCTCAGTTGCCCTCCAATAAGTCACTATTGATTATGGAAACAGACATTGCAGAGTTGTCTCCTCTCATCCCCCAGGAGGGAGACCCTGAGTCATAGAAGCCAACTGACGTACAATCCCCATCTGTGACACCGAGGAGGCCGGATACACACATAACCCTTTCCCTGCCTCGCTCCATTTCTTTGTGCACCTTGCTAATCCACAAGCAGCGAAAAGCGAAGTTCTCTCATCCTATCGTCCTGACATTATGCGTGTGCAACAATGTAAAAATGTAACTACACAGCTCTCTAACAACACAATGTAATGATGTAACAAAGCAACAATGCCACATTACAGCAATCTAATAACATAACAACGTAACATTGTAACAATATAACGATGCCCCAGTGTAACAAAGTACGAATGTAACAATGCACCAATGTAGCAATCTACCAACGCAACAATGTAACAATACAACAATGTAATAACGCCGTAATTTAAAGTTACAACAATGTTTTTTACGCAACTAGGTAATGATGCACTAATGTAACAATACATCGAAGTAATGATCCAACAATATAACGACAAAATGCAGTGACACAACAATGTAATGGTGCAACAATGCAACAATATAACCGTGAAATCCAGAGGAGATTCTCCACCATTACAGCTGTGGAAAACTAACATTCATGATCTGTATTAGGGGATTGCACCACCAGCAAATCCTTACAGACACAGTCATCAATAAAGTAGATTTTATCTGGTGGATTTTAGCAGGATAATGGTTATGGGGTTGATGTCAGCTGTGTAATGTCAGATGATATCAAGCCCAGGGGTTAGCAATGGTGAGGCGTGTATAAGACACCACCATTACTGACCCCATAGTCAAAAGTAATAAACACACACACAGAAAAGTCCTTTAATTGTGTGACCTGCGGTAACATTACTGACGACACTGCTCGCATCATGAGAACTTAAGGTTATCGTAGTTCACAGTCCGGCTGACACAGAGGTTACTGTGAGATCCGCCGCCTGTGACCTATGGTAACCTTACTGACGTCACTGCTCGCATCATGAGAACTTAAGGTTATCGTAGCTCACAGTCCAGCTGACACAGAGGTTAACGTGAGATCCGCCGCCTGTGACCTATGGTAACCTTACTGACGTCACTGCTCGCATCATGAGAACTTAAGGTTATCGTAGCTCACAGTCCGGCTGACACAGAGGTTACCGTGAGATCCACCACCTGTGACCTATGGTAACCTTACTGACGTCACTGCTCGCATTGTGAGAACTTACGGTTATCGCAGTTCACAGTCCAGCTGACACAGAGGTTACCGTGAGATCCACCACCTGTGACCTATGGTAACCTTACTGACGTCACTGCTCGCATTGTGAGAACTTACGGTTATCGCAGTTCACAGTCCGGCTGACACAGAGGTTACCCTGACATCCGCCGCCTGTGACCTATGGTAACCTTACTGACGTCACTGCTCGCATTGTGAGAACTTAAGGCTATCGTAGATCACAGTCTGGCTGACACAGAGGTTACCATGAGATCCACCGCCTGTGACCTATGGTAACCTTACTGACGTCACTGCTCGCATTGTGAGAACTTAAGGTTATCGTAGTTCACAGTCCAGCTGACACAGAGGTTACCGTGAGATCCGCCGCCTGTGACCTATGGTAACCTTACTGACGTCACTGCTCGCATTGTGAGAACTTAAGGCTATCGTAGTTCACAGTCCGGCTGACACAGAGGTTACCGTGAGATCCACCGCCTGTGACCTACGGTAACCTTACTGACGTCACCGCTTGTCACTGCAGCCGCACTCTCACACTACTGTCTGTGTTTTCTGGCACCCGTACTGAGTAGTCAATTTAGTGACGTCACCACTCAGCACAGCATCTGGATGTAGCAGAGTCGGGGATCATCATGAGACGGATTTACGGCAGACCACGTTGGATTATTTCACGCTGGATTATTTTTTTGGGGTATGATAATAAATGGTTAACAGAGGATAGGGACCCGTTTTTTAGAATTAAAGGGCTTTTCTCTGTGTGTTTACTAGTGTTGACTACGGGGTTAGTAATGGGGGGGTCTTACTATTTATTTATGTCATGTGCGGGATTCACAGACAGCGGGTTCTGACTACAACTCTCATCAGTGTCACCTGGTCTCACTGATCGCAGGCAGACCAGGCGCGGATGATGAGAGTTGTATCAGCTCCTGGCGCGAGAGCAAAGCGCTAACTGTATTGCTTTTCCTGGCAACCGGAACACTTCATTCCGTGACGTGTCACACACATGTCATCCGTGTGTCATCCATTTGTCTTCAGTGTGCACGTGTGCCGTACGCAATTCATCTGTTGTGCCGAAAAAAAGGACATGTCTGCGGGTTTTCCATACGGACACATGTGTGAAAACCCTGACATGTGCGCACCACCACTGATGGATGTGCGCGTGTCTGGATTTGCGGCCCTTAAAAAACGGAATATACGAACACAAAAAAGGGAACGTGTGAAGGAGGAGTAATGTGCCTCTGCTGTCAGCCACCCTCTTATAACGCTCCAGCACTGTTATAGACTGGTCACACCCGCCGCCGCCGCGTTAGATGATGCTGTGATCTTTACTTCATTTATTCTGGAGGGCGATTGATGTTTCGCTCGTTAATGGCATCAAGAAAAACTGAAACCGAAGTTGATGAGGGAAACCCCAGAGTGGATTGTGTGGAGGCTGTTTTTTCCACTCGAGTCTTCGAGTAAATTCCTCGTCTTCCTCTTCTGGTATCAGGCAGGAAATGACGGACAGGTGTCTCTCCTGCTCTGCAGCCGCCACCAGGGGATGAACGGAAGCAGCCGGCGTTGTGGCGGAGCACAATGTGCCGCCAGGAAGTGCTCTGCGCTCAGCGTTCCATTCCGTCACTCAGCTGCTGCAGCGTCTCTATGGCCCCTGACTCCCCTTCATTTCCTTCCTGTGGCCTTTGTCTTCCTGCCCTCGTAAGTGACATCTTGCGATCATGAATAACGGAAGTAATGGCGGGGTCACACGCGTAGGACCGCCGTGCGTCTATCTGGTGGCCGAGGTGCAGGTGCGACACAGCCTGATCCTGACAACCACCATCAAATAGAAAAGCGGGAAAATATATTACTTGCTAATGGTGGCAGAGCTGTGCAAAAATCTGCATCAAAATCCACATCAAAAACTGCTTCACAGACTCTGAATAAGCTTCTTATTATAATTGGTGGGAAAGTGCCGAAAATGAAGTGGAGAAAAACCAAAGGAATCGACTTTCACCAATTTCCTCATAAACTGTTTGCTATCCCCAGAGCAAAGTTCCTCCATCCACTGATCGCCATCACTGACTCAAAATGTATCTGCTAACATGCATCCATGCAGGGAACCTGGGTGCGAATCTATACGGGGGTGTATCAATCCATGTATATGGGGGTGCTAGGGGACAATAATCAGATATGTTGGATTTCAGTCCCTGTGGAGCAGAAGTCTCAGCCTTCATGGGGGGAAGTGAGAGGAACGAGCATTCGGCCTACAGTTATCCGAGGTGCCCAGATGCAATGAACCCTTTTATGGCAAAACGATGAATCCACAGTGGAACTCCGAGATGTTTTAGGTAGATTTTGATGAGGATTTTGGAGCAGATTTCACAAACATTGCAAAAAATAAAATTAGTGATAAAACCCAAGACAAATCCGAGACAGAAGCGACGGGTCGTACAAGTCGCAGAATGCTCTCAATTCTGACCAGTCCAATCTCAATGAAGACTGATGAGGGGCAGACGCTTCATGTTGCATTATTTGCATGCGATGTCGCTGTGTATGGGGGGTCTCAGACGCACTGCCTGGTGGCATGGAGGGGGTCTTTGAGTAGTGTCAGCTCAGACCCAGTGCCTGGTTGCATGGAGGGGGTCTTTGAGTAGTGTCGGCTCAGACCCAGTGCCTGGTTGCATGGAGGGGGTCTTTGAGTAGTGTCAGCTCAGACCCAGTGCCTGGTTGCATGGAGAGGGTTTTTGAGTAGGGTCGGCTCAGACCCAGTGCCTGGTTGCATGGAGGGGGTCTTTGAGTAGTGTTGGCTCAGACCCAGTGCCTGGTTGCATGGAGGGGGTCTTTGAGTAGTGTTGGCTCAGACCCAGTGCCTGGTTGCATGGAGGGGGTTTTTGAGTAGGGTCGGCTCAGACCCAGTGCCTGGTTGCATGGAGGGGGTCTTTGAGTAATGTTGGCTCAGACCCAGTGCCTGGTTGCATGGAGGGGGTCTTTGAGTAGTGTTGGCTCAGACCCAGTGCCTGGTTGCATGGAGGGGGTCTTTGAGTAGTGACGGCTCAGACCCAGTGCCTGGTTACATGGAGGGGGTCTTTGAGTAGTGTCGGCTCAGACCCAGTGCCTGGTTACATGGAGGGGGTCTTTGAGTAGTGTTGGCTCAGACCCAGTGCCTGGTTGCATGGAGGGGGTCTTTGAGTATTGATGGCTCAGAGCCAGTCCCTGGTTGCATGGAGGGGGTCTTTGAGTAGTGTCGGCTCAGACCCAGTGTCTGGTTACATGGAGGGGGTCTTTGAGTAGTGTCGGCTCAGACCCAGTGCCTGGTTACATGGAGAGGGTCTTTGAGTAGTGTCGGCTCAGACCCAGTGCCTGGTTACATGGAGAGGGTCTTTGAGTAGTGTTGGCTCAGACCCAGTGCCTTGTTACATGGAGGGGGTCTTTGAGTAGTGTTGGCTCAGACCCAGTGCCTGGTTACATGGAGGGGGTCTTTGAGTAGTGTCGGCTCAGACCCAGTGCCTGGTTGCATGGAGGGGGTCTTTGAGTAGTGACGGCTCAGACCCAGTGCCTGGTTACATGGAGGGGGTCTTTGAGTAGTGACGGCTCAGACCCAGTGCCTGGTTGAATGGAGGGGGTCTTTGAGTAGTGACGGCTCAGTCCCAGTGCCTGGTTACATGGAGGGGGTCTTTGAGTAGTGACGGCTCAGTCCCAGTGCCTGGTTGCATGGAGGGGGTCTTTGAGTAGTGACGGCTCAGTCCCAGTGCCTGGTTACATGGAAGGGCTCTTTGAGTAGTGCTGGCTCAGACCCAGGGCCTGGTTGCATGGAGGGGGTCTTTGAGTAGTGACGGCTCAGTCCCAGTGCCTGGTTACATGGAAGGGCTCTTTGAGTAGTGCTGGCTCAGACCCAGGGCCTGGTTGCATGGAGGGGGTCTTTGAGTAGTGTCGGCTCAGTCCCAGTGCCTGGTTACATGGAGGGGGTCTTTGAGTAGTGACGGCTCAGACCCAGTGCCTGGCTACATGGAGGGGGTCTTTGAGTAGTGATGGCTCAGACCCAGTGCCTGGTTGATTGGAGGGGGTCTTTGAGTAGTGACGGCTCAGACCCAGTGCCTGGTTGCATGGAGGGGGTCTTTGAGTAGTGTCGGCTCAGACCCAGTGCCTGGTTGCATGGAGGGGGTCTTTGAGTAGTGACGGCTCAGACCCAGTGCCTGGTTGCATGGAGGGGGTCTTTGAGTAGTGACGGCTCAGACTCAGTGCCTGGTTGCATGGAGGGGGGCTTTGAGTAGTGACAGCTCAGACCCAGTGCCTGGTTGCATGGAGGGGGTCTTTGAGTAGTGATGGCTCAGACCCATTGCCTGGTTGATTGGAGGGGGTCTTTGAGTAGTGACGGCTCAGACCCAGTGCCTGGTTGCATGGAGGGGGTCTTTGAGTAGTGACGGCTCAGTCCCAGTGCCTGGTTACATGGAAGGGCTCTTTGAGTAGTGCTGGCTCAGACCCAGGGCCTGGTTGCATGGAGGGGGTCTTTGAGTAGTGTCGGCTCAGTCCCAGTGCCTGGTTACATGGAGGGGGTCTTTGAGTAGTGACGGCTCAGACCCAGTGCCTGGTTACATGGAGGGGGTCTTTGAGTAGTGTCAGCTCAGACCCAGTGCCTGGTTGCACGGAGGGGGTCTTTGAGTAGTATCAGCTCAGACCCAGTGCCTGGTTGCATGGAGGGGGTCTTTGAGTAGTGACGGCTCAGACCCAGTGCCTGGTTGCATGGAGGGGGTCTTTGAGTAGTGACAGCTCAGACCCAGTGCCTGGTTGCATGGAGGGGGTCTTTGAGTAGTGATGGCTCAGACCCAGTGCCTGGTTGATTGGAGGGGGTCTTTGAGTAGTGTCGGCTCAGACCCAGTGCCTGGTTGCATGGAGGGGGTCTTTGAGTAGTGACGGCTCAGACCCAGCGCCTGGTTGCATGGAGGGGGTCTTTGAGTAGTGTCGGCTCAGTCCCAGTGCCTGGTTACATGGAGGGGGTCTTTGAGTAGTGACGGCTCAGACCCAGTGCCTGGTTACATGGAGGGGGTCTTTGAGTAGTGTCAGCTCAGACCCAGTGCCTGGTTGCACGGAGGGGGTCTTTGAGTAGTGTCAGCTCAGACCCAGTGCCTGGTTGCATGGAGGGGGTCTTTGAGTAGTGACGGCTCAGACCCAGTGCCTGGTTGCATGGAGGGGGTCTTTGAGTAGTGACAGCTCAGACCCAGTGCCTGGTTGCATGGAGGGGGTCTTTGAGTAGTGATGGCTCAGACCCAGTGCCTGGTTGATTGGAGGGGGTCTTTGAGTAGTGACGGCTCAGACCCAGTGCCTGGTTGCATGGAGGGGGTCTTTGAGTAGTGTCGGCTCAGACCCAGTGCCTGGTTGCATGGAGGGGGTCTTTGAGTAGTGACGGCTCAGACCCAGTGCCTGGTTGCATGGAGGGGGTCTTTGAGTAGTGACGGCTCAGACTCAGTGCCTGGTTGCATGGAGGGGGGCTTTGAGTAGTGACAGCTCAGACCCAGTGCCTGGTTGCATGGAGGGGGTCTTTGAGTAGTGATGGCTCAGACCCATTGCCTGGTTGATTGGAGGGGGGCTTTGAGTAGTGACAGCTCAGACCCAGTGCCTGGTTGCATGGAGGGGGTCTTTGAGTAGTGATGGCTCAGACCCAGTGCCTGGTTGATTGGAGGGGGTCTTTGAGTAGTGACGGCTCAGACCCAGTGCCTGGTTGCATGGAGGGGGTCTTTGAGTAGTGTCGGCTCAGACCCAGTGCCTGGTTGCATGGAGGGGGTCTTTGAGTAGTGACGGCTCAGACCCAGTGCCTGGTTGCATGGAGGGGGTCTTTGAGTAGTGACGGCTCAGACTCAGTGCCTGGTTGCATGGAGGGGGGCTTTGAGTAGTGACAGCTCAGACCCAGTGCCTGGTTGCATGGAGGGGGTCTTTGAGTAGTGACGGCTCAGACCCAGTGCCTGGTTGGTTGGAGGGGGTCTTTGAGTAGTGACGGCTCAGACCCAGTGCCTGGTTGCATGGAGGGGGTCTTTGAGTAGTGTCGGCTCAGACCCAGTGCCTGGTTGCATGGAGGGGGTCTTTGAGTAGTGACGGCTCAGACCCAGTGCCTGGTTGCATGGAGGGGGTCTTTGAGTAGTGACGGCTCAGACCCAGTGCCTGGTTGATTGGAGGGGGTCTTTGAGTAGTGTCGGCTCAGTTCCAGTGCCTGGTTACATGGAGGGGGTCTTTGAGTAGTGTCGGCTCAGTTCCAGTGCCTGGTTACATGGAGGGGGTCTTTGAGTAGTGACAGCTCAGACCCAGTGCCTGGTTGCATGGAGGGGGTCTTTGAGTAGTGATGGCTCAGACCCATTGCCTGGTTGATTGGAGGGGGTCTTTGAGTAGTGACGGCTCAGACCCAGTGCCTGGTTGCATGGAGGGGGTCTTTGAGTAGTGATGGCTCAGACCCAGTGCCTGGTTGATTGGAGGGGGTCTTTGAGTAGTGACGGCTCAGACCCAGTGCCTGGTTGCATGGAGGGGGTCTTTGAGTAGTGACGGCTCAGACCCATTGCCTGGTTGATTGGAGGGGGTCTTTGAGTAGTGACAGCTCAGACCCAGTGCCTGGTTGCATGGAGGGGGTCTTTGAGTAGTGACGGCTCAGACCCATTGCCTGGTTGATTGGAGGGGGTCTTTGAGTAGTGTCAGCTCAGACCCATTGCCTGGTTGATTGGAGTGGGTCTTTGAGTAGTGTCGGCTCAGACCCCCAACCATCCCCGCGCACAGGGGCTTATTAATTACAGGCTTATCTTGTATCACAGTGAATACGGACAAGGCAAATGTTTGCTGATCTCGGACATGGATGAGGGGGGGGCCCAGGTTCTGCTCGCAATGATTCATCCAATTAAGTATGTCCAGATCTTGTAGAAATCTGCCAAGGAAGCGATAATCCCAGAGTGACATCACCGACGTCTTGTGCTTTTCATCGACTGTGTAGAGAGCTGTGCTGAGGACGTTCGTGCCGCAGGTACGTGCTGCCGAGGACACGCTGCATACAATGCAGACACAAGATGAATGAGTAATGAACCCCGAGCCCGGCCTTCAGCGCCCATCACTCAGTGACGCAAGAGACGTCTTCAACCGACGGCTGCATCAATATTTCAGGAGACGCCGCATTACACCGAGTACTTATCATACTCCGACCTCAGCGCTGCACCAAGTGCCCGCGATACCTTCCAATAATGAATCATTTCAAACATTTCTACTAAAAAATAAAATTGCAAAAAAAAATATTACATTAATCCGGCATCTGAACATACGGAAAGTCCAATAATCCATACGGCACGGAAATGAAATGTAAAAACGGCAAGGACAGAAGCTAAGGCTGCATTCTCCACTTTAACTGCCGGGGTCTGTGGTTCCCGTCCACTCCGATCACAGGTTCGAGTCCCTGAGGGAGACAAAAAATAAAGGGCATAACCAAGAAAAGGTTTTTAAAAAATATCTAAAACAATAAAAAAAACCTTTGAATTGCACATCTTTACCCAACATAATAAGAAAGAAAAGAAAAAATAAAGAGCGAGCTCGCACGCGGCGCCATCAACGGAAAATTGACAAAAATGACGGCTCTAAAAATGGCGGCGACACAAACCGATTGGTACTTTTTAATAAAGTTCGGAATTTTCTAAGCGCATAATAAAATAATCTGCACCGGTTCGGTGTCATCGTAATTGTACAGAAGTGGAGAATCGCGTTTCCAGGTCAAATCTACCGATCAATGAACGCCGAAAAAACAAAACCCCGAAGTGCGGAGGTTTTTTTTTTCACCGTTTTTTTCTACATTCGCAAAATGGATGGAGTCGTTCAAAGCGGCAACTCGTCACACATCAAGCAAAACCCCGTATGGCAGAAAAATGAAAAGTCTCTAGGAGGAAGGGGAAGAAGAAATAAAAGGGAAATATGTAAATTGGCGGCGTCCTGGGGGGCTTCGTTTAGGGCAGATTTCTACATTTTCCTCTATGTCACAATGTTACCTGAATCTGTTGATGACGGAGGGCGAAGGGTTAATTATGCCGCTGTCTCCGCAATTGTCGGAAATCAATTTGTCTTGTAACCTTCCCGCTGTCACAATGTGGCGATTTGCAGTGTTCATTGCTGGTCTTTACATCTCAGCTCGGCCCCTTCATGTAAAGAGACGGCGGCCTATTGATCGAGTGACTCACGCAAGCTCCAATCTCAAGTAATTGTTTAATGGTCCTACATGGATGATTGTGCTCTAATTCTGCCGAGTAAAAAATCTCCCCGTCTCCATTCACTGCAAGAGCCGAGATAAGGAGAATAACAGAGCGCCTTACGCGGATCAGTGCGGAGAGTCACGGCGGTGACGTAGGTAACAGCACCTTGTCATCTGCTCCGACTCCCACCGCGCTGACTCCATTGTTGTGTTTGAGACAAGAAAAACATAAATATAAAAAAATATAAGAAATATTATGAGAGACGCCGAAAATACAAACATTACATCTCAGGTACTGATCCTGAGTCACATCCTGTATTATACTCCAGAGCTGCACTCACTATTCTGCTGGTGCAGTCACTGTGTACATACATTACAATACTGATCCTGAGTTACATCCTGTATTATACCCCAGAGCTGCACTCACTATTCTGCTGGTGCAGTCACTGTGTACATACATTACAATACTGATCCTGAGTTACATCCTGTATTATACCCCAGAGCTGCACTCACTATTCTGCTGGTGCAGTCACTGTGTACATACATTACAATACTGATCCTGAGTTACATCCTGTATTATACCCCAGAGCAGCACTCACTATTCTGCTGGTGCAGTCACTGTGTACATACATTACAATACTGATCCTGAGTTACATCCTGTATTATACTCCAGAGCAGCACTCACTATTCTGCTGGTGCAGTCACTGTGTACATACATTACATTACTGATCCTGAGTTACATCCTGTATTATACCCCAGAGCTGCACTCACTATTCTGCTGGTGCAGTCACTGTGTATATACATTACATTACTGATCCTGAGTTACTTCCTGTATTATACACCAGAGCAGCACTCACTATTCTGCTGGTGCAGTCACTGTGTACATACATTACATTACTGATCCTGAGTTACATCCTGTATTATACTCCAGAGCTGCACTCACTATTCTGCTGGTGCAGTCTCTGTGTACATACATTACATTACTGATCCTGAGTTACATCCTGTATTATACCCCAGAGCTGCACTCACTATTCTGCTGGTGCAGTCACTGTGTACATACATTACAATACTGATCCTGAGTTACATCCTGTATTATACACCAGAGCAGCACTCACTATTCTGCTGGTGCAGTCACTGTGTACATACATTACATTACTGATCCTGAGTTACATCCTGCATTATACTCCAGAGCTGCACTCACTATTCTGCTGGTGCAGTCACTGTGTACATACATTACAATACTGATCCTGAGTTACATCCTGTATTATACTCCAGAGCAGCACTCACTATTCTGCTGGTGCAGTCACTGTGTACATACATTACATTACTGATCCTGAGTTAAATCCTGTATTATACCCCAGAGCTGCACTCACTATTCTGCTGGTGCAGTCACTGTGTACATACATTACATTACTGATCCTGTGTTACATCCTGTATTATACTCCAGAGCAGCACTCACTATTCTGCTGGTGCAGTCACTGTGTACATACATTACATTACTGATCCTGAGTTACATCCTGTATTATACTCCAGAGCAGCACTCACTATTCTGCTGGTGCAGTCACTGTGTACATACATTACATTACTGATCCTGAGTTACATCCTGTATTATACTCCAGAGCAGCACTCACTATTCTGCTGGTGCAGTCACTGTGTACATACATTACATTACTGATCCTGAGTTACATCCTGTATTATACCCCAGAGCTGCACTCACTATTCTGCTGGTGCAGTCACTGTGTATATACATTACATTACTGATCCTGAGTTACTTCCTGTATTATACACCAGAGCAGCACTCACTATTCTGCTGGTGCAGTCACTGTGTACATACATTACATTACTGATCCTGAGTTACATCCTGTATTATACTCCAGAGCTGCACTCACTATTCTGCTGGTGCAGTCTCTGTGTACATACATTACATTACTGATCCTGAGTTACATCCTGTATTACACCCCAGAGCTGCACTCACTATTCTGCTGGTGCAGTCACTGTGTACATACATTACATTACTGATCCTGAGTTACATCCTGTATTATACTCCAGAGCAGCACTCACTATTCTGCTGGTGCAGTCACTGTGTACATACATTACATTACTGATCCTGAGTTACATCCTGTATTATACTCCAGAGCTGCACTCACTATTCTGCTGGTGCAGTCTCTGTGTACATACATTACATTACTGATCCTGAGTTACATCCTGTATTATACCCCAGAGCTGCACTCACTATTCTGCTGGTGCAGTCACTGTGTACATACATTACATTACTGATCCTGAGTTACATCCTGTATTATACTCCAGAGCTGCACTCACTATTCTGCTGGTGCAGTCACTGTGTACATACATTACATTACTGATCCTGAGTTACATCCTGTATTATACTCCAGAGCAGCACTCACTATTCTGCTGGTGCAGTCACTGTGTACATACATTACATTACTGATCCTGAGTTACATCCTGTATTATACCCCAGAGCTGCACTCACTATTCTGCTGGTGCAGTCACTGTGTATATACATTACATTACTGATCCTGAGTTACTTCCTGTATTATACACCAGAGCAGCACTCACTATTCTGCTGGTGCAGTCACTGTGTACATACATTACATTACTGATCCTGAGTTACATCCTGTATTATACTCCAGAGCAGCACTCACTATTCTGCTGGTGCAGTCACTGTGTACATACATTACATTACTGATCCTGAGTTACATCCTGTATTATACCCCAGAGCTGCACTCACTATTCTGCTGGTGCAGTCACTGTGTATATACATTACATTACTGATCCTGAGTTACTTCCTGTATTATACACCAGAGCAGCACTCACTATTCTGCTGGTGCAGTCACTGTGTACATACATTACATTACTGATCCTGAGTTACATCCTGTATTATACCCCAGAGCTGCACTCACTATTCTGCTGGTGCAGTCACTGTGTATATACATTACATTACTGATCCTGAGTTACTTCCTGTATTATACACCAGAGCAGCACTCACTATTCTGCTGGTGCAGTCACTGTGTACATACATTACATTACTGATCCTGAGTTACATCCTGTATTATACTCCAGAGCTGCACTCACTATTCTGCTGGTGCAGTCTCTGTGTACATACATTACATTACTGATCCTGAGTTACATCCTGTATTATACCCCAGAGCTGCACTCACTATTCTGCTGGTGCAGTCACTGTGTACATACATTACAATACTGATCCTGAGTTACATCCTGTATTATACACCAGAGCAGCACTCACTATTCTGCTGGTGCAGTCACTGTGTACATACATTACATTACTGATCCTGAGTTACATCCTGCATTATACTCCAGAGCTGCACTCACTATTCTGCTGGTGCAGTCACTGTGTACATACATTACAATACTGATCCTGAGTTACATCCTGTATTATACTCCAGAGCAGCACTCACTATTCTGCTGGTGCAGTCACTGTGTACATACATTACATTACTGATCCTGAGTTAAATCCTGTATTATACCCCAGAGCTGCACTCACTATTCTGCTGGTGCAGTCACTGTGTACATACATTACATTACTGATCCTGTGTTACATCCTGTATTATACTCCTCCAGAGCTGCACTCACTTTTCTGCTGGTGCAGTCACTGTGTACATACATTACATTACTGATCCTGAGTCACATCCTGTATTATACTCCAGAGCTGCACTCACTATTCTGCTGGTGCAGTCACTGTGTACATACTGTACATTACATTACTGATCCTGAGTTACATCCTGTATTATACCCCAGAGCTGCACTCACTATTCTGCTGGTGCAGTCACTGTGTACATACATTACTGATCCTGAGTTACATCCTGTATTATACCCCAGAGCTGCACTCACTATTCTGCTGGTGCAGTCACTGTGTACATACATTACATTACTGATCCTGAGTTACATCCTGTATTATACCCCAGAGCTGCATTCACTATTCTGCTGGTGCAGTCACTGTGTACATACATTACATTAATGATCCTAGTTACATCCTGTATTTTACTGAAGAGCTGCACTCACTATTCTGCTGGTGCAGTCACTGTGTACATACATTACATTACTGAACCTACGTCACATCCTGTATTATACTCCAGAGCTGCATTCACTATTCTGCAGGTGCAGTCACTGCATATATACATTACATTACTGATCCTAAGTCACATCCTGTATTATACTCCAGAGCTGCACTCACTATTCTGCTGGTGCAGTCACTGTGTAGAATACATTACATTACTGATCCTGAGTTACATCCTGAATTATACCCCAGAGCTGCACTCACTATTCTGCTGGTGCAGTCACTGTGTAGAATACATTACATTACTGATCCTGAGTTACATCCTGTATTATACTCCAGAGCTGCACTCAGTATTCTGCTGGAGCAGTCACTGCAGACATAAATTACATTACTGATCCTGAGTTACATCCTGTATTATACACCAGAGCTGCACTCACTATTCTGCTGGTGCAGTCACTGTGTACATACATTACATTACTGATCCTGAGTTACATCCTGTATTATACTCCAGAGCTGCACTCACTATTCTGCTGGTGCAGTCACTGTGTACATACATTACTGATCCTAGTCACATCCTGTATTATACTGAAGAGCTGCACTCACTATTCTGCTGGTGCAGTCACTGTGTATGTACATTACATTACTGAACCTAAGTCACATCCTGTATTATACTCCAGAGCTGCATTCACTATTCTGCAGGTGCAGTCACTGCATATGTATATTACATTACTGATCCTAAGTCACATCCTGTATTATACTCCAGAGCTGCACTCACTATTCCGCTGGTGCAGTCACTGTGTACATACATTACATTATTGATCCTGAGTTACATCCTGTATTATACCCCAGAGCTGCACTCACTATTCTGCTGGTGCACTCACTGTGTACGTACATTATGTTACTGAACCTAAGTCACATCCTGTATTATACTCCAGAGCTGCACTCACTATTCTGCTGGTTCAGTCACTGTGTACATACATTACAATACTGATCCTGAGTTACATCCTGTATTATACTCCAGAGCAGCACTCACTATTCTGCTGGTGCAGTCACTGTGTACATACATTACAATACTGATCCTGAGTTACATCCTGCATTATACTCCAGAGCAGCACTCACTATTCTGCTGGTGCAGTCACTGTGTACATACATTACATTACTGATCCTGAGTTACATCCTGTATTATACTCCAGAGCTGCACTCACTATTCTGCTGGTGCAGTCTCTGTGTACATACATTACATTACTGATCCTGAGTTACATCCTGTATTATACCCCAGAGCTGCACTCACTATTCTGCTGGTGCACTCACTGTGTACATACATTACAATACTGATCCTGAGTTACATCCTGTATTATACACCAGAGCAGCACTCACTATTCTGCTGGTGCAGTCACTGTGTACATACATTACTTTACTGATCCTGAGTTACATCCTGCATTATACTCCAGAGCTGCACTCACTATTCTGCTGGTGCAGTCACTGTGTACATACATTACAATACTGATCCTGAGATACATCCTGTATTATACTCCAGAGCAGCACTCACGATTCTGCTGGTGCAGTCACTGTGTACATACATTACATTACTGATCCTGAGTTAAATCCTGTATTATACCCCAGAGCTGCACTCACTATTCTGCTGGTGCAGTCACTGTGTACATACTTTACATTACTGATCCTGTGTTACATCCTGTATTATACTCCTCCAGAGCTGCACTCACTATTCTGCTGGTGCAGTCACTGTGTACATACATTACATTACTGATCCTGAGTCACATCCTGTATTATACTCCAGAGCTGCACTCACTATTCTGCTGGTGCAGTCACTGTGTGCATACTGTACATTACATTACTGATCCTGAGTTACATCCTGTATTATACCCCAGAGCTGCACTCACTATTTTGCTGGTGCAGTCACTATGTACATACATTACTGATCCTGAGTTACATACTGTATTATACCCCAGAGCTGCACTCACTATTCTGCTGGTGCAGTCACTGTGTACATACATTACATTACTGATCCTGAGTTACATCCTGTATTATACCCCAGAGCTGCATTCACTATTCTGCTGGTGCAGTCACTGTGTACATACATTACATTAATGATCCTAGTTACATCCTGTATTTTACTGAAGAGCTGCACTCACTATTCTGCTAGTGCAGTCACTGTGTACATACATTACATTACTGAACCTACATCACATCCTGTATTATACTCCAGAGCTGCATTCACTATTCTGCAGGTGCAGTCACTGCATATATACATTACATTACTGATCCTAAGTCACATCCTGTATTATACTCCAGAGCTGCACTCACTATTCTGCTGGTGCAGTCACTGTGTAGAATACATTACATTACTGATCCTGAGTTACATCCTGTATTATACTCCAGAGCTGCACTCAGTATTCTGCTGGAGCAGTCACTGCAGACATAAATTACATTACTGATCCTGAGTTACATCCTGTATTATACACCAGAGCTGCACTCACTATTCTGCTGGTGCAGTCACTGTGTACATACATTACATTACTGATCCTGAGTTACATCCTGTATTATACTCCAGAGCTGCACTCACTATTCTGCTGGTGCAGTCACTGTGTACATACATTACTGATCCTAGTCACATCCTGTATTATACTGAAGAGCTGCACTCACTATTCTGCTGGTGCAGTCACTGTGTACGTACATTACAATACTGATCCTGAGTTACATCCTGTATTATACTCCAGAGCAGCACTCACTATTCTGCTTGTGCAGTCACTGTGTACATACATTACATTACTGATCCTGAGTTACATCCTGTATTATACCCCAGAGCTGCACTCACTATTCTGCTGGTGCAGTCACTGTGTATATACATTACATTACTGATCCTGAGTTACTTCCTGTATTATACACCAGAGCAGCACTCACTATTCTGCTGGTGCAGTCACTGTGTACATACATTACATTACTGATCCTGAGTTACATCCTGTATTATACTCCAGAGCTGCACTCACTATTCTGCTGGTGCAGTCTCTGTGTACATACATTACTGATCCTGAGTTACATCCTGTATTATACCCCAGAGCTGCACTCACTATTCTGCTGGTGCAGTCACTGTGTACATACATTACAATACTGATCCTGAGTTACATCCTGTATTATACACCAGAGCAGCACTCACTATTCTGCTGGTGCAGTCACTGTGTACATACATTACATTACTGATCCTGAGTTACATCCTGCATTATACTCCAGAGCTGCACTCACTATTCTGCTGGTGCAGTCACTGTGTACATACATTACAATACTGATCCTGAGTTACATCCTGTATTATACTCCAGAGCAGCACTCACTATTCTGCTGGTGCAGTCACTGTGTACATACATTACATTACTGATCCTGAGTTAAATCCTGTATTATACCCCAGAGCTGCACTCACTATTCTGCTGGTGCAGTCACTGTGTACATACATTACATTACTGATCCTGTGTTACATCCTGTATTATACTCCTCCAGAGCTGCACTCACTATTCTGCTGGTGCAGTCACTGTGTACATACATTACATTACTGATCCTGAGTCACATCCTGTATTATACTCCAGAGCTGCACTCACTATTCTGCTGGTGCAGTCACTGTGTACATACTGTACATTACATTACTGATCCTGAGTTACATCCTGTATTATACCCCAGAGCTGCACTCACTATTCTGCTGGTGCAGTCACTGTGTACATACATTACTGATCCTGAGTTACATCCTGTATTATACCCCAGAGCTGCACTCACTATTCTGCTGGTGCAGTCACTGTGTACATACATTACATTACTGATCCTGAGTTACATCCTGTATTATACCCCAGAGCTGCATTCACTATTCTGCTGGTGCAGTCACTGTGTACATACATTACATTAATGATCCTAGTTACATCCTGTATTTTACTGAAGAGCTGCACTCACTATTCTGCTGGTGCAGTCACTGTGTACATACATTACATTACTGAACCTACGTCACATCCTGTATTATACTCCAGAGCTGCATTCACTATTCTGCAGGTGCAGTCACTGCATATATACATTACATTACTGATCCTAAGTCACATCCTGTATTATACTCCAGAGCTGCACTCACTATTCTGCTGGTGCAGTCACTGTGTAGAATACATTACATTACTGATCCTGAGTTACATCCTGAATTATACCCCAGAGCTGCACTCACTATTCTGCTGGTGCAGTCACTGTGTAGAATACATTACATTACTGATCCTGAGTTACATCCTGTATTATACTCCAGAGCTGCACTCAGTATTCTGCTGGAGCAGTCACTGCAGACATAAATTACATTACTGATCCTGAGTTACATCCTGTATTATACACCAGAGCTGCACTCACTATTCTGCTGGTGCAGTCACTGTGTACATACATTACATTACTGATCCTGAGTTACATCCTGTATTATACTCCAGAGCTGCACTCACTATTCTGCTGGTGCAGTCACTGTGTACATACATTACTGATCCTAGTCACATCCTGTATTATACTGAAGAGCTGCACTCACTATTCTGCTGGTGCAGTCACTGTGTACGTACATTACATTACTGAACCTAAGTCACATCCTGTATTATACTCCAGAGCTGCATTCACTATTCTGCAGGTGCAGTCACTGCATATGTATATTACATTACTGATCCTAAGTCACATCCTGTATTATACTCCAGAGCTGCACTCACTATTCTGCTGGTGCAGTCACTGTGTATATACATTACATTACTGATCCTGAGTTACTTCCTGTATTATACACCAGAGCAGTACTCACTATTCTGCTGGTGCAGTCACTGTGTACATACATTACATTACTGATCCTGAGTTACATCCTGTATTATACTCCAGAGCTGCACTCACTATTCTGCTGGTGCAGTCTCTGTGTACATACATTACATTACTGATCCTGAGTTACATCCTGTATTACACCCCAGAGCTGCACTCACTATTCTGCTGGTGCAGTCACTGTGTACATACATTACATTACTGATCCTGAGTTACATCCTGTATTATACTCCAGAGCAGCACTCACTATTCTGCTGGTGCAGTCACTGTGTACATACATTACATTACTGATCCTGAGTTACATCCTGTATTATACTCCAGAGCTGCACTCACTATTCTGCTGGTGCAGTCTCTGTGTACATACATTACATTACTGATCCTGAGTTACATCCTGTATTATACCCCAGAGCTGCACTCACTATTCTGCTGGTGCAGTCACTGTGTACATACATTACATTACTGATCCTGAGTTACATCCTGTATTATACTCCAGAGCTGCACTCACTATTCTGCTGGTGCAGTCACTGTGTACATACATTACATTACTGATCCTGAGTTACATCCTGTATTATACTCCAGAGCAGCACTCACTATTCTGCTGGTGCAGTCACTGTGTACATACATTACATTACTGATCCTGAGTTACATCCTGTATTATACCCCAGAGCTGCACTCACTATTCTGCTGGTGCAGTCACTGTGTATATACATTACATTACTGATCCTGAGTTACTTCCTGTATTATACACCAGAGCAGCACTCACTATTCTGCTGGTGCAGTCACTGTGTACATACATTACATTACTGATCCTGAGTTACATCCTGTATTATACTCCAGAGCAGCACTCACTATTCTGCTGGTGCAGTCACTGTGTACATACATTACATTACTGATCCTGAGTTACATCCTGTATTATACCCCAGAGCTGCACTCACTATTCTGCTGGTGCAGTCACTGTGTATATACATTACATTACTGATCCTGAGTTACTTCCTGTATTATACACCAGAGCAGCACTCACTATTCTGCTGGTGCAGTCACTGTGTACATACATTACAATACTGATCCTGAGTTACATCCTGTATTATACACCAGAGCAGCACTCACTATTCTGCTGGTGCAGTCACTGTGTACATACATTACATTACTGATCCTGAGTTACATCCTGCATTATACTCCAGAGCTGCACTCACTATTCTGCTGGTGCAGTCACTGTGTACATACATTACAATACTGATCCTGAGTTACATCCTGTATTATACTCCAGAGCAGCACTCACTATTCTGCTGGTGCAGTCACTGTGTACATACATTACATTACTGATCCTGAGTTAAATCCTGTATTATACCCCAGAGCTGCACTCACTATTCTGCTGGTGCAGTCACTGTGTACATACATTACATTACTGATCCTGTGTTACATCCTGTATTATACTCCTCCAGAGCTGCACTCACTATTCTGCTGGTGCAGTCACTGTGTACATACATTACATTACTGATCCTGAGTCACATCCTGTATTATACTCCAGAGCTGCACTCACTATTCTGCTGGTGCAGTCACTGTGTACATACTGTACATTACATTACTGATCCTGAGTTACATCCTGTATTATACCCCAGAGCTGCACTCACTATTCTGCTGGTGCAGTCACTGTGTACATACATTACTGATCCTGAGTTACATCCTGTATTATACCCCAGAGCTGCACTCACTATTCTGCTGGTGCAGTCACTGTGTACATACATTACATTACTGATCCTGAGTTACATCCTGCATTATACCCCAGAGCTGCATTCACTATTCTGCTGGTGCAGTCACTGTGTACATACATTACATTAATGATCCTAGTTACATCCTGTATTTTACTGAAGAGCTGCACTCACTATTCTGCTGGTGCAGTCACTGTGTACATACATTACATTACTGAACCTACGTCACATCCTGTATTATACTCCAGAGCTGCATTCACTATTCTGCAGGTGCAGTCACTGCATATATACATTACATTACTGATCCTAAGTCACATCCTGTATTATACTCCAGAGCTGCACTCACTATTCTGCTGGTGCAGTCACTGTGTAGAATACATTACATTACTGATCCTGAGTTACATCCTGAATTATACCCCAGAGCTGCACTCACTATTCTGCTGGTGCAGTCACTGTGTAGAATACATTACATTACTGATCCTGAGTTACATCCTGTATTATACTCCAGAGCTGCACTCAGTATTCTGCTGGAGCAGTCACTGCAGACATAAATTACATTACTGATCCTGAGTTACATCCTGTATTATACACCAGAGCTGCACTCACTATTCTGCTGGTGCAGTCACTGTGTACATACATTACATTACTGATCCTGAGTTACATCCTGTATTATACTCCAGAGCTGCACTCACTATTCTGCTGGTGCAGTCACTGTGTACATACATTACTGATCCTAGTCACATCCTGTATTATACTGAAGAGCTGCACTCACTATTCTGCTGGTGCAGTCACTGTGTACGTACATTACATTACTGAACCTAAGTCACATCCTGTATTATACTCCAGAGCTGCATTCACTATTCTGCAGGTGCAGTCACTGCATATGTATATTACATTACTGATCCTAAGTCACATCCTGTATTATACTCCAGAGCTGCACTCACTATTCCGCTGGTGCAGTCACTGTGTACATACATTACATTATTGATCCTGAGTTACATCCTGTATTATACCCCAGAGCTGCACTCACTATTCTGCTGGTGCACTCACTGTGTACGTACATTATGTTACTGAACCTAAGTCACATCCTGTATTATACTCCAGAGCTGCACTCACTATTCTGCTGGTGCAGTCACTGTGTACATACATTACAATACTGATCCTGAGTTACATCCTGTATTATACTCCAGAGCAGCACTCACTATTCTGCTGGTGCAGTCACTGTGTACATACATTACAATACTGATCCTGAGTTACATCCTGCATTATACTCCAGAGCAGCACTCACTATTCTGCTGGTGCAGTCACTGTGTACATACATTACATTACTGATCCTGAGTTACATCCTGTATTATACTCCAGAGCTGCACTCACTATTCTGCTGGTGCAGTCTCTGTGTACATACATTACATTACTGATCCTGAGTTACATCCTGTATTATACCCCAGAGCTGCACTCACTATTCTGCTGGTGCACTCACTGTGTACATACATTACAATACTGATCCTGAGTTACATCCTGTATTATACACCAGAGCAGCACTCACTATTCTGCTGGTGCAGTCACTGTGTACATACATTACATTACTGATCCTGAGTTACATCCTGCATTATACTCCAGAGCTGCACTCACTATTCTGCTGGTGCAGTCACTGTGTACATACATTACAATACTGATCCTGAGATACATCCTGTATTATACTCCAGAGCAGCACTCATGATTCTGCTGGTGCAGTCACTGTGTACATACATTACATTACTGATCCTGAGTTAAATCCTGTATTATACCCCAGAGCTGCACTCACTATTCTGCTGGTGCAGTCACTGTGTACATACTTTACATTACTGATCCTGTGTTACATCCTGTATTATACTCCTCCAGAGCTGCACTCACTATTCTGCTGGTGCAGTCACTGTGTACATACATTACATTACTGATCCTGAGTCACATCCTGTATTATACTCCAGAGCTGCACTCACTATTCTGCTGGTGCAGTCACTGTGTGCATACTGTACATTACATTACTGATCCTGAGTTACATCCTGTATTATACCCCAGAGCTGCACTCACTATTTTGCTGGTGCAGTCATTATGTACATACATTACTGATCCTGAGTTACATCCTGTATTATACCCCAGAGCTGCACTCACTATTCTGCTGGTGCAGTCACTGTGTACATACATTACATTACTGATCCTGAGTTACATCCTGTATTATACCCCAGAGCTGCATTCACTATTCTGCTGGTGCAGTCACTGTGTACATACATTACATTAATGATCCTAGTTACATCCTGTATTTTACTGAAGAGCTGCACTCACTATTCTGCTAGTGCAGTCACTGTGTACATACATTACATTACTGAACCTACATCACATCCTGTATTATACTCCAGAGCTGCATTCACTATTCTGCAGGTGCAGTCACTGCATATATACATTACATTACTGATCCTAAGTCACATCCTGTATTATACTCCAGAGCTGCACTCACTATTCTGCTGGTGCAGTCACTGTGTAGAATACATTACATTACTGATCCTGAGTTACATCCTGAATTATACCCCAGAGCTGCACTCACTATTCTGCTGGTGCAGTCACTGTGTAGAATACATTACATTACTGATCCTGAGTTACATCCTGTATTATACTCCAGAGCTGCACTCAGTATTCTGCTGGAGCAGTCACTGCAGACATAAATTACATTACTGATCCTGAGTTACATCCTGTATTATACACTAGAGCTGCACTCACTATTCTGCTGGTGCAGTCACTGTGTACATACATTACATTACTGATCCTGAGTTACATCCTGTATTATACTCCAGAGCTGCACTCACTATTCTGCTGGTGCGGTCACTGTGTACATACATTACTGATCCTAGTCACATCCTGTATTATACTGAAGAGCTGCACTCACTATTCTGCTGGTGCAGTCACTGTGTACGTACATTACATTACTGAACCTAAGTCACATCCTTTATTATACTCCAGAGCTGCATTCACTATTCTGCAGGTGCAGTCACTGCATATGTATATTACATTACTGATCCTAAGTCACATCCTGTATTATACTCCAGAGCTGCACTCACTATTCCGCTGGTGCAGTCACTGTGTACGTACATTATGTTACTGAACCTAAGTCACATCCTGTATTATACTCCAGAGCTGCACTCACTATTCTGCTGGTGCAGTCACTGCATATATATATTACATTACTGATCCTAAGTCACATCCTGTATTATACTCCAGAGCTGCACTCACTATTCTGCTGGTGCAGTCACTGTGTACATACATTATATTACTGATCCTGAGTTACATCCTGTATTATACCCCAGAGCTGCACTCACTATCCTGCTGGTGCAGTCACTGTGTGCATATATTACATTACTGATCCTGAGTTACATCCTGTATTATACCCCAGAGCTGAACCTAAGTCACATCCTGTATTATACTCCAGAGCTGCACTCACAATTCTGCTGGTGCAGTCACTGCATACATACATTACTGATCCTAAGTGACATCCTGTATTATACTCCAGAGCTGCACTCACTATTCTGCTGGTGCAGTCACTGTGTAGAATACATTACATTACTGATCCTGAGTTACATCCTGTATTATACTCCAGAGCTGCACTCACTATTCTGCTGGAGCAGTCACTGTGTACATACATTACATTATTGATCATGAGTTACATCCTGTATTATACCCCAGAGCCGAACTCACTATTCTGCTTGTGCAGTCACTGTGTAGAATACATTACATTACTGATCCTGAGTTACATCCTGTATTATACTCCAGAGCTGCACTCACTATTCTGCTGGAGCAGTCACTGCATACATACATTACATTACTGATCCTGAGTTACATCCTGTATTATACTCCAGAGCTGCACTCACTATTCAGCTGGTGCAGTCACTGTGCACATACATTACATTACTGATCCTGAGTTACATCCTGTATTATACCCCAGAGCTGCACTCACTATTCTGCTGGTGCAGTCATACATACACTCCAGAGCTGCAGAGATTTTCTCCTTTTCCGCCTGTGCTACGCTCTGTGTGCGGGTTGCGGTGCTGTGTATGTGTATGTATACAGTTGTGCTCAAAAGTTTACATACCCCGGCAGAATTTTTGTTTTCTTGGCCTTTTTTCAGAGAATATGAATGATAACACCAAAACTTTTTCTACACTCATGGTTAGTGGTTGGGTGAAGCCATTTATTGTCAGACTACTGTGTTTTCTCTTTTTAAATCATAATGACAGCCCAAAACATCCAAATGACCCCGATCAAAAGTTCACATACCCCATTTCTTAATACTGTGTATCGCCCCCTCTAACATCAATGACAGTATGAAGTCTTTTGTGGTAGTTGTGGATGAGGTTCTTTATTTTCTCAGATGGTAAAGCTGCCCACTCTTCTTGGCAAAATGCCTCCAGTTCCTGTAAATTCCTGGGCTGTCTAGCATGAACTGCACGCTTGAGATCTCCCCAGAGTGGCTCAATGATATTAAGGTCAGGAGACTGAGATGGCCACTCCAGAACCTTCTCTTTGTTCTGCTGTAGCCAATGACAGGTCGACTTGGCCTTGTGTTTTGGATCGTTGTCATGTTGGAATGTCCAAGTACGTCCCATGCGCAGCTTCCGGGCTGATGATTGCAAATTTGACTCCAGTATTTGCTGATAATGTGCTGCATTCATCTTTCCTGCAACTTTGACCAAGTTTCATGTGCCTTTGTAGCTCACACATCTCCAAAACATCAGCGATCCACCTCCGTGCTTTACAGTAGGAATGGTGTTCCTTTCATCATAGGCCTTGTTATTATTATTATTTATTTATAAAGCTCCATTGATTCCATGGTGCTGTACATGAGAAGGGGTTACATACAAATTACAGATATCACTTGCAGTAAACAAACTAACAATAACAGACTGATACAGAGGGGAGAGGACCCTGCCCTTGCGGGCTTACATGCTACAGGATGGTGGGGAAGGAGACAGCAGGTTGGGGGGTTTCAGCAGTTCCAGTGTTGGTTGAGGTGATATCTCCAGTAGTGGTGAGGAGGCAGCGGGAGTCATTGCAGGCTGTAGCTTTCTTGAAGAGGTGGGTTTTAAGGTTCCGTCTGAAGGATCCAAGTGTGGACGTGTTGGGGCAAGGAATTCCAGAGGATGGGGGCTATTCGGGAGAAGTCTTGGAGGCGGTTGGGTGAGGAGCGAATAAGTGTGGAGGAGAAGGAGGTCTTGGGAGGACCGGAGATTATGTGAGGGAAGATATCTGGAGATTAGCTGAGAGACATATGGGGGAGACAGGTTATAGATGGCCTTGTAGGTCAGTATTAGTAATTTGAACTGGATACGCTGAGGGAATGGGAGCCAGTGAAGAGATTTGCAGAGGTGAGAAGTGGAGGAGTAGCGAGGAGAGAAATGTATTAGGCAGCAGAGTTAAGGATGGACTGGAGAGGTGCGAGGGTGTTAGCAGGGAGACCATAGAAAAGGATGTTGCAGTAGTTGAGGCGGGAGATGATGAGGGCATGCACAAGCGTTTTAGTAGATTGAGGGTTGAGAAAAGGACGGATTCTGGAATTATTTTTGAGCTGGAGGCGACAGGAGGTAGAGAGAGCTTGAATGTGCGGTTTGAAAGACAGGGCAGAATCAAGGGTTACTCCGAGGCAGCGGACCTCCGGTACTGGGGAAAGCGTGATGTCATCACTTGTTATAGATAAGTCAGGTAAGGAAGAACTGTGAGATGGAGGAAAAATGATGAGTTCAGATTTGTCCACATTGAGCTTGAGGAAGCGAGAGGAGAAGAAGGAGGATATGGCTGATAGACACTCTGGGATTCTGGAGAGCAGAGAGGTGACATCTGGGCCAGAGAGGTAGATCTGAGTATCATCGGCATAAAGGTGGTACTGGAATCCGTGGGACTTTATGAGTTGCCCCAGACGAAGTGTATAGATTGAGAAGAGTAGGCTTGACCTCTCTCCAAATGTTAAGTTTTAGGTTGTGGCCAAAAAGTTCAATTTTGTTCTCATCACTCCCAATTACCTTGTTCCAGAAGTTTTGAGGCTTGTCTCTGTGCTGTTTTGCATATTGTAGGCGAGATACTTTGTGGCATTTGCGCAGTAATGGCTTTCTTCTGGTGACTCGACCATGCAGTCCATTTTTCTTCAAGTGCCTCCTTATTGTGCATCTTGAAACAGCCACACCGCTAGTTTTCAGAGAGTCCTGTATTTCAGCTGATGTTATTTGTGGGTTTTTCTTTGCATCCTGAACAATTTTCCTGGCAGTTGTGGATGACTCTTTTGTTGGTCTACCTGACTGTGGTTTTGTTTTTACAGAGCCCCTGATTTTCCATTTGTTAATCACAGTTTGAATGCCGCTGACTGGCATTATCAATTCCTTGGATATCTTTTTGTATCCCTTTACTGTTTTATACAGTTCAACTACCTTTTCCCGTAGATCCGTTGACAATTCTTTTGCTTTCCCCATGACTCACAATCCAGAAACATCAGTGGCTGGTTGAAAGATGCAAGAGTCTGTCTGGATCCCAGAACCTCACTCAGCTTTTATGCACACACACTGATTACATGCAAACAGGTCACAGGTGAGGATGTTACCTTTAGTAGCCATTCAACCCCATCTGTGTCAACTTCTGTGCATGTTATCAGGCCAAAATCACCAGGGTATGTAAACTTTTGATCATGGTCATTTGGATGTTTTGGGTTCTCATTATGATTTAAAAATAGAAAACACAGTAGTTTGACAATAAATGGCTTCACCCAACCACTGACCATGAGTGGGGAAAAAGTTTTGGTGTTGTCAGTCATATTCTCTGAAAAAAGGCCAAGAAAGCAAAAATTCTGCCGGGTATGTAAACTTTTGAGCACAACTGTATATTATATAGGTGACTTCTGCCTTTCATCTGTATGAGCGCAGCCCCCACTTCTGACACTTGCGGGGTCCCACATGCTGCAGCTGCTGTTCCTGCTCCCTCCAGGCGCCGCTGATCCCAACCACTTACTTCCTCAGGAAATAAGATGCAGCACCCCAGCACCGCGTCATATGCAGTGCGGGCTGATTCATGGCGTCGTGCACTATTTTCGGGTATTGTCCATTGACCATCGTACATGGACAATACAGCAAGCAGAGATCTTGAACATTGGGACAAACTGAGACAAGAAATGTTAGATATTCGCTGAACTCATCTTTAGGCCGGGGTCACATTTGTGAGAAACTCGGGCAAGTCTGGCGTCTCAATACCCGGCACTGCCGCCGGCACTCAGGAGTGAGCGGCTCCATGTATTTCTATGCAGCTGAGCGCTCCGGTCCGAGTGCCGGTGGCAGTGCCGGGTATTGAGACGCGAGACTTGCCCGAGTTTCTCCCAAGTGTGACACCGGCCTCACAGAGATGAAAAACTTGACTTCTTTGTTCCAGAACCAGCACCTCCCCTGTCCTCAGGTTGGGTGTGGTATTACAGCTCAGCAGTCAGACCTCCGTGATCAATAATAATGATCCTGATTATTCCTACTCCGGGCGTCTCACTGTGGTCTCATGAGGTGACTACAGAGAACCTGAGACCGCAGGTGGGAGTCTCATTCATGGACAGGAAGCCGCTGATCATCAGAGCGACAGACCACAAACTCCTCCAGCTCCAGAGACATCAGAGGAACTTCCCCCAGAGACTGCCGAGAAGACTGACATCAGCGCAGCATCAGCAGCCGCACATTACAGGAAGAGCCAGCGCGGATGATGGGGGGAGTAGTGCTGACTGTCACCAGGAGAGATACACGGCTCAGAAGAGAGTACCACACAGGAAAGGCTTAGATACACGGCTCAGCAGTCAGTATCACACAGGAGAGGATTAGATACACAGCTCAGCAGTCAGTATCACACAGGATAGGATTAGATACACGGCTCAGCAGTCTGTATCACACAGGAGAGGATTGTATACATAGCACAGCAGACTATATCACACAGGATAGGATTAGATACACGGCTCAGCAGTCAGTATCACACAGGAAAGGATTAGATACACGGCTCAGCAGACAGTATCACACAGGAGAGCATTAGATACACGGCTCAGCAGACAGTATCACAAAGGATAGGATTAGATACATGGCTCAGCAGTCAGTATCACACAAGATAGGATTAGATACACGGCTCAGCAGTCAGTATCACACAGGATAGAATTAGATACACTGCTCAGCAGTCAGCATCACACAGGATAGGATTAGATACACGGCTCAGCAGTCAGTATCACACAGGATAGGATTAGATACACTGCTCAGCAGTCAGTATCACACAGGATAGGATTAGATACACGGCTCAGCAGTCAGTATCACACAAGATAGGATTAGATACGGCTCAGCAGTCAGTATCACACAGGAGAGGATTAGATACACGGCTCAGCAGACAGTATCACACAGGATAGGATTGGATTCACGGCTCAGCAGACAGTATCACACAGGAGAGCATTAGATACACGGCTCAGCAGACAGTATCACACAGGATAGGATTAGATGCATGGCTCAGCAGTCAGTATCACACAAGATAGGATTAGATACACGGCTCAGCAGTCAGTATCACACAAGATAGGATTAGATACACAGCTCAGCAGACAGTATCACACAGGAGAGCATTAGATACACGGCTCAGCAGTCAGTATCACACAGGATAGGATTAGATACACAGCTCAGCAGACAGTATCACACAGGATAGGATTAGATACATGGCTCAGCAGTCAGTATCACACAAGATAGGATTAGATACACAGCTCAGCAGTCAGTATCACACAAGATAGGATTAGATACACGGCTCAGCAGTCAGTATCACACAGGATAGAATTAGATACACTGCTCAGCAGTCAGCATCACACAGGATAGGATTAGATACACGACTCAGCAGTCAGTATCACGCAAGATAGGATTAGATACACGGCTCAGCAGTCAGTATCACACAAGATAGGATTAGATACACAGCTCAGCAGTCAGTATCACACAGGATAGGATTAGATACACAGCTCAGCAGACAGTATCACACAGGATAGGATTAGATACACGGCTCAGCAGTCAGTATCACACAGGAGAGCATTAGATACACGGCTCAGCAGTCAGTATCACACAGGATAGGATTGGATTCACGGCTCAGCAGACAATATCACACAGGATAGGATTAGATACACAGCTCAGCAGTCAGTATCACACAGGAGAGGATTAGATACACGGCTCAGCAGTCAGTATCCCACAGGAGAGCATTAGATACACGACTCAGCAGACAGTATCACACAGGATAGGATTAGATACATGGCTCAGCAGTCAGTATCACACAGAATAGGATTAGATACACGGCTCAGCAGACAGTATCACACAGGATAGGATTAGATACACAGCTCAGCAGACAGTATCACACAGGAGAGCATTAGATACACTGCTCAGCAGTCAGTATCACACAGGATAGGATTAGATACATGGCTCAGCAGTCAGTATCACACAGGATAGGATTAGATACACTGCTCAGCAGTCAGCATCACACAGGATATGATTAGATACACTGCTCAGCAGTCAGTATCACACAGGATAGGATTAGATACACGGCTCAGCAGTCAGTATCACACAGGATAGGATTAGATACATGGCTCAGCAGTCAGTATCAGACAGGAGAGGATTAGATACAAAGCTCAGCAGTCAGTATCACACAGGATAGGATTAGATACACGGCTCAGCAGTCAGTATCACACAGGAGAGGATTAGATACACGGCTCAGCAGTCACTATCACACACGAGAGGATTAGATACACGGCTCAGCTGTGAGTATCACACAGGATAGGATTGGATTCATGGCTCAGCAGACAGTATCACACAAGATAGGATTAGATACACGGCTCAGCAGTCAGTATCACACAGGAGAGGATTAGATACACGGCTCAGCAGTCAGTATCACACAGGATAGGATTGGATTCACGGCTCAGCAGACAGTATCACACAGGAGAGCATTAGATACACGGCTCAGCAGACAGTATCACACAGGATAGGATTAGATACATGGCTCAGCAGTCAGTATCACACAAGATAGGATTAGATACACAGCTCAGCAGTCAGTATCACACAGGATAGGATTAGATACACTGCTCAGCAGTCAGCATCACACAGGATAGGATTAGATACACTGCTCAGCAGTCAGTATCACACAGGAGAGGATTAGATACACGGCTCAACAGTCAGTATCACACAGGACAGGATTAGATACACGGCTCAGCAGTCAGTATCACACAGGATAGGATTAGATACACGGCTCAGCAGACGGTATCACACAGGATAGGATTAGATACACGGCTCAGCAGACAGTATCACACAGGAGAGGATTAGCTACACGGCTCAGCAGACAGTATCAAATAGGATAGGATTAGATACACGGCTCAGCAGCCAGTATCACACAGGATAGGATTATATACACGGCTCAGCAGTCAGTATCACACAGGGGAGGATTAGATACACGGCTCAGCAGTCAGTATCACACAGGATAGGATTAGGTACACGGCTCAGCAGTCAGTATCACACAGTATAGGATTAGATACACAGCTCAGCAGTCAGTATCACACAGGAGAGGATTAGATACACGGCTCAGCAGTCAGTATCACACAGGATAGGATTAGGTACGCGGCTCAGCAGACAGTATCACACAGGATAGGATTAGATACACGGCTCAGCAGACAGTATCACACAGGAGAGGATTAGATACACAGCTCAGCAGTCATTATCAAACAGGATAGAATTAGATACACGGCTCAGCAGACAGTATCACACAGGATAGGATTAGATACACGGCTCAGCAGTCAGTATCACACAGGAGAGGATTAGATACACAGCTCAGCAGACAGTATTACACAGGAGAGGATTAGATACACGGCTCAGCAGTCAGTATCACACAGGAGAGGATTAGATACACGGCTCAACAGACAGTATTACACAGGATAGGATTAGATACAAGGCTCAGCAGTCAGTATCACACAGGATAGGATTAGATACACGGCTCAGCAGTCAGTATCACACAAGATAGGATTAGATACACGGCTCAGCAGTCAGTATCACACAGGAGAGGATTAGATACACGGCTCAGCAGTCAGTATCACACAGGAGAGGATTGGATTCACGGCTCAGCAGACAGTATCACACAGGAGAGGATTAGATACACGGCTCAGCAGACAGTATCACACAGGAGAGGATTAGATACACGGCTCAGCAGTCAGTATCACACAAGATAGGATTAGATACACGGCTCAGCAGTCAGTATCACAGAGGAGAGGATTAGATACACGGCTCAGCAGTCAGTATCACAGAGGAGAGGATTAGATACACGGCTCAGCAGTCAGTATCACACAGGAGAGGATTGGATTCACGGCTCAGCAGACAGTATCACACAGGAGAGCATTAGATACACGGCTCAGCAGACAGTATCACACAGGATAGGATTAGATACATGGCTCAGCAGTCAGTATCACACAAGATAGGATTAGATACACAGCTCAGCAGACAGTATCACACAGGAGAGCATTAGATACACGGCTCAGCAGTCAGTGTCACACAGGATAGGATTGGATTAACGGCTCAGCAGACAGTATCACACAGGAGAGCATTAGATACACGGCTCAGCAAACAGTATCACACAGGATAGGATTAGATACATGGCTCAACAGACAGTATTACACAGGATAGGATTAGATACAAGGCTCAGCAGTCAGTATCACACAGGATAGGATTATATACACGGCTCAGCAGTCAGTATCACACAAGATAGGATTAGATACACGGCTCAGCAGTCAGTATCACACAGGAGAGGATTAGATACACGGCTCAGCAGTCAGTATCACACAGGATAGGATTGGATTCACGGCTCAGCAGTCAGTATCACACAAGATAGGATTAGATACACAGCTCAGCAGACAGTATCACACAGGAGAGCATTAGATACATGGCTCAGCAGTCAGTATCACACAGGATAGGATTGGATTAACGGCTCAGCAGTCAGTATCACACAGGAGAGGATTAGATACACAGCTCAGCAGACAGTATTACACAGGAGAGCATTAGATTCACGGCTCAGCAGACAGTATCACACAGGATAGGATTAGATACACGGCTCAGCAGTCAGTATCACACAGGAGAGGATTAGATACACAGCTCAGCAGACAGTATTACACAGGAGAGGAGTAGATACATGGCTCAGCAGTCAGTATCACACAGGAGAGGATTAGATACACGGCTCAACAGACAGTATTACACTGGATAGGATTAGATACAAGGCTCAGCAGACAGTATCACACAGGATAGGATTAGATACACAGCTCAGCAGTCAGTATCACACAGGAGAGGATTAGATACACAGCTCAGCAGACAGTATCACACAGGAGAGGATTAGCTACATGGCTCAGCAGACAGTATCACACAGGATAGGATTAGATACACCGCTCAGTAGTCAGTATCACACAGGATAGGATTAGATACACAGCTCAGCAGACAGTATCACACAGGAGAGGATTAGATACACAGCTCAGTAGATAGTATCACGCAGGATAGGATTAGATACACAGGTCAGCAGTCAGTATCACACAGGAGAGGATTAGATACACAGCTCAGCAGACAGTATCACACAGGAGAGGATTAGCTACATGGCTCAGCAGTCAGTATCACACAGGAGAGGATTAGATACACGGCTCAGCAGTCAGTATCACACATGATAGGATTAGATACACAGCTCAGCAGACAGTATCACACAGGAGAGGATTAGATACATGGCTCAGCAGTCAGTATCACACAGGATAGGATTAGATACACAGCTCAGTAGATAGTATCACGCAGGATAGGATTAGATACACAGCTCAGCAGTCAGTATCACACAGGAGAGGATTAGATACATGATTGGATGTGGTGCACAGATGTGATGAATTGCTTCCGTCAGTGATTTGGACATGTTCTAACATTTTATTACTTGTATTTGCAGATTTGTGACCGACAACTTATAAGAGAATTCTCGCTGATTGTTTGCTGCATTATTGGGAACCTTCGCTCTTTGATAATCGTCCTCCCCCAGAAATGGCTGATAACAGAGAATAATTGCTTGTATTTACTTGCTAAGATATCAGGGACAAACCAGCGGGATAAGTCACATTTTATGTGCACGGAGTGAGCGGCCCCTCTGCTGTCAGCAGATGTGGGGGAAGGAATGATGGGGCATGTCGGAGTTCTTCATGCCCGATCCCTTGTTGATCAGCGGCTTCGCCTTCTTCCCTCCTCTCCATAGAGAACACACGCACGCTCAGCGGAGGGGAGCTGCGACAATTATAGCTATCAATGTCAATGGCCGACTGAAGCCCCTTGGGTTGGAGGGTCCACAGTAGCCGTGACCCTGATTGATGAGCGGCAGGAGGATGATTCTTCCCCCAGTGTGAGGGGGTCATCTGCCATTAAGTTTCCCCAAAAAAAACGGTGAGCAAAATAAGCCTCGGAAATGCAGAACCCTGCGCCCCCCCAGTGCTGCCATCCTGCGCCCCCCCAGTGCTGCCATCCTGCGCCCCCGTGCTGCCATCCTGCGCCCCCCAGTGCTGCCATCCTGCGCCCCCCAGTGCTGCCATCCTGCGCCCCCCCAGTGCTGCCATCCTGCGCCCCCGTGCTGCCATCCTGCGCCCCCCAGTGCTGCCATCCTGCGCCCCCCAGTGCTGCCATCCTGCGCCCCCCCAGTGCTGCCATCCTGCCCCCCCGTGCTGCCATCCTGCGCCCCCCCGTGCTGCCATCCTGCGCCCCCCGTGCTGCCATCCTGCACCCCCAGTGCTGCCATCCTGCGCCCCCCATGCTGCCATCCTGCACCCCCAGTGCTGCCATCCTGCGCCCCCCCCGTGCTGCCATCCTGCGCCCCCCCCCGTGCTGCCATCCTGCGCCCCCCAGTGCTGCCATCCTGCGCCCCCCCGTGCTGCCATCCTGCACCCCCAGTGCTGCCATCCTGCGCCCCCCCGTGCTGCCATCCTGCCCCCCCGTGCTGCCATCCTGCGCCCCCCCGTGCTGCCATCCTGCGCCCCCAGTGCTGCCATCCTGCGCCCCCCGTGCTGCCATCCTGCGCCCCCCCCGTGCTGCCATCCTGCGCCCCCCCGTGCTGCCATCCTGCACCCCCAGTGCTGCCATCCTGCGCCCCCCCGTGCTGCCATCCTGCCCCCCCGTGCTGCCATCCTGCGCCCCCCGTGCTGCCATCCTGCGCCCCCAGTGCTGCCATCCTGCGCCCCCCGTGCTGCCATCCTGCGCCCCCCCCGTGCTGCCATCCTGCCCCCCCGTGCTGCCATCCTGCCCCCCCGTGCTGCCATCCTGCACCCCCCCGTGCTGCCATCCTGCCCCCCCGTGCTGCCATCCTGCCCCCCCGTGCTGCCATCCTGCACCCCCCGTGCTGCCATCCTGCGCCCCCCCGTGCTGCCATCCTGCCCCCCCGTGCTGCCATCCTGCGCCCCCCCGTGCTGCCATCCTGCCCCCCCGTGCTGCCATCCTGCGCCCCCCCGTGCTGCCATCCTGCGCCCCCCAGTGCTGCCATCCTGCGCCCCCCCGTGATGCCATCCTGCGCCCCCCAATGCTGCAATCCTGCCCCCCCCAGTGCTGCCATCCTGCGCCCCCCCCAGGCTGCCATCCTGCGCCCCCAGTGCTGCCATCCTGCGCCCCCCCGTGCTGCCATCCTGCACCCCCAGTGCTGCCATCCTGTGCCCCCCCGTGATGCCATCCTGCGCCCCCCCGTGCTGCCATCCTGCGCCCCCCCGTGCTGCCATCCTGCCCCCCCGTGCTGCCATCCTGCGCCCCCCCGTGTTGCCATCCTGCCCCCCCCGTGCTGCCATCCTGCGCCCCCCGTGCTGCCATCCTGCGCCCCCCCGTGCTGCCATCCTGCGCCCCCCCGTGCTGCCATCCTGCCCCCCCGTGCTGCCATCCTGCGCCCCCCCGTGCTGCCATCCTGCCCCCCCGTGCTGCCATCCTGCACCCCCCCAGTGCTGCCATCCTGCCCCCCCGTGCTGCCATCCTGCGCCCCCTCATTGCTGCCATCCTGCCCCCCCATGCTGCCATCCTGCGCCCCCCCGTGCTGCCATCCTGCCCCCCCGTGCTGCCATCCTGCGCCCCCCCCGTGCTGCCATCCTGCCCCCCCGTGCTGCCATCCTGCGCCCCCCCAGTGCTGCCATCCTGCTCCCCCCCAGTGCTGCCATCCTGCGCCCCCCCAGTGCTGCCATCCTGCGCCCCCCCAGTGCTGCCATCCTGCGCCCCCCTAAGTGCTGCCATCCTGCGCCCCCCCAGTGCTGCCATCCTGCTCCCCCCCAGTGCTGCCATCCTGCGCCCCCCCAGTGCTGCCATCCTGCGTCCCCCCCAAGTGCTGCCATCCTGCGTCCCCCCCAGTGCTGCCATCCTGCTCCCCCCCGTGCTGCCATCCTGCGCCCCCAAGTGCTGCCATCCTGCGCCCCCCAGTGCTGCCATCCTGCGCCCCCCAGTGCTGCCATCCTGCGTCCCCCCCAAGTGCTGCCATCCTGCGTCCCCCCCAGTGCTGCCATCCTGCTCCCCCCCCGTGCTGCCATCCTGCGTCCCCCCCAGTGCTGCCATCCTGCTCCCCCCCTCGTGCTGCCATCCTGCGCCCCCAAGTGCTGCCATCCTGCGCCCCCCAGTGCTGCCATCCTGCGCCCCCCAGTGCTGCCATCCTGCGCCCTCGCAATGCTCCGCCGCCGCTCATTCACTTCTTTTCCAGTTGGGGCCTTTTAGGAGTGAAATTATTGGGGTTTGTTCTCAAGTTTCATATTTTCTGCATTTTTTACCTTTTTATGTGCGACTTTTACACATTCACCAATTCATTGCACAGAATCTGCAGAAACGCGGAAATATGCGCATAAAAAAGCAGCGTATGCACGCGCCCTCAGAAACGCTGGTCCTGAATATCGCCATGTGTGAACATTCCCTTACAGATCTCATGAAGAGCGTCGCTCGCTGCTGCTCCAGGGTCATGGCTGCACTTGGTGCAGATTAGGGGGCTTCACCCTTATCTACAGAGGCGACCTACAGTCCTTCCATTACTACACATTATCAGAGACACTGTGAGGGGAGTCTGCGGGGTCAGTGTCTGGCGGTGAGGGTCTCTGGCTGGTGATTATGGAGAACCTCCAGAGCTGCGTTCGTAATTCTGCTCGATGCTACAGCTGGGTAGCTTAGATCCTATAAATCGCTGGACTTTGTGGCATTGAATTCTGGGAAATGTAGTTTATTTCTGCACCTAGAATGACAGCATGATCTGTGCAAACACTGAACCAGCAGCGGTCGCCAGACTGATATGGGGGCAGAGCGTCTCCGGCAAATCTCTGCTGTCTGTTACCACACACTGCTGTAAGGAATGCAGCGCAGTCAATGATAATAAACCTCCCTCCATGATTTGATGCTTTCTCCCTCTCCTCAGTGGGAGCTCAGCATCTGTGTGCAGCGCTCCAACGGGTGACAGCCTCTCTTCTCAGGGGGTTCGTCAGTCAGGCGGGTTTGCAATTTGCTTCCACTCAAAAGGAAGAAAATGCACGACGCATTTCACATACATTTCACATTTCAAAATCAGAGCTTCTCAGCCATCACACCCGAGAAAGTGATCGGCAGCCCCAACATACGACTGCGCCCATCATCCGTCCTCATCCTGTGGAAAGAGGTCGGTAATAAAACGCTGAATGGTTTCAATATTGTCGATCGCTCATTTATTGGCCTGAACTCGGCGCATGTAAATGCAACCAAAATGTTTCTGCGTGATGGAGCAATATCTCAGCATCTGGGGCCCCACTTTTCATTTTTCCCCGGGGCCCCACTTCGTATTTATGTATCATTAGGCCACTTTTTGGGCAGGAGTGTGAAATCATATCCTCCTTTGTTCTTAGAACTATCCCCAGCACAAAGGACTTCCGGTCCACGGGAGCTGATCAGCTAATCAGAAGGAAGTGTCCTGGGGTTTACACCTCCCATGAGGAGCACGGACTGGGAAATATGAATGGGATCCGTGCTCTGCCTCCATAGTGCGTGCGCCTGAACCTCGGCACTGCTTGCAGGCAATGAGTCCATTTCTATAACAAGTGGTACAGTTTCCATGGTTGGCACAATAATAGTGCCGCCTCCTGTATGGGGAGGGGATGAATAATCTCATGTAATTCCCAGCGCTCTGCAGAGATGATTCAGAGATCTCTGCAGCTCCACAATATTCTCTGCCCTAATATGTACATAGTATCGGCAGCAAAGGACTCTGATATCCTGCAGACTGCTGGGGGCGCTCTGACATGACATGAAGGAGCTGTGTAAACATAACACTGCATATCCTGTACTAATCCTGAATTACACCCTGTATTATACTCCAGAGCTGCACTCACTATTCTGCTGGTGCAGTCACTGTGTACATACATTACATTACTGATCCTGAGTTACATCCTGTATTATACTCCAGAGCTGCACTCACTATTCTGCTGGTGCAGTCACTGTGTACATACATTACATTACTGATCCTGAGTTACATCCTGTATTATACTCCAGAGCTGCACTCACTATTCTGCTGGTGCAGTCACTGTGTACATACATTACTGATCTTGAGTTACCTCCTGTATTATACCCCAGAGCTGCACTCACTATTCTGCTGGTGCAGTCACTGTGTACATACATTACATTACTGATCCTGAGTTATATCCTGTATTATACTCCAGAGCTGCACTCACTATTCTGCAATCTTCAGAGCTGAACTCTCTCAGTATTGTCTGCTTGCCTGATGCTTTCTCTAGAGATCTGCTCTCAGTTCTGGATTATTAGATTCCATGCCGGATTACAGGTCCGCTGCCCCCCCCCCCCCCCGGCTCAGGGTTCCGGCAGTTGCCCGGGTGTGCAGGGTGCTGATGCCTGTCCTGTCTCCCGGCCCTGATGTAGATGGTGCCCCCCCCGCTGGCTCAGGGCGCTGTCAGTTGCCCGGGTGTGCGGGGGGGTGACCCTGATGTAGATGGCGGGCCCCGTGGCCCCGTAGAGCTGACGCTTTGCTGAGTTCGCTTAGTTTCTGTGTGGCAGAATGTTACTGAGTCACCGGTGAGGTTTGGTTTCGCTTTGTAGTGCTCCCCGGTTCGATCGCGGCAGATCCAGCGCCCCAAGGTGTCGGCCATTTGCCAGGAATCTCCATTAATCCTGAGCGAGGTATTCTGCCATCTGCTCTCAGTGAAACCTGCTCGTCTTGTTATCGCTCGTTACATGTAATATCGCAGACAGCGGACGTGGCGGTGAATCAGCGGAGGTCACGTGATGCGTCCCCGGATGATAACCCGGGACAATAGATCAGACAATAGAGAAATGGATCCGTTTTTTTCTCATAGACTTGTATTAGCGACGGATTGTGATGAATGGCCGCACGTTTCATCCGTCATACGGATCCGACGGCCGGAGACGACAGACATAATTTCTACTCCCTACAGCTGCTGTGACGGATCCGTCGCATCAGTTTTTCACAATCTGCACAGGATCCGTTTTTTTCAAACTTTGACGGATTGCAACTGATTCTAAAAAAAACTGATGTGTGAAAGAGGCCTTATCCCTAATGGTCGCGCTTTTGTATCGACCACACTGCGCGTACTGCTAGTTACACGCTCCCACCCCGGCGCTGCGCCCGTCCAGCACTAATCCTGCAGCTTCTATCAGACTTTCGGAATCTCTGCTTCATTTCTGAATATGTCTAGGAGGAAAAAGACGGCGTGATAAGGATTTATCCAGGGGGATAAAGTGTTTATACTAACTGTATTGTAAGGAAATCTAAATACCCATAAAAGTCACAGACAAGCACATGGGGCTCCAGAATGAGCGGTGGCGTTATGGGATGTAATCCTCAGTCATTGATGCAATGACTTGTATTAGTGTGCGGCTTATATTTCCCATTTCTTGACTTCTCGGCGCTTATTCACATGGAGCAGATTTCTGTGCCTGCTCCCCCTGTCCATGTGAGTGGGGTGGGATCTGTCGCAGCTGCGTGGATTTCTGCAGCCCCCATGTTATGTACAATGATCTCTCTGTGACACAGATCTGAGTGATCAGGCGATCGGGGGGATTTACAGAAGTGAACGTCTCCTATTTCTCATCATTTCTTCCACATTCATTTCTATCCTTATACAATGGTTGATTAAAGGGACGGGCGCGAGTAGAGACGCTCCTTTCTATGCCTTAATCAGTGAGCAGGGAGCATCTACCAAGAGCTTCTCTGCTTAGAGGACCCGACACCTCGATACATGGACAGAGTGTAATGCTTCATTCTCCCTGCGGGGGCGCTGCAGGAAAACTGAGCCCTTGCAGCACACAGATTCTTACTGATCATGAGGGTCCCAGTGTGTGATCTATGTGCCCAGGGGTCGTCCTTCGTTTTGGGATTGGTGGGATCTCCTTACAGTCGGTTTCCAGGTCAGATTCAGACCATAACTTGTCGGCGCACATGAGGAGCCCACCATGTCACCCACCCACGGATGAGCAGTCTATACAGCGTATACAGGGAGTCATCCTCTAATCCTGACTTATCTGGAGAGTTTGGGGGTCTGGGCGACGTCCCCTTGTATCTGCAGCTGTGGAGATACACGGCAGCGGCGCCAGTCCTGGAGTCAGATGACTATATCGCACAAATAATCCCAAAAATAGAGGGGCCGCCCCCGCACGGGACATTAATAATCCGTCTCCATCCATGAGGAGGGCTACAAATATAAACCGTGAGTGTCGCCACGGGGTAAATATAAAGCTGCACAAGGCTTGGAATAGAACCGCGGCTCCTCGTAAACGCTGCGGCGTATAATAAAGCGTTTTATGGGGAGTGCGCAGCACCCATGAAAAATCTTCACGCCCCCGGGGCCTGGCGCCTCGTCATTGGGCTGTATGTGACGAAGAAGCGTCTGTGGGGAAACGTCAGCGCTTTTCGATACAATTCTTTTACTAACTGCAAAAGTGAAAAACGTTTGGCGAGGGTCCGGCGCAGAGACCCCCACTGGTCGCCCGCTATGTCCCAGTGAGAGACACTGCTGATGACGTCTTCTTTCCAGAATACCCCGAATCTGCCCTTCATCTCCTGAGCAGGTATTGTGCTGAAGGGGAAGACTCTGCAGAATGATCTACATTCTTCACAAAGGAAATAAGTGCAGAAGTATTCACGCCCCGCACCCTCCCCCAGGGCTGTAGACTCACCGCCATGGCAGCCGTGTGTGGATTGATCTCATGAGAACAGGACTGGAATCAGCGGTGACAGCACCGGAATTCCTCTACATCAATATCTGTCAATATGCCTCATATCATGCTGTGACCCCCAACATGGAACGGGGCTCGTTTAACCCCTTCATGACCGCAGCTTTTTTCAATTTTGCATTTTCATTTTTCACTCCCCTTCTTCCCAGAGACATAACTTTGTTCTATCTTTCCATCAATATGGCCGTGTGAGTTGTACTTTTGAATGACACCATTGGTTTTACCATGCCGTGTACTAGAAAACCGGAAAAAAATTCCAAGTGCGGTGAAATTGCAAAAAAGTGCAATCCCACACTGTTTTTTTTGTTTGACTTTTTTACTAGGTTCACTAAATGCTAAAACTGCCCTGCCATTAGGATTCTCCAGGTCATTACGAGTTCACAGACACCAAACATGGCTAGGTTCTCTTTTATCTGAGTGGTGAAAAAAAATTCCAAAGTTTCCTAAAACTTACATTACATTACTGATCCTGAGTTACATCCTGTATTATACTCCAGAGCTGCACTCACTATTCTGCTGGAGCAGTCACTGTGTGCATACATTACATTACTGATCCTGAGTTCCATCCTGTATTATACCCCAGAGCTGCACTCACTATTCTGCTGGTGCAGTGACTGTGTACATACATTACATTACTGATCCTGAGTTATATCCTGTATTATACCCCAGAGCTGCACTCACTATTCTGCTGGTGCAGTCACTGTGTACATACATTACATTGCTGATCCTGAGTTACATCCTGTATTATACTCCAGAGCTGCACTCACTATTCTGCTGGTGCAGTGACTGTGTACATACATTACATTACTGATCCTGAGTTATATCCTGTATTATACTCCAGAGCTGCACTCACTATTCTGCTGATGCAGTCACTGGGTGCATACATTACATTACTGATCCTGAGTTATATCCTGTATTATACTCCAGAGCTGCACTCACTATTCTGCTGGAGCAGTCACTGTGTGCATACATTACATTACTGATCCTGAGTTCCATCCTGTATTATACCCCAGAGCTGCACTCACTATTCTGCTGGTGCAGTGACTGTGTACATACATTACATTACTGATCCTGAGTTATATCCTGTATTATACTCCAGAGCTGCGCTCACTATTCTGCTGGTGCAGTCACTGTGTACATACATTACATTACTGATCCTGAGTTACATCCTGTATTATACTCCAGAGCTGCGCTCACTATTCCGCTGGTGCAGTCACTGTGTACATACATTACATTACTGATCCTGAGTTACATCCTGTATTATACTCCAGAGCTGCACTCACTATTCTGCTGGTGCAGTCACTGTGTACATACATTACATTACTGATCCTGAGTGACATCCTGTATTATACTCCAGAGCTGCGCTCACTATTCTGCTGGTGCAGTCACTGTGTACATACATTACATTACTGATCCTGAGTTACATCCTGTATTATACTCCAGAGCTGCGCTCACTATTCTGCTGGTGCAGTCACTGTGTACTTACAGCTCTGGCAAAAATTAAGAGACCACCACATCCAATCCTTGTCATGGCCGCCCAATCTCCAGACCTGAACCCCACTGAAAACCTCTGGAATGTAATCAAGAGGAAGATGGAGAGTCACAAGCCATCACACAGAGAAGAACTGCTGACATGTGTGTACCAGGAGTGGCATAAGGTCACCCAAAAGCCGTGTGAGAGACTGGAGGAAAGCAGCCAAGACGCAGGAAAGCTGGGATTAACAATCATGGGGATTCCACACAATATTGATTTCTGAACTCTTCCTGAGGTAAAACATTAGTATTGTTGTTTCTAAATGATTAGGAACTTGTTTTCTTAGCATTATTTGAGGTCTGCATTGTTTGTTTTTTTGACCATTTCTCATTTTCTGAAAATAAAGACAAAATTTAGTGCTTTTAAATTCGGAGACATGTGGTCAGGAGTTTATACATAGCTCCCAAGCATCCCGATTCCCACGGGACAGTCCTGTTTTTGACACCCGCGTCCAGCCCGATACAGTATTTTTCCCGCATTGCACTGAGCCGCCACGCCCCCCCTCCACCGACGCCATGCTCGCTGTCCTAGATAGACGCACCGCAGCCTGCAATGATGTTGCGCACTCTGCAGGAGTCTGGTCTGCTGTGCTGGTTGTCATGCTAGATGAGGTAAAGTTTCTGTGTAGGGTCAGGAGAGGTTTACAGTGTGGATGTAGCAGAGCCGCGTGTGTACGAGGTGTACGGAGCGGAGCCGCGTGTGTACGAGCTGTACGGATCGGAGCCGTGTGTGTACGAGGTGTACGGAGCGGAGCCGTGTGTGTACGAGGTGTACGGAGCGGAGCCGTGTGTGTACGAGGTGTACGGAGCGGAGCCGCGTGTGTACGAGCTGTACGGAGCGGAGCCGCGTGTGTACGAGCTGTACGGAGCGGAGCCGCGTGTGTACGAGGTGTACGGAGCGGAGCCGCGTGTGTACGAGGTGTACGGATCGGAGCCGTGTGTGTACGAGGTGTACGGAGCGGAGCCGTGTGTGTACGAGGTGTACGGAGCGGAGCCGTGTGTGTACGAGGTGTACGGAGCGGAGTCATGTGTGTACGAGGTGTACGGAGCGGAGCCGTGTGTGTACGGAGCGGAGCCGCGTGTGTACGAGGTGTACGGAGCGGAGCCGCGTGTGTACGAGGTGTACGGAGCGGAGCCGCGTGTGTACGAGGTGTACGGAGCGGAGCCGTGTGTGTACGAGGTGTACGGATCGGAGCCGTGTGTGTACGAGGTGTACGGAGCGGAGCCGTGTGTGTACGAGGTGTACGGAGCGGAGCCGTGTGTGTACGAGGTGTACGGAGCGGAGTCATGTGTGTACGAGGTGTACGGAGCGGAGCCGTGTGTGTACGGAGCGGAGCCGCGTGTGTACGAGGTGTACGGAGCGGAGCCGCGTGTGTACGAGGTGTACGGAGCGGAGCCGCGTGTGTACGAGGTGTACGGAGCGGAGTCATGTGTGTACGAGGTGTACGGAGCGGAGTCATGTGTGTACGAGGTGTACGGAGCGGAGTCGTGTGTGTACGAGGTGTACGGAGCGGAGTCATGTGTGTACGAGGTGTACGGAGCGGAGCCGCGTGTGTACGAGGTGTACGGAGCGGAGTCATGTGTGTACGAGGTGTACGGAGCGGAGTCATGTGTGTACGAGGTGTACGGAGCGGAGCCGCGTGTGTACGAGGTGTACGGAGCGGAGTCATGTGTGTACGAGGTGTACGGAGCGGAGTCATGTGTGTACGAGGTGTACGGAGCGGAGTCGTGTGTGTACGAGGTGTACGGAGCGGAGTCATGTGTGTACGAGGTGTACGGAGCGGAGCCGCGTGTGTACGAGGTGTACGGAGCGGAGCCGCGTGTGTACGAGGTGTACGGAGCGGAGTCATGTGTGTACGAGGTGTACGGAGCGGAGTCATGTGTGTACGAGGTGTACGGAGCGGAGTCATGTGTGTACGAGGTGTACGGAGCGGAGTCGTGTGTGTACGAGGTGTACGGAGCGGAGTCATGTGTGTACGAGGTGTACGGAGCGGAGCCGCGTGTGTACGAGGTGTACGGAGCGGAGTCATGTGTGTACGAGGTGTACGGAGCGGAGTCATGTGTGTACGAGGTGTACGGAGCGGAGCCGCGTGTGTACGAGGTGTACGGAGCGGAGCCGCGTGTGTACTTGGTGGATGAAGTGAAGCCGCGTGTGTATGGGGTATGCGGAGCCGTGTGTGTGCGGAGTGGAGCCATATGTGTACTGGATGTTCGGAGCGGAGCCAAGTGTGTACAAGGCATACAAAGTAGGCGTTTCCCACAGACACAGGAGTACACGGCGGAGCCCCAAGGTGCACTTTAAAACTCACACATGACGGTCCACTGGAAGTGATGTGCTGGAAGCTGACCAGAAATGAGGTAATTTTATGAGGAGAGTGTGACGGAACCAGGAATGCTTCAGGTCCATCACCGTGTCCTCCTCTGACAGCACGGACAGCAGGATCGCCTTGGACTCGGGGATGTCGGCCATGTGAGCGGATCATGCTATGTCCTGCACCAGGAGGCTCAGGTGGGCACTTCAATGGGAGCCAGGCTGATATGGTATCTTTATAGAATCTTTCTTTCTTTCTTTCTCTCTCTGTTTCTTTATTTCTCTGTTCTTTCTTTCTCTCCGTTTCTTTCTCATTCTCTGTTCTGTCTTTCCCTCTCTTTTTCTTTCTCTCTGTTCTTTCTTTCTCTCTCTAATCTTTCTTTTTTTTTCTTTCTCTCTGTTCTTTCTTTCCCCTCTTTCTTTCTGTCTTTCCTCTCTTTCTTTCTCTCTGTACTTTCTTTACTTCTTTCTTTCTCTCCCTCTGTTCTTTCTCAGTCTCTCTCTCTGTTCTTTCTTTCCCCTCTTTCTTTCTCTCTATCTCTCTCTTTTTTCTTTCTTTCTTTCTTTCTTTTTCTCTCTGTTCTTTCTTTCTTTCTTTCTTTCTTTCTTTTTTTCTCTTTCTTTCTTTTTCTTTCTCTCTGTTCTTTCTTTCCCCTCTTTCTTTCTTTCGCTCTCCCTCTGTTGTTTTTTCTGTCCCCTCTTTCTTTCTCTCTCTGTTCTTTCTTTACCCTCTTTCTTTCTCTCTATCTGTTCTCTCTCTCTGTTGTTTCTTTTTTCTTTCCCCTCTTTCTTTCTCTCTGTTCTTTCTTTCTCTCTCTCTGTTCTTTTTTTCTGTCCCCACTTTTTTCTCTCTGTGTTCTTTCTTTCTTTCTCTCTCTTTTTCTCTGTTCTTTCTTTATTTCCCCTCTTTATATTTCTCTGTTCGTTCTTTCTTTCTCCTTTCTTTCTCTCTCTGTTCTTTCTTTCGCTCTTTGTTCTTTCTTTCTCTCTCTGTTCTTTCTTTTGCTCTCTGTTCTTTCTTGCCCTTCTTTCTTTCTTTTTTCTCGCTCTGTTCTTCTCTCTGTTCTTTCTTTCTCTCTCGCTCTCCTTTCTTTCTTTCTCTCTCAATTTTCTTTTTTCTCTCTCTCTATTTTCTTTCTTTTCCTTAGTACCAGTGTGCCCACAGTACCAGCCACTGTGCCCATAATGCCAGCCACTATGCCCCTAATAGCAGTCAGTGTGATCAGCAGTGCTAAATGGGTGCGACTGGGTGTGGACATGGGTGTAACTAGTCGTGAAATAGGTGCGGTCAGGGGCATGGCCTAACATTTGCGGCGGCGCACTGCGCGCGCCGCAACCTTTGTCCCTCTTTCCCTTCTTCAAAAGTTGGGAGGTATGGTTTATAGAATAAAAGAACAATTTACATTTTACTCAAAAATATAAAGAGAAAAATCAGATAAACTGAACATTGTGCAGCGGTCTCTTACTTTCTGCCAGAGCTGTATATTACTATGGTCATTATTACTATGGATCGTGTGGCCGGACACTTTCCATTTGGCTGCTGTTACCCCGGGTCTTGTGTCGCTCTCTGGCACTTGATACACTTGGGTGGGCTCTCTGCAGTGTTTTTCCCACAGTCTGGGGTCTCTTCAGTGTCATCATGAGAGGAATTTGCCCTTGGAGGTGTTGAGTGCAGCAGAGGCCGGAGATAAGGAGGCTCCTGAGAGCAGATAAAGACAGATTTCCAGCAGGCAGGAAGCACCACTCTCATCTTGTAGGGTCACAGCCGGGGTCACTCATCAGCAGCTGGCTATAGGCCCCCTATGTTGTCCTGTGTGGTCGCCCCTTATTGAGGTGCCACCCTATATGTATGGACAGACTTCCAGATCCGGGTCCTGCGTCCGCGCCATACATTGGGGGCCATAGATGTGAGACCGACTGTGGATAATACTGTATATAGGGAAGCTGTATAAGGAGGCATGCTGGATGAAACAATTTTTGGATGTTTGTTGATACTTTAACACTGTATATAGGCTTCTGGCACTGTATATGGGGGCATTCTGACTTATATTATACGTAGGAGCACGTTATGACGCTGGTTAATATTGTACATACGACATTATGTAGCACTCTATATGGGAGTACTCTCTAGCTCTCTATATAAGAGCTCTCTGACTGGAACTGTATATGGGGGTACTTTCTATCCATCACTCTGCATAAAAGCTTGCTGACTTGCACTGTGGCTGGCACTGGTTATGGGGGCACTGTGGCTGGCACTGGTTATGGGGCACTGTGGTGGCACTGGTTATGGGGCACTGTGGTGGCACTGGTTATGGGGCACTGTGACTGGCACTGGTTATGGGGCACTGTGACTGGCACTGGTTATGGGGCACTGTGACTGGCACTGGTTATGGGGCACTGTGGCTGTCGCCTGTCTGTGGAGTGCTGCATATACTTTACCTGCTGAATCTTTATTCTCCCTGAATTGTCAGTCTTTGGAAGGGATGAAATGATTCTGACCTCGCGATTCCCTGGACTCTCCGGATGGCGGTGACATCACACATGGAGGCCTCTGTCCGGCATCGGGTCTGGGGGAGACAACCTGAAATATCCCAGAGTAAACGCATGAGATACATCCCACAGAGCCGCGGATTAGCGCCATGGCCGGAGGAGAGGACAGAGACCAGAGGCCGGAGAAGAGGACAGAGGCCAGAGGACAGGACAGAGGCCATAGGAGAGGACAGAGGCCAGAGAAGAGGACAGAGGACAGAGAAGAGGACAGAGGCCGGAGAAGAGGACAGAGGAGAGGACAGAGACCATAGGAGAGGACAGAGGCCGGAGAACAGGACAGAGGACAGAGGAGAGGACAGAGACCATAGGAGAGGACAGAGGCTGGAAGACAGGACAGAGGCCGGAAGAGAGGACAGAGGCCGGAGGAGAGGACAAAGACCATAGGAGAGGATAGAGGCTGGAGGAGAGAACAGAGGCCAGAGGAGAGGACATAGACCGGAGGAGAGGACAGAGGCTGGAAGACAGGACAGAGGCCCAAGGAGAGGACAGAGGCCATAGGAGAGGACAGAGGCGGGAGGAGAGGACAGAGACCGGAGGACAGGGGTGAGGACAGAAACTATAGGAGAGGACAGAGGCCGGAGGAGAGGACAGAGGCCGGAGGAGAGGACAGAGGCCGGAGGAGAGGACAGAGGCCGGAGGAGAGGACAGAGGCCGGAGGAGAGGACAGCGGCCGGAGGAGAGGACAGAGGCCGGAGGAGAGGACAGAGGCCGGAGGAGAGGACAGAGGCCAGAGGAGAGGACAGCGGCCGGAGGAGAGGACAGCGGCCGGAGGAGAGGACAGAGGCCGGAGGAGAGGACAGAGGCCAGAGGAGAGGACAGAGGCCGGAGGAGAGGACAGAGGCCGGAGGAGAGGACAGAGGCTGGAAGACAGGACAGAGGCCCAAGGAGAGGACAGAGGCCATAGGAGAGGACAGAGGCGGGAGGAGAGGACAGAGACCGGAGGACAGGGGTGAGGACAGAAACTATAGGAGAGGACAGAGGCCGGAGGAGAGGACAGCGGCCTGAGGAGAGGACAGCGGCCGGAGGAGAGGACAGAGGCCGGAGGAGAGGACAGAGGCCGGAGGAGAGGACAGAGGCCAGAGGAGAGGACAGAGGCCGGAGGAGAGGACAGAGGCCGGAGGAGAGGACAGAGGCCAGAGGAGAGGACAGAGGCCAGAGGACAGGACAGAGGCCGGAGGAGAGGACAGAGACTGGGACCCCAATATCACATGACAGACCATGAGAGTCTCCGGGTGCAGACACCCCACAGGACGGCGGTGGAGAGGGTCAGAGCTCTTCTCTGCTACATACAATGGTGGGGGATGGGCAGGTGGGACCCCCATTGTAATGATTGTAATGATGGAGCCCTCCTGGGTCACTAACACGGCAGAGACCCTCATATGGTGCTGGCGGAGGAAAGAGGGGGCACAAATGAATTCAGGTTGTGTCATTTATTGTAATTGTAGCTCCTATATATACGGCATCCAGCCGCCCAGCGCTGCCATCTGCTCCGCCAGCGCAGCGCCAACCATCGCGATCTGCCAGCACTGCCGTTATGTCACAGCCAAGTGGGGCAGCCATACTGTTAACCCGTTCAGTGCCAGCCGGCACAGATAGCGCTCCACACCTCTCTAGTTCTTCTGATCATGCTGCGACTTCTTATAACCGTCCAATCTTTAGGCACAGAAGACGCAGCGCCATTTATACCAATGTGGATAATTTCAGTGCGAACAGGAAAGTGTGCCGCGGAACCGTCAGCAGGTAAAGCAGCGGGCAATAATCGCCCATTATATCGCCCCGGACCTCAGTGATCCAGCATTATACAAGATGACCCCAGGAGATGTTACCAGAGGGCACTGAAGGGTTAACTCCGCAGTGGTGGACACGCCATTGCCAAGTGGAGGGCAGACTGTGCCGCGCCGCGCTGCTCCGCCGTCCTCCTGTGCATTAGCTGCTATTTATAGACGTAAACGTCCTGACGGGCGCGGAAACACCGGAGCAACATCATGCCAGTAAAATCAACATGTCACCAGTGGGAGGATGATGGCCGTCCACAGAGGAGCAACCGATATCCACCATCAACGTGTCACCAGTGGGGGGATGATGGCCGTCCACAGAGGAGCAACCGATATCAAACACCAACGTGTCACCAGTGGGGGGATGATGGCCGTCCACAGAGGAGCAACCGATATCAAACATAAACGTGTCACCAGTGGGAGGATGATGGCCGTCCACAGAGGAGCAACCAATATCCACCATCAACGTGTCACCAGTGGGAGGATGATGGCCGTCCACAGAGGAGCAACCGATATCCACCATCAACGTGTCACCAGTGGGAGGATGATGGCCGTCCACAGAGGAGCAACCGATATCCACCATCAACGTGTCACCAGTGGGAGGATGATGGCCGTCCGCAGAGGAGCAACCGATATCCACCATCAACGTGTCACCAGTGGGAGGATGATGGCCGTCCACAGAGGAGCAACCGATATCCACCATCAACGTGTCACCAGTGGGGGGATGATGGCCGTCCACAGAGGAGCAACCGATATCAAACACCAACGTGTCACCAGTGGGGGGATGATGGCCGTCCACAGAGGAGCAACCGATATCAAACATAAACGTGTCACCAGTGGGAGGATGATGGCCGTCCACAGAGGAGCAACCAATATCCACCATCAACGTGTCACCAGTGGGAGGATGATGGCCGTCCACAGAGGAGCAACCGATATCCACCATCAACGTGTCACCAGTGGGAGGATGATGGCCGTCCACAGAGGAGCAACCGATATCCACCATCAACGTGTCACCAGTGGGAGGATGATGGCCGTCCGCAGAGGAGCAACCGATATCCACCATCAACGTGTCACCAGTGGGAGGATGATGGCCGTCCACAGAGGAGCATCTGATATCAAACATCAACATGTCACCAGTGGGAGGATGATAGCCGTCCACAGAGGAGCAACCAATATCCACCATCAACGTGTCACCAGTGGGGGGATGATGGCCGTCCACAGAGGAGCAACCGATATCAAACATCAACGTGTCACCAGTGGGAGGATGATAGCCGTCCACAGAGGAGCAACCGATATCAAACATCAACATGTCACCAGTGGGAGGATGATAGCCGTCCACAGAGGAGCAACCGATATCCACCATCAACGTGTCACCAGTGGGGGGATGATGGCCGTCCACAGAGGAGCAACCGATATCAAACATCAACGTGTCACCAGTGGGAGGATGATGGCCGTCCACAGAGGAGCAACCGATATCCACCATCAACGTGTCACCAGTGGGGGGATGATGGCCGTCCACAGAGGAGCAACCAATATCAAACATCAACGTGTCACCAGTGGGAGGATGATGGCCGTCCACAGAGGAGCAACCGATATCAACCATCAACGTGTCACCAGTGGGAGGATGATGGCCGTCCACAGAGAAGCAACCAATATCAACCATCAACGTGTCACCAGTGGGAGGATGATGGCCGTCCACAGAGGAGCAACCGATATCAACCATCAACGTGTCACCAGTGGGAGGATGATGGCCGTCCACAGAGAAGCAACCAATATCAACCATCAACGTGTCACCAGTGGGAGGATGATGGCCGTCCACAGAGGAGCAACCGATATCCACCATCAACGTGTCACCAGTGGGGGGATGATGGCCGTCCACAGAGGAGCAACCAATATCAAACATCAACGTGTCACCAGTGGGAGGATGATGGCCGTCCACAGAGGAGCACCCGATATCCACCATCAACGTGTCACCAGTGGGGGGATGATGGCCGTCCACAGAGGAGCAACCGATATCCACCATCAACGTGTCACCAGTGGGGGGATGATGGCCGTCCACAGAGGAGCAACCAATATCAAACATCAACGTGTCACCAGTGGGAGGATGATGGCCGTCCACAGAGGAGCACCCGATATCCACCATCAACGTGTCACCAGTGGGGGGATGATGGCCGTCCACAGAGGAGCAACCAATATCAAACATTAACGTGTCACCAGTGGGAGGATGATGGCCGTCCACAGAGGAGCAACCGATATCCACCATCAACGTGTCACCAGTGGGGGGATGATGGCCGTCCACAGAGGAGCACCCGATATCCACCATCAATGTGCTTGCGTGTTTGCTGCAGTCACAATCTCCATTTTTGGGGGCACATTTTAGTAAACTGCAGCCCCACTAAGTGTAAATAATGCCTGAAAAACAGCACCCACAATCCTGCGGTGCGAGTGGGACCCTCGGTGAGGTTTCTGTCCCTATAGGACCTTTCACCTCCAGTAGTAGCAGAGAGGATGGTGCTGGGGGGACACACATGAGGAGACATCAGACTGACACAGGATGAGAGACAGGTGACAGACGACAAGAGATAAGAGACAGCACACAGCGGAGCGCTGACTGACAGACCGCCACATACACAGACACAATGTCGTCTCATCAACACTCATCCATCAGGGCAGGAAAACCTCAGCAAAATGTGACCTGGGTATGGACTGAGTGCACCACAAAGCCCAGACACACCGGGATCTGTAAGCTTCCAGAGCTGAAATTGAAATGCAGCCAAAGAAGTCAGGATCTAATCAGATAGAGAGAAGATACAGACAGACGGATCAATAAATCAGTAGATAGAAAGCAGAGTGAGGACACGACCTCCATGCGCCTCACAGGCTGCCATGATCTCCCACCGATCTATGGTGCACCTGTCTTATATTGGGGCTGCAGGATGGGGAAATTACAGGCGCTATATAAATAAAGATTATTATTATTATTAATAAAGTCATCAACATCTCTATTTACAAGGTAGATGTAGCAAAGAAGAATGTTACAACCTCAGCTCTGCTGCATCTGTAATCTCATGCAGGCAAGGTTCCCATCCGGGCTCCAGTATTTGGGGTAAGTAATGCCCCCCAATCTCATCACTGATGCCAGGGTCAGGGCAGGAATAATAAGGGGTCTACGCAGATACAGCGGGTGACTTTGCTGTGGTCGCACATTGCTGCTGCGCTTTGTGTTCATTTAATGGCAACGTGTGAACACAGCCGTAAGGAGGATCGGTCACCAAGCGACAAGTGTTCAGGGTTTGCTCTTATTTTGGTCTCGATTCTTCCGTTTTGTTTTGCTTTTTTAATCAGCCATACGGGTCCAGAGATATGAAAAAGACAATTTGTGAGTTCGAAACGCGTTGCCGTGTCCATCTCAATCGGAACCTGCAATCTTTTTAATTGTTCAATAATGTCTGTAAAGCGCTCTGCAATTAATGGCGCTGTATAAATAAGTAAAATAAATAAAAATAAATTGGAATAAACATTTTCATACCTTTCAAGCTGGAACCTCGTTGAATTTCGTGCTTCGGGGCGACGGGAACCTGCGTGAGACGGTTACTTTTCTTTTTTTTGCCTTATTTAGCGTTAATATTTATGATTTAATCATGCAATCTAACCTAAAGACACGCCCCCGAGGATCCTGCAAGCCATGCCCCCTTAATAAAGAACATAACAATAGGTTAGGTGGGCAATTGTTCTGGTTTCACCCTTTGCCCAGTATGGGAGGGCTGGGTGGGGGGGTGGTTCTGGTTTCCCTCTTGCCCAGTATTGGGGGGCTGGGTGGGCAGTGGTTCTGGTTTCCCTCTTGCCCAGTATTGGGGGGCTGGATGGGCAGTGGTTCTGGTTTGATCCTTTGCCCAGTATTGGAGGGCTGGGTGGGTAGCAGTTCTGGTGTCCTCCTTTGCTCAGTATTGGGGATCTGGGTGGGCAGTGGATCTGGTTTCCCCCTTTGCCCAGTATTGGGGACTGGGAAGGCTGTGGTTCTGGTTTCCTCCTTTGCTCAGTATTGGGGGGCTGGGTGGGTAGTGGATCTGGTTTGCCCCTTTGCCCAGTATTGGGGGGCTGGGTGGGTAGTGGTTCTGGTTCCTTCTTTGCCCAGTTTTGGGGGGCTGGGTGGGTAGTGGATCTGTATTCCATCTTTGCTCAGTATTGGGGGGCTTGGTGGGTAGTGGTTCTGGTTCCCCCTTTGCCCAGTATTGGGGGGCTGGGTGGGTAGTGGATCTGGATTCCCTCTTTGCTCAGTATTGGGGGGCTGGGTGGGCAGTGGTTCTGGTTCCTCCTTTGCCCAGTATTGGGGGGCTGGGTGGGTAGTGGATCTGGATTCCCGCTTTGCTCAGTATTGGGGGGCTGGGTGGGTAGTGGTTCTGGTTCCCCCTTTGCCCAGTATTGGGGGGCTGGGTGGGTAGTGGATCTGGATTCCCTTTTTGCTCAGTATTGGGGGGCTTGGTGGGTAGTGGTTTTGGTTTCCCTCTTTGCACAGTATTACGGGGCTGGGTGGGCAGTGGTTCTGGTTACCCCCTTTGCCCAGTATTGGAGGGCTGGTTAGGCAGTGGTTCTGGTTTCCTCTTTTGCCCAGTATTGGGGGGGCTGGGTGGGTAGTGGTTCTGGTTTCCCCCTTTGCCCAGTATTGGTGGGCTGGGTGGGCAGCGGTTCTGGTTTCCTCCTTTGCTTAGTATTGGTGGGCTGGGTGGGTAGTGGATCTGGTTTCCCCCTTTGCCCAGTATTGGTGGGCTGGGTGGGCAGCGGTTCTGGTTTCCTCCTTTGCTTAGTATGGGGGGGCTGGGTGGGTAGTGGTTCTGGTTTCCCCTTTGCTCAGTATTGGGGAGCTGGGTGGGCAGTGGATCTGGTTCCCTCTCTGCCCAGTATTGGGGGGCTGGGCAGTGGCTCTAGTTTCCCCCTTTGCCCAGCATTGGGGGTTTGGGTGGGCAGTGGATCTGGTTTCCCCCTTTGCCCAGTTCTGGGGGGCTGAGTGGGTAGTGGTTCTGGTTTCCCCTTTTTCCCAGTATTGGGGGGAAGGGTGGGAAGTGGTTCTGGTTTCCCCTTTGCTCAGTATTGGGGAGCTGGGTGGGCAGTGGATCTGGTTCCCTCTCTGCCCAGTATTGGGGGGCTGGGCAGTGGCTCTAGTTTCCCCCTTTGCCCAGCATTGGGGGTCTGGGTGGGCAGTGGATCTGGTTTCCCCCTTTGCCCAGTATTGGGGGGCTCGGTGGGCAGTGGATCTGGTTTCCCCCTTTGCCCAGTTCTGGGGGGCTGGGTGGGTAGTGGTTCTGGTTTCCCCTTTTTCCCAGTATTGGGGGGCTGGGTGGGTAGTGGATCTGGTTTCCTCCTTTTCCCAGTATTGGGGGGAAGGGTGGGCAGTGGTTCTGGTTTCCCCTTTGCTCAGTATTGGGGGTCTGGGTGGGCAGTTATTCGGGTTCCCCTTTGCCCAATATTGGGGGGCTGAGTGGGTAGCGGTTCTGGTTTCCCTCTTTGCACAGTATTGGGGGGCTGGGTGGGCAGTGGTTCTGGTTTCCCCTTTGCTCAGTTTTGGGGGGCTGGGTAGTGGTTCTGGTTTCCCCCTTTGATCAGTATTGGGGGGCTGGGTGGGCAGTGGATCTGGTTCCCCCTTTGCTCAGTATTGGGGGGCTGGGTGGGCAGTGGTTCTGGTTTTCCCTTTGCTCAGTATTGGGGGGCTGGGTAGTGGTTCTGGTTTCCCCTTTGCTCAGTATTGGGGGGCTGGGTAGTGGTTCTGGTTCCCCCTTTGCCCAGTATTGGGGGGCAGGGTGCGGGTGTACAGTGGTTCTGGTTCCCCCTTTGCACATTATTGGGGGGCTGGGTGGGTAGTGGATCTGGCTCCCCTCTTTGCACAGTATTGGGGGGCTGGGTGGTTAGTGGATCTGGTTCCCTCTTTGCACAGTATTGGGGGGTTGGGTGGGCAGTGGATCTGGTTCCCCCTTTGCCCAGTATTGTGGGGCAGGGTGCGGCTGGGTAGTGGTTCTGGTTCCCCCTTTGCCCAGTATTGGGGGGCAGGGTGCGGGTGGGCAGTGGTTCTGGTTCCCCCTTTGCACATTATTGGGGGGCTGGGTGGGTAGTGGATCTGGCTCCCCTCTTTGCACAGTATTGGGGGGCTGGGTGTTTAGTGGATCTGGTTCCCCCTTTGCACAGTATTGGGGGGTTGGGTGGGCAGTGGATCTGGTTCCCCCTTTGCCCAGTATTGTGGGGCAGGGTGCGGGTGGGTAGTGGTTCAGGTTCCCCCTTTGCCCAGTATTGGGGGGCTGAGTGGGCAGTGGTTCTGGTTCCCCCTTTGCCCAGTATTGGGGGCTGGGTGGGCAGTGGATCTGGTTTACCCCTTTGCTCAGTATTGGGGGGCTAGGTGGGTAGTGGTTTCTGTGGGTGGCTCCACTATTACTACCCAGCAACAGGCCCGCTGTCTTGGGGTCATACTTGATTCCGAGCTTTCCTTTGCCCCCCACATTCGATCACTGGCTCGCTCTTGTCATCTCCACCTCAAAAACATTTCTAGAATTCGACCTTTTCTTACCTTTGACTCTGCAAAAACTCTTACTGTTTCTCTTATTCATTCTCGTCTCGACTATTGTAACTCTCTTCTAATCGGTCTCCCTCTTACCAAACTCTCCCCTCTCCAATCTGTCTTGAATGCTGCAGCCAGGACCATATTCCTCACCAATCGTTACACCGATGCCTCTACCTTGTGCCAGTCATTACACTGGCTACCCATCCACTCCAGAATTCAGTATAAACTTATTACCCTCACCCACAAAGCCCTCCATAGCTCAGCACCACCCTACATCTCCTCCCTTGTTTCAGTATACCACCCTACCCGCGCCCTCCGTTCTGCTGATGACCTGAGGTTAGTATCCTCAATAGTCAGAACCTCCCACTCCCGTCTCCAAGACTTTACACGTGCCGCGCCAATTCTTTGGAATGCACTTCCCAGGTCTATACGATTAGTCCCCAATCCCCACAATTTTAAGTGTGCCCTGAAAACGCATTTATTCAGACTGGCCTATCGCCTCAACACATCAACCTAATCTATCCCTGTGTGGCACAGCCAAAAGTTTTACCATAACCAGATTTCCCGCATCATGTTCCCACATGCTTTATGCATCCATTAGCCCTCTGTGTCTGTACTGTCACACACTTAACATTATGGCTGGTCCATACAATCAGGGCAACTGTTACCACCCACCTTTCGTGTCTACCTCTTTCCTCATAGACTGTAAGCTTGCGAGCAGGGCCCTCATTCCTCTTGGTAATTGTTATGATCTATGTGATTATTGTTATGCTGTAATGTCTATTGTCTGTACAAATCCCCTCTGAAATGTAAAGTGCTGTGGAATATGTCGGCGCTATAGAAATAAAATTTATTATTATTATTATTATTATTATTATTATTATTAGTGGTTCTGGTTTCCCCTTTTTCCCAGTATTGGGGGAAAGGGTGGGCAGTGGTTCTGGTTCCCCCTTTGCCCAGTATTGGGGGCTGGGTGGGCAGTGGTTCTGGTTCCCCCTTTGCTCAGTATTGGGGGGGCTAGGTGGGTAGTGGTTCAGGTTCCCCCTTTGCCCATTATTGGGGGGCTGGGTGGGCAGTGGTTCTGGTTCCCCCTTTGCACAGTATTGGGGGGCTGGGTGGGCAGTGGTTCTGGTTTCCCCCTTTGCTCAGTATTGGGGGGCTGGGTGGGCAGTGGTTCTGGTTTCCCTCTTGCCCACTATTGGGGGGCTGGATGGGCAGTGGTTCTGGTTTCCCCTTTGCTCAGTATTGGGGGGCTGGGTACTGGTTCTGGTTCCCCCTTTGCCCAGTAATGGGGGGCAGGGTGTGGGTGGGCAGTGGTTCTGGTTCCCCCTTTGCCCAGTATTGGGGGGCTGGGTGGGCAGTGGTTCTGGTTCCCTCTTTGCACAGTATTGGGGAGCTGGGTGGGCAGTGGTTCTGGTTTCCCTCTTTGCACAGTATTGGGGGGCTGGATGGGCAGTGGTTCTGGTTCCCTCTTTGCACAGTATTGGGGGGCTGGGTGGGCAGTGGTTCTGGTTCCCTCTTTGCTCAGTATTGAGGGCTGGGTGGGCAGTGGTTCTGTTCCCTCTTTGCACAGTATTGGGGGGCTGGGTGGACAGTGTTTCTGGTTCCCTCTTTGCTCATTATTGAGGGCTGGGTGGACAGTGGTTCTGGTTCCCTCTTTGCTCAGTATTGAGGGCTGGGTGGGCAGTGGTTCTGGTTCCCTCTTTGCACAGTATTGGGGGGCTGGGTGGACAGTGGTTCTGGTTCCCTCTTTGCTCAGTATTGGGGGGCTGGGTGGGCAGTGGTTCTGGTTCCCTCTTTGCACAGTATTGGGGGGCTGGGTGGGCAGTGGTTCTGGTTCCCTCTTTGCACAGTATTGGGGGGCTGGGTGGACAGTGTTTCTGGTTCCCTCTTTGCTCAGTATTGAGGGCTGGGTGGACAGTGGTTCTGGTTCCCTCTTTGCTCAGTATTGAGGGCTGGGTGGGCAGTGGTTCTGGTTCCCTCTTTGCACAGTATTGGGGGGCTGGGTGGACAGTGGTTCTGGTTCCCTCTTTGCACAGTATTGGGGGGCTGGATGGGCAGTGGTTCTGGTTTTCCTCTTTGCACAGTATTGGGGGGCTGGGTGGACAGTGGTTCTGGTTCCCTCTTTGCTCAGTATTGAGGGCTGGGTGGGCAGTGGTTCTGGTTTCCCTCTTTGCACAGTATTGGGGGGCTGGGTGGGCAGTGGATCTGGCTCCCTCTTTGCACAGTATTCGGGGGCTGGGTGGGCAGTGGTTCTGGTTTCCCTCTTTGCACAGTATTGGGGGGCTGGGTGGACAGTGGTTCTGGTTTCCCTCTTTGCACAGTATTGGGGAGCTGGGTGGGCAGTGGTTCTGGTTCCCTCTTTGCACAGTATTGGGGGGCTGGGTGGACAGTGGTTCTGGTTCCCTCTTTGCTCAGTATTGAGGGCTGGGTGGGCAGTGGTTCTGGTTTCCCTCTTTGCACAGTATTGGGGGGCTGGGTGAGCAGTGGTTCTGGTTCCCTCTTTGCACAGTATTGGGGGGCTGGGTGGGCAGTGGTTCTGGTTCCCTCTTTGCACAGTATTGGGGAGCTGGGTGGGCAGTGGTTCTGGTTCCCTCTTTGCACAGTATTGGGGGGCTGGGTGGGCAGTGGTTCTAGTTCCCTCTTTGCACAGTATTGGGGAGCTGGGTGGGCAGTGGTTCTGGTTCCCTCTTTGCTCAGTATTGAGGGCTGGGTGGGCAGTGGTTCTGGTTTCCCTCTTTGCACAGTATTGGGGGGCTGGGTGGACAGTGGTTCTGGTTTCCCTCTTTGCACAGTATTGGGGAGCTGGGTGGGCAGTGGTTCTGGTTCCCTCTTTGCACAGTATTGGGGGGCTGGGTGGACAGTGGTTCTGGTTCCCTCTTTGCTCAGTATTGAGGGCTGGGTGGGCAGTGGTTCTGGTTTCCCTCTTTGCACAGTATTGGGGGGCTGGGTGGGCAGTGGTTCTGGTTCCCTCTTTGCACAGTATTGGGGGGCTGGGTGGGAAGTGGTTCTGGTTCCCTCTTTGCACAGTATTGGGGAGCTGGGTGGGCAGTGGTTCTGGTTCCCTCTTTGCACAGTATTGGGGGGCTGGGTGGACAGTGGTTCTGGTTCCCACCTTGCTCAGTATTGGGGGGCTGGGTGGGCAGTGGTTCTGGTTTCCCTCTTTGCACAGTATTGGGGGGCTGGGTGGGCAGTGGTTCTGGTTCCCTCTTTGCACAGTATTGGGGGGCTGGGTGGACAGTGGTTCTGGTTTCCCTCTTTGCACAGTATTGGGGAGCTGGGAGGGCAGTGGTTCTGGTTCCCTCTTTGCACAGTATTGGGGGGCTGGGTGGACAGTGGTTCTGGTTCCCTCTTTGCTCAGTATTGGGGGGCTGGGTGGGCAGTGGTTCTGGTTCCCTCTTTGCTCAGTATTGAGGGCTGGGTGGGCAGTGGTTCTGGTTCCCTCTTTGCTCAGTATTGGGGGGCTGGGTGGGCAGTGGTTCTGGTTTCCCTCTTTGCACAGTATTGGGGGGCTGGGTGGGCAGTGGTTCTGGTTCCCTCTTTGCACAGTATTGGGGGGCTGGGTGGGCAGTGGTTCTGGCTCCCTCTTTGCACAGTATTGAGGGCTGGGTGGGCAGTGGTTCTGGTTCCCTCTTTGCTCAGTATTGAGGGCTGGGTGGGCAGTGGTTCTGGTTCCCTCTTTGCACAGTATTGGGGGGCTGGGTGGACAGTAGTTCTGGTTCCCTCTTTGCTCAGTATTGAGGTCTGGGTGGGCAGTGGATCTGGTTCCCTCTTTGCTCAGTATTGAGGGCTGGGTGGGCAGTGGTTCTGGTTCCCTCTTTTCACAGTATTGGGGGGCTGGGTGGACAGTGGTTCTGGTTTCCCTCTTTGCACAGTATTGGGGAGCTGGGTGGGCAGTGGTTCTGGTTCCCTCTTTGCACAGTATGGGAGGGCTGGATGGGCAGTGGTTCTGGTTTTCCTCTTTGCACAGTATTGGGGGGCTGGGTGGACAGTGGTTCTGGTTCCCTCTTTGCTCAGTATTGAGGGATGGGTGGGCAGTGGTTCTGGTTTCCCTCTTTGCACAGTATTGGGGGGCTGGGTGGGCAGTGGATCTGGTTCCCTCTTTGCACAGTATTCGGGGGCTGGGTGGGCAGTGGATCTGGTTCCCTCTTTGCTCAGTATTGAGGGCTGGGTGGGCAGTGGTTCTGGTTCCTCTTTGCACAGTATTGGGGGGCTGGGTGGGCAGTGGTTCTGGTTCCCTCTTTGCACAGTATTGGGGGGCTGGGTGGACAGTGGTTCTGGTTTCCCTCTTTGCACAGTATTGGGGAGCTGGGTGGGCAGTGGTTCTGGTTCCGTCTTTGCACAGTATTGGGGGGCTGGGTGGACAGTGGTTCTGGTTCCCTCTTTGCTCAGTATTGAGGGCTGGGTGGGCAGTGGTTCTGGTTTCCCTCTTTGCACAGTATTGGGGGGCTGGGTGGGCAGTGGTTCTGGTTCCCTCTTTGCACAGTATTGGGGGGCTGGGTGGGCAGTGGTTCTGGTTCCCTCTTTGCACAGTATTGGGGAGCTGGGTGGGCAGTGGTTCTGGTTCCCTCTTTGCACAGTATTGGGGGGCTGGGTGGACAGTGGTTCTGGTTCCCTCTTTGCTCAGTATTGGGGGGCTGGGTGGGCAGTGGTTCTGGTTTCCCTCTTTGCACAGTATTGGGGGGCTGGGTGGGCAGTGGTTCTGGTTCCCTCTTTGCACAGTATTGGGGGGCTGGGTGGACAGTGGTTCTGGTTTCCCTCTTTGCACAGTATTGGGGAGCTGGGTGGGCAGTGGTTCTGGTTCCCTCTTTGCACAGTATTGGGGGGCTGGGTGGACAGTGGTTCTGGTTCCCTCTTTGCTCAGTATTGGGGGGCTGGGTGGGCAGTGGTTCTGGTTCCCTCTTTGCTCAGTATTGAGGGCTGGGTGGGCAGTGGTTCTGGTTCCCTCTTTGCTCAGTATTGGGGGGCTGGGTGGGCAGTGGTTCTGGTTTCCCTCTTTGCACAGTATTGGGAGGCTGGGTGGGCAGTGGTTCTGGTTCCCTCTTTGCACAGTATTGGGGGGCTGGGTGGGCAGTGGTTCTGGTTCCCTCTTTGCACAGTATTGGGGAGCTGGGTGGGCAGTGGTTCTGGTTCCCTCTTTGCTCAGTATTGGGGGGCTGGGTGGGCAGTGGATCTGGTTCCCTCTTTGCTCAGTATTGAGGGATGGGTGGGCAGTGGTTCTGGTTCCCTCTTTGCACAGTATTGGGGGGCTGGATGGGCAGTGGTTCTGGTTCCCTCTTTGCACAGTATTGGGGGGCTGGGTGGACAGTGGTTCTGGTTTCCCTCTTTGCACAGTATTGGGGAGCTGGGTGGGCAGTGGTTCTGGTTCCCTCTTTGCTCAGTATTGGGGGGCTGGGTGGACAGTGGTTCTGGTTCCCTCTTTGCTCAGTATTGAGGGTTGGGTGGGCAGTGGTTCTGGTTTCCCTCTTTGCACAGTATTGGGGGGCTGGGTGGGCAGTGGATCTGGTTCCCTCTTTGCTCAGTATTGAGGGCTGGGTGGACAGTGGTTCTGGTTCCCTCTTTGCACAGTATTGGGGGGCTGGGTGGGCAGTGGTTCTGGTTCCCTCTTTGCTCAGTATTGGGGGGCTGGGTGGGCAGTGGATCTGGTTCCCTCTTTGCTCAGTATTGAGGGCTGGGTGGGCAGTGGTTCTGGTTCCCTCTTTGCACAGTATTGGGGGGCTGGGTGGACAGTGGTTCTGGTTCCCTCTTTGCACAGTATTGGGGGGCTGGGTGGGCAGTGGATCTGGTTCCCTCTTTGCTCAGTATTGAGGGCTGGGTGGGCAGTGGTTCTGGTTCCCTCTTTGCACAGTATTGGGGGGCTGGATGGGCAGTGGTTCTGGTTCCCTCTTTGCACAGTATTGTGGGGGCTGGGTGGGCAGTGGTTCTGGTTCCCTCTTTGCACAGTATTGGGGGGCTGGGTGGGCAGTGGTTCTGGTTCCCTCTTTGCACAGTATTGGGGGGCTGGGTGGACAGTGGATCTGGTTCCCTCTTTGCACAGTATTGGGGGGCTGGGTGGACAGTGGTTCTGGTTCCCTCTTTGCACAGTATTGGGGAGCTGGGTGGGCAGTGGTTCTGGTTCCCTCTTTGCACAGTATTGGGGGGCTGGGTGGGCAGTGGATCTGGTTCCCTCTTTGCACAGTATTGGGGGGCTGGGTGGGCTGTGGATCTGGTTCCCTCTTTGCACAGTATTGGGGAGCTGGGTGGGCAGTGGTTCTGGTTCCCTCTTTGCACAGTATTGGGGAGCTGGGTGGGCAGTGGTTCTGGTTCCCTCTTTGCACAGTATTGGGGGGCTGGGTGGACAGTGGTTCTGGTTCCCTCTTTGCACAGTATTGGGGAGCTGGGTGGGCAGTGGTTCTGGTTCCCTCTTTGCACAGTATTGGGGGGCTGGGTGGGCAGTGGATCTGGTACCCTCTTTGCACAGTATTGGGGGGCTGGGTGGGCAGTGGATCTGGTTCCCTCTTTGCACAGTATTGGGGAGCTGGGTGGGCAGTGGTTCTGGTTCCCTCTTTGCACAGTATTGTGGGGGCTGGGTGGGCAGTGGTTCTGGTTCCCTCTTTGCACAGTATTGTGGGGGCTGGGTGGGCAGTGGTTCTGGTTCCCTCTTTGCACAGTATTGGGGGGCTGGGTGGGCAGTGGTTCTGGTTCCCTCTTTGCACAGTATTGTGGGGGCTGGGTGGGCAGTGGTTCTGGTTCCCTCTTTGCACAGTATTGGGGAGCTGGGTGGGCAGTGGTTCTGGTTCCCTCTTTGCACAGTATTGGGGGGCTGGGTGGGCAGTGGTTCTGGTTCCCTCTTTGCACAGTATTGGGGGGCTGGGTGGGTAGTGGATCTGGTTCCCTCTTTGCACAGTATTGGGGGGCTGGGTGGGCAGTGGATCTGGTTCCCTCTTTGCACAGTATTGGGGGGCTGGGTGGGTAGTGGATCTGGTTCCCTCTTTGCACAGTATTGGGGAGCTGGGTGGGTAGTGGATCTGGTTCCCTCTTTGCACAGTATTGGGGGGCTGGGTGGGTAGTGGATCTGGTTCCCTCTTTGCACAGTATTGGGGAGCTGGGTGGGCAGTGGATCTGGTTCCCTCTTTGCACAGTATTGGGGGGCTGGGTGGGTAGTGGATCTGGTTCCCTCTTTGCACAGTATTGGGGGGCTGGGTGGGCAGTGGATCTGGTTCCCTCTTTGCTCAGTATTGAGGGCTGGGTGGGCAGTGGTTCTGGTTCCCTCTTTGCACAGTATTGGGGGGCTGGGTGGGTAGTGGATCTGGTTCCCTCTTTGCACAGTATTGGGGAGCTGGGTGGGCAGTGGATCTGGTTCCCTCTTTGCTCAGTATTGAGGGCTGGGTGGGCAGTGGTTCTGGTTCCCTCTTTGCTCAGTATTGAGGGCTGGGTGGGCAGTGGTTCTGGTTCCCTCTTTGCACAGTATTGGGGAGCTGGGTGGGCAGTGGTTCTGGTTCCCTCTTTGCACAGTATTGGGGAGCTGGGTGGGCAGTGGTTCTGGTTCCCTCTTTGCACAGTATTGGGGAGCTGGGTGGGCAGTGGTTCTGGTTCCCTCTTTGCACAGTATTGGGGGGCTGGGTGGGCAGTGGATCTGGTTCCCTCTTTGCACAGTATTGGGGGGCTGGGTGGGCAGTGGATCTGGTTCCCTCTTTGCACAGTATTGGGGGGCTGGGTGGGCAGTGGTTCTGGTTCCCTCTTTGCACAGTATTGGGGGGCTGGGTGGGCAGTGGTTCTGGTTCCCTCTTTGCACAGTATTGGGGGGCTGGGTGGGTAGTGGATCTGGTTCCCTCTTTGCACAGTATTGGGGAGCTGGGTGGGCAGTGGATCTGGTTCCCTCTTTGCTCAGTATTGAGGGCTGGGTGGGCAGTGGTTCTGGTTCCCTCTTTGCTCAGTATTGAGGGCTGGGTGGGCAGTGGTTCTGGTTCCCTCTTTGCACAGTATTGGGGAGCTGGGTGGGCAGTGGTTCTGGTTCCCTCTTTGCACAGTATTGGGGAGCTGGGTGGGCAGTGGTTCTGGTTCCCTCTTTGCACAGTATTGGGGAGCTGGGTGGGCAGTGGTTCTGGTTCCCTCTTTGCACAGTATTGGGGGGCTGGGTGGGCAGTGGATCTGGTTCCCTCTTTGCACAGTATTGGGGGGCTGGGTGGGCAGTGGTTCTGGTTTCCCTCTTTGCACAGTATTGGGGGGCTGGGTGGGCAGTGGTTCTGGTTCCCTCTTTGCACAGTATTGGGGAGCTGGGTGGGCAGTGGTTCTGGTTTCCCTCTTTGCACAGTATTGGGGGGCTGGGTGGGCAGTGGTTCTGGTTCCCTCTTTGCACAGTATTGGGGAGCTGGGTGGGCAGTGGTTCTGGTTCCCTCTTTGCACAGTATTGGGGAGCTGGGTGGGCAGTGGTTCTGGTTCCCTCTTTGCACAGTATTGGGGGGCTGGGTGGGCAGTGGATCTGGTTCCCTCTTTGCACAGTATTGGGGGGCTGGGTGGGCAGTGGATCTGGTTCCCTCTTTGCACAGTATTGGGGGGCTGGGTGGGCAGTGGTTCTGGTTCCCTCTTTGCACAGTATTGGGGGGCTGGGTGGGCAGTGGTTCTGGTTCCCTCTTTGCACAGTATTGGGGGGCTGGGTGGGTAGTGGATCTGGTTCCCTCTTTGCACAGTATTGGGGAGCTGGGTGGGCAGTGGATCTGGTTCCCTCTTTGCTCAGTATTGAGGGCTGGGTGGGCAGTGGTTCTGGTTCCCTCTTTGCTCAGTATTGAGGGCTGGGTGGGCAGTGGTTCTGGTTCCCTCTTTGCACAGTATTGGGGAGCTGGGTGGGCAGTGGTTCTGGTTCCCTCTTTGCACAGTATTGGGGAGCTGGGTGGGCAGTGGTTCTGGTTCCCTCTTTGCACAGTATTGGGGAGCTGGGTGGGCAGTGGTTCTGGTTCCCTCTTTGCACAGTATTGGGGGGCTGGGTGGGCAGTGGATCTGGTTCCCTCTTTGCACAGTATTGAGGGCTGGGTGGGCAGTGGTTCTGGTTTCCCTCTTTGCACAGTATTGGGGAGCTGGGTGGGCAGTGGTTCTGGTTCCCTCTTTGCACAGTATTGGGGAGCTGGGTGGACAGTGGTTCTGGTTCCCTCTTTGCACAGTATTGGGGGGCTGGGTGGGCAGTGGATCTGGTTCCCTCTTTGCACAGTATTGGGGGGCTGGGTGGGCAGTGGATCTGGTTCCCTCTTTGCACAGTATTGGGGGGCTGGGTGGGCAGTGGTTCTGGTTCCCTCTTTGCACAGTATTGGGGGGCTGGGTGGGTAGTGGATCTGGTTCCCTCTTTGCACAGTATTGGGGGGCTGGGTGGGCAGTGGTTCTGGTTCCCTCTTTGCACAGTATTGGGGGGCTGGGTGGGCAGTGGTTCTGGTTCCCTCTTTGCACAGTATTGGGGGGCTGGGTGGGCAGTGGTTCTGGTTCCCTCTTTGCACAGTATTGGGGGGCTGGGTGGGCAGTGGTTCTGGTTCCCTCTTTGCACAGTATTGGGGGGCTGGGTGGGCAGTGGTTCTGGTTCCCTCTTTGCACAGTATTGGGGGGCTGGGTGGGCAGTGGTTCTGGTTCCCTCTTTGCACAGTATTGGGGGGCTGGGTGGGCAGTGGTTCTGGTTCCCTCTTTGCACAGTATTGGGGGCTGGGTGGGTAGTGGATCTGGTTCCCCCTTTGCCCAGTATTGGGGGGGCTGCCTGGGGTGAATCACCGGCTCCCCCGCATCTTCCCTCCTACACTGGGGAAAGTCTATGATTGAGTGCAGGGGGCGGGGCACGTAGGTTTCATGAATGGAGCAGGGAGCGCGTCACCCTCCATATATGGGCATTGACGTCACTGGCGGACGGACCAATGACTTATAAGCAGCGGCTCCGGGAACCCCCGAGGCGGAAGTGAATTTAAAGGGCCGCTCGGAGCTTCGCTCTCACAGTGATCGCGGCGCCGACATGAAGGTCACCTCCATAGAAAGCCGGCGGCTGCACCGGCTGCTCAGGAAGGAGCTCTCCCGGTGCCTGGTGCTGGACTGCCGCCCGTACCTGCCCTTCAGCGCCTCCAGCGTGCGCGGCTCCATCAATGTGAACCTGAACTCCGTGCTGCTGCGCCGGGCGCGGGGCGGAGCGGCTCCTCTGCACTTCGTGGTGCCCGAAGAGGCGGCTCGGTGTCGGCTGAGGGATGGACAAGTGTCCGTGGTGGTTGTGCTGGACGAGCGGAGCCAGAGGTGGCAGAAGCTGAAGAAAGAGAGCGCCGCGCACATCGTGATCACCACCCTGATGAGCCTGCCGGCCGGGCCCGGGGTCTGCTTCCTGAAGGGTGAGGAGCCGGCTGTGTGTACAGAGCCCCCTATACCTGACACCCTGTGTGTACAGAGCCCCCTGTACCTGACACCCTGTGTGTACAGAGCCCCCCTGTACCTGACACCCTGTGTGTACAGAGCCCCCCTGTACCTGACACCCTGTGTGTACAGAGCCCCCCTGTACCTGACACCCTGTGTATACAGCCCCCCTGTACTTGCCCTGACATCATGTGTATACAGACTCCCTGTATCTGCCCTGACATCTTGTGTATACAGCCCCTTATACCTGGCATCTTGTGTATACAGCCCCCTATACCTAACATCTTGTGTATACAGCCCCCTATACCTAACATCTTGTGCATACAGCCCCCTATACCTAACATCTTGTGTATACAGCCCCCCCTGTACCTGCCCTGACATCCTGTATATACAACCCCCCTCTGTACTTGCCTTGATATCCTGTGTATACAGACCCCCCTATACCTGATATATAGACCCCCACCCCTCCATGCGTACCCTGATATCTGTGTTTACAGACGCCACTTATAACTAATCTGACGTGTGTGTGTGTATATAGACACCTATTTTTACACTTAAACCCCCCATGTCTATTTATAGACACCTGATCTAATACCTATGTATACATGTATAGATTACTTACCCTGATAACTCCCATATTTATGTATATAGAGACCCCCATAGCTGTCATGATTACTCGATTTGTGTTGAGACCCTCCCTACACCTACCCTTATATCTATGTATATAGAGACCCTCTATAACTACCGTATCCTGAATCCCTCATATTTAGCTAGAGACCCTTTTCTATACCTACTAATAACCCCCAGATCAATGTACATAGAAACCCCCTAGAGCGCTACCTCCCTCAGCACTGTATATATGGTTCCCCGTGTATAGATGACCAGCACCTTTACATAGATGGGTTTTAGCACCTCATATATTGAAGACCCCCTTGTTCCCCCGTACACCCCTGTTCCAACCTCCTGTGTTACTGGCTTGACAATTGGCACAATGTACAGACGTTATTCATGCATCGTCCTCTGAATTCTTCCCTTATTAGCGGTGACTCAGGTCTCCATTTTTGATGCCTACACATCCCTTTATATATTTCCTAATTGGGGAGCATCATGTCTCCACACCTCCTGCTGGTGGTTTCTCATCTCACTCTATGCCAGCCTTGCTGTGCTTGCTCTGTAGGATACTGTATGGGCGCTGTGATGCTACACGTTGAATATCCCATTATAGATCCTTCTGATTCCCCTCCCCCATTGATTCTGTTGCCTCATACAGCCTTCATCTTCGTTCCATATCTGCTATTTTTAGAAGGGCCACGTAATGGAGGTTGTCTGCTTGTCTGGGCCGGGTTCTTCCTCCTCTTGTATCTCATCTACTTATGTAACTGATGTTATAGATTATTAGTTCGTGTTCTGTGTCTCAGATAATCTAATGTCAGGGGCATCGGCCAGGATATCTTGGCTCTGCGTTCCCTTGGGGCTCCCCTTTATGGATGGGGATTCCTGTTCCATTCTCCCATCACTTGTGTGGATGACATTCCTTTATGTATCTGTTGCCCCACCATCAGATATATGGATACATTGTATCCAGTACAGGAAGTCCAGTCCCGCGGCCCCCTTCCCTCCGCTGAATAGAATGACTATTGAGGAGTCAGGAAGAAGAATCATCTTTGGTTAATTGAATCATCTCATCCATTAGACAGCTGCCATGTCCTGTACTGGTCCCCAACTGGCGGCTGCTGGGCCCCTGCTGCTTGTTAATGGGGCAGTAAAGTAATGAGCCCCTGAGGCTTCTCTGTGAGGGGGGTTATGTGCAGGTCACAAGGGTCTGATTGTCACCTCCTGAATGTACATGTGTGATGGGGGGGTCTGGCTGCCTCCTGCTCTGAGCTCCAGCCTTGAATCTATCCCCATCCCCCACCTATTCCAGTGATTACTGAGAGTCATTCCAAAATGTTATCATTTCCCCAATATTGTGGAGGAAACATCTTAACCCTCAAGTTGTCTGTATGAAATTCTGTCCAGTCCTTTTTAGAAAAGGTGGGGGACTATAATATGGCTGTCATTTTAGGCTGAACCCCCCACACTGCCACATACTGGGATCATCTGCAGCAAATCTTGTATTTTTTTTTTAATTTATTTTCCTCATTTATATAGCACCATTGATTCCACAGCGCTTTACAAACATTACTGGCGCTGTCCCCGATGGGGCTCTCAATCTAGATCTCGGGATTTCATCTCCTTGGTCCGAGTCCCTCTGTGTAGGAATTGGCTCTTGTCTCGGTGGGTTTGGGCGACCTGGTTGTGACTGCTCCTCCTCTGATGGACGCATTGATTTGATCGGTTGCCCTGTACTATGTTCTGACCTATACATGAGGTTATGGCTTCCAGCTGTGGGGTCACTACAAGTCTCTGTGCATCCTCCCTCCAGTAACACAGGGGTCCTAATTTGATTTTGCTTTGCCATAAAGTGATTCTCTCCTCAGTACAATCCCATTAAGTAAAAGCGCTAAATGTTCATTGATTGATCAGACAATGCCTTGGCGCCCCCTTCCCTGGCCGTCCCCTCCCCGTGTCCTGCTTTACCTTCCTGTCTCCCCCAGTCCAGGAGGTGAATGCTAATCACATCCTCTCCCCTGAGCCCTGATTAGGACATATGGCTGCTCTGTAGGGACAGGAATAACCTGCCCGGCCTCCTTTCACCATCACAGGATATTCTGCCCTTCCGTTTTGCCACCACCCATCAGATCCCCAGATAATAATCACATTTTGCTTGCCTTCTTCTCATCACGTTAATCTACTGATAATCCCATATTATGTAAGTGTCCAGACATGAGAACAGGACGTAGCGGCTCTGATATTCCCTGGAGGAAACATTGTATCAATGAAAACCGAATGACGGAAATTGTGTCTTGTAGGAGGATACGAGTCGTTTCACACTGAATATCCCGAATGCTGCATCGATCGGAGAAGTTTGTCTGAAGAGGAGAACGAAGGTGACCGCAATGTCCTCTGTGAGAAGATCTCCTCCTTCCAGAAACCGTCCTACGATGAGGTGAGCCGGATGTTCTGCGGCGGTGGGTTTGACGTGTTGGTCACGTTTGGTATCTCGGACGTATTATTCTACAATCCCTTTATTGTTCACGCTCAGATTAATAACCATCTGTAGCAATAATCTGATTATCTGCTTGATGGTGTGGAGCACCAATCATCTCTGCAATGGTGAAGAAAGTCATAAATTCCACCTTGCTGACTGTTGCCAGCTTTCTAAAACCTCTACAACATGGTCTTAGATGATTGATGCGTTGCAGAATGGCGACCGATATCTCAGACCTATAGGTGGGTTCGATTAGACATGTTGTTTAGGATGCTCTGCTGGTCGGGGACTGCAGGGTTAATGTGTGATTGAGGCGCTGTCTCCGCGGATATCGGATCAGCCATGCTTCCGGAGATCAATACGAGCCCTGGAGGCTTCCTGCCCCAGGATTAGTCTTTGCTGAGGAGATGGACTGGAAAGAGGAGATGACTTGAAGCACAATATCGCCCGTGACTCATCCGCGGCCCCTATAGACACGACACTCTATATCCCGGGGATTGTGTTACTGATGAATTATTGATGGCGGATGATGAATATTTCACCATGTCTCAGTGACTTCCATACTGTAATGGATTGTCAGCTCTTGGGATCGGCCATTCTGGACTCTTCAATAGATGTTTCAGGCTTAATCTTCTGATGAATTAGTAACTGTCCTTCCATATAGAAGTTACTATTTAATCAGTGGTTTCCAACTGATGCAGAACAACAAGTCTCAGCATGCCTGGCTGATGTAGATGAAACATGTTATTCTAAGGGGAATAAGTCCCTGCCTTTGTATTGAGCCCCATTCAGGGGGCGCTTGTAGGCTGAAGGACAAAGTGGCGTTGCTCTACTTTAGGACAGGGACCAGTTTATGGGATAGCAGCTATGTTCGGTGCCAGAGCTTTTTAATGCCTGGATAAATGCGATCAGGCTTATGAAGATCTGATTTACCCAACTTGGGGTCTGCAGGCAGGATGTAACGTGGGTGAAGCCGTGGGCCTGGCGATGGGAGGTCTGTGTGGGCTCCGTATGATTCATTGGCTTATAATTCTAGGGTGTCGAGCCGCAGAGCAGCGACGGAACAGCCTTCCATATTTAGAGCGGCTTTGTTTCATCATAGTGTGTGTGGGAATATTACTCATTTCATCTGTAACCTGCTCGACCTTGATCGCTGACCTGAACGTTCAGTGCTTTGTCGGTGACCACCATATTTTGTATCTTCTGTCTTTCAGGGCAGTCCTGTAGAGATCCTTCCATTTCTCTATCTTGGCAGCGCTTATCATGCTTCCAAATGTGAATTCCTTGCAAACCTCCGTATCACCGCCTTACTCAACGTCTCCAGAAAGTGCTCTGATTGCATCAAGGACAAGTATGACTATAAGTGGATTCCGGTAGAAGACAGCCACAACACGGACATCAGCAGCCACTTCCAGGAGGCCATAGATTTTATAGGTAAGGGTCTGAACTGAATTAATACTACGGCTAACTGTCTCTACAATTCATTGTATCTTATGAAATGCACACCTGGAGCAACACATACATGTGTAAGTCACATTCGATGGCTCATTAGGGTCCTAGATGTATCTACCTCCCTCCTTCCATACACATGCACGTTCTTCTTGGTCATGCATGTAGTCACGAAGGAATCCTGCTAGTGGCTCATCCACCGGCGAAGAAAATGGTGAAATCCAACATTCCCGATCCTGATCTTCTGCCTTCAGGGTAGAGAGGGGAGCGACTCAGACACTAATTGGTCAGTAAGTCCAACTGTATTTGCTGTGATCGGCCAATATCCGTCTAATGTGTATGGCCGGTGAACGCTGCCTTTGTTACCAGCCCATTGGGGAGGACAACTGTACTTTAGGACACTGCCATAAAGGTCAAGGTGCTATGTAGGGTCAGTCCTGGGTTAGGGAGGGAAGAGATGAGGAATGTCTGTTTTTACTACATACCCCATAAAGACAGCTGCTGTACCATTTTATGACTGTCTGCCCCAAACCCACCCATTCATTGAAGCCCTTGGAGCAGATTATTGACCCTTCTGAGGAATTCTCTGTAATTACAGGAACTTCTTCTTCAGGAATAGACCATTTGTCTCCCATCTCCAGCCATCTCTTAGTGGAACAATGGTTATTACCGGCCAATAAAAGTGACTAATGGCCAGGTGATTAGTGGTTATCTCCGTGCCATAAGTCATTGTTCAAGCAGGTGGGCTGCATAGTGGAGAGTTCAGACAGGGACCAGGACAATGCTGAGATCTATCTGCACCTTTTTCCCTTGGAAGCAATTGTCTTAAGTTGTGCAACATTTTACCATTTGCATCAGTCACAGATAAAACTGATGCAAACTGCAGCCGTCATTAATGCCACCCTAGGGGTGCAACGTCTGATTCACACATGTAACATAACATGGCTCCAACCTCCACTCCTGAGATTTAGTATGGCTGCATGCTGCAGATTTCTTCCATTCCTTATATACTATGTTTTCCTTCTGCAGATACTGTGCGACTGGCAGGAGGGAAGGTCCTGGTCCACTGTGAGGCTGGGATCTCCAGGTCTCCTACTATATGTATGGCCTACCTCATGAAAACCAAGAGATTCCGTCTGGAGGAAGCCTTCGAGTATATAAAGCAACGCCGCAGCCTTATCTCTCCCAACTTCAGCTTCATGGGTCAACTTCTTCACTACGAAACTGAGATCTTCTCTTCCAAAATCAGCACCCCTCTGGCCTCCATGCCTTGTAAAAGGGACTCGGTGTCGTTCTTCACAGAAGAGATGGACCTTGGCCAACACTTTGACGGCTCTTGTTTTTCCTTCCCGACTGCTGTTCCTCTCAGGTCTCCGATGCACCAATTAAAACTTAGTCCTATCACTGCTACTTCATCCTGCTGATACAGGACCCAATCTTGTGCACAAGAATCTTTTTTTTTTTTTTTTTTTATTATAAATATGTGCAATATATGAGACTTGCACCGTCCCATAGATGCCCGATGTGTCCATAGAGGTTACAGCCAATGCTTTAATGACTTTCACCTTGTGTCCATTCGGATTCTGCTGTTTTCATCTAGGTAAAGATGAGAGATTCCATAGGTCCAGAGTCAAGGTACGGCGTACCTTCCTCTCTAAATAGATAATACTTGAACAGCCCACCATTCCTAAATCTTAGGTAGAGCTTTGTGATTGGCTAAAGTAATGGAGTGTTGTGGGGCAAGAGATTTGTATCGAGCTGTGCCCCTAAGTGGTGGCACAAGGGGCCGGTGGGATTTGGCACATTGCAGACACATGCAAAGGTTTTTTTTTTCCCCAGCACCTCCCGGCCTTTATTACTCCTTTTTACAATTCCTCCCGCGGGGTGACGGTAGAGACCGTGGTATTTCAGGGCTTCAAAAGCAACAAAGAAATCTCACAACAAGGGCGAGGATGGAGTTGATTGCATGTATTAGGCTACTTTCACATTAGCGTTTTTTTGCGCAGCGCATCGTGCGCAGTAGAAACGAATGCAAAAACGCATTATGCGCATTCGTTCTCTAGGGGTTGAAACCAGTGTCTACACATTTTTACTCCAAAAACGCATGCACGCGAAAACGCAGACGAACGCATGTCCATGTGCACGCCTGAGTTCCCATAGACTGTAATGCGTTATTTTGTCGCATTCCGTATGCAAGCGGGTTTTTTTTTTTTTTTGGTACGCCTTTCGGCGGACCTAAAAATGCAACAGGTTCCGTCTGGCGCACACCTTGAAAAAAAACGCATGCAAACGCAAGACCATGTGCCCCCCCCCCCCTCATGTTAAACATAGGGGCGCATGCGCGCGCAAGATGCGCTGCGCAAAAAAAGCTAATGTGAAACCAGCCTTAGAATCGTGCTGTCCTGCAGAGAAGCATCAGATGGAGAAGAGATAAATGTTGCACGTTTTCAGATTACAACATTTGTATCACTGTTGCAAAAAAAATCAAACTGGTCTGAAATGTAATTCTTTGGTTGTTGCAAAACCACAACTCTGAGCATGCTACCCTGGGCTGGATTAGGTTCAGCTTGCTGGGATTTGTAGTTTTGCAAACTCTATTCTTGACAGCTGAACCTCTGATGTTGATTCCACTGTAAAATTAGTCTCGGTCTCCACTGCTCCAGGTGTCACAGGAAAAAAAAAGTAAAACTGTTCAACTTGTCGACAAGTCCATGTTTTAGGGCCGTGATTTTACTGGAAAAGAAAAAGTGCAAATCGCGATTCGTAGTCGTACGCGACCTGCATTGACGTTAATGGCACGTAGGTCACGTACAAACTGCGACCGCAAATCCCAAATTCTTGGAAACGTTTGGAACTGTTACAGTTGCCGTTCACACTGCAACACACAGAAAATCATAAGCTGCGACATTGCAGTGTGTTTCTCCCTATATCCTTGGTCCCGTCCACATGAACAACACTTTAATATTACCGCACCGTCTCCTGAAATAAGGCACTGTACACATTATATGTTGTGGCAATAACCAAGCAATATCTGACCTGTGCGCAGAAGTTCCTTATATTGAAAGGTCTGAACCTTTTTAAGCCTCAGTTTGGGCAGGAAAGGATTGAACAGTCTGTGCCGGTGCTGAGGGGGTTAACACTGGATTATTCACTTAACCCCTCATCTGCTGGAGGGGAGGTTGATGTTACTGATGCTCATATTCATTACTGAATATTACAGGGTACAATGCAATAATGCTCCTGTGTTTTATAACGGGGGTCCGAGCCTTCATTGTGCCAATAAATGTGTTTTTTTTTTTTATTTAAACCTCAATTCATTTTATTATTTATCTAAATAAAATAAGAAAATCAAAAAGACGTCTGACCACAAGCAACTGGAGCGTCACCCCTTCATCTGACACCTGTGTCTCACCGCCTGCGACTTCAAAGGGCCGGGACTGACATCGGGTCCGCGGAGCAGCTTCAAGACTGGACATGCCGCAGATTACCTGCAAACATGAAACGAAGGGAGCAGACACCCGATGAGCGCTGCCGCCCATCAACTAAATTAGGGTCATTTGTGTAAGAAAAACCCGTCCTTGTTCGGTCTGCAGTAGTGTATTCATCATCAGTCACCAGGTGGAGTATGGTGGTGGATAGCGGGGATTGAGGGCTGACACTCGCTGATAACTGGGAATAAAAGACTATATTCATAAGGCTGACAGGTAAACGCTATGCACACGATCTAGACTGCAGGTTACTGGTCCTTTAAAAGAGGACAAGGTTTGCTCCACAATGTGGTTGTGATCTATGCCCTAAAGATTTGACCTTTGGGCCCTTAGACAAGTGTCCGGGGCCCCTGCTGTCTGAGACATAAGCCAGCATTAAGGCTTGTGTCAATAGAGACAAGTCGCTGCCTGACACTTCTGAGTCTGACACTCGCTGATCTCCGGCCACATGAAACGATCACACACGATTGACTCCAGCATGGCCCCTCGTTATGTGATTGCAGGATATGGGACCCCGACTACCCCGAGGTCCGCCTGCTCCAGCCTGTAGTTAGTGAAGCCTGTCGCTTGCCTACTGGTAGGGAATGGTGGGAGACACAGAAATGACCAGGAGCCCCAAAGACCGAACCTCCGCAACCTCCTCAGGAAATCCTCTATGGGCCAGGAGGAGATTGGAGACTCTTCTAACCAGCTCCGATGACCGGCACCACCCAAGGCAGATGACTCTGGCGTCATCCCATCCTAAGACTGGAGGGCGCTGGATCCACGGTCCAGACATATCTGTAACTGAATCAGGTCCTAAATGATACGCAAAGACCAAGGGTGCATCTCCCAGACGTAGGGACTGAGGTGACGATACATCTCTGATCGTCTGGTAGACACCCCCAACATCCATGGTGACCACTCAGCTTCATGGTTTCAATGCAGAACGGATAATATACCATTTCTAGATGCCTCAGGCAGCGGTTTATGTTCCTTAAGAACTAGAGATCAGGCACGTCAAGTTGCAACATATCTGATCCTTCTTTCCACTATCATCCGACATTTGTGGAGAGCGGGACATCACCACACACTAGTCAACTGTCCAAGCCAAAATCTGCAGGTTCGGGTACCACTTCTCTGATGTGTATGGCCACCTTAGTTCATATGTTATAACATTGTAGATGGGAAAAAACTTTTCGATGACCCTGCACATTCAGTCCCTCATTATTCACCCCCTCAAAAAAGAGAAAAGAAGCCTTAAAGGTCCTTCTCCATCATGTTGTGAAGGAGCCAAATGTGTGAATGACTCCACTGTCATTTGCCTATGTCCTGCCTAGGTTGTGGCACAAAGCCTACGCTACAGCCGGCGTATTGGAACACCACTGAATTTAGGTTTCTAGTTCAGTCCCTTTGTATATCTGTCCGCTCTCCCTCAGTATGTAACATACAGCCCTTCATGCTCAGTGTATAACCCCCGGCCCCCCGACCACTGGTATATAACCTCTGGCCGTCTGCCTTTACTATTATGTGACAGAGCAGCCGGTGGGGCAGAGCTCCTGATACCAGCGCGGTCCTGTAATAGGAGCCACCGGGGTAACAAGTCCGTCTATGTTATTTCTTCCTCCTGGATCTTCCCCCATCACGTCTGAATGATATTATTCAGAAGTGGAGGGAACCGCAGCAACTCAGCCAAGAAATGGAGAACCCCACAACTTTACAGAGCGGGGGGCTGAGTGCTGAGGAGCAGAGGGCAGAAAAGTCACCACCGCTCTGCTGACCCCATAACTGCAGAGTCCAGACCTCCTCTGGTATCAATACAAACACTGCGCCCCCGCCGGGAGCTTCCTGCAGCTGTACATCACCAAGCACAATGACGAGTGTTGGATGGAGTGGTGTAAAGCCGCCACCACTGGATTCTGGAGGAGACATGTTCTGTGCAGTGACGGATCGCACTTCTCTATCTGCGTCTGATGGAGGAGTCTGGGTTTGGTGATTCTGGGAGGACGTTACCCCTGATTGCATAGTGCCCCCTGTACAGATGGTGGAGGAGGATAATGGTCTTGTTATCAGGGGGTGACCTCGGACCTTCAGCTCTAGAGATGGGAAAGCTTAAGGCTATGTGCACACGCTGCGGTTTTTGCCGCTGCAGATCTGCAGCAGTTCTGCAGACAGTGTACAGTAGCATGTAAATCTATGTGATGTACAATCTGCTGTGCATATGCTGCGGATTTTTAACTGCGGAAAAGCTGCGGTTTTGAATCCGTAGAAAGAATTGACATGTCAATTCTTTTCTGCGGATTCTGCTGTGGTTTACCATCTCCTCCATTGTAGAGGTGATAAACCGCAGGGAAAACTGCAGGCCAATCCGCAGGTAAAACCGCAGGTCATTTTGCCTGCGGTTCCGCAGATACAAATCTGCAGACCAATCCGTAGTGTGTGCACATAGCCTAATCTTCAGCACAAGACATTGAGGACGATTGTAGCTTCAGCTTTGTGTGAACAGTTTGGGGAAGACCCTTATCTGTCCCCATGACGGAGTCTAGTGCACAAGTTCCATACAAACATGGGGGGGACGAGGGGCGCAAAAAATCCAGACCACAAACCCCATCCTACACCAGAGATTGTGAGGCCGGACCCCCCCCCAACATCAGGGTTTGACCCAACAACTGTTCTTCTGGATAAAGGGGCAAAAATTTCAACAAATGCCTCAAAAGTCTTGCTGAAACATTCTCCAGAAGAGCGGATCCATTATATCTGCAGAGGGGGGACTCCATATTACTGTCTATGGATGTAGATGAGGAGAGAGAAGCCCCCTGGAAGAGGATGTGGGGGGCACATACTTTCTCCGTATTAATGTCTGTGGATGTAGATGAGGAGAGAGAAGCCCCCGGAGGTGGATGTGGGGGGCACATACTTTCTCCATATTAATGTCTATGGATGTAGATGGAAGACAGTGAAGCCCCCGGAGGTGGATGTGGGGGGCACATACTTTCTCCATATTAATGTCTATGGATGTAGATGAGGACAGTGAAGCCCCCGGAGGTGGATGTGAAGGGCACATACTTTCTCCATATTAATGTCTATGGATGTAGATGAGGACAGTGAAGTCCCTGGAGGTGGATGTGGGGGGCACATACTTTCCTCCATATTAATGTCTATAGATGTAGATGAGGACAGAGAAGCCCCGGAGGTGGATGTGGGGGGCACATAATTTCCTCCATATTAATGTCTATGGATGTAGATGAGGACAGTGAAGCCCCCGGAGGTGGATGTGGGGGGCACGTACTTTCTCCATATTAATGTCTATGGATGTAGATGGAGGACAGTGAAGCCCCCGGAGGTGGATGTGGGGGGCACATACTTTCCTCCATATTATTGTCTATGGATGTAGATGATGACAGAGAAGCCCCCGGAGGTGGATGTGGGGGGCACATACTTTCTCCATATTAATATCTATGGATGTAGATGAGGACAGTGAAGCCCCCGGAGGTGGATGTGGGGGGTACATACTTTCTCCATATTAATATCTATGGATGTAGATGAGGACAGTGAAGCCCCCGGAGGTGGATGTGGGGGGCACATACTTTCTCCATATTAATATCTATGGATGTAGATGAGGACAGTGAAGCCCCTGGAGGTGGATGTGGGGGGCACATACTTTCTCCATATTAATGTCTATGGATGTAGAAGAGGACAGAGAAGCCCCGGAGGTGGATGTGGGGGGCACATACTTTCCTCCATATTAATGTCTATGGATGTAGATGAGGACAGTGAAGCCCCGGAGGTGGATGTGGGGGGCACATACTTTCCTCCATATTAATGTCTATGGATGTAGATGAGGACAGAGAAGCCCCCGGAGGTGGATGTGGGGGGCACATACTTTCTCCATATTACTGTCTATGGATGTAGATGAAGACAGTGAAGCCCCCGGAGGTGGATGTGGGGGTACATACTTTCCTCCATATTAATGTCTATGGATGTAGATGAGGACAGTGAAGCCCCCGGAGGTGGATGTGGGGGGCACATACTTTCCTCCATATTAATGTCTATGGATGTAGATGAGGACAGAGAAGCCCCGGAGGTGGATGTGGGGAGCACATACTTTCTCCATATTAATGTCTATGGATGTAGATGAGGACAGTGAAGCCCCCGGAGGTGGATGTGGGGGGGCACATACTTTCCTCCATATTAATGTCTATGGATGTAGATGAGGACAGAGAAGACCCCGGAGGTGGATGTGGGGGGCACATACTTTCCTCCATATTAATGTCTATGGATGTAGATGAGGACAGAGAAGACCCCGGAGGTGAATGTGGGGGCACATACTTTTCTCTATATTAATGTCTATAGATGTAGATGAGGACAGTGAAGCCCCCGGAGGAGGATGTGGGGGGCACATACTTTCCTCCATATTAATGTCTATGGATGTAGATGAGGACAGAGAAGACCCCGGAGGAGGATGTGGGGGGCACATACTTTCCTCCATATTAATGTCTATGGATGTAGATGAGGACAGTGAAGCCCCCGGAGGTGGATGTGGGGGGCACATACTTCCCTCCACATTAATGTCTATGGATGTAGATGAGGACAGAGAAGACCCCAGAGGTGGATGTGGGGGCACATACTTTCCTCCATATTAATGTCTATAGATGTAGATGAGGACAGTGAAGCCCCCGGATGTGGATGTAGGGGGCACATACTTTCCTCCATATTAATGTCTATGGATATAGATGAGGACAGTGAAGCCCCCGGAGGTGGATGTGGGGGGCACATACTTTCCTCAATATTAATGTCTATGGATGTAGATGAGGACAGAGAAGCCCCGGAGGTGGATGTGGGTGGCACATACTTTTCTCCATATTAATGTCTATGTATGTAGATGAGGACAGAGAAGCCCCCGGAGGTGGATGTGGTGGGCACATACTTTTCTCCATATTAATGTCTATGGATGTAGATGAGGACAGTGAAGCCCCCCCCCCCGGAGGTGGATGTGGGGGGGCACATACTTTCTCCATATTAATGTCTATGGATGTAGATGAGGACAGAGAAGCCCCCGGAGGTGGATGTGGGGGGCACATACTTTCTCCATATTAATGTCTAAGGATGTAGATGAGGACAGTGAAGCCCCCGGAGGTGGATGTGGGGGGCACATACTTTCCTCCATATTAATGTCTATGGATGTAGATGAGGACAGAGAAGCCCCGGAGGTGGATGTGGGGGGCACATACTTTCCTCCATATTAATGTCTATGGCTGTAGATGAGGACAGAGAAGACCCCGGAGGTGGATGTGGGGGGCACATACTTTCCTCCATATTAATGTCTATGGATGTAGATGAGAACAGAGAAGACCCCGGAGGTGGATGTGGGGGGCACATACTTTCCTCCATATTAATGTCTATAGATGTAGATGAGGACAGTGAAGCCCCCGGAGGTGGATGTGGGGGGCGCATGCTTTCTCCATATTAATGTCTATGGATGTAGATGAGGACAGTGAAGCCCCCGGAGGTGGATGTGGGGGGCACATACTTTCCTCCATATTATTGTCTATGGATGTAGATGAGGACAGAGAAGACCCCGGAGGTGGATGTGGGGGGCACATACTTTCCTCCATATTAATGTCTATGGATGTAGATGAGGACAGTGAAGCCCCCGGAGGTGGATGTGGGGGGCACATACTTTCATCCATATTAATGTCTATGGATGTAGATGAGGACAGAGAAGACCCCGGACGTGGATGTGGGGGGCACATACTTTCCTCCATATTAATGTCTATAGATGTAGATGAGGACAGTGAAGCCCCCGGAGGTGGATGTGGGGGGCACATACTTTCCTCCATATTAATGTCTATGGATGTACATGAGGACAGTGAAGCCCCCGGAGGTGGATGTGGGGGCACATACTTTCTCCATATTAATGTGCATGGATGTAGATGAGGTCAGAGAAGCCCCGGAGGTGGATGTGGGGGGGGCACATACTTTCTCCATATTAATGTCCATGGATGTAGATGAGGACAGTGAAGCCCCCGGAGGTGGATGTGGGGGGGGCACATACTTTCTCCATATTAATGTCTATATATGTAGATGAGGACAGTGAAGCCCCCGGAGGTGGATGTGGGGGGCACATACTTTCTCCATATTAATGTCCATGGATGTAGATGAGGACAGTGAAGCCCCTGGAGGTGGATGTGGGGGGGCACATACTTTCTCCATATTAATGTCTATGGATGTAGATGAGAACAGTGATGCCCCCGGAGGTGGATGTGGGGGGCACATACTTTCTCCATATTAATGTCTATATATGTAGATGAGGACAGTGAAGCCCCCGGAGGTGGATGTGGGGGGCACATACTTTCCTCCATATTAATGTCTATGGATGTAGATGAGGACAGAGAAGCCCCCGGAGGTGGATGTGGGGGGCACATACTTCTGTATTAATGCACATATTGCACCCTATTTTCAGTGCGTCTGACTAACAGGTTGTGATAAATGGTAATTTGTCAACTAAACCTGGGTGAAGGTACAATTATAATGTGGAGCCGAGGACCAGAGAGTATCAGTGAGGAGGAATCAGCGGCCGTGATTCAGCGCGTGACTCATCGTGTGTTGTGTGACGGAGCTATTAATATGTTCTCGGATGAGAAATCAAGAAATTACATCAAGAAAACAAGCTGAAACAAGGACGCCCAACACATAAGGGGATCGGGGGTCTGCTGCTGCGGGGTCTTTTCTACAAAGTGAGAGCCCCCCGCAGACCCCATGTTCTGTGTATAGATGTGGGGACCACTGTAGTGGAAAGTAGGGACGACCATGTATATGAAATAATAAAATCATCTGTCGTAACATTTATAATGTATGGAGCTGAACGTGGGCTGCTGCAGTGACTGATGGCTCCGCTCTCAGGTCCTGCTACAGTGTGACTGAAGGCTCCGCTCTCAGGTTCCGCTACAGTGTGACTGACTGCTCCTCTCTCAGGTCCTGCTACAGTGTGACTGACGGCTCCGCTCTCAGGTCCGGCTACAGTGTGACTGACTGCTCCGCTCTCAGGTCCGGCTACAGTGTGACTGACGGCTCCGCTCTCAGGTCTGGCTACAGTGTGACTGACGGCTCCGCTCTCAGGTCCCGCTACAGTGTGACTGACGGCTCCGCTCTCAGGTCCCGCTACAGTGTGACTGACGGCTCCGCTCTCGGGTCCCGCTGCAGAGTGACTCACGGCTCCGCTCTCTGGTCCCGCTACAGAGTGACTCACGGCTCCGCTCTCGGGTCCCGCTACAGTGTGACTGATGGCTCCGCTCTCAGGTCCTGCTACAATGTGACTGACGGCTCCGCTCTCAGGTCCCACTACAATGTTACTGACAGCTCCGCTCTCAGGTCCAGCTACAATGTGACTGACGGCTCCACTCTCAGGTCCAGCTACAGTGTGACTGACGGCTCCGCTCCCGGGTCCCGCTGCAGAGTGACTGACGGCTCCGCTCTCGGGTCCCGCTACAGTGTGACTGACGGCTCCGCTCTCAGGGCCTGCTACAATGTGACTGACGGCTCCACTCTCAGGTCCTCCTACAATGTGACTGACGGCTCTGCTCTCAGGTCCTGCTGCAGTGTGACTGACGGCTCCGCTCTCAGGTCCTGCTACAATGTGACTGACGGCTCTGCTCTCAGGTCCTGCTGCAGTGTGACTGACGGCTCCGCTCTCAGGTCCTGCTACAATGTGACTGACGGCTCCGCTCTCAGGTCCTGCTACAATGTGACTGATGGCTCTGCTCTCAGGTCCTGCTGCAGTGTGATTGACAGCTCCGCTCTCAGGTCCTGCTGCAGTGTGACTGACGGCTCCGCTCTCAGGTCCGGCTACAGTGTGACTGACGGCTCCGCTCTCAGGTCCCGCTACGATGTGTCTGACGGCTCCGCTCTCAGGTCCAGCTGCAGAGTGACAGACGGCTCCGCTCTCAGGTCCTGCTACAATGTGACTGACGGCTCCGCTCTCAGGTCCTCCTACAATGTGACTGACGGCTCTGCTCTCAGGTCCTGCTGCAGTGTGACTGACGGCTCCGCTCTCAGGTCCTGCTACAATGTGACTGACGGGTCCGCTCTCAGGTCCTGCTACAATGTGACTGATGGCTCTGCTCTCAGGTCCTGCTGCAGTGTGATTGACAGCTCCGCTCTCAGGTCCTGCTGCAGTGTGACTGACGGCTCCGCTCTCAGGTCCGGCTACAGTGTGACTGACAGCTCCGCTCTCAGGTCCCGCTACGATGTGTCTGACGGCTCCGCTCTCAGGTCCAGCTGCAGAGTGACAGACGGCTCCGCTCTCAGGTCCTGCTACAATGTGACTGACAGCTCCGCTCTCAGGTCCTGCTACAGTGTGACTGATGGCTCCGCTCTCAGGTCCCGCTACAATGTGACTGATGGCTCCGCTCTCAGGTCCCGCTACAGTGTGACTGACGGCTCCGCTCTCAGATCCCGCTATGATGTAACTGACAGCTCCGCTCTCAGGTCCTGCTACGATGTGTCTGACGGCTCCGCTCTCAGGTCCTGCTACAGTGTGACTGACAGCTCCGCTCTCAGATCCGTGACGTCTGGTGAGACAATAACTTTATATTTATAATTTATTAGTAGTACAATAGTAAAGTGACATCCCGTACGCGAGCAGCGGTACCGGTCACTACAGAGGAGCGTGAGGGCGGACATGCTTTACTGCAGTCTACTTTGTATGATGTCTTTTTTCATGGAGCCTTGAAGGAATAGGGGCCCCACCGACTCCTGCACCGCCAGGGACGTGGCAGCTGAAATCTGCCCATCTGAATGAGGATAGCGACTGTTCACATTCATTTTTTGTTGATCTGTATTATCCCCTTCCCAAAAAATGGAAGATCCAACAGCCCCCTCCATGTGAGATCTTTCATTGGCTTCTTTAAACCCTTCACCTGAAAGCTTTTTGGGGATTTGATAATACAAGTTTGCAACTAAAAGTAAAGAAGCTGTATATCATTTAGGGTATAAAACGAATTGATGCTAAATGTTAATAACCTGATGATTGCTGATCTGTAGGTGATCAGAGCAGGTGATGGGACATCCTGCAGTTATGGACTGAGCTTTGTAATGGAGAAATATTTTGCAGTTATAGATCGCCCCCTTGTGGTTATGTTCTGTAATTACTGCCCAGAGTGGAGATTTAGTTTAGTCACCGGATGTTTCGCTTATCTGAATGAAGTCCTAGTGTCATGATCCTAGTGCAGGTTTTGACCTGCACGTCAGGGGTTGTCTTGGGCTCAGTGCAGGCTTGACCTGCACGCTGGAGGTTAATTATTGTAGCCTCTCTTTGGCTCAAGGAGGGCTTCTTATAGCCCTGGGAGACTCCAATCCCTGTCAGTTATACTTTTGCCTTTGGCCGAGTGTGGTGACCCGTGTACCTGTGCCTTCTGATTGTCTTCTAGCTTGCTTATATGGTTCTGACCCGGCTGTCCCCTGTTGTGAGTTTGTCTCTTGATTCTGTACTGTTTATCTGCTTCTCTGGTTTCTGACTCATTGCCTATGTCCTGACTAGTCTCTGATTGCCCCTCTTGTACTTTGCTGCTATCTCCATGTATGACTCATTGCTTACGTTCTGACTACTCTCTGCTTGTCCCTCTGGTGCCGCGCTGCCCTCTCTGTGTATGACCCCCGTTTGTCTGATTTGAGGATCCCTGTAGTAGAATCCTGCACTTATCTCCAGCAGAAGGACGCTAAGCCCCGCCTCCTGCAGTCACATGATCGTAGGTCCTTCACTGCTTTCTACCTTCAGTGACACAGGTCCACAGGTATCTTTGGGCACAGGTTTGTACTCAGGACATGTGCACTGGCTCGGTGAGCAAGTGCAGTGCGGTGTTCCTGACACCTAGAACAATGAGCGCCGTTATCTCACCGCCAACCATATTTATCAGCAGAACATAACAGTGCGTGAACGGCCAGAACAGCAGCTCGTAGAGTCCTTTATATAATACTAGATGTGGGCCCGATGCTATCGCATCGGGAGGCCAGTGTGTGTGGGGTGTGTGTCCCGCCGCTGCCTGCCCACCCATCTCTGTGCAGTCACAGCAGGCAGGAAAGACCGCCAGAGGGCGCTGCACCCCGTCTCCAGCACAGGCCGCAAGCCGCGGTCTTTCCTGCCGGCTGTGACTGCACAGAGGTGGGTGGGCAGGCAGCGGCAGGATCCGTTTGTGTGTAGCCAGGTGGCGGGTCCTAGTGGGGGTCCGGCGGTGTCCTGCTGGTGGTACTGCAGAAGGGCCTGGTACCACCAGCGGGTGCCATATTGTAATACCCATCACTTGGGTATTCCAATATGGCGGTCGGCGTACTTCCGGTGCGGCACCATGGATTGTGGGATGTCCGGATGGAAGTGGATGACGGACAATTTTAGGTAAGTATATAATAGATGTAAATCCCAAAATTAGACCAAAATTATAAAGGACCACACCACAAACTTATGATAGACACCAAAAAAGACGGAAGTGTAAAACCAAGATGTAGATTAATAAACTTTTCATTTTAATACAAAAATAAAAATAAAGTTACATTTGCATAAAGGGACTGAAACAGAACAGAATGAACTCCAAGAGGTCTACATGAATAGATTATATATTTGTGACAATGAAATCACATATGATTAGGTAAAAAGAGATAAATCCAGGTAAAGTCAAGTGGGTCATATGAGCTATACACATAAAATGTAAAGTACTGCCCAGATTGGCTGCAAAAGTTAACATTATAGCGCCATAAGTACATATCAATAACTAAAATTTAAAGTGCAATAGTGCAAGGGAAAAATGCAATAACAATCAGCAAAATATAAGGTGCAACAATGGTTTAGAGGTATAGACATAGTGATGCATGTAGTAGTGCAATTGCCCAATGTGCTATCAACTAGCTATATAACCAGCTATATAACCATATGTAAAGGCATCCATTGTAGCTGACCATCATTAAAGGTATAGTTACCATATAGACCAGGCAAGGAGAGGGCCCCGACGCGCGTTTCGCTTGTCGCTTCTTCCAGGGGCCCTCTCCTTGCCTGGTCTATATGGTAACTATACCTTTAATGACGGTCAGCTACAATGGATGCCTTTACATATGGTTATATAGCTAGTTGATAGCACATTGGGCACTTGAACTACTACATGAGGTGGTCCCTAAAAAATGGTTTTGTAAATTTGGTTGTAAAAATGAGAAATCGCTGGCCAACTTTTAACCCTTATAACTTCCTAACAACAAAAAAAAAAAATGTGTCCAAAATTGTGCTGATGTAAAGAAGACATGTGGGAAATGTGATTTAATAAGAAATTTGTGACATATCTCTCTAATTTAAGGGCATAAAAATTTGAAAATTGCTAAATTTTCGCCATATTTCTGTAATTTTCATAAATAAACAGAAGTCATATCAAAGAAATTTTACCACGAACATGAAGTACAATATGTCACGAAAAAACAATCTCAGAATCAGCGGGATCCGTTAAAGCGCTCCAGAGTTATAACCTCATAAAGTGACAGTGGTCAGAATTGTAAAAATTGGCCTGGTCATTAAGCTGCAAAATGGCGCTGTCACTATGGGGTTAACGTAACTTTATTCTTTCATGAGTTATTTACAAGTTTCTCTTTGTTTCCAGCCATTGACATGTCGCAGAGGTTAACACGTGAGGAGCGGATAGAAATTGTGTTGGTGCCTGGTGAACGCAGTACCCGGGTCATTGCAGCAGATTTCAATGCAAGACGCCCTACGCAAGAAAACTGTCACCATTCACATTTTATTTAGGTGTATCCATATAAATGGCCCACCCTGTACATGTACACATATATACATACAAACACATACATATAAGCTATATACACACATACATTACACACACACACACACACATCTTCTCTATATATAAAAGCGAATGTATGTGTGTGTGTGTGTGTTTATCACCGACCAATCACAAAGCATCTTTCATTTTACCAGAGCTGTTCAAAAGAAGCTGAGCTGTGATTGGTTGCTATGAGAAAGTTTTCCCACTTGACAACACCTCAGCAGACACTGACATGGTGGGAGAAATCTGGCATCCCTGGGAACATAAGCTCCAGCCATTGTCTCCCTGAAAGGAGCAGAGAACACATGACAGAAATGAATCCCTCCCTCCCTGCCCATATACCATCACACATCCTCCATCCCGTAGGCACATCTTCCCTCTTAAAGGGATCCCCGGGATGGAAGTTAGGACCGTTCCACTCAGCGCTCTGGTTCTGACCCCAGGCTGACGGGATGATGTGGGATATTAAGGGTAGTAGTCCGGTGGCTCTGGCTGACAGGATGATGTGGGATATTAGGGGTAGTAGTCCGGTGGCTCTGGCTGACAGGATGATGTGGGATATTAGGGGTAGTAGTCCGGTGGCTCTGGCTGACAGGATGATGTGGGATATTAGGGGTAGTAGTCCGGTGGCTCTGGCTGACGGGATGATGTGGGATATTAGGGGTAGTAGTCCGGCGGCTCTGGCTGACGGGATGATGTGGGATATTAGGGGTAGTAGTCCGGCGGTTCTGGCTGACGGGATGATGTGGGATATTAGGGGCAGTAGTCCGGCGGCTCTGGCTGACGGGATGATGTGGGATATTAGGAGTAGTAGTCCGGTGACTCTGGCTGACGGGATGATGTAGGATATTAGGGGTAGTAGTCCGGTGGCTCTGGCTGACGGGATGATGTGGGATATTAGGGGTAGTAGTCTGGTGGCTCTGGCTGACTGGATGATGTGGGATATTAGGGGTAGTAGTCCGGTGGCTCTGGCTGACGGGATGATGTGGGATATTAGGGGTAGTAGTCCGGTGGCTCTGGCTGACGGGATGATGTGGGATATTAGGGGCAGTAGTCCGGCGGCTCTGGCTGACGGGATGATGTGGGATATTAGGGGCAGTAGTCCGGCGGCTCTGGCTGACGGGATGATGTGGGATATTAGGGGTAGTAGTCCGGTGGCTCTGGCTGACGGGACGATGTGGGATATTAATGGTAGTAGTCCGGTGGCTCTGGCTGACGGGATGATGTGGGATATTAGGAGTAGTAGTCCGGTGGCTCTGGCTGACGGGATGATGTGGGATATTAGGGGTAGTAGTCCGGTGGCTCTGGCTGACGGGATGATGTGGGATATTAGGGGCAGTAGTCCGGCGGCTCTGGCTGACGGGATGATGTGGGATATTAGGGGCAGTAGTCCGGCGGCTCTGGCTGACGGGATGATGTGGGATATTAGGGGTAGTAGTCCGGTGACTCTGGCTGACGGGATGATGTGGGATATTAGGGGTAGTAGTCCGGTGGCTCTGGCTGACGGGATGATGTGGGATATTAGGGGTAGTAGTCCGGTGGCTCTGGCTGACGGGATGATGTGGGATATTAGGGGTAGTAGTCCGGTGGCTCTGGCTGACGGGATGATGTGGGATATTAGGGGTAGTAGTCCGGTGGCTCTGGCTGACGGGATGATGTGGGATATTAGGGGTAGTAGTCCGGTGGTTCTGGCTGACGGGATGATGTGGGATATTAGGGGTAGTAGTCCGGTGGCTCTGGCTGACGGGATGATGTGGGATATTAGGGGTAGTAGTCCGGTGGCTCTGGCTGACGGGATGATGTGGGATATTAGGGGTAGTAGTCCGGCGGCTCTGGCTGACGGGATGATGTGGGATATTAGGGGTAGTAGTCCGGTGGCTCTGGCTGACTGGATGATGTGGGATATTAGGGGTAGTAGTCCGGTGGCTCTGGCTGACGGGATGATGTGGGATATTAGGGGTAGTAGTCCGGTGGCTCTGGCTGACGGGATGATGTGGGATATTAGGGGTAGTAGTCCGGTGGCTCTGGCTGACGGGATGATGTGGGATATTAGGGGTAGTAGTCCGGTGGCTCTGGCTGACGGGATGATGTGGGATATTAGGGGTAGTAGTCCGATGGCTCTGGCTGACGTGGGATATTAGGGGTAGTAGTTCTGTGGCTCTGGCTGACGGGATGATGTGGGATATTAGGGGTAGTAGTCCGGTGGCTCTGGCTGACGGGATGATGTGGGATATTAGGGGTAGTAGTCCGGTGGCTCTGGCTGACGTGGGATATTAGGGGTAGTAGTTCTGTGGCTCTGGCTGACGGGATGATGTGGGATATTAGTGGTAGTATTCCGGTGACTCTGGCTGACGGGATGATGTGGGATATTAGGGGTAGTAGTCCGGTGGTTCTGGCTGACGGGATGATGTGGGATATTAGTGGTAGTATTCCGGTGGCTCTGGCTGACGGGATGATGTGGGATATTAGTGGTAGTATTCCGGTGGCTCTGGCTGACGGGATGATGTGGGATATTAAGGGTAGTAGTCCGGTGGCGCTGGCTGACGGGATGATGTGGGATATTAGGGGTAGTAGTCCGGTGGCTCTGGCTGACGGGATGATGTGGGATATTAGTGGTAGTATTCCGGTGGCTCTGGCTGACGGGATGATGTGGGATATTAGTGGTAGTATTCCGGTGGCTCTGGCTGACGGGATGATGTGGGATATTAGTGGTAGTATTCCGGTGGTTCTGGCTGACGGGATGATGTGGGATATTAGTGGTAGTATTCCGGTGGCTCTGGCTGACGGGATGATGTGGGATATTAGGGGTAGTAGTCCGGTGGTTCTGGCTGACGGGATGATGTGGGATATTAGTGGTAGTATTCCGGTGGCTCTGGCTGACGGGATGATGTGGGATATTAGTGGTAGTATTCCGGTGGCTCTGGCTGACGGGATGATGTGGGATATTAGGGGTAGTAGTCCGGCGGCTCTGGCTGACGGGATGATGTGGGATATTAGGGGTAGTAGTCCGGTGGCTCTGGCTGACGGGATGATGTGGGATATTAGGGGTAGTATTCCGGTGGCTCTGGCTGACGGGATGATGTGGGATATTAGTGGTAGTATTCCGGTAGCTCTGGCTGATGTGGGATATTAGGAGTAGTAGTCCGGTGACTCTGGCTGACGGGATGATGTAGGATATTAGGGGTAGTAGTCCGGTGGCTCTGGCTGACGGGATGATGTGGGATATTAGGGGTAGTAGTCTGGTGGCTCTGGCTGACTGGATGATGTGGGATATTAGGGGTAGTAGTCCGGTGGCTCTGGCTGACGGGATGATGTGGGATATTAGGGGTAGTAGTCCGGTGGCTCTGGCTGACGGGATGATGTGGGATATTAGGGGCAGTAGTCCGGCGGCTCTGGCTGACGGGATGATGTGGGATATTAGGGGCAGTAGTCCGGCGGCTCTGGCTGATGGGATGATGTGGGATATTAGGGGGAGTAGTCCGGTGGCTCTGGCTGACGGGATATTAGGGGTAGTAGTCCGGTGGCTCTGGCTGACGGGATGATGTGGGATATTAGGGGTAGTAGTCCGGTGGCTCTGGCTGACGGGATGATGTGGGATATTAGGGGTAGTAGTCCGGCGGCTCTGGCTGACGGGATGATGTGGGATATTAGGGGTAGTAGTCCGGTAGCTCTGGCTGACGGGATGATGTGGGATATTAGGGGTAGTAGTCCGGCGGCTCTGGCTGACGGGATGATGTGGGATATTAGGGGTAGTAGTCCGGTAGCTCTGGCTGATGGAATGATGTGGGATATTAGGGGTAGTAGTCCGGTGGCTCTGGCTGACGGGATGATGTGGGATATTAGGGGTAGTAGTCTGGTGGCTCTGGCTGACTGGATGATGTGGGATATTAGGGGTAGTAGTCCGGTGGCTCTGGCTGACGGGATGATGTGGGATATTAGGGGTAGTAGTCCGGTGGCTCTGGCTGACGGGATGATGTGGGATATTAGGGGCAGTAGTCCGGCGGCTCTGGCTGACGGGATGATGTGGGATATTAGGGGCAGTAGTCCGGCGGCTCTGGCTGACGGGATGATGTGGGATATTAGGAGTAGTAGTCCGGTGGCTCTGGCTGACGGGATATTAGGGGTAGTAGTCCGGTGGCTCTGGCTGACGGGATGATGTGGGATATTAGGGGCAGTAGTCCGGCGGCTCTGGCTGACGGGATGATGTGGGATATTAGGGGTAGTAGTCCGGCGGCTCTGGCTGACGGGATGATGTGGGATATTAGGGGTAGTAGTCCGGTGACTCTGGCTGACGGGATGATGTGGGATATTAGGGGTAGTAGTCCGGCGGCTCTGGCTGACGGGATGATGTGGGATATTAGGGGTAGTAGTCCGGTAGCTCTGGCTGATGGAATGATGTGGGATATTAGGGGTAGTAGTCTGGTGGCTCTGGCTGACGGGATGATGTGGGATATTAGGGGTAGTAGTCCGGTGGCTCTGGCTGACGGGATGATGTGGGATATTAGGGGTAGTAGTCCGGTGGCTCTGGCTGACGGGATGATGTGGGATATTAGGGGTAGTAGTCCGGTGGCTCTGGCTGACGGGATGATGTGGGATATTAGGGGTAGTAGTCCGGTGGCTCTGGCTGACGGGATGATGTGGGATATTAGGGGTAGTAGTCCGGCGGCTCTGGCTGACGGGATGATGTGGGATATTAGTGGTAGTAGTCCGGTGGCTCTGGCTGACGGGATGATGTGGGATATTAGGGGTAGTAGTCCGGCGGCTCTGGCTGACGGGATGATGTGGGATATTAGGGGTAGTAGTCCGGTGGCTCTGGCTGATGTGGGATATTAGGGGTAGTAGTCCGGCGGCTCTGGCTGACGGGATGATGTGGGATATTAGTGGTAGTATTCTGGTGGTTCTGGCTGACGGGATGATGTGGGATATTAGTGGTAGTAGTCCGGTGGCTCTGGCTGACGGGATGATGTGGGATATTAGGGGTAGTAGTCCGGTAGCTCTGGCTGACGGGATGATGTGGGATATTAGGGGTAGTATTCTGGTGGCTCTGGCTGACGTGGGATATTAGGGGTAGTAGTCCGGTGGCTCTGGCTGACGGGATGATGTGGGATATTAGGGGTAGTAGTCCGGTGGCTCTGGCTGACGGGATGATGTGGGATATTAGGGGTAGTAGTCCGGTGGCTCTGGCTGATGGGATGATGGGGGATATTAGGGGTAGTAGTCCGGCGGCTCTGGCTGACGGGATGATGTGGGATATTAGGGGTAGTAGTCCGGCGGCTATGGCTGACGGGATGATGTGGGATATTAGGGGTAGTAGTCCGGCGAATCTGGCTGACGGGATGATGTGGGATATTAGGGGTAGTAGTCCGGCGGCTCTGGCTGACGGGATGATGTGGGATATTAGGGGTAGTAGTCCGGCGGCTCTGGCTGACGGGATGATGTGGGATATTAGGGGTAGTAGTCCGGTGGCTCTGGCTGACGGGATGATGTGGGATATTAGGGGTAGTAGTCCGGCGGCTCTGGCTGACGGGATGATGTGGGATATTAGGGGTAGTAGTCCGGTGGCTCTGGCTGATGGGATGATGGGGGATATTAGGGGTAGTAGTCCGGCGGCTCTGGCTGACGGGATGATGTGGGATATTAGGGGTAGTAGTCCGGCGGCTATGGCTGACGGGATGATGTGGGATATTAGGGGTAGTAGTCCGGCGGCTCTGGCTGACGGGATGATGTGGGATATTAGGGGTAGTAGTCCGGCGGCTCTGGCTGACGGGATGATGTGGGATATTAGGGGTAGTAGTCCGGCGGCTCTGGCTGACGGGATGATGTGGGATATTAGGGGTAGTAGTCCGGTGGCTCTGGCTGACGGGATGATGTGGGATATTAGGGGTAGTAGTCCGGTGGCTCTGGCTGACGGGATGATGTGGGATATTAGGGGTAGTAGTCTGGTGGCTCTGGCTGACGGGATGATGTGGGATATTAGGGGTAGTAGTCCGGTGGCTCTGGCTGACGGGATGATGTGGGATATTAGGGGTAGTAGTCCGGTGGCTCTGGCTGACGGGACGATGTGGGATATTAGGGGTAGTAGTCCGGTAGCTCTGGCTGATGGAATGATGTGGGATATTAGGGGTAGTAGTCCGGTGGCTCTGGCTGACGTGATGATGTGAGATATTAGGAGTAGTAGTCCGGTGGCTCTTGCTGACGGGATGATGTGGGATATTAGGGGTAGTAGTCCGGTGGCTCTGGCTGACGGGATGATGTGGGATAGTAGGGGTAGTAGTCCGGTGGCTCTGGCTGACGGGATGATGTAGGATATTAGGGGTAGTAGTCCGGTGGCTCTGGCTGACGGGATGATGTGGGATATTAGGGGTAGTAGTCCGGTGGCTCTGGCTGACGGGATGATGTGGGATATTAGGGGTAGTAGTCCGGTGGCTCCGGCTGACGAGATGATGTGGGATATTAGGGGTAGTAGTCCGGCGGCTCTGGCTGACGGGATGATGTGGGATATTAGGGGTAGTAGTCCGGTGGCTCTGGCTGACGGGATGATGTGGGATATTAGGGGTAGTAGTCCGGCGGCTCTGGCTGACGGGATGATGTGGGATATTAGTGGTAGTAGTCCGGTGGCTCTGGCTGACGGGATGATGTGGGATATTAGTGGTAGTAGTCCGGTGGCTCTGGCTGACGGGATGATGTGGGATATTAGGGGTAGTAGTCCGGCGGCTCTGGCTGACGGGATGATGTGGGATATTAGTGGTAGTAGTCCGGTGGCTCTGGCTGACGGGATGATGTGGGATATTAGGGGTAGTAGTCCGGTGACTCTGGCTGACGGGATGATGTGGGATATTAGGGGTAGTAGTCTGGTGGCTCTGGCTGATGGGATGATGTGGGATATTAGTGGTAGTAGTCCGGTGGCTCTGGTTGACGGGATGATGTGGGATATTAGTGGTAGTAGTCCGGTGGCTCTGGCTGATGGGATGATGTGGGATATTAGGGGTAGTAGTCCGGTGGCTCTGGCTGACGGGATGATGTGGGATATTAGGGGTAGTAGTCCGGTGACTCTGGCTGATGGGATGATGTGGGATATTAGGGGTAGTAGTCCGGTGGCTCTGGCTGACGGGATGATGTGGGATATTAGGGGTAGTAGTCCGGTGACTCTGGCTGATGGGATGATGTGGGATATTAGGGGGAGTAGTCCGGTGGCTCTGGCTGACGGGATATTAGGGGTAGTAGTCCGGTGGCTCTGGCTGACGGGATGATGTGGGATATTAGGGGTAGTAGTCCGGTGGCTCTGGCTGACGGGATGATGTGGGATATTAGGGGTAGTAGTCCGGCGGCTCTGGCTGACGGGATGATGTGGGATATTAGGGGTAGTAGTCCGGTAGCTCTGGCTGACGGGATGATGTGGGATATTAGGGGTAGTAGTCCGGCGGCTCTGGCTGACGGGATGATGTGGGATATTAGGGGTAGTAGTCCGGTAGCTCTGGCTGATGGAATGATGTGGGATATTAGGGGTAGTAGTCTGGTGGCTCTGGCTGACGGGATGATGTGGGATATTAGGGGTAGTAGTCCGGTGGCTCTGGCTGACGGGATGATGTGGGATATTAGGGGTAGTAGTCCGGTGGCTCTGGCTGACGGGATGATGTGGGATATTAGGGGTAGTAGTCCGGTGGCTCTGGCTGACGGGATGATGTGGGATATTAGGGGTAGTAGTCCGGTGGCTCTGGCTGACGGGATGATGTGGGATATTAGGGGTAGTAGTCCGGTGGCTCTGGCTGACGGGATGATGTGGGATATTAGTGGTAGTAGTCCGGTGGCTCTGGCTGACGGGATGATGTGGGATATTAGGGGTAGTAGTCCGGCGGCTCTGGCTGACGGGATGATGTGGGATATTAGGGGTAGTAGTCCGGTGGCTCTGGCTGATGTGGGATATTAGGGGTAGTAGTCCGGCGGCTCTGGCTGACGGGATGATGTGGGATATTAGTGGTAGTATTCTGGTGGTTCTGGCTGACGGGATGATGTGGGATATTAGTGGTAGTAGTCCGGTGGCTCTGGCTGACGGGATGATGTGGGATATTAGGGGTAGTAGTCCGGTAGCTCTGGCTGACGGGATGATGTGGGATATTAGGGGTAGTATTCTGGTGGCTCTGGCTGACGTGGGATATTAGGGGTAGTAGTCCGGTGGCTCTGGCTGACGGGATGATGTGGGATATTAGGGGTAGTAGTCCGGTGGCTCTGGCTGACGGGATGATGTGGGATATTAGGGGTAGTAGTCCGGCGGCTCTGGCTGACGGGATGATGTGGGATATTAGTAGTAGTCCGGTGGCTCTGGCTGATGGGATGATGTGGGATATTAGGGGTAGTAGTCCGGTGGCTCTGGCTGACGTGGGATATTAGGGGTAGTAGTCCGGTGGCTCTGGCTGACGGGATGATGTGGGATATTAGGGGTAGTAGTCCGGTGGCTCTGGCTGACGGGATGATGTGGGATATTAGGGGTAGTAGTCCGGTGGCTCTGGCTGACGGGATGATGTGGGATATTAGGGGTAGTAGTCCGGTGGCTCTGGCTGACGGGATGATGTGGGATATTAGGGGTAGTAGTCCGGTGGCTCTGGCTGACGGGATGATGTGGGATATTAGGGGTAGTAGTCCGGCGGCTCTGGCTGACGGGATGATGTGGGATATTAGGGGTAGTAGTCCGGTGGCTCTGGCTGACGGGATGATGTGGGATATTAGGGGTAGTAGTCCGGTGGCTCTGGCTGACGGGATGATGTGGGATATTAGTGGTAGTAGTCCGGAGGCTCTGGCTGACGGGATGATGTGGGATATTAGGGGTAGTAGTCCGGCGGCTCTGGCTGACGGGATGATGTGGGATATTAGGGGTAGTAGTCCGGCGGCTCTGGCTGACGGGATGATGTGGGATATTAGGGGTAGTAGTCCGGCGACTCTGGCTGACGGGATGATGTGGGATATTAGGGGTAGTAGTCCGGCGGCTCTGGCTGACGGGATGATGTGGGATATTAGGGGTAGTAGTCCGGCGGCTCTGGCTGACGGGATGATGTGGGATATTAGGGGTAGTAGTCCGGCGGCTCTGGCTGACGGGATGATGTGGGATATTAGGGGTAGTAGTCCGGCGACTCTGGCTGACGGGATGATGTGGGATATTAGGGGTAGTAGTCCGGCGGCTCTGGCTGACGGGATGATGTGGGATATTAGGGGTAGTAGTCCGGTGGCTCTGGCTGACGGGATGATGTGGGATATTAGGGGTAGTAGTCCGGTGGCTCTGGCTGACGGGATGATGTGGGATATTAGGGGTAGTAGTCCGGTGGCTCTGGCTGACGTGGGATATTAGGGGTAGTAGTTCTGTGGCTCTGGCTGACGGGATGATGTGGGATATTAGTGGTAGTATTCCGGTGGCTCTGGCTGACGGGATGATGTGGGATATTAGGGGTAGTAGTCCGGTGGTTCTGGCTGACGGGATGATGTGGGATATTAGTGGTAGTATTCCGGTGGCTCTGGCTGACGGGATGATGTGGGATATTAGTGGTAGTATTCCGGTGGCTCTGGCTGACGGGATGATGTGGGATATTAAGGGTAGTAGTCCGGTGGCGCTGGCTGACGGGATGATGTGGGATATTAGGGGTAGTAGTCCGGTGGCTCTGGCTGACGGGATGATGTGGGATATTAGTGGTAGTATTCCGGTGGCTCTGGCTGACGGGATGATGTGGGATATTAGTGGTAGTATTCCGGTGGCTCTGGCTGACGGGATGATGTGGGATATTAGTGGTAGTATTCCGGTGGTTCTGGCTGACGGGATGATGTGGGATATTAGTGGTAGTATTCCGGTGGCTCTGGCTGACGGGATGATGTGGGATATTAGGGGTAGTAGTCCGGTGGTTCTGGCTGACGGGATGATGTGGGATATTAGTGGTAGTATTCCGGTGGCTCTGGCTGACGGGATGATGTGGGATATTAGTGGTAGTATTCCGGTGGCTCTGGCTGACGGGATGATGTGGGATATTAGGGGTAGTAGTCCGGCGGCTCTGGCTGACGGGATGATGTGGGATATTAGGGGTAGTAGTCCGGTGGCTCTGGCTGACGGGATGATGTGGGATATTAGGGGTAGTATTCCGGTGGCTCTGGCTGACGGGATGATGTGGGATATTAGTGGTAGTATTCCGGTAGCTCTGGCTGATGTGGGATATTAGGGGTAGTAGTCCGGTGGCTCTGGCTGACGGGATGATGTGGGATATTAGTGGTAGTATTCCGGTAGCTCTGGCTGATGGGATGATGTGGGATATTAGGGGTAGTAGTCCGGCGGCTCTGGCTGACGGGATGATGTGGGATATTAGGGGTAGTAGTCCGGTGGCTCTGGCTGACGGGATGATGTGGGATATTAGGGGTAGTATTCCGGTGGCTCTGGCTGACGGGATGATGTGGGATATTAGTGGTAGTAGTCCGGTAGCTCTGGCTGATGGGATGATGTGGGATATTAGGGGTAGTAGTCCGGTGGCTCTGGCTGACGGGATGATGTGGGATATTAGGGGTAGTAGTCCGGTGGCTCTGGCTGACGGGATGATGTGGGATATTAGGGGTAGTAGTCCGGTGGCTCTGGCTGACGGGATGATGTGGGATATTAGGGGTAGTAGTCCGGCGGCTCTGGCTGACGGGATGATGTGGGATATTAGTGGTAGTAGTCCGGTGGCTCTGGCTGACGGGATGATGTGGGATATTAGTGGTAGTAGTCCGGTGGCTCTGGCTGACGGGATGATGTGGGATATTAGGGGTAGTAGTCCGGCGGCTCTGGCTGACGGGATGATGTGGGATATTAGTGGTAGTAGTCCGGTGGCTCTGGCTGACGGGATGATGTGGGATATTAGGGGTAGTAGTCCGATGACTCGGGCTGACGGGATGATGTGGGATATTAGGGGTAGTAGTCTGGTGGCTCTGGCTGATGGGATGATGTGGGATATTAGTGGTAGTAGTCCGGTGGCTCTGGCTGACGGGATGATGTGGGATATTAGGGGTAGTAGTCCGGTGGCTCTGGCTGACGGGATGATGTGGGATATTAGGGGTAGTAGTCCGGTGGCTCTGGCTGACGGGATGATGTGGGATATTAGGGGTAGTAGTCCGGTAGCTCTGGCTGACGGGATGATGTGGGATATTAGGGGTAGTATTCTGGTGGCTCTGGCTGACGTGGGATATTAGGGGTAGTAGTCCGGTGGCTCTGGCTGACGGGATGATGTGGGATATTAGGGGTAGTAGTCCGGTGGCTCTGGCTGACGGGATGATGTGGGATATTAGGGGTAGTAGTCCGGTGGCTCTGGCTGATGGGGGATATTAGGGGTAGTAGTCCGGCGGCTCTGGCTGACGGGATGATGTGGGATATTAGGGGTAGTAGTCCGGTGGCTCTGGCTGACGGGATGATGTGGGATATTAGGGGTAGTATTCCGGTGGCTCTGGCTGACGGGATGATGTGGGATATTAGTGGTAGTAGTCCGGTAGCTCTGGCTGATGGGATGATGTGGGATATTAGGGGTAGTAGTCCGGTGGCTCTGGCTGACGGGATGATGTGGGATATTAGGGGTAGTAGTCCGGTGGCTCTGGCTGACGGGATGATGTGGGATATTAGGGGTAGTAGTCCGGTGGCTCTGGCTGACGGGATGATGTGGGATATTAGGGGTAGTAGTCCGGCGGCTCTGGCTGACGGGATGATGTGGGATATTAGTGGTAGTAGTCCGGTGGCTCTGGCTGACGGGATGATGTGGGATATTAGTGGTAGTAGTCCGGTGGCTCTGGCTGACGGGATGATGTGGGATATTAGGGGTAGTAGTCCGGTGACTCTGGCTGACGGGATGATGTGGGATATTAGGGGTAGTAGTCTGGTGGCTCTGGCTGATGGGATGATGTGGGATATTAGTGGTAGTAGTCCGGTGGCTCTGGTTGACGGGATGATGTGGGATATTAGTGGTAGTAGTCCGGTGGCTCTGGCTGATGGGATGATGTGGGATATTAGGGGTAGTAGTCCGGTGGCTCTGGCTGACGGGATGATGTGGGATATTAGGGGTAGTAGTCCGGTGACTCTGGCTGATGGGATGATGTGGGATATTAGGGGTAGTAGTCCGGTGGCTCTGGCTGACGGGATGATGTGGGATATTAGGGGTAGTAGTCCGGTGACTCTGGCTGATGGGATGATGTGGGATATTAGGGGGAGTAGTCCGGTGGCTCTGGCTGACGGGATATTAGGGGTAGTAGTCCGGTGGCTCTGGCTGACGGGATGATGTGGGATATTAGGGGTAGTAGTCCGGTGGCTCTGGCTGACGGGATGATGTGGGATATTAGGGGTAGTAGTCCGGCGGCTCTGGCTGACGGGATGATGTGGGATATTAGGGGTAGTAGTCCGGTAGCTCTGGCTGACGGGATGATGTGGGATATTAGGGGTAGTAGTCCGGCGGCTCTGGCTGACGGGATGATGTGGGATATTAGGGGTAGTAGTCCGGTAGCTCTGGCTGATGGAATGATGTGGGATATTAGGGGTAGTAGTCTGGTGGCTCTGGCTGACGGGATGATGTGGGATATTAGGGGTAGTAGTCCGGTGGCTCTGGCTGACGGGATGATGTGGGATATTAGGGGTAGTAGTCCGGTGGCTCTGGCTGACGGGATGATGTGGGATATTAGGGGTAGTAGTCCGGTGGCTCTGGCTGACGGGATGATGTGGGATATTAGGGGTAGTAGTCCGGTGGCTCTGGCTGACGGGATGATGTGGGATATTAGGGGTAGTAGTCCGGTGGCTCTGGCTGACGGGATGATGTGGGATATTAGTGGTAGTAGTCCGGTGGCTCTGGCTGACGGGATGATGTGGGATATTAGGGGTAGTAGTCCGGCGGCTCTGGCTGACGGGATGATGTGGGATATTAGGGGTAGTAGTCCGGTGGCTCTGGCTGATGTGGGATATTAGGGGTAGTAGTCCGGCGGCTCTGGCTGACGGGATGATGTGGGATATTAGTGGTAGTATTCTGGTGGTTCTGGCTGACGGGATGATGTGGGATATTAGTGGTAGTAGTCCGGTGGCTCTGGCTGACGGGATGATGTGGGATATTAGGGGTAGTAGTCCGGTAGCTCTGGCTGACGGGATGATGTGGGATATTAGGGGTAGTATTCTGGTGGCTCTGGCTGACGTGGGATATTAGGGGTAGTAGTCCGGTGGCTCTGGCTGACGGGATGATGTGGGATATTAGGGGTAGTAGTCCGGTGGCTCTGGCTGACGGGATGATGTGGGATATTAGGGGTAGTAGTCCGGTGGCTCTGGCTGATGGGATGATGGGGGATATTAGGGGTAGTAGTCCGGCGGCTCTGGCTGACGGGATGATGTGGGATATTAGGGGTAGTAGTCCGGCGGCTCTGGCTGACGGGATGATGTGGGATATTAGGGGTAGTAGTCCGGCGAATCTGGCTGACGGGATGATGTGGGATATTAGGGGTAGTAGTCCGGCGGCTCTGGCTGACGGGATGATGTGGGATATTAGGGGTAGTAGTCCGGCGGCTCTGGCTGACGGGATGATGTGGGATATTAGGGGTAGTAGTCCGGTGGCTCTGGCTGACGGGATGATGTGGGATATTAGGGGTAGTAGTCCGGCGGCTCTGGCTGACGGGATGATGTGGGATATTAGGGGTAGTAGTCCGGTGGCTCTGGCTGATGGGATGATGGGGGATATTAGGGGTAGTAGTCCGGCGGCTCTGGCTGACGGGATGATGTGGGATATTAGGGGTAGTAGTCCGGCGGCTCTGGCTGACGGGATGATGTGGGATATTAGGGGTAGTAGTCCGGCGGCTCTGGCTGACGGGATGATGTGGGATATTAGGGGTAGTAGTCCGGCGGCTCTGGCTGACGGGATGATGTGGGATATTAGGGGTAGTAGTCCGGCGGCTCTGGCTGACGGGATGATGTGGGATATTAGGGGTAGTAGTCCGGTGGCTCTGGCTGACGGGATGATGTGGGATATTAGGGGTAGTAGTCCGGTGGCTCTGGCTGACGGGATGATGTGGGATATTAGGGGTAGTAGTCTGGTGGCTCTGGCTGACGGGATGATGTGGGATATTAGGGGTAGTAGTCCGGTGGCTCTGGCTGACGGGATGATGTGGGATATTAGGGGTAGTAGTCCGGTGGCTCTGGCTGACGGGACGATGTGGGATATTAGGGGTAGTAGTCCGGTAGCTCTGGCTGATGGAATGATGTGGGATATTAGGGGTAGTAGTCCGGTGGCTCTGGCTGACGTGATGATGTGAGATATTAGGAGTAGTAGTCCGGTGGCTCTTGCTGACGGGATGATGTGGGATATTAGGGGTAGTAGTCCGGTGGCTCTGGCTGACGGGATGATGTGGGATAGTAGGGGTAGTAGTCCGGTGGCTCTGGCTGACGGGATGATGTAGGATATTAGGGGTAGTAGTCCGGTGGCTCTGGCTGACGGGATGATGTGGGATATTAGGGGTAGTAGTCCGGTGGCTCTGGCTGACGGGATGATGTGGGATATTAGGGGTAGTAGTCCGGTGGCTCTGGCTGACGAGATGATGTGGGATATTAGGGGTAGTAGTCCGGCGGCTCTGGCTGACGGGATGATGTGGGATATTAGGGGTAGTAGTCCGGTGGCTCTGGCTGACGTGATGATGTGGGATATTAGGGGTAGTAGTCCGGTGGCTCTGGCTGACGGGATGATGTGGGATATTAGTGGTAGTAGTCCGGCGGCTCTGGCTGACGGGATGATGTGGGATATTAGGGGTAGTAGTCCGGTGGCTCTGGCTGACGGGATGATGTGGGATATTAGTGGTAGTAGTCCGGCGGCTCTGGCTGATGGGATGATGTGGGATATTAGGGGTAGTAGTCCGGTGGCTCTGGCTGACGGGATGATGTGGGATATTAGTGGTAGTAGTCCGGTAGCTCTGGCTGACGGGATGATGTGGGATATTAGTGGTAGTAGTCCGGTGGCTCTGGCTGACGGGATGATGTGGGATATTAGGGGTAGTAGTCCGGAGGCTCTGGCTGATGGGATGATGTGGGATATTAGGGGTAGTAGTCCGGTGACTCTGGCTGACGGGATGATGTGGGATATTAGGGGTAGTAGTCCGGCGGCTCTGGCTGACGGGATGATGTGGGATATTAGTAGTAGTCCGGTGGCTCTGGCTGACGGGATGATGTGGGATATTAGGGGTAGTAGTCCGGTGGCTCTGGCTGACGGGATGATGTGGGATATTAGGGGTAGTAGTCCGGTGGCTCTGGCTGACGGGATGATGTGGGATATTAGGGGTAGTAGTCCGGTGGCTCTGGCTGACGGGATGATGTGGGATATTAGGGGTAGTAGTCCGGTGGCTCTGGCTGACGGGATGATGTGGGATATTAGGGGTAGTAGTCCGGTGGCTCTGGCTGACGGGATGATGTGGGATATTAGGGGTAGTAGTCCGGTGGCTCTGGCTGACGGGATGATGTGGGATATTAGGGGTAGTAGTCCGGCGGCTCTGGCTGACGGGATGATGTGGGATATTAGGGGTAGTAGTCCGGTGGCTCTGGCTGACGGGATGATGTGGGATATTAGGGGTAGTAGTCCGGTGGCTCTGGCTGACGGGATGATGTGGGATATTAGTGGTAGTAGTCCGGAGGCTCTGGCTGACGGGATGATGTGGGATATTAGGGGTAGTAGTCCGGCGGCTCTGGCTGACGGGATGATGTGGGATATTAGGGGTAGTAGTCCGGCGGCTCTGGCTGACGGGATGATGTGGGATATTAGGGGTAGTAGTCCGGCGACTCTGGCTGACGGGATGATGTGGGATATTAGGGGTAGTAGTCCGGCGGCTCTGGCTGACGGGATGATGTGGGATATTAGGGGTAGTAGTCCGGTGGCTCTGGCTGACGGGATGATGTGGGATATTAGGGGTAGTAGTCCGGTGGCTCTGGCTGACGGGATGATGTGGGATATTAGGGGTAGTAGTCTGGTGGCTCTGGCTGACGGGATGATGTGGGATATTAGGGGTAGTAGTCCGGTGGCTCTGGCTGACGGGATGATGTGGGATATTAGGGGTAGTAGTCCGGTGGCTCTGGCTGACGGGACGATGTGGGATATTAGGGGTAGTAGTCCGGTAGCTCTGGCTGATGGAATGATGTGGGATATTAGGGGTAGTAGTCCGGTGGCTCTGGCTGACGTGATGATGTGAGATATTAGGAGTAGTAGTCCGGTGGCTCTTGCTGACGGGATGATGTGGGATATTAGGGGTAGTAGTCCGGTGGCTCTGGCTGACGGGATGATGTGGGATAGTAGGGGTAGTAGTCCGGTGGCTCTGGCTGACGGGATGATGTAGGATATTAGGGGTAGTAGTCCGGTGGCTCTGGCTGACGGGATGATGTGGGATATTAGGGGTAGTAGTCCGGTGGCTCTGGCTGACGGGATGATGTGGGATATTAGGGGTAGTAGTCCGGTGGCTCTGGCTGACGAGATGATGTGGGATATTAGGGGTAGTAGTCCGGCGGCTCTGGCTGACGGGATGATGTGGGATATTAGGGGTAGTAGTCCGGTGGCTCTGGCTGACGTGATGATGTGGGATATTAGGGGTAGTAGTCCGGTGGCTCTGGCTGACGGGATGATGTGGGATATTAGTGGTAGTAGTCCGGCGGCTCTGGCTGACGGGATGATGTGGGATATTAGGGGTAGTAGTCCGGTGGCTCTGGCTGACGGGATGATGTGGGATATTAGTGGTAGTAGTCCGGCGGCTCTGGCTGATGGGATGATGTGGGATATTAGGGGTAGTAGTCCGGTGGCTCTGGCTGACGGGATGATGTGGGATATTAGTGGTAGTAGTCCGGTAGCTCTGGCTGACGGGATGATGTGGGATATTAGTGGTAGTAGTCCGGTGGCTCTGGCTGACGGGATGATGTGGGATATTAGGGGTAGTAGTCCGGTGGCTCTGGCTGACGGGATGATGTGGGATATTAGTGGTAGTAGTCCGGTAGCTCTGGCTGACGGGATGATGTGGGATATTAGTGGTAGTAGTCCGGTGGCTCTGGCTGACGGGATGATGTGGGATATTAGTGGTAGTAGTCCGGTAGCTCTGGCTGACGGGATGATGTGGGATATTAGTGGTAGTAGTCCGGTGGCTCTGGCTGACGGGATGATGTGGGATATTAGGGGTAGTAGTCCGGTGGCTCTGGCTGACGGGATGATGTGGGATATTAGGGGTAGTAGTCCGGTGGCTCTGGCTGACGGGATGATGTGGGATATTAGTGGTAGTAGTCCGGAGGCTCTGGCTGATGGGATGATGTGGGATATTAGGGGTAGTAGTCCGGTGACTCTGGCTGACGGGATGATGTGGGATATTAGGGGTAGTAGTCCGGCGGCTCTGGCTGACGGGATGATGTGGGATATTAGTAGTAGTCCGGTGGCTCTGGCTGACGGGATGATGTGGGATATTAGGGGTAGTAGTCCGGTGGCTCTGGCTGACGGGATGATGTGGGATATTAGGGGTAGTAGTCCGGTGGCTCTGGCTGACGGGATGATGTGGGATATTAGGGGTAGTAGTCCGGTGGCTCTGGCTGACGGGATGATGTGGGATATTAGGGGTAGTAGTCCGGTGGCTCTGGCTGACGGGATGATGTGGGATATTAGGGGTAGTAGTCCGGTGGCTCTGGCTGACGGGATGATGTGGGATATTAGGGGTAGTAGTCCGGTGGCTCTGGCTGACGGGATGATGTGGGATATTAGGGGTAGTAGTCCGGCGGCTCTGGCTGACGGGATGATGTGGGATATTAGGGGTAGTAGTCCGGTGGCTCTGGCTGACGGGATGATGTGGGATATTAGGGGTAGTAGTCCGGTGGCTCTGGCTGACTGGATGATGTGGGATATTAGGGGTAGTAGTCCGGTAGCTCTGGCTGACGGGATGATGTGGGATATTAGGGGTAGTAGTCCGGTGGCTCTGGCTGACGGGATGACGTGGGATATTAGTGGTAGTAGTCCGGAGGCTCTGGCTGACGGGATGATGTGGGATATTAGTGGTAGTAGTCCGGTGGCTCTGGCTGACGGGATGATGTGGGATATTAGGGGTAGTAGTCCGGCGGCTCTGGCTGACGGGATGATGTGGGATATTAGGGGTAGTAGTCCGGCGGCTCTGGCTGACGGGATGATGTGGGATATTAGGGGTAGTAGTCCGGCGACTCTGGCTGACGGGATGATGTGGGATATTAGGGGTAGTAGTCCGGCGGCTCTGGCTGACGGGATGATGTGGGATATTAGGGGTAGTAGTCCGGTGGCTCTGGCTGACGGGATGATGTGGGATATTAGGGGTAGTAGTCCGGTGGCTCTGGCTGACGGGATGATGTGGGATATTAGGGGTAGTAGTCCGGTGACTCTGGCTGACGGGATGATGTGGGATATTAGGGGTAGTAGTCCGGTGGCTCTGGCTGACGGGATGATGTGGGATATTAGGGGTAGTAGTCCGGTGGCTCTGGCTGACGGGATGATGTGGGATATTAGTGGTAGTAGTCCGGTGGCTCTGGCTGACGGGATGATGTGGGATATTAGTGGTAGTAGTCCGGCGGCTCTGGCTGACGGGATGATGTGGGATATTAGGGGTAGTAGTCCGGCGGCTCTGGCTGACGGGATGATGTGGGATATTAGGGGTAGTAGTCCGGCGGCTCTGGCTGACGGGATGATGTGGGATATTAGGGGTAGTAGTCCGGCGACTCTGGCTGACGGGATGATGTGGGATATTAGGGGTAGTAGTCCGGCGGCTCTGGCTGACGGGATGATGTGGGATATTAGGGGTAGTAGTCCGGTGGCTCTGGCTGACGGGATGATGTGGGATATTAGGGGTAGTAGTCCGGTGGCTCTGGCTGACGGGATGATGTGGGATATTAGGGGTAGTAGTCCGGTGACTCTGGCTGACGGGATGATGTGGGATATTAGGGGTAGTAGTCCGGTGGCTCTGGCTGACGGGATGATGTGGGATATTAGGGGTAGTAGTCCGGTGGCTCTGGCTGACGGGATGATGTGGGATATTAGGGGTAGTAGTCCGGCGGCTCTGGCTGACGTGGGATATTAGGGGTAGTAGTCCGGTGGCTCTGGCTGATGGGATGATGTGGGATATTAGGGGTAGTAGTCCGGTGGCTCTGGCTGACGGGATGATGTAGGATATTAGGGGTAGTAGTCCGGCGGCTCTGGCTGATGGGATGATGTGGGATATTAGGGGTAGTAGTCTGGTGGCTCTGGCTGACGGGATGATGTAGGATATTAGGGGTAGTAGTCCGGCGGCTCTGGCTGATGGGATGATGTGGGATATTAGGGGTAGTAGTCCGGCGGCTCTGGTCTTCCTTTCCTGGGCCGGTCCTCATGTGAGCCAGTTTCTTTGTAGCGCTTGATGGTTTTTGCCACTGCACTTGGGGACACTTTCAAAGTTTTCCCAATTTTTCGGACTGACTGACCTTCATTTCTTAAAGTAATGATGGCCACTCGTTTTTCTTTACTCAGCTGCTTTTTTCTTGCCATAATACAAATTCTAAGTCTGTTCAGTAGGACTATCAGCTGTGTATCCACCAGACTTCTGTACAACACAACTGCAGTGTAGCTATACACACATACATCTATATATTATATATATACAGTTACATAAATTACATATATAGCTATATACACGGTCACACACATCTCCACACTTTTGTTGTTGCCGCTGCTCGTGTTTTGGCGCCAGTCTGGACTGTACCATCTCCCGGATGGGGAAGGGGGGATCATCATTCCTCTTCCTTCCGTCGCACAGCTCCTCTCACAGCGCCGCCGGGGTTTCCCGCTCCTCCGTTCTCTCCTGTATCTAGTCTCCGCCATTCCGCCCCTTCCTGGTGGCGGCATCTTCGTCACAGACTGAAGCTCCTCCCCCACCACCACTTGCTCCCGTCCTCGTCGCCTCAGAAGGAGGAGACAGCCGCCATTTTGTCACCTGGCGGGAGACTGAGCGGCGACACCGAATACCGGAGAGCGGTAAACACAGAGGGCCCGGGGCGACACACGGGGCCCGAGTCCGCCTGCAGCCATGTACATCAAACAGGTGGGTCCGGGCTCCGGCCTGCGGCAGTCGGTGCGTCCTCCTAGCCCGAGCTGGGACTTGTAGTCCCTCACACAGGCCACACCACCTGATGAAGCGACTCCTCCCGGCGTGCACTGCGTCCTGGCCTGCTGCATGCTGAGACTTGTAGTCCTGCAGCAGTGCGCCCACTATAAATAGGTGCATGAAACAGGAGCAAAGAAGTTCTGCAGCTTCTGAACGGGACCACAAGCTGAGGGCTCGGTACAGTGTGTTGGTGCAGTCGGCAGCACATTGGTGGCTCAGTGCTTATAACGGTGGCTCAGTGGTCAGCACTGAACTATATATGAGGCAACACATTGGTGACTCGGTACTGTACACTATATGGGGCAGCACATTGATGGCTCAGTGTTATGGTGGCTCAGTGGTCAGCATTGTATTATATGGGGCAGCACATTGGTGACTCTACTTTTAACTGTGGCTCAGTGGTCAGCAATACTGCATGGGCAGCACATTGGTGGCTCAGTGGTCAACACTGTACATAATATGTGACAGCACATTAGTGCCTCAGTGCTTATAACGGTGGCTCAGGTCAGCACTCCTGTATATGAGCAGCACATTGATGGCTCAGTGGTTATAACTGTGGCTCACTGATCAGCACTGTACTATATATGTCGGCGCATTAGTAGCTCAGTGGTTAGCACTGTACTATATGGGGCAACACTGGTGACTATAACTGGCTCAGTGGTCAGCGCTACTATATGGGCAGCACATTGGTGGCTCAGTGGTCAACACTGTACATAATATGTGACAGCACATTAGTGCCTCAGTGCTTATAACGGTGGCTCAGTGGTCAGCACTCCTGTATATGAGCAGCACATAGGTGGCTCAGTGGTTAGCACTGTACTATATGGGGCAACACTGGTGACTATAACTGGCTCAGTGGTCAGCACTACTATATGGGCAGCACATTGATGGCTCACTGATCAGCACTGTACTATATATATGTCAGCGCATTGGTGGCTCAGTGCTTATAACAGTGGCTCAGTGGTCAAGACTGTACTGTATATGGAGCAGCATGGTGGTTAGTGGTTTACTTTAATACTGTGGACTTGGGGGACATCTATAGAGGGGTCTCATGAGGTTCCTGTTATTTCTCCATTTTGGACCTCTGGGTGACTGTAGTGGGGTCTCGTCAGGTTCCTGTCACTTCACTGTTGCAGACCCCCGGGGTGACTCTAGAGGGGTCTCGTCTGATCCCTCTCACTTTATTATTGTGGACCCCTGGGGCAACCATAGAGGGGTCTCGTCTGGATCCTGTTGGTTTCTGTTAGCCCCTGGCATCTACAGTCTGGCCAGCACTTGTCACACAGGATAGTGCAGACACAGCTGTCGGAGTTGTCAGCTGTTCACTGACAGCAAGCAGAGCGCCTGAAAACCAAGGCGTTGAAGCGCACAGCTTGTCGCCCGAAGTTCGGTTTTTGGTGCCACGTTACATGTGCAGCCGATTCTCCAGTTTTTACACCTCTGCAATTGGGTTGTGGATTACGATATAAGCCCTTCCAAAAAAAACAGAACTAAACATTTGGTATTGCTGCATCCATACCAGGTTGTGAGAATATAACATGAAATGTGGTGTAAAGAGAAAAAAATCACAATGTACATTTCCCGGTCTCCGCATCTCTATGAATAAATGGTGTTGGCGTCACTGCTTAGGCTGCTTTCACACATCCGTTATTTTAAATCCGGCACGATGCGGTGAAAATTGTGAAAACCGGATCCGGTTTTTTTCACATAGAATGTAATGATCGCCGCATCGTGCCGGATGGACATGCGGCGCCTCCAGGTTTTGCCGGATACGGCAAACATGCGCCGTCCGGCTTCTGCAAAAAACGTTGGCTGCAAGGTTTTGTTTTTTTTTTGCAGCGCCGGACCGGCTTTTTCAACAGGGCATGCCCGGGCACTGAGTTTTAACCCCACAAGTGCCCGGCGCGCATCTCTCTCACCCCCTCCCCTTCTCTCTCTCCCTCTCTCTCCATACGCTTTATACCTTTCTTTGGCTGGCTGCTCTCTCGTCCCCCGCTGTCTCTCTCTGGCTGCTCTCTCGTCCCCCGCTGTCTCTCTCTGGCTGCTCTCTCGTCCCCCGCTGTCTCTCTCTGGCTGGCTCTCTCGTCCCCCGCTGTCTCTCTCTGGCTGGCTCTCTCGTCCCCCGCTGTCTCTCTCTGGCTGGCTCTCTCGTCCCCCGCTGTCTCTCTCTGGCTGGCTCTCTCGTCCCCCGCTGTCTCTCTCTGGCTGGCTCTCTCGTCCCCCGCTGTCTCTCTCTGGCTGGCTCTCTCGTCCCCCGGTGCTGCGGCTCCTTTAAATGTCCTCCAAGCCGCATCAAGCGCCGCAAGGACATCCGGTGTCACCGCTGCAGGCCGGATCCGGCGGCCCGGCTTTTCGCCGCACGCCGCCGGACCCTTGACACCAGATGTCTGAAAGAGGCCTTATTGGTAAGCGCGGCTCTGTTTTCTTCTCCCAGGTGATCATCCAGGGCTTCCGCAGCTACAGAGATCAGACCATTGTGGACCCTTTTAGTTCGAAGCACAACGTCATTGGTAAGTAATTGAAAGGGGCCATTTACAAGGGCCGATAATCGGGAAGCACGCTCCTCACCGTAACCAACAGGCAGTAGGCTTGATAGTTGGATCGTTCACATCGGCCATCAAGTCATTGTCCACAGCAGCACATCCCCTGTTCGACGGAGCAGTAACAAGCCTGCTGTATGGGAACAGAGTGACAGTGAGGGCCATACTGATCTGTCCAGCTGTGTGAACAGGGCCATAAATGATAACCCAGTGACAGTCGCTGCTCATTTCTGGACAGAAATCATCCAATAGGTCTTAACACCAAGCGCCAGCCTGCCGTACCTTGCAACGTTCGGACCCCTCACTGCTGCTGTGCCATAACTAATGTCTGATTATTCTTTTATTTCAGTGGGAAGAAATGGATCTGGCAAAAGTAACTTTTTCTATGGTGAGTTCTGCCGCCTCTCCTGCAGTTCGCTGTTCACGTTTATTGCACACTGGTTTCTTTCTATTTGTGATACCGTGTGATCACATGATCGTCGGACCCACTGATTTGTGATGTCGCTGCAACGTCTAACGAGCCCTTGGAGCACCTGAAGGTGTTACGCAGAATTCTCTCTCATATGAGCAGGAATTAAATATTTTACACCTGAAAAAAATAATAAAGTATTAAAAGGTGAACCTACTTAATATGGAAATACATTCATTGCTCTCCAACTTTCCAGACCACTGATTGCTCAGTCCAGAATTGTCATTGGCACCACGTGATTTAACCCCTTCATGACCCAGCCTATTTTGACCTTAATGACCTGGCCATTTTTTGCAATTCTGACCAGTGTCCCTTTATGATGTAATAACTCTGGAACGCTTCAACAGATTCTAGCGATTCTGAGATTGTTTTCTCGTGACATGTTGGGCTTCATGATAGTGGTAAATTTAGGTCGATAATTTTTGCGTTTATTTGTCAAAAAAATGGAAATTTGGCGAAAATTTAGCAATTTTCAAATTTTGAATTTTTTTTCTGTTAAACCAGAGAGTTATGTGACACAAAATAGTTACTAAATAACATTTCCCACATGTCTACTTTACATCAGCACAATTTTGGAAACAAAATTTTATTTTTTTGTTAGGAAGTTATAAGGGTTAAAAGTTGACCAGCGATTTCTCATTTTTACAACAAAATTTACAAAACCATTTTTTTTAGGGACCACCTCACATTTGTAGTCACTTTGAGGGGTCCATATGGCAGAAAATACCCAAAAGTGACACCATTCTAAAAATTGCACCCCTCAAGCTACTCAAAACTACATCCAAGAAGATTATTAACCCTTCAGGTGCTTCACAGGATAGTTCAACGTGGAAGGAAAAAAATGGACATTTTAATTTTTTCCAACAAAAATTTTCTTTTAGCATCAATTTTTTTCATTTTCACATGGGTAACAGGATAAAATGGATCCTAAAATTTGTTGGGCAATTTCTCCTGAGTACACAGATACCTCATATGTGGTCATAAACCACTGTTTGGGCGCACGGCAGGGCTCAAGGAGCACATTTGACTTTTTGAATGGAAAATATGCTGGAATATTTAGCGGTTCCCATGTCGCGTTTGGAGAGCCCCTGTGTGCCTAAACATTGAAGCTCCCCCACAAGTGACCCCATTTTGGAAACTAGCCCCCCCCCCCCCCGAGGAACTTATCTAGATGTGTGGTGAGCACTCTGAACCCCCAAGTGCTTCACAGAAGTTTATAACGCAGAACCGTGAAAATAAATATTTTTTTTTACCCTCAAAAAATGATTTTTAGCCCACTATTTTTTTATTTTCACAAGGGTAGCAAGGATAAATTGGACCCCAAAAGTTGTCATGTTTGTCCTGAGTACGCTGGTACCCTATATGTGGGGGGACCACTGTTTGGGCACACATTGGGGCTCGGAAGGGAACTAGTGACGTTTTGAAATGTCGTCTTGATGGAATAGTCTGCAGGCGTCATGTTACGTTTGCAGAGCCCCTGATGTACCTAAACAGTGGAAACCCCCAAAGAAGTGACCCCATTTTGGAAACTAGACCACCCAAGGAACTAATCTAGATGTGTGGTGAGCACTTCGAACCCCCAAGTGCTTCACAGAATGTTATAACGCAGAGCCGTGAAAATAAAAAAAAAATTTCCCACAAACAATTTTTTTTTAGCCCCCAATTTTATTGTGCAATTTTTCCTGAGTACGCTCATACTCCATATGTGGGGGTAAACCACTGTTTGGGCACACGTCGGGGCTCGGAATGGAGGGAGCACTGTTCGACTTTTTGAACGCAAAATTGGCTGGAATGAATGGTGGCGCCATGTCGTGTTTGAAGACCCCGTGATGTGCCTATTCATAGAATCATAGAATCGTAGAGTTGGAAGGGACCTCCTGGGCCATCTGGTCCAACCCCCTGCTCAAAGCAGGATTCGCTAAATCATCCCAGTTAGATGTCTGTCCAGCCTCTGTTTGAAGACTTCCATTGAAGGAGAACTCACCACTTCTCGTAGCAGCCTGTTCCACTCATTGATCACTCTAACTGTCAAAAAGTTTTTTCTAATATCTAATCTGTGTCTCCTCCCATTCAGTTTCATCCCATTGCTTCTAGTCTTTCCTTGTGCAAATGAGAATAAAGTTGATCCTTCTACAATGTGACAGCCCTTTAGATATTTGTAGACAGCTATTAAGTCTCCTCTCAGTCTTCTCTTTTGCAAACTAAACATTCCCAATTCCTGCAACCTTTCCTCATAAGACAGGGTTTGCAGACCGGTCACCATTCTGGTCGCTCTTTTCTGAACTTGCTCCAGTTTGTTGATGTCTTTTTTAAAATGTGGTGCCCAAAATTGGACACAATATTCCAGATGAGGTCTGACCAAAGAGGAGTAGAGGGAAATAATTACTTCACGTGATCTAGACTGTATGCTTCTGTTAATACATCCTAGAATTGCATTTGCCTTTTTTGCTGCTGCCTCACACTGTTGACTCATATTCAGTCTGTGATCTATTAGTATACCCAAGTCTTTTTCACATGTGCTGTTGCTTAGCCCTATTGTTCCCATTCTATATATGCTTTTTTCATTTTTATTGCCCAGATGTAGTACTTTGGAACAATCTGGAATATTGTGTCCAGTTTTGGGCACCACATTTTAAAAAAGACATCAACAAACTGGAGCAAGTTCAGAAAAGAGTGACCAGAATGGTGACCGGTCTGCAAACCCTGTCTTATGAGGAAAGGTTGCAGGATTTGGGAATGTTTAGTTTGCAAAAGAGAAGACTGAGAGGAGACTTAATAGCTGTCTACAAATATCTAAAGGGCTGTCACATTGTAGAAGGATCAACTTTATTCTCATTTGCACAAGGAAAGACTAGAAGCAATGGGATGAAACTGAATGGGAGGAGACACAGATTAGATATTAGAAAAAACTTTTTGACAGAGTGATCTATGAGTGGAACAAGCTGCCACGAGAAGTGGTGAGTTCTCCTTCAATGGATCTCTTCAAACAGAGGCTGGACAGACATCTGACTGGGATGATTTAGCGAATCCTGCTTTGAGCAGGGGGTTGGACCAGATGGCCCAGGAGGTCCCTTCCAACTCTACGATTCTATTCTATTCTGTGATTGGGGGAGGGGGCAGACTATGACAGCGGCGGCCGATCGCCGCCGTTCGGCACCGTCAGTCGGTGTGGGGGGTGTTAAATTAGTGTCTCCAGCCATGGCAGATGCCATTTCACTATCGGCCATGGCTGGATTGTAATATTTCATCAATTTTCATTGATGAAATATTACTATCGCTCTGATAGCTCTGATAGGTTGTTTCACTTTCAATAGCCAATCGTAGGCACGGGGGGCTAAGCCACCCCCCGGGGTGAAGCACAAAGCCTCCTGTCACTGCGGGTCGGGTAACCTTTCAGTGACCCCGGTCACCCGCCCCGCAGGGGGGCTTTGAAGTCATGACACAGCATATGCGTCATCGGTCGGATTGGCACCGACTTTCATGACGCATACGCTGTGTCACAGGTCGGGAAGGGGTTAATAATTTAAGTTTTCAGTTGGCGCTTTCTCCACATGTGGCTGGGGTCGGCTCTGGTTGTGTTACTGACGTGGGACTGGTGTCCGCTCCGGTTGTGTCACTGACGTGGGACTGGGGTCGCTTCCGGGTGGTGTCACTGACGTGCGACTGGGGTCGCTTCCGGGTGGTGTCACTGACGTGCGACTGGGGTCGCTTCCGGTTGGTGTCACTGACGTGCGGCTGGGGTCGCTTCCGGGTGGTGTCACTGACGTGCTTTCTTGTCTTACAGCCATTCAGTTTGTACTCAGTGATGAGTTCAGTCACCTGCGCCCGGAGCAGCGTCTGGCTCTCCTACACGTGAGTAAATCTGATTTCTCTGAGTTTTCGCATCATTGTCTTTGTGTAGGGAACACCATACACATCAGACGGCTGTCTGCATACTCTCACATAGACAGGAGCGCTCGTTCAGCCAGAGATCGTGTTCCCTTTGAGAGAGTCTCTGGCAGACGTGTCTGATCTCCAGTAGAAGTCCTGGATCACGGGGTCCGAAATTTGGCATGCCAGATCAATATTTACTTTGAATTTGAAATTTAACTATTGTTCTCTGTTATCAGCCATTTCAGGCTGTAGTTTTATGCAAGTAGTTGAGTGACGGAAGGTGCGACTGACCTTGTCACCTAACTTCTGCTATGTAACATTCCCAGTCCTTTATTCTATATTTTTGGGAAGAACACATTTCTCTCTCGTCTTTCAGGAGGGAACGGGCCCTCGAGTGATTTCTGCCTTTGTGGAAATCATATTTGACAACTCTGACAACCGTCTGCCGGTGAGAAATTACACATGTACTGCATATATATTGCCTGTCTACCGCTCTCCCAGGGTGAAATTCTTTCATTAATTGCAATTTATCTTTTACTAGATTGATAAGGAGGAGGTTTCCCTTCGAAGAGTTATTGGGGCCAAAAAGGATCAGTATTTCCTAGACAAGAAAATGGTGACGTAAGTGTTGACTGCGAAACGCACCGTAAGTCGTAGACAGAGCAGTCATGTTAAGTCCACGCTGCTAAGTAAAATAGAAAAGAGATTATTGTGCGGCCTGCTGCTCTATATACCTTGGCATGCACCCTAACATTACTTTACATTAAAAGACTTGCTCACGTAAAGCAGTTTCTAAGTGGCGAAAATGCCATAAAATAACTCCTGATAGTTGCCACTATGGTGGCCCTTGCCGATCTCTGTTTTCTTGATTGGCCTTGTGCCGTACACCTGTGTCAGCGGGGTCCACCAGAGAGGTACCAGATTTATTGGGTGAGTATGAGGATTAGGGAGACCAGAAGCAAAGATTTATAGAATTCAGAGCTTGTAAATAACAGCAGAAACTTCTTAGAGGCTTGTTGTAATTATAATTCATGTATATTTTGTTATTCTAGTAAGAATGATGTAATGAATCTGCTGGAAAGTGCTGGATTTTCTCGCAGCAATCCATATTATATCGTAAAACAGGGCAAGGTATGGTCGGTCTATGTAATGACATATAACACGTACGAAGCATAAATTGTGCCCTATTGCTACGTATGCAAATACACTGACGTTTATTTAATCTTTATAAATCCTACATTTTTGCTCACAGATTAACCAAATGGCCACTGCCCCAGATTCCCAAAGGTTGAAACTGCTCCGCGAAGTGGCAGGGACCAGGGTTTACGATGAGCGGAAGGAAGAAAGTATCTCCCTAATGAAGGAAACTGGTAAGTGATGTTTCTCTGCTCAGTCTTGTGTCTGTGGACAGTGATTGCTGCTCCGTTACATTTTCTGGTTCCTTTCAGAGGGTAAACGAGAGAAGATTAACGAGCTTCTGAAGTACATTGAGGAGAGGCTGCACACTCTGGAGGAGGAGAAGGAAGAGCTGGCACAGTACCAGAAGTGGGACAAGATGAGGAGAGCCCTGGAGTACACCATCTACAACCAGGAGCTGAATGAGACCCGTGCCAAGTTGGATGAGGCAAGTGTCCAGCCTTCCCATGTCTGGCTGCTGAAATCTGTGGAAGATGGGACATGATCTAATTTTAGGATGTCCCCAAGTCGGGAACAAGACTCATCAAGCTGCATAATCCCGATCATCATTTTTTGGTAGCAACTAACATTGTTTTCTTTTTTTTTTTTTTTTAATTTAGCTTTCATCAAAAAGAGAGACAAATGGTGAAAAATCAAGACAGCTGAGAGATGCCCAACAGGATGCCAGGGATAAAATGGAGGTGAGCAGCATTAACCAGTTCTGTGATTGCTGATATATGCTTTGATGAATATTTCCTTATTTCCGCCACCCCAGTATGATCCTTCCCCTTGATTGACGGACTGATGGCTGCGCCTGTGCACTCACTCCAAGCTTTATAACCTATGGTAGAACTCAATATTACTGCCACAGGAGTAAGAAAAAGTAAAAGATGTATATGAATTGTCCATTAAATTTTATGTCTTTTTATTTTTCTTTGCCTCCTTTCTATAGGATATTGAGCGTCAAGTGCGAGAACTAAAATCAAAGATCTCTGCAATGAAAGAAGAGAAGGAGCAGCTGAGCTCCGAAAGACAAGAGCAGATAAAGCAAAGGACCAAACTGGAGCTAAAAGCCAAGGACTTGCAGGATGAACTGGCGGGGAACAGCGAGCAGAGGGTAAGTGTGCAGCAAACATAGGGGTAGGCTGTGTGGATCTAGTGCCTTGTGTGACAATGTGGTCCCTTAAGGGAGGGCTGCGCAAGGGCTCATAAACTAATAGGGCATTGAGTAACATGAACTTTTTCTTCATTTCAGAAACGTCTTTTGAAAGAAAGGCAAAAACTACTGGAGAAGATTGAGGAAAAACAGAAAGAGCTAGCGGAGACCGAGCCCAAGTTTACCAGTGTTAAACAAAAAGAAGAAAGTGGCATTGCAAGGTTTGTATGAATAGCGGCAGTAAAGCTGAAAATGGCAAGGCCTATAACGTCTCTGCAGATCACTACAGTAATATCCATATACGTTATTGAATGTAAAAGCAATTTGATGATGAGGTTTCCCAAGAAATGTCACCCATCCCTAGAGCGAATGGGAGTCTATGGAGCCCTATCTGGGTGAAGGTCGGGGTCTATGACGCTGCCATATAATGTTGAGCGCTGCACTCTGGTCTAGCAGTCATTTTGGAGCAGCTCTAGGTATCTCCGTTTCTGGATCACTGTGGGTCCTTGCAGTCAGCCCCCCCCAAGTGATCAAAGGATAACTTACAATTTAGAGAAATACCCTTTAATTACTGAAGAGCACATTAATTACACGGATCTCTGTTACTAATATCAAAGTAGAAAGTCTAAATTGCACGATTTCTGTTTGCCTGTGATGTGATACAATTGTTCGTGCTTTAATCAGTTCGATACATCTTTTCTGACATTTTTGCTTAAGTGTTTTTGGTTTTTTTTAATTCCCATTTAGATTGGCACAAGCCACCCAGGAGAGAACGGATCTGTATGCCAAGCAAGGCCGTGGCAGCCAATTTACGTCTAAAGAAGAAAGAGACAAGTGGATTAAAAAGGAACTGAAGTCGCTAGACCAAGCCATAAATGACAAGAAAAGGCAGATTGCTGCCATACACAAAGATCTGGAAGACACCGAGGCAAATAAGGAGAAAAATCTTGAACAGTACACGGTACATACATTTTCTGATACGTGAATTTATAATGGGGATATGAACTAAAGAAGAAATAATAGGGAGATTTAAAAGGGGCTTGTCAGGAGTGTGTCATGTGACACTACAAGATCTCAGCAACACTGGATTTACATCAATTATAAACCCAATATGCATAATCCTGCTCCATTACAAGATTATCACAGAAAGTCCCTGACGCACAGGTGGAAATGAGGTGCATAATCGCGTATGTATTCACGTTCGTGATTGTTTTGGATTTTTAGAAATTGGATCAAGATCTTAACGAAGTTAAAACTCGAGTGGAAGAACTTGATAAGAAGTATTATGAAGTGAAAAACAAGAAGGACGAGTTACAGAGTGAAAGAAAGTAAGGACCCCAGAGCTGGAGTAATAATGTATTCGTTTCACATGTTGTGTATATACAGTAAAAAGTGTTTTGTCTCGTACGATCAATCTCTGGGGTATGCGCAGACAAAGTGTACAATTTATCTCAGCATCTTTTAATAGCTTTTGGTTGCCTTTTTCTAATGTTAGCAGTTATTGTAAAGTAAGAATTTTACCTGAAAAGCATCCACTCTCCAAAATCTCTGTGTGCTATCATTATGGCATCAGTGACTATATCTTAAAAGGGGTTGTCCGATGTCACAATATATGATGACCTATCTCGTTTTAGCCATTTTCTGTACCTGGTAGTGGCCACTACACATTGAGTATATTCGTGCAGTGCTGATCCTTTCCAAATGTTAAAACATCCATTTTACCCAGAGCAAAATAGAAAGTGATCTGTGGTGTTGTCGTGTGTCCGACCACACACCCCGATCTGTGGCTGATGACCTATACTGAGAATATGTCTCCAAAATGTTACAACAAGGCATCCCCTTTAAACTTGAGGTAGAGAATTTGGGTTTGATACAGTTTTTTGTTTCTTCCAGTTACTTGTGGCGAGAAGAGAATGCTGAGCAACAGGCACTTGCTGCTAAGCGAGAGGATCTGGAAAAAAAACAGCAACTACTTCGCGCCGCAACAGGAAAGGTGAGAACCGGTATTCTGGTATTACAGCAACGTTGTATGGTCGCATTTTGGAATCCCCTGCAGTACTACCAGAACAAACCTGGATCACAAAATTGCTTCCTGTCAATTTATATTCAGAAGCACAGCCCAGGATTGTGGCAGTATGGTGACTGAACGTCACTGAAAAAATAATTGTGAGTATCTTCAAGTTTCCAGTTCTGATGGTCACGTTTCTGTGTCTTGCAGGCCATATTGAATGGCATCGATAGCATTAATAAGGTACTTGAGCACTTCAGAAGGAAAGGCATCAACCAGCACGTCATTAACGGCTATCACGGCATTGTCATGAATAACTTTGACTGCGAGCCAGCTTTCTACACTTGTGTGGAGGTCACTGCCGGAAATAGGTAACATCTCACAAATAAAACTGCATATTATGTCACTACTTCATCTGTATGCTGAGAACGAGTTGGGAAAAATGTGAAAAGGCTTTGAATTATTTGACATTGTGTCCCTGCAATATATAGTAATCTTCTGTCTGCTTTCCACAGGCTTTTCTATCATATTGTGGATTCGGATGAAGTCAGCACCAAAATCTTGATGGAGTTTAACAAGATGAACCTTCCTGGAGAAGTAACTTTCCTTCCTCTGAACAAGCTGGATGTGAGAGATACAGCATATCCCGAGACTAATGTAAGACCTGTTCTACTAATATAAGGTCTAGATATCTTCTCTGCGACATATGCTGCCGAGCAATAATACAGTGTATCCTGGATCGGTGCTTCATAAACCCTGACGCAGGCGGTACGGCCATGTTCACAAGAGTGGTTATGAGCCTCACATCCGGCATCGCTCGTGCTGATGTGATGGGTAGTTCATGAGCCAAATGTAAATTCAGCAGAATATTACATTTTGGCATGATTTCCACCAAAGTTGGCGAGAGCCAAGCCTTACAATGGCCTCTGCAGAGGCAAAAGGGAAAAAAAAGCTTAAGAAGCCCTGTCCTATATATCGTACACTGAGAGGTGATCGTACATTGTATACTGGATTATTAGATTTCAGATACAAACCAGACAGGCCTAAATGCATCTGCACTAATACAGGGTGCAGCGGACCCAAGTAAAATGGCAGCTGCACAGGTGCATAAATACCAATTGAAACAGCCAGCCTACAATCAGGGATTGGCCGTGTGGTACACCAGAGCAGAAGAAACAATCCGCATGTGGCAATGTTCACACAGGGAATGCAGGGCTTCTGGTTCACAACCTCTTAGTAACACCATATAGGGGGGCTGCCCAGTGCCAACTAGAATGCATCCCGTGTGAACAGAGGCCACAAGTTTGCAGAACCATTTGGGCCCAACTGCACCCTGAAAGAAATATAAAAAGTGCCCAAAAAACATATCAATATATGTAAGGTATTAGTTGATATTAAGGCCTTAATACGGAAGCTGGCAAACTGCGTCAAAGTTCCTTACACTTGCCAGTCCTACTCTAACATGAAAACCTCAAAAAGAGGAAAAAATCCTCCAAAAAATTCAGATACAAACCAGACAGGCCTAAATGCATCTGCACTAATACAGGGTGCAGCGGACCCAAGTAAAATTGCAGCTGCACAGGTGCATAAATACCAAATGACACAGCCAGCCTGCAATCAGGGATTGGCCGTGTGAGGTTTTCATGGATTACTAGATTTGTAGGACCCTGGTTCTGTGGCCACATCCATATGCCATGGCAAGCTGGACGGGAGACATTTCCTGCTGCTCATTTGATTGGTGTGCTGTCACGTGCACCACGCCACAGTGATGACATCATGCTAGTGAAAAGTGGACCTGGAGATGCCAGCAGGTAGGAAGTTCACATCTCTCCCATCAGGCGGCCATAGAATAATGTAGCTGCAGGACCAGGGTCTTGTGAATCGATTTGCTCATGTAAATGGGTTACACAGTTATCCGGCTACACAAATCTAAACCTAGTGGATTAAAAGTTGTAGTTTTGGTCAAATAATTAATTTTACCATATAATGCACTTTAAAATAGGAAAATTAAAAAAAAAGTGCGATGAATTGATACGGAAAATACAATTCTGCATGTGTGTTACTTCTACATAACTTAATTTTTTGGGGAATAACCCTTTAAGTGCTGGGGACTGAACATACGGAAAATATCAGCTATAATCGGTTGTGAATATTTAGGACGTACCAGTATGATTGTGGGATGGTTTGTTCAGGGGAAAAGACTTAAATGTTTGATATGTTGCCTTTTTTGTAGGATGCTATTCCAATGATTAGCAAATTAAGGTACAACCATCGGTTTGATAAAGCTTTCAAGCATGTTTTTGGAAAGACTCTTATCTGTCGCAGCATGGAGGTGTCCACCCAGCTGGCCCGGGCATTCACAATGGATTGCATCACTCTGGAAGGTAGGTACATTCTCATATTTGGACGTTTAGGGCCCGGGCTGCGCCCTCTTGCCAGCTTCTGTCCGTACAGCAGTTTAACATTTTGACTTGTAACCTTATAGATTTAATTTGTTCTTGGAGGCAATCCTACATAAATAGGGATTCCTAGCAATGCTAAATGGGATTAGGTGATCAGATTTCTGCTTTTTATACAGCAGCTGCTGGTGAGGACACGAAAAGATCTCATCAGCAGTATCCTTCATCTAAAGACTGTAATTAGCATGACGAAGCTTCCTAATAAACAGTCCGTTCACACGGGGTTTTTCTGTGTTTGATAAATGCTGCTCGAGTAGCAATCGCTCCATGTATAGGCTTCATTATCAGATTGACAAAGGCAGAAGCTGCACAGTGGGTCTGGCTGATGTGTGTTGTGTATGGATGACGTCCCAACACTTATCCAATGGAAGTTGTTGGGGCAATGAAGGATCTGGGATGTCGAATTGTACTGATAGGAGGCCATGCGAAGGGTCTGGCAGCGGCTTATGGCTACTGAGCTGTCTAAAGTATATAACCAAATTCAGACTCTTGATTCTATGCACTTTGTTTTTTTTAACATTTTAGTTTCTCCTATGCTGCATTTGGGACACAGGACCTTGGGTGTTATGCTGCTGTCACTAGGAGGCTGACACTAAGAAAAACAGTTCATGCTTGATGTCTGTAGGAGGCATTTTTTTAAATTTTATATTCTTATTCCTTTTTCATTAATTACAAGGCGACAGATCCCTTCAGGGTTCCGATCTCTCCAAACCAACAACAGGCGAGAACGTGGAGTGTCACCTTAAGGTACCCCCTCCTGCACCGTTGAAAGGCATTCCTAGTCTCTCTTCAGGGGTGACGAGTCCCTTCAGGGCACCGATCTCCCCACACTAACAACAGACAGGAACAAGGAGTGTTGCCTCCATGCACCCCCCCTCTGCAGCCAGGCTCATTGCAGCTGGACAAACAGCCCTGTTCTATCCTGGGGGGGAGTGAACCCCTAGGATGTCCTGAGGCAATTATGGCATCCGTGCAGCCCCCACTGAATCACCACTGACAAATGGCGGCGATGAAAGGAGGCGGACGATCCCTCTCCACCTCGCGGACAACGGGATGGTGGATGGAGGGTCCCATGTACCGTCCATATTGCAGCACCTGCAGGCAAAGCACTTTATCCTCCGGATCTCTGTGGGCCTGAAATGCAACATCGTCCATGCTGAAGCAGTCCCCCCTAGCACTTCCGTGCCGGGACGCGCGCCGCCGGTAAGAGGTTACACATCAGCGGCGGGTCCCTACAGCAGGATTCTCTGCGCCCCCCATGGCTTCCCCCTTCCCCGGGAATCGCTCCTGCTGGCCGCAGAAATTTAGGCCCCAGCTTGGGCCTATTCACGGAGCACGTAGCGCCCCCCGGCCCCCGAACTTCCGCCTCTGGGAAGCATCCTCAATCGTGGCACCAAGCAGATACCAGGGCATTTTTAAAGGGACACAACGGATCTGCAGCACTCACTGGAAACATCCTGGGTAAGAGCCCTGACCCTGCAGGAGACATCAGCCCACATTGGCCCTTCCCTGCAGTTTCATTACAGCCCTATTGGAGGATATTAACAGCATAAGAAGTCAGGGGGCATACTGTGGTGCATTATTTCACTCCCTAAAAGGGTATCAAGGTACATATGATGTATTTCACTTTATGTACTACCTGCCAGACTTTGATACCGCAGGGACATAATATCCCACCCTGCAGGGACTGTGATTCCCGCGTGCGCTCAGGAGCCCTCCGCCACTACCAAACCAAGGGTACATAGCCCCCCTGAGCGGGCTTCGTCGCTGTCATACTGGCAAAGAGATACAGTCCCTCTATCGGCCAGGGCCTTTGCCAGAGTGTCTCGGAGGATTCCCCCACCTCACATTAGAGGGGCGACGGATCCGTTAAGGGCTCCGCTCTCCTCAAACCTACAACAGACAGGAACGCGGAGTGTCATCTCCACGTACCCGCCTCCTGCATCGTTTTTTTGTTATGGGCATGCCGTGATATTTCAGGGCGACAGGTCCCTTCAGGGTAACCGATGGGAACACGGAGTGTCGCCTCAACGTACCCCTTCTGCATCAAGGCTACCACCCTTCCCCCCCCCCCCCCCCCCCTCCTGCGCTGGACCGACAGCCTGACCCATCTTTGGGCAGTTAGTCCTTTGGATGTCCAGAGGCATTTACCATGTCCAGGCAGCCCCCTCCTCATCGACCCGATGAACGGCGGCGATGGCAGGAAGACGGACGATTCTTCTCCCCTCCTCTGACCTAGGAGTGGGTAGACGGAAGGCAAGGACATAGTTCGCCAACTCAGAGAGCAACCAGACATACGCTTCGGAAGTCAGAAGCCTATAGACGCGAAAAACCCCTTTCTCCGGATTGTGGAAGAAATGGGAAGAATCCCCTCCCGTTGATCTGCCTGCTTCCCGCTTGGCCTCGAAAACCCTTCGGTCCTTACCAGAGGGTTCCTCATTAAAGACTCCACGGACCGGCAGATAGAGAACCTGATCCGTTCTGTTCTTCGAGGATTCGGGCTTAGCACTCTCCCCCCTCTTTTGCCGCTGTGCGGGTAGCTAAAGTTGTGGTCTCTTGGGCTGATACTCTGAGCAGGACCATACAGGACAGTGACCTTCCTCTGGAAGCAGCAGAACTAGCCACTCTGTTCTCTGCCGGAGAATATTTGTTACACGCAGTCCTACACTCGGCTCTGTGCTGCGCTTACAGCCGCAACTACCATCCACATCTGACGGACACTGTGACTCAGGATGGGAAGCAGACTCTGCGTCCAAAAATTCTTTGACATCTCTGTTCTACCTGAGCGGGCGTTTATTCGTCAAGAAACCGCATCAGCTTATCTATGATGCCACAGGAGAAAAAATGAAATTCCTCCCCAGCAAAGGACTAGGCATCCTTTTCGTCGTCAACAACAGGCACATTTTCCGGATCTTTCATTGGTGGACGTCTACTCTTCTTTCGTCATATCTGGCTCTCCATCCTTCACGGCGAATGGGTCAGTCACCTGGTGAACTCCGGATACAAGACAGAGCTTCCCAACCTCCAAGACGGTTCTTCCCTTATCGTCCCCCCAAAACAGCTGCACAAGCTCGACCTTCCTACCAAGCCATCACTGTTACGCCAAGACAGGGTCATCATTCTGGTCCCAGAAAGCGAGAAGTGTCTAGGAGGTCTACTCGAACTTATTTGTGCTGAAGACAAACTGAACGGTACGGCCCATCCTGGACCTGAAGTTACTCACCAAGCTCGTCGGGATCCTTCAGGATGGAGTACCTCGGCTCTTATCAATTCAATGTAGAAGGGGGAGTCCCTAGCATCCATTGACATACGGGATGCCTACCTTCATATCCCGCTTTTTCCGAATCCCCAAAGGTTCCCGCGCTTCGCCGTCTGAGAGGAACATTTCCATTTTATGGCTTTGCCCTTCGGCCTCGCCACCTCTCCCAGGGCGTTCACAAAGGGTCATGGTGGTTGTCATGTCCGTTCTGCACTCTCGGGGCTTGGTCGTTATGTCATACCTAGACGACCTCCTGATCAAGGGGCCATCTTTCCCACCCTGCGCGCAGGCCTCCGTATCTTTTTGGACACATTTTGTTGCATGGGTTGGCTGAAAAACTTAAACACATCTTCCCCGATCCCGGATCAGCGGATATCTCTTTCAGGAATGACCCTGCACTCCTCCCGAAGGCTGGTATTTTTCCCTCGAGACACTGTCATTACCCTTCATCAGGGTGCTCAGGCACTTTGTGGCCCATTTCCCCACTGTCTGCCTGGGACAGGAATCCATTCTCTCACGACCGTCTATGCCACTCGTCTCAGCGGGTCAAGCGGGCGTTCAGGTGGTGGACATTACGGTCTTCCCTTACCCAGGGAAATTCTCTCCTCCCCCCCCCCCCAGTGCGATAGCCGATGGTCTCCAACGACGCCAGTCTTCTGGGCAGGGGGGGCTGTATTTCATCACCACACAGCCCAGGGGCGCTGGCCATTTCGGGAGTCGCCTCTTTCGTTCAAAGTCTTGGCGATCTGGGCGATTCTGTTGTCTCTGCGGTGGTTCCATCAACTCTTAGCTGTTTGATGATCTATATACGGATGGGACAAAGGGGGAATCTGCAGCGGGGCAGCAATGCTTGAGGTGGAACACATTCTCTGCAGGCCCGAGATGTCACACTTACTCATCTCAGTGGTTCACTTCCCGGGCATAGAAAACTGGGCGGCAGATTTCCTCAGCCGTCAAGGTCTTGCCTCGGGAGAGTGGTCATTTCATTCGGAGGTATTCCAACAGATTTGTCATCGCAGGGGGACTCCGGATGTGGACCTCAGGGCGTCCAGGCTAAACGCCAAAGTACCCAGGCTCATAGCTGGTCCTGGGATCCAGAAGTCAATTTTGTCTTCCGTTACTTCCGAGGGTTATCAAGAAGATCAAAGTGGAAGGGATTCCCGTGGTCTTTATCTCTCTCTTGACTAGCCTCGCCAGGTGTGGTACAGCTCATCGTCATCGTTCCCTGGCGGTTACTGGATCTACCAGATTTGTTATCCCAGGGCCCGATTTGCCATCAGAACCCAAGGGCTCTGCGCTTGGGTCCTAACCCAAGTTGGTTTCTCCCGAGAAGTGGTTTTCCTCTATGTTTCGCGTTCGGAAACCTGCTTCTGGATGCATTCATCACCACACCTGAAAAGCGTTTTCGCATTGTGCAGGGATCGCAGTCTTTCTCCTCTTGCCTTCTCCCTTCCGACTGTCTTGCAGTTCCTTCACACTGGGCTGGTCTCAGGCCTAGAGCTTAGTTCTCTCAAAGAACAGATCTCTGCCTTATCGGTCTTGTTTCAGCATCGGATTGCTTCTAAGCTGCAGGTTAAGACTTCCATTCAGGGGGTCTACCACGTGGTACCCCCCTATATAGGGCCTTTGGACGGCTGGGGCCAGAACTTGGTCCTTGGCGTTCCGTAGGAGGTCCCGTTTGAGTCACCGCAGGACATTCTTACTGGTTGCAGTAACTTCGATCAGGCGATTATTGGAGCTAGCCGCTCTTTCCTGTCGAGCTCTTTTTCCCTTTTGTTCACCAGGACAAGGTGGTTCTCCAACCGTCCCCGTCCCTTTTCTCGTTCGCCTTATTGGGGGACACAGAGACCATGGGTGTATGCTGCTGCCACTAGGAGGCTGACACTATGCACAAAAAAAGGTTAGCCCCTCCTCCGCCGTATACACCCCACCGACCGGCAGGAAGTTCCTCAGTTTAGCTTAGTGTCAGTAGGAGGTGGACACGGGTCTTTGATTAGACCCATATCTACCTCGATGTGCGTCGTTTCTTTTCAGGTTTTTCCGGAGGGATACAGTGTGAATAGTCACATCTGTAGTCCCACAAAGAGACTATGAGTACGGCGTGTACTGCCACCCCGTATCCTCATAAGTCTACAGCAGGACCAAGACCCCTAACATGGATGTGGCGTTCCAGATGGTCCTCGCTCCCCGTCTCCCACCCACTCGCCTACCAGAGCCGGTCGGTCGGTTGAGGCGCAGGATACTCTCCTTGAAACAGTACGCTGGCTGAAACGGATCAGGAGGGTAAGTATGAGACCTGAGTCCCATTCTCCCCTGCCAGGCCACTCCATGGATTCTTCGGCAGCGGTCGCCTCCGCGCCGCCCTGTGCTGACAGGCGGCCGCCTCTTCTAATCCAGGCCCCGGCTTCATCTGGGGCCTTGTCCGGCGTCGCGGCCACGCCCCCCGCCTCCATTCTCGGGCGGGCTTCCCTCCCGCCCGCTCTAAGCCCGCCCACGGCCTTCTCCCCTCAGGTTGAGCGTCCCGGAGGCGGCGCCGTCCCTCCCACCCTACCATCTTAGCGGGCGGCACCATTTTTATCATCGGCGCCTAGCCCCGCCTACCTCCCTCCTCTGCATCTGCAGGAAAGCGCGCGCTTCCTGCTCGGCTCCTCTCTGGCTGCCGCCATTTTCGCAGCCTGTCAGCCGGACGCTGTTCCCTCAGCCGTGCCCCTGCAAGCCGGAAGAACCGTGCATCTCCATTTATTGGAAGCTGCGATAGGACACCGGACCGTGAGTAGCTCTGCATACTGCAGACTGACACCCTCCTCTGCCTCCTGTCCCCCAACCTTCCGGCAAGGCTTCAGTGACTGTCCGTCAGTATGTCTAATTCTAAGTCTGACCGCGCTCGTCCCCCTGCCTCCTCTGGCACCTTAGTCAAGTACTTTGCCTGCTCGTCCTGCAATCGCAAACTTCCCTCAGGTCAGTCCACTCCCCTCTGCCTGGACTGTAGCAATCCAATCCAGCCCGACGCCGCTCAGGAGCCATCCATAGCGCCAGTGGTGAGTGAGCCCCCCATGCCGGGCTGGGCCTCCTCTCTATCACACTCAGTCCCTAGTAGCCGTTCTGGACAAGTTGCCCTTGGGAGCTTCGGCGGGACCCAGCACGTCTCAGGACGTCCCATCTGAGCCAGCCAGCGGCAGTCGCAAGAGGCCCAGGCAGGACCTCCAGGTGGAGTCCTCCCCTCGTCCTACCTCACCCCATAGTCCCCAGCAGTCTCCCTCTCGGGCCTCCTCTCCCGAGTCAGGCGAAGCGCTTTCGGAATCGGAAGGGGTCTTAGAGCTGGATTCGGACCAGGATGCGAACATGAAGGTTACGGTGCAAAACCTCATTGCCGCGATTCACCATACCTTCGACATCGCTGACGCCCCTGCGAAATCCTCAGATCAGGAGGTTTCGTTCAGACGGGCGGAAACACCATCCAGGGTGTTTCCCTTCCATTCTGAGTTTGGAAAGATTTTTACAAAGGAGAGAGAAGATCCGACCAGACGCTTTCAAAGAGGAAAGCGTCTCGGCGTGCTGTACCCGTTTGCTAAAGAGCTCACGGACAACTGGGCCGCTTCTCCCTCGGTGGACCCTCCCGTGTCCAGACTTTCTAATAATACGGTCCTTCCGCTGTCAGGTGTGGCGTCTCTAAAAGATTCTAATGATAGGATCATAGAATCTCTAGCAAAATCTGCCTTCGAAGCGGCATCAGCAGCGGTATGTCCAGTCTTTGCTTCTTCTTGGGCAGCAAAGGCCATATCCACTTGGGCAGACGACCTTCGGCAGGGCATTCTGGATAAGGCACGACCAGAGCATTTGGCCGATCTGGCCAATCAGATTTCCCATGCGGGGGATTATCTGCTTTCTGCCTCCTTGGATGCCGCATCTTGCGCAGTTCAGGTGTCAAGTAACATCGTGGCAATCCGACGTACAATTTGGCTCAAGGCCTGGCAGGCGGACTTGTCCTCTAAAAAGTCTCTGACCAATCTGCCTTTTCAGGGAGTGCGTCTCTTCGGATCACAATTGGATCAGATTATTAAGGACGCTACCGGAGGTACGAGTTCTCTTCTCCCCTCCAAGCCTCGCAGACCTCCTCCAAGGCGTCAGTTTCGTCCCTTTCGGACTTTCCGCCGTTTCAATACGGCGGAAAACCCTTCCAACCAGCAACGGCCACAGGCACGTCAGGAAAGAAAGAAGGTTTCCTTCAGGCCCACTCCGTCCTGGCGGTCCCACTCTTCCCAGGGAAGACCGTCCAGATCTAGATCTGGACGGTCTACATCCGCATGACTACCATCGGTCTCCCGTGGGTCCCTTCCAATTGGGAGGTCGACTTCCTTTCTTCAGCGACGTCTGGCTCGCCTCAGTAGAGGACGCTTGGGTCAGAGAGGTTGTATCAACAGGATACAAAATAGAGTTCATTTCTCTTCCACGGGATCGCTTCTTCCAATCCCGTCCGCCGAGGGATCCGGCCTTGGTCCCGGGGTTCGGTTCGGCCATCGCCTCTCTTCTCAGTTCCGGAGTGATTGTGCCCTTTCCCGAATCGGAACGCTTCACAGGGTTTTATTCAAACCTGTTTGTGGTGCCGAAAAAGGACGGGGCAGTTCGGCCCATCTTGGATCTCAAGTTACTCAACAAGAGAGTTCGCCTTCGCCACTTCCGGATGGAGTCAGTACGCTCGGTAATTGCTTCCATGGAGGAGCAGGAATTCATGGGTTCCATAGACATCCAAGATGCCTATCTACATGTGCCCATATTTCCCGGACATCAGAAGTTCCTGCGGTTTGCGATTCACCACGAACATTACCAGTTCGTCGCGCTTCCTTTCGGGCTCGCCACCGCTCCCAGAGTCTTCACGAAGATTATGGCGGCGTTGATGGCCTTGTTGAGGATCAGAGGTCTCGTTCTTTTTCCGTACCTCGACGATATCCTGATCAAGGCTCCCTCCTTTCAACAGGCCCGCCTAAGTGTGGCGATCGTTCTAGACACCCTGTCCAGTTTTGGGTGGATCGTCAACCAGAAAAAGTCCTGTCTGGTCCCTACTCAACGCCTTGTGTTTCTGGGCCTTCTGTTCGACACTCGTCGGTCAAGGGTATTTCTCCCACAAGACAAGATCCTTTCCCTGCAGCAGGGCGTGCGATCATTACAGATCACATGATTTCCATCCCTCAGGACAGCCATGAGGGTCCTGGGGAAGATGGTGGCGGCGATAGAGGCAGTTCCCTTTGCCCAATTTCACGCCAGGCCACTCCAGCAGGCCATTTTGTCCAGGTGGAACAGGTCGGCTCTGTCTCTGGATCGTCCGGTTCGCCTTTCATGCCGGATCAAGCGGTCTCTCAACTGGTGGTTGACGTCTCCCCTCATTCTCTTGGGGCGGTCTTTTCTTCCCGTTCACTGGCAGATTGTCACTACGGACGCCAGCCTCATCGGCTGGGGTGCAGTGTTCCGCAATCACACTGTTTAGGGTCGATGGTCGACTCAGGAATCAGCTCTGCAGATCAATGTCCTAGAGATACGAGCGATCCATCTAGCTCTCGTCCACTGGGAAAGGCGCCTCAAGGGCCTGCCTGTCAGGATTCAGACAGACAATGCCACAGTGGTGGCGTATATCAACCGCCAAGGGGGGACACGGAGTGTCTCAGCTCTGGCGGAAGTGTCCAGAATTCTTCAAGGGGCAGAGACCTTTGTTCCAACGATTTCCGTGATTCACATTCCCGGCGTGGACAACTGGGCCGCCGATTTCCTCAGCCGCGAGGGTCTCGCGGCAGGGGAATGGTCCCTACATCCGGAGGTGTTTCATCTGCTCTGCCGTCGGTGGGGAACTCCGGATGTAGACCTCATGGCATCTCGCCTCAACAGGAAAGTCCCACAATTCGTGTCCAGGTCTCCGGACCCTCTGGCAGTGGGCGCCGACGCTCTGGCCGTCCCTTGGTCACAGTTCGAGCTCCCCTACCTGTTCCCTCCTCTGCCTCTTCTTCCCAAGTTGTTGAAGAAAATCAAAGCAGAGGGGATTCCAGTCATCCTCATCGCCCCGAATTGGCCCAGAAGGTCTTGGTTCGCGGACATTGTCAACCTTCTCGCGGACGCCCCCTGGAAGCTTCCCGACAGGGCAGATCTGCTGTCTCAAGGCCCGATTTGCCACCCCAATTCTCGGTCGCTCAATTTAACGGCGTGGCTGTTGAGACCGAGGTTTTGAGATGGGCAGGATTCTCTGATCGGGTAATTCATACCATGATCCGCGCCAGAAAGCCTTCTTCGAAGATCTATTACCGTACTTGGAAAGCCTACTTCTCCTGGTGTGAGACCAATGACATCGCGCCCTTGGTTTTTTCGCTCCCTTCTATTCTGGCGTTTCTGCAGGCAGGGCTGGATGCGGGGCTTGCTCTCAGTTCCTTGAAGGGTCAAGTTTCGGCACTGTCCATTTTATTTCAGAAAACGCTGGCCTCCCGGCCCCAGGTCAAAACCTTCCTCCAGGGTGTGGCTCACACGGTTCCGCCGTACCGAGCGCCCGTAGATCCTTGGGATCTTAATTTGGTTCTTCAGGTTCTGCAGGGTCCTCCTTTTGAACCTCTCAGGGACGTTTCCCTTTCCCTCCTTTCTTGGAAAGTCGCCTTTCTGGTGGCCATTACCTCCATCCGGCGTGTGTCGGAATTAGCAGCACTTTCTTGCCGCTCTCCTTTTTTGGTCCTTCATCAGGACAAGGTAGTTCTGCGGCCTCCGCCCTCTTTTCTTCCGAAGGTGGTATCTTCGTTTCACCTCAATGAGGACATTGTTCTGCCATCCTTCTGCCCGAGCCCAGCTCACCCTCGGGAGTGGTCCTTGAACAAGCTGGACCTAGTCAGGGCATTGAGAGTCTATCTAGCCCGGACGACTTCCTTGCGGAAGTCAGACTCTCTGTTCATCATTCCTGACGGGGCGAGGAAAGGTCACCCAGCCTCAAAGGCCACTATTCTCATTTGCACAAGGAAAGACTAGAAGCAATGGGATGAAACTGAATGGGAGGAGACACAGATTAGATATTAGAAAAAACTTCTTGACAGAGTGATCAATGAGTGGAACAGGCTGCCACGAGAAGTGGTGAGTTCTCCTTCAATGGAAGTCTTCGAACAGAGGCTGGACAGGCATCTGACTGGGATGATTTAGCGAATCCTGCTTTGAGCAGGGGGTTGGACCAGATGGCCCAGGAGGTCCCTTCCAACTCTACGATTTCTATGATTCTATGCGCTCTGGATCAGATCGGCAATTTTGGAGGCATACCGGGTCAAGCATCGAGTGGCCCCTCCAGGGGTCAGAGCGCACTCTACCCGGGCGATGGGTGCCTCCTGGGCGGTGCACCACAGAGCTTCCGCGCTGCAGCTTTGCAAGGCTGCAACGTGGTCATCGGTTCACACCTTTGTGAAATTCTACAGGGTCCACACCTACGCTTCGGAGGACGCCAGCCTAGGTAGAAGGATTCTGCAGGCTGCGGTGGCGAGTCCACTGGCCTGATGGAAGTTTGTTTCCCACCCCAGGGACTGCTTTGGGACGTCCCATGGTCTCTGTGTCCCCCAATAAGGCGAACGAGAAGACAGGATTTTTTGGGTTGCTTACCGTAAAATCTGTTTCTCGGAGCCTTCATTGGGGGACACAGCACCCTCCCATGTTCTACAACTCCTGTTCTTATGTTTGTCGGTTTGTTACAGTTGAGTTGTATGTTCTGTTCTCAATCTATTCTGTTACTTCTCCTACTGCTTTCTCACTAACTGAGGAACTTCCTGCCGGTCGGTGGGGTGTATACGGCGGAGGAGGGGCTAACCTTTTTTTGTGCATAGTGTCAGCCTCCTAGTGGCAGCAGCATACACCCATGGTCTCTGTGTCCCCCAATGAAGGCTCCGAGAAACCTGATTTTACGGTAAGCAACCAAAAAATCCTGTTTTACCCTTGTTACCCATGGTGGTGTCTTCCTTTCCCCTTAACGAGGACATTGTCCTGCCATCATTCTACCCCACACCAATACGCCATTTTGATAGGGCTTTTCACATTTGGGCTCTCATGACGGCTCTCAGAAGATACATCTCCCGGAAGATGGACGCTTTATTCGTTCTTCCTGAAGGTCAGAAGGGACTAGCCATTTCCAAATCCACAATTGCCAGGTGGACACGCTCGGCTATTCAGGAGTCCTTACCGTGTCAGTGGCATGCCTATCCCAGTAGGGATTAAGGCACTCTCCACTCGTTCGGTGGACATTCCCTGGGCCATTTGGCACTAGGCGTCGGCAGAACAGGTTTGCAGGGTTGCGACTTGGTCCAGTCAGCACACCTTCTCGATGCACTACAACATTCACACGCAGGCTTCAGTAGATGCATGTCTGGAAAGATGAATCTTTCAGGGGGCGGTAACGCATCTCTAGGCAGCTGGTGCTTGAGGTTGTCTGTCCTGTCAGTTCCCTACCCAGGGACTGCTTTAGGACGTCCCAAGGTCCTGTGTCCCCCAGTGAGACGGAGAAACAGGGATTTTTGTGTACTCACTTTAAAATCCTTTTCTACGAACCACTCATTGGGGACACAGCACCCACCCTGTTGGTCTGACGGCTTGAGTATGTTCTTTGGTTTGACCTTTTATTCTTTCATATGACATTTATGATGTCCTACCGCTTTGTCACTGAACTGGCCTGGGGTGGAGCCAGTGTGTGGGTGTATACTGCAGAGGAAGAGCTAATCTTTTTTGTTTTTCTTAGTGTCAGCCTCCTACTGGCAGCAGCATAACACCCAAGGTCCTGTATCCCCCAATGAGTGGTTCAGAGAAAAGGATTTTACGGTGCATACACAATCCCTGTTTTTCGCCCTCAGTGTAACAAATCCGCAATAAAAATTTCCCAGCGCTGCGTATTTGTGCTGCGGCTGTTCTGTGCATTTTACCATATGCAAAGGGTGAGATCTGTGTCGTGTCCACCCCCTTTTCGCAACGAAATCCACTGCATTATTTTCCACTATCGTCCTGCATTTTTTTTTTCTGCTCCAGTAAATGCTCCGCATTTTTACTGTTTGACAAGACGAGTAGTATCTCAGACCAGTGACGAGCTTCTGTTTGTGGCCGGGTCGTGCTTCTCTTATGTTTCTTTCATCCAGGTAATTTAATTTTTCTTTCTATAAATAATTATTTTCTTTCCTGTCAGGGGATCAGGTCAGCCATCGGGGTGCACTGACCGGAGGTTACTACGACACAAGGAAATCAAGACTGGAACTGCAGAAAGATGTCCGGAAGGTGGAGGACGAGCTGCACGCTCTGGAGGCAAAACTGAACGAGAACCTGAGGAGGAACATTGAGAATATCCTTTTCTGAGCACAAAATCTGAGATTGTGATGTTTTTGTAATTTTTTTTTTTGCGCTTCTTCACTGACTGCTATGAAAAGCAATACTAATAGATTAGGATGGTTAATAACAAAAATAAGGTATCTGCTCCTTACGGATTAAAACTAGTGCCTGCAAACATTCAGCATCACTTACAACAGCCAGATAGATGCAGGCTAGCCTGAATTTTCCTGGTGCCGTTTATGAGCAATGTTTTAAATTGTTTACTTTGCTAGGTCTCCTAGAAAAAAAAATGAAATATTACCTATCGTGTCTGCCTTACATTGAATTGGCTGCTTTCTCCCCACCTCTCCCCAAAACAGACAAATATACAGGACTTCATACAAGGTGCAGTGATGTTGTCACACGTGTCCTTTTGCATTTTGCTCTGTTTCTGCCTAGAAGACCACAATTACTATACGGGGTACAGAATCCCTAGTGAATCGCACAGGGTGGGTTAACGCCGACGCTGAAGGTGTCTTTTATTGTGTTTTTATCCTCTTGTATCTAGTCCTCATAATTGTCTTCTAAATATTCTGTGATGTATAGAACATTCCTTAGCGCTGTGTAGGGATTAATAATGAAATCGACCAGCTGATGAACCAGATGCAACAGATCGAAACCCAACAGAGAAAATTTAAAGCTTCCAGGGACAGTATCTTGTCAGAGATGAAGATGCTGAAAGAGAAACGTCTGCAGTCAGAGAAGACATTTATGCCAAAGGTAAGAAAGAGAAAAATGAAGTGCACTCTGCTTTAGGTAAGAGGTGCTGGCTGAACTTGGGTGAACCCAAAGTAAAATAGAAAAAAGGAAACAGCCACACTCAAACAATGTAATACTTTGCAAAATTAATTCATATTTATTTACAAGTGTAAGTAATACCACAGTAGGAACAAAAATGTTTAGTGAAGATAGGGTAACGTTTCAACCCTACCAGGGTCTTTGGCAAAACCTCACTGGATAGTGAAAAGGTTCAACATAGATTTCTAAAGAGGATCCCCTTAAGAGCTCAGTGTGGGGGAGACAGAGCATGTCCTGCGATGTTGTGTCGAAACCTTACCTTATCTTCACTAAAAAATTTTGTTCCTGCTGTGGTATTACTTACACTTGTAAATAAATATGAATTAATTTTGCAAAGTATTGCATTGTTTGAGTGCGGCTGATTCCTTTTTTCCATGCCAAAGGTAAGACGGACTCCAGAGGACCTGAGCCCAGCGTGTAGTATATTGTATCGGTCACTGGTAAATTGGAGGATCCACCACCTGCGTTGTGTTCACTATTCTCCTCTTATTCATTATTTCTCACAGCAACGCAGTTTACAGAGCCTGGAGGCCAGTTTACATGCAATGGAGTCGACCCGGGAGTCGCTGAAAGCTGAGCTGGGAACAGACTTATTATCTCAACTCAGCCTGGATGACCAGAAGAGGGTGGATGCTCTGAATGATGAAATTCGACAGCTGCAGCAGGTACGTACAGGTTACGGATGTGCCATTAATTGATTTGTCATTTTTGCTGAAAATGTATTGAAAATTGGAGATATTGCATTGATTGGTCACTTTCCGGATTGCCTAAAATATTATAATAATTTTCTAAGGAAAACCGACAACTTCTGAATGAGAGAATCAAACTGGAAGGGACAATCACCCGTGTGGAGACGTACCTGAACGAGAATCTGCGCAAGCGGTTGGATCAGGTGGAGCAGGTGAGTCCCCGCTGGATGCAGTCTACATGACACAGTCTGCACAAATTGTACAGTGCGTCACGAACGATGTCCCTATATCTCAGGAACTCAATGAGCTACGGGAAACCGAAGGAGGGACGGTTCTCACAGCGACAACGTCTGAGCTGGAGGCCATTAATAAACGGGTGAAGGATACATTGGCGCGGTCAGATGGTGAGTACAGGCCCAGTTTTTTCTGTATTGTCTGGGGCACCCCCTCTTTCTAGATCAGTCATTGGTAGATTTGGTGTTGCCCCCTCTTTCTGTATTGGTCACACCAGTAAGGAGACGTTATAGTGTAATGGCTGCAGGGCGATGTCAGGATAATTGTAAATGTAACCAATCTCGTGCCACGGAAACGACATATTGGTTGTTCAGGGTCTTTAAATTGGGTAATTGCTTTTAAAGGACTTTTACCAAGATTTTAAGCTGTCGTATAATGATATGATAGAGGATAGCGTATAAACACTGGGACCCTCAGTGATCTTGAGAAGCAGCTCCATCTTAAAGGCGCAGAGGTAGAGTTTAAAAAAAATTAAAAAAAAAAAAAAACCCTTCCCTTTAATGTCACTTGAAAACTACAGTACAAGAATTGTAAAATGGAGTTACTTATTAGGTGCATAATATTCATCTTCTTAGAATGTGCTCCAGAGCTGCCATCACAGTTCTGCATACTTCACAGTCCTCCCTACGTGTTTGTGTATAACTTTTTTCCTAGCAATTTTTATTTCATGTAGTTTTGTCATTTCACCAAGATCTGTACATTCATCTGGTCTAAGAGCAACTACAGTGCCTACAAGTAGTATTCAACCCCCTGCAGATTTAGCCGGTTTGATAAGATGCAAATAAGTTAGAGCCTTCAAACTTCACACAAGAGCAGGATTTATTAACAGATGCATAAATCTTACAAACCAAAAAGTTATGTTGCTCAGTTAAATTTTAATAAATTTTAAACATACAAGTGTGGGTCAATTATTATTCAACCCCTAGGTTTAATATTTTGTGGAATAACCCTTGTTTGCAATTACAGCTAATAATCGTCTTTTATAAGACCTGATCAGGCCGGCACAGGTCTCTGGAGTTATCTTGGCCCACTCCTCCATGCAGATCTTCTCCAAGTTATCTAGGTGGAGTACGTTACTTATGGTATTGACTGAAACCAATGTCCCCACTGCCATGAGATCTTCCCGGAGCTCCTTCCTTGTTGTCCTTGGGTTAGCCTTGACTCTTCGGACAAGCCTGGCCTCGGCACGGGAGGAAACTTTCAAAGGCTGTCCAGGCCGTGGAAGGCTAACAGTAGTTCCATAAGCCTTCCACTTCCGGATGATGCTCCCAACAGTGGAGACAGGTAGGCCCAACTCCTTGGAAAGGGTTTTGTACCCCTTGCCAGCCTTGTGACCCTCCACGATCTTGTCTCTGATGGCCTTGGACCTATTCTTGCATACGACCCCAAGAATACCATCCCTACAGTCAAGCATGGTGGTGGCAGCATCATGCTGTGGGGCTGTTTCTCCTTTGTCTTTCCCATGTTGACCATGTATGAGTGCTGTTCACAAGTTTGGGGAGGGTCTTAAATAGTCAGAAAAGGCTAGAAAAAGAGATAATTAATCCAAACATGTGAAGCTCATTGTTCTTTGTGCCTGAAATACTTCTTAATACTTTAGGGGAACCAAACAGAATTCTGGTGGTTTGAGGGGTTGAATAATAAATGACCCTCTGAATAAACTTTTCACAATTTAAAAAAAAAAATTAAACAAAGAAATAACATTCTTTTTTGCTGCAGTGCATTTCACACTTCCAGGCTGATCTACAGTCCAAATGTCACAATGCCAAGTTAATTCCGAATGTGTAAACCTGCTAAATCTGCAGGGGGTTGAATACTACTTGTAGGCACTGTAACTGCCTCCTTCAATATACAGGTGCTTCTCACAAAATTAGTATATCATCAAAAAGTTAATTTATTTCAGTTCTTCAATACAAAAAGTGAAACTCATTTTGTAATCTTTACAGAGTGATCTATTTCATGTGTTTATTTCTGTTAATGTTGATGATTATGGCTTACAGCCAATGAAAACCCAAAAGTCATTATCTCAGTAAATTAAAATATTTTATAACACCAGCTTGAAAAATGATTTCTCCATCGCCTCATTGGGGGAAATAGGACCATGGATGTTATGCTGCTGCCACTAGGAGGCTGACACTAAGTAAATACAGAAAGATTATCTCCTACTCTGCAGTATAAACCCACACACTGGCTTCAACCGAACCAGGTCAAGCTTAGTGTCAGAAGGAGGCACATGTGTTCTGATCTTCAGACCACATCTGTAGTTTTTTATTTTTATTCTTATATTTTTTTCAAAGGCTTACAGGGGGCGACGGATCCCTTAAGGGCGCTGCTCTCCCCAAACATACAACAGGTGGGAACGTGGAGTGTCGCCTCCACGTTCCCCCTCCTGCATCGTCTTTTACCGGTATGCCTGAGATCATCGTTAGAGGCGACGGATCCCTTCAGGGCACCACTCTCCCCACGCCGGCAACAGATAGGAGCGTGGAGTGTCGCCTCCAGGTATCCCCCATCTGCATCCAGGCCTATCCTGCTCTTTTGTGTGCCAGACTAACAGCCCTGTCCCATCCTTGGGGAGTTAACCCCTTGGATGTCCAGAGGCACTTAAGGCGTCCGTGCGGCCCCCCACTGCATCGCCCCTGATGAACAGCGGAGATGGAAGGAAGGCGGTGCCTCTCCTCTCTGACCACGGAGTGTGTGGATGGAGGTTCCCTGCACCGTCCACTCTGAAGCAGCTGACCTGGAGGCAGTGGCAGCCCGGGTTCTGTGCTTCATAATTCATCTGCGGCAGCTCCATGCTGGGACGCACACCGCTGTTAAGATGGGCTGGTTGTGCGTCCGGGCCACGAATGGGTCAGAGACACCGGTGGAGGGCTCCCGCAAATGCTCTTAACGCTATTCCCCGTGGCGTCCCCTCTCCATCCGGATGCCGCGCCGTCTCTAGAAATCTAGCCCCCAGCTTGGGCCTATTCTCAGCTGGAATCCTGAAGCTCCGCCCACTTCATGATGTTGCGGCAGTAGCTCCGCCCACTTGTGCCCACGAATTGGCGCTTCTCGCACACCACGAGACTTCTCTCCCCATAGGACGTGCATATCACGCCCGCTCTGCAATTCACGGTGGACATCTTTACTCACTCGGCCGGCTCTTTACATGTGCTGGCGGTTCGGTCAGCACTTCAGAGGGGCACAGTGGACCAGGAGCACCGCTCTCATTGGGTAAGATCTTTGAGCCTGCAGCAGATACACTCATTGGCCCTTCTCTGCAGTATTCACTGTGGTTTACAAGCTACTGCACTCCCTATTGGAGTATATCGGCAAAATCGGGGACATACTGTGGTACATCATGTCACTCCATAAGACATCCAAGAAGGCTAACAAGGCACATACAGTGTTTTTTCACCTCATGTACCACCTGCCAGACTTCGTTACCACGGGGACAGAGGACGCCACTCTGCAAAGCCTGTGATCCTGAATGCGTTCAGGATCCCTCCGTCGCTACCTAAACCAGTGTACCTAGTCCCCCTGAGTGGGCTTCATCACTGTCGCAGTCCATGGCGTCACTAGCTAAAGCAATAGAGTCCCTCTAGCATTCCTCCTCTACCGGTCGGGGTTTTCTGCCTGTCTCGTAGGGTTCCTCTACCTCACGGGAACTCTCAGTCAGCAGGAGCCATTCTCAGACAAAAACTCCACAGGCATTTAAGAAAGGAGCCCATAGCACTCCCGTCACCCGTGTCTTCTCGCACCTCGCCTTACGTGGGCTTCGTCTCCCGTTCCCCCTCACCCGTGGCTTGCAGTGGCCAGGACTCTGAGTTCGATTCTGAGATGCCCCTTGATTTAGACTCACCGGATTATCATGCGACGGTGGGCAGTCTCCTTGAGGCCATCAACCAGACTTTGAAGGTTGACGAGGACCCTAATTCTGTCACGGATCACGTGGTGTCCTTCAAGAGGATCAAATGTCCTCATAGGGTTTTTTCCAACCACCCTGAGTTCCAGGACATAGTTCGAAGGCATAGAGAGCGACAGGACAAACGCTTTGCAGATCAGAAGCCTATTGAGGCGAGAGACCCATTTTTCCTCGGATCTGCGGAAGTAATGGGCCGAATCCCCTCCAGTTGATCCACCTGACTCTAGCCTGGCCACCAAAACCCTTCTGTCGTTACCAGATGGTTCTTGATTAAAGACCCCACGGACTGTCAGAGAACCTTGCACGTTCGGTTTTTGAAGCCTCGGGCTCAGCACTCTCTTTTGCCACGGCATGGTAGCTAAAGCTATTGTCTCTTGGGCAGATACCCTGACCAGAATCATTCAGGATAGTGGCCTTCCCCTGGAAGCAGCAGACCTGGCCAATTAGATCTCCTTGGCCAGGGAATTTTTGTTGCATGCATCCCTAGACTCTAACTGTGCTGCGCTTGCAGCCTCAAACGCCCTCACCATCCGACAAGTACTTTGGCTCAGGGAATGGCATTCGGACTCTGCATCCAAATGTCCCTGACGTCTCTGCCCTACCAGAGCGGTCGTTTATTTGGAGAGAAGCTGGATCAGCTTATCTTGGACGCCACAGAAAGAAAGTAAATTCCTTACCCAGCAGAAGACTAGGCGACCTTTTCGTCGTCGGGAACAGATGCATTTCCGGCCCTTTCGTAGCAATCCCGGTTGGTCCAATGTGGCCATCTCTTCCGGATCGGGGTGTTCCCCTCGTGGGGACAGGGGTCCTCAGGTCTCATATAAGACCAACCAGTCATGGAAGGGTCGACCTAAGGGATCCAAGCCCCATAGATTTTTGGCCCAATGACTCACAGCATTATCCGGTTGACACCAGCAGAGTAGGCTGTCGTCTACTCCTATTTCGTCATATCTGGCTCTCTGACGTCCACGGCGAATGGGTCAGAGACCTGGTGTCTTCCAGATACAAGATAGTATTTTTTTTGTTTTTTTTTTCTTCCCGTCCTCCGGCATGGTTCTTCCCCTCTCGGGCCCACCCCCCAAAAAAAAAAATCCTTCGACATCTGGAAAGTTGAGTGGAAGGAAAAAGTGTGGTAGAAAAAGGTGCACAAGCAACCGGGATAACAGCAACCTTGAAAAGATTGTTAAGAAAAGGGCATTCAAAAATGTAGTGTTAATTCACAAGGAGTGGACTGCTGCTGGAGTGATTTCTTCAAGAGCCACCACACACAGACGTATCCAGGACATGGGCTACAAGTGTCACATTCCTTGTCATCCAATCATGACCAATAGACAACGCCAGGAAAAAAAGAACTGGGATGTTGCTCAGTGGTCCAAGGTGTTGCTTCCAAATTTTTCATTTGTTTGGAAATCCAGGTCCCAGAGTCTTGAAGAGTGGAGAGGCCACAATCCAAGATGCTGGAGGTCTAATGTGAAGTTTCCACAATCAGTGATGGTTTGGGGAGCCATGTCATCTGCTGGTGTAGGTCCACTGTGTTTTATCAATACCAAAGTCAGTGCAGCCATCTACCAGGACATTTTAGAGCACTTCATGCTTCCCTCTGCCAACAAGCTTTTTGGAGATGGAAATGCAATTCTCCAGCAGGACTTGGCCCCTGTCCACACTGCCAAAAGTACCAATACCTGGTGTACACACAACAGTATCACTGGGCTTGATTGGGAAGAAAACTCACCTGACCTTAACCCCATAGAGAATCTATGGAGTATTGTCAAGGGGAAGATGAGACACCAGACCCAACAATGCAGATGAGCTGAAAGCTGCTATCAAAGCAACCTGGGCTTCCACAACCCCTCAGCAGTGCCACAGGCTGATCGCCTCCATGCCACGCCGCATTGATGCAGTGATTGATGCCAAAGCAGCCCCGACCAAGTATTGGGTGCATTTAATGAACATACATTTCAGTAGGACAACATTTCGGATTTTAAAATAATTTTTCAAGCTGGTGTTATACAGTATTCTAATTTACCGAGATAATGACTTTTGGGTTTTCATGTGCTGTAAGCCATAATCATCAACATTACCAGAAATAAACACGTGAAATAGATCAGTGTGTGTGTGGAATGACTATGTAATGAGATTCACTTTTTGTCTTGAAGAACTGAAATAAATTCACTTTTTTATATTCTAATTTTGTGAGAAGTGCCTGTAGTTTACAAGATTTCTGACCAGCAGAATAGTGAGTGCAGCTCTGTGGTATAATACAGGATGTAACTCAGGATCAGTAATGTATGTACACAGTGACTGCACCAGCAGAATAGTGACTGCAGCTCTGGGGTATAATACAGGATGTAACTCAGGATCAGTAATGTATGTACACAGTGACTGCACCAGCAGAATAGTGAGTGCAGCTCTGGAGTATAATACAGGATGTAACTCAGGATCAGTAATGTATGTACACAGTGACTGCACCAGCAGAATAGTGAGTGCATCTTTGTGGTATAATACAGAATGTAACTCAGGATCAGTGCAGGGTGTATATAAATTGGCTTTCAGGGGTAGGTCATGACTTTTTTTCAGGTGATATTTGCTGTGTACATACTTCTCATGGAGATGTCTTCTTTTAGGTCTTGATGTTACCATTGATAAAACGGAAATTGAGATAAAAGACCTTGTGAAGAGTATGGATCGGTGGAAGAACATGGAGAAGGAGCATATGGACGCCATCAACCATGACACAAAAGAGCTTGAGAAAATGACCAACCGGCAGGGAATGCTCCTGAAGAAGAAAGAGGAATGTATGAAGAAGATACGAGAGTTGGGCTCGCTGCCTCAAGAGGCCTTCGAAAAGTATCAAACCCTCAGTTTAAAACAGGTAACAAAAAGCTGCTGGACGTTGGGAGCGGCGAGGGGTCTGCGGAAGAGGGCTGAGCTACACCAAACAGACAGATGCTGCTGTGTCACGTACTAATGTCCCCTGATTTACAAGGGGGCCGAGATGTACCAAATACAGACAGATGCTGCTGTTCCAAATGCTGTGTCACGTACTGATGTGCCCTGATTGACAGCCTGCCACATCCCAACACCAGAAATGACCTATTGTTTAATTTAAGATTTTGAGTTCCATGTTTTTTTTTTTTGTTTTTTTTTAGAAATAAATATATTTTTACATATTTTTATTTATTTTTTTTTCCTTATTGCAACCTTTATTAAAAAAAAAAAAAAAAATCCATATAATACCTAGAAATCAAGCAATGTTCACACTGGCACCATTTTTAGATTCGTACTTCCCTGTCTTTTCAGAAAGAGTTCACATCAGTTTCCTTATCAGAGGGAGGATTATAATGACTGATAACAGCTTAATATTTAAGTCCCTTTAATATTATATTAAAGAGGCTGTCTCCTGAAGACGTACAGTTTGGTCCTGTGGCACGGCTGCGTTGTGATCACACCATGCGCCGTGTCATGCTGTAAGCAGAACAGCTTTTCCTCTGCAGCATCAGGGAAGCTTATTGCACAGGTGTCGGCAAGATCCGGACAGCTGTAGAGCATCACTTGCTGGCTGTACAGCCAAGTGCTTGCAGTCGCTGAATGTCTAGGAAACCACCTACTTCTGATACTTCAGAAGTGGCAGTAACCTAGGCAGAAAGCAGTACACTGTAGGCTTAAAGTTGCTTGTTTTTACAAGCACTGTGCAATGTTACGAATAACTCTTTCATAATTTGCTGCCTTTGAATATTCCTCTGTGGTTAGACCATTAATCAGTTCATTTCTGCTTTGTTTCTGTTTCCAGTTGTTCCGTAAATTGGAGCAGTGTAACACTGAGCTGAAGAAGTACAGTCACGTCAACAAGAAGGCTCTGGACCAGTTTGTGAACTTCTCCGAGCAGAAAGAGAAGCTGATCAAACGTCAGGAAGAGCTGGACCGCGGCTACAAGTCCATTATGGAGCTGATGAACGTCCTGGAGCTGCGCAAATATGAAGCCATCCAGCTCACCTTCAAGCAGGTCTGATGCTCTCCTAGTTCTTGTGATGACACTTCTGTAGGCTGTTACCTAACAAAACTGTTCTCCTAGGTGTCAAAGAACTTCAGTGAAGTATTTACAAAGCTGGTGCCGGGTGGTAAGGCCACGCTGGTGATGAAGAAAGGAGACGTGGAAGGAAGCCAGTCTCAGGATGAAGGGGAGGGCAGTGCCGAGAGCGAGAAGGGCTCCAGCTCACAGAGCAGTGTCCCATCTGTTGACCAGTTCACTGGCGTTGGGATCCGGGTAACTACAGAGTGACGTCCAGACTGAGGGAATATTGTGTTTGCTGTCTCTTCGGTAATGGCTGCTCTCTAACCCTCCTTGCTCTCTCTTCTCTAGGTCTCGTTTACAGGAAAGCAAGCAGAGATGAGAGAGATGCAGCAGCTCTCTGGAGGGCAGAAGTCTCTGGTAGCCCTGGCTCTGATTTTTGCCATCCAGAAATGTGATCCAGCTCCCTTTTACCTCTTTGATGAGATTGACCAGGCTCTGGATGCTCAGCACAGAAAAGCCGTGTCGGGTAAGACAGAGACTGAGTGGCCTCGGCTATGGTAGCCTGACCTTGGCCATTGGGTGAGTGGCAGATGCAATGGTCATTTCACCATGTTGTGAAGGAGTTTATGAAATCCATTTCTTACTGCAAAATTAAAGTAATTGAACGTAAAATGGTCAGAAATAACGGTCTATTGTAGCGGCCATTGTCTTATCTGCCGTCTTTATACCATCATACAATATAGTGCTAATAGATTGTTTCAGGAGAAATCTCGGCGGTTCCTCCATGTAATCTGTCTCCCTCCACCCCCAGATATGATCATGGAGCTCGCATCACACGCTCAGTTCATTACTACAACCTTCAGGCCAGAACTGCTGGAATCTGCTGACAAATTTTATGGAGTGAAATTTAGGAACAAGGTGAGTGTCGGGCTAGAGAGGGTGAAAAGTTGAATATGAGTCTGGGCAAATTCTAAGTTCTTTCTCCTCTTCGGAGAATTCATATATTATGTGTCCGGGAATATAGTGAGGGGTCCGGATACTGGAGATTGATAAAGCATATTATTGAAGGGTCTCTGCATTAAACAATTTGGTTGTCCTAAGATAATAAAAAGCTAAGTTATCTCCTCCCTTTGTCAACCTGTTTGAGTGCCGTGTTAGTTATTGACCACCGCATCTAAGGGGTTAAACATTTTGGACACCTATATGTCCAATATCTTTTAAACTTGTGTGCACTGCCCCCTTCTTTTAATATATTTGTCATATATAATATATATGTGTGTATATGTGTGTATATATATATATATATATATTGTCCACAAATTGAGAAACTAGATATCCGGCACCGTTGTGTGGAAAAATACCCTGGATGTCTGCACATATATTTTTCACATTAATAAAAAAACACCTTAATCCCACTTGGAACGGGTGCTCAATCCCATGTTGAAAAAACAGAACATTTCATTGTGAAGAGAAAGAAAAAATAGGATGGCACTCACCGTTCATGTGAATCAAATCACTTTATTTCACATACACAAGGCATCGGCATAGGCACGGGAGCAATGTGCTGGAAGACAAACAACCGTTTCGCGCTCAATACGCTTCAACAGGTCCCAATGCCTGTGTATGTGTAATTGTGTATGTGAAATAAAGTGATTTGATTCACATGAACGGTGAGTGCCATCCTATTTTTTCTTTCTCTTCACTATATATATATATATATATATATATATATATATATATATATATATATATATATATATATACATACACACCAGAGGCCTGGGAGAGTTTGAGGGTTCTGCGCAGGATCTTAGTTGCTCCCAGTATTGCGCTTTTCTGGACAGAGCTCAGATGTTGCTCCTGGGATCTGTTGTAGCCATTTTCCCATCTTAGGGGTCACTGCTCCAAGCGCTCCTACCACCACTGGAATCACTGTGGCCTTCACCTTCCACATCTTCTCCAGTTCTCCTTTGAGGCCCTGGTATTTCTCCAGCTTCTCATATTCCTTCTTTCTGATGTTGCGGTCACTTGGCACTGCCAAATCTTTTATCATTGCTGTCTTCTGATCCTTGTCTACTATCACAATGTCTGGTTGGTTAACCAACACCTGCTTATCTGTCTGGATCTTGAAGTCCCAGAGGATTTTAACCCTTTCATTTTCCACCACTTTTTCTGGGGTCTCCCACCTGGACTTAGGGGGGCTTAGCCCCTATGCTGCGCAGATGTTCCTGTATGCAATTCACATTACTTGGTTGTTGCGTTCGGTATATGCTGTTCTTGCATTTTGCCTCCTGACACTGTTGGACGGGTTCTGAGGTTTCTTTGCATAGTCTGCACCTTGGTTCTTGTCTTGTGTGGTAGATTCCTGCTTCTATGGATCTTGTACTTAGTGCTTGCTTGATGGTATTTGGATGTTACTGCTTTCCTTGCCTCCTCATCATGGTTACCGTATCCCTGTGGGATGCTGAGGTACTTGTAGCATGTATGGACATCTGCTATATGCCTTGCTGGTAATTCCTCTCCATCGGTCTTGACTGCCTTGCCTCTCTATTACCAACCGGCCGCCCTTCTCCAGTCCAAAGGACATCCCGATGTCTTCACTGTAGATCCTTGTCAGGTGGATTAGTGAATCGATGTCTCGTTTGTTTTTAGCATACAGTTTGAGGTCATCCATGTAGAGGAGGTGGCTGATGGAACTTCCACTCTTGAACTTGTATCCATAGCCAGACTCTGTAATTATCTGACTGAGGGGGTTCCAGCCTATGCAGAACAGCAATAGAGACAGTGCATCACCTTGGTATATGCTGCATTTGATGGTCACTTGTGCTAGTTGTCTTGAATGGACTCCCAATGTTGTCCTCCATAGCCCCATTGAGTTTCTGAGGAAGGTTCTTAATTTCCTGTTGACATTGTAGAGAGCCAAGCATTCACAGATCCATATATATACACTCACTGGCCACTTTATTAGGTACACCTGTCCAACTGTGTGTTAAGACTTAATTTCTAATCAGCCAATCACATGGCGGCAACTCAGTGCATTTAGGCATGTAGACATGGTCAAGACAATCTCCTGCAGTTCAAACCGAGCATCAGTATGGGGAAGAAAGGTGATTTGAGTGCCTTTGAACGTGGCAAGATTGTTGGTGCCAGAAGGGCTGGTCTGAGTATTTCAGAAACTGCTGATCTACTGGGATTTTCACGCACAACCATCTCTAGGGTTTACAGAGAATGGTCCGAAAAAGAAAAAAAATCCAGTGAGCGGCAGTTCTGTGGCCGGAAATGCCTTGTTGATGCCAGAGGTCAGAGGAGAATGGGCATACTGGTTCGAGCTGATAGAAAGGCAACAGTGACTCAAATTGCCACCCGTTACAACCAAGGTAGGCAGAAGAGCATCTCTGAACGCACAGTGCGTCGAACTTTGAGGCAGATGGGCTACAGCAGCAGAAGACCACACTGGGTACCACTCCTCTCAGCTAAGAACAGGCATCTGATGGCTACTTTCAGCAGGATAATGCGCCATGTCATAAAGCTCGAATCATCTCAGATTGGTTTCTTGAACATGACAATGAGTTCACTGTACTCAAATGGCCTCCTCAGTCACCAGATCTCAATCCAATAGAGCATCTTTGGGATGTGGTGGAACGGGAGATTCGCATCAGGGATGTGCAGCCGACAAATCTGCGCCAACTGTGTGATGCCATCATGTCAATATGGTCCAAAATCTCTGAGGAATGCTTCCAGCACCTTGTTGAATCTCTGCCACGAAGAATTGAGGCAGTTCTGAAGGCAAAAGGGGGTCCAACCCGTTACTAGCATGGTGTACCTAATAAAGTGGCCAGTGAGTGTGTGTATATATATATATATATATATATATATATATATATATATATATATATATATATATATATATATATATATATATATATATACAGTGCCTACAAGTAGTATTCAACCCCCTGCAGATTTAGCAGGTTTACACATTCGGAATTAACTTGGCATTGTGACATATGGACTGTAGATCAGCCTGGAAGTGTGAAATGCACTGCAGCAAAAAAGAATGTTATTTCTTTGTTTAATTTTTTTTTTTAAATTGTGAAAAGTTTATTCAGAGGGTCATTTATTATTCAACCCCTCAAACCACCAGAATTCTGTTTGGTTCCCCTAAAGTATTAAGAAGTATTTCAGGCACAAAGAACAATGAGCTTCACATGTTTGGATTAATTATCTCTTTTTCCAGCCTTTTCTGACTATTTAAGACCCTCCCCAAACTTGTGAACAACACTCATACATGGTCAACATGGGAAAGACAAAGGAGCATTCCAAGGCCATCAGAGACAAGATCGTGGAGGGTCACAAGGCTGACAAGGGGTACAAAACCCTTTCCAAGGAGTTGGGCCTACCTGTCTCCACTGTTGGGAGCATCATCCGGAAGTGGAAGGCTTATGGAACTACTGTTAGCCTTCCACGGCCTGGACCGCCTTTGAAAGTTTCCTCCCGTGCCGAGGCCAGGCTTGTCCGAAGAGTCAAGGCTAACCCAAGGACAACAAGGAAGGAGCTCCGGGAAGATCTCATGGCAGTGGGGACATTGGTTTCAGTCAATACCATAAGTAACGTACTCCACCGCAATGGTCTCCGGTCCTGACGAGCCCATAAGGTACCTTTACTTTCAAAGCGTCATGTCAAGGCTCGTCTACAGTTTGCTCATGATCACTTGGAGGACTCTGAGACAGACTGGTTCAAGGTTCTCTGGTCTGATGAGACCAAGATCGAGATCTTTGGTGCCAACCACACACGTGACGTTTGGAGACTGGATGGCACTGCATACGACCCCAAGAATACCATCCCTACAGTCAAGCATGGTGGTGGCAGCATCATGCTGTGGGGCTGTTTCTCAGCCAAGGGGCCTGGCCATCTGGTCCGCATCCATGGGAAGATGGATAGCACGGCCTACCTGGAGATTTTGGCCAAGAACCTCCGCTCCTCCATCAAGGATCTTAAGATGGGTCGTCATTTCATCTTCCAACAAGACAACGACCCAAAGCACACAGCCAAGAAAACCAAGGCCTGGTTCAAGAGGCAAAAAATCAAGGTGTTGGAGTGGCCTAGTCAGTCTCCTGACCTTAACCCAATTGAAAACTTGTGGAAGGAGCTCAAGATTAAAGTCCCCATGAGACACCCAAAGAACCTAGATAACTTGGAGAAGATCTGCATGGAGGAGTGGGCCAAGATAACTCCAGAGACCTGTGCCGGCCTGATCAGGTCTTATAAAAGACGATTATTAGCTGTAATTGCAAACAAGGGTTATTCCACAAAATATTAAACCTAGGGGTTGAATAATAATTGACCCACACTTTTATGTTTAAAATTTATTAAAATTTAACTGAGCAACATAACTTTTTGGTTTGTAAGATTTATGCATCTGTTAATAAATCCTGCTCTTGTGTGAAGTTTGAAGGCTCTAACTTATTTGCATCTTATCAAACCTGCTAAATCTGCAGGGGGTTGAATACTACTTGTAGGCACTGTATATATATATATATATATATATATATATATTTATTTTTCTTTATCGCCTTATTGGGGGACACAGAATACCATGGGTGTATGCTGCTGCTGCTAGGAGGCTGACACTATGCAAAACAAGAACATTAGCTCCTCCCCGGCAGTATACACCCACCGACAGGCACTAGGCACCTCAGTTTGTGCTTAGTGTCTGTAGGAGGCAGACCGGGATCTTCCCAGATCCGCAATTAACCTTTTCTTTCTTTAGGTGTTCTAGTGTGAACTTTTTAATTCTCTTGTCTTTTATTTTGCAGATTCAAGTCGGGAAACAGGGTGAAAATTCACTCTGCTTTCCCATATCAGGCGGCTGAGCGAGCAGCGTGGTGATCCCACATCGCAACTCTCAGTGTGCTGGCAGGACTTTGTCCCATATCACCTCCGGGTGCTATGGGATGCGGACAGGTGGCTGGTCCTTGCCAAAAATCCCCCTCCTCACCCCTCTCTCGGGACAGGGCTGAGAGGAAGACGGCGATCGAAAGATTCCCCTCGCCATCAAGAGGTTAATGCCGTCTTCTACAGAAAGCGGGTACAGAGGACAGCGGCCACTACCCTAGTGAGAGGCCCCTGTGGTCATCCTCTTCAGGGACTTCAGGTAGGTGCCTGAACGATCCCTCCAGCCCGCAGCATCCCCAAAAGGTCTCTTCTCCTCCTGGGCGTTTTAATCACGGGGCTGCGGCGCTGGTTTTTTACTTTCACTTTCACTTTGTTGCCCGCTCTCAGAGCGCCTCCTCCTCTTTCTGAGCGCGCTTTCCTCGCGCCTTTTTTAGCCCATCACAGGGCTCCTCATCCCCTTCCTTCATCTCTGCTCCAATTGCGGCTCAGCCGCTAAGCTCCGCCCACCGCTCACCTCATCAGGCATTTCCTGTTCTTCGGTCCTGCTTTTCTGCGCTGCTTGGGGGACACTTCAGCGTTTCTGCTGCTCGCCGGAACTAGGTAGGCTTTGCTCTATGCAGAGATATTAGCCCTCCTCCGCAGTTCTTTCCCCAATTTCCGCGGACATTCAGCGCAGTTTTCCTTATGCCCAACCCTGCAGGGGATCTCTGTTTCAGGCCCACCGCTACTCATTACACCTGTGCGCGCTGTAAAAGGAAGTGGGCTTCAGGTCAGCCATCTCCTTTCTGCCCGTCCTGCAGTCCTTCAGCTATGTCGGCCTCTCAGGAGCACACAGATCACCGTGATGGGGGCACTTCTCCTCTCCCAGAATGGGCCGTAGCCATGTCTCAGTCGGTATCCGATCTGACCAAAGTTTCTCAGTCCCTGGTCCAGGTCCTAGAACGTTTGCCTCAGCTATCTTCAGCCACCGCTGCTCCGACCGCCTCTCAGGGTGAGTCGTCCGCTCCTGACCGCGACCTTCAGAGGGACAGGCCGAATAGGATGTCCAGGAAGCGTCTCCTATCGGGCTCGTCTTCCAGTTCGCTAGGCCCGTCTGCTTCACCCAGGGGTCCGTCTCCTTCAGTGGACGACCTTGGGTCAGACGACGATCCACAATCAGGATCTAGTTCAGAAGCAGATGACATGACTAAAACACGAAGTATGGTCGATAGTCTTCTTTCAGCCATCTTCCAAACCCTGGAGATTAAGCAGGACAAGCCCCTTCCTCAGGAATGTTCTGTCCCATTTAAACGGTCAAAACCTCCATCTAAAACTTTTCCAAACCACTACGAGTTTGATACTACTCTAGCCAAACATTGGGAGCACCCTGAGCAACGTTTTTCGGGCCGCAGGTATTTGGATGTTTTGTACCCATTTGAGGCTGATTTGCTTTCTAAATGGACCAAAGCCCCTGAAGTGGACCCTCCCGTTTCTCGCATAGCCTCTAAGACAGTTCTGTCCCTTCCAGACGGTGCATCGCTTAAGGATCCGACGGACAGGCAGTTAGAATCTTTGGCGAAGTCTATCTTTGAGGCCTCCGGTGCCTCCCTCTGCCCTATTTTCGCCTCCTCCTGGGTAGCTAAAGTCATTTCGGCCTGGGCAAAAATTCTTCGCAGGGACATCTTAGCGGCAGCTCCCCAGGACGAGCTGGCAGATCAAATTAATCACGCGGGTAAATACCTTTTAGCCGCCTCCTTAGATGCGGCCGGTTGTGTAGCTAGGGCTAACAGCAATATAGTAGCTGTACGCCGAGTTCTTTGGCTAAAGTCATGGAATGCGGATACCACCTCAAAAAAGTCGCTCACCAATCTGCCCTTCCATGGTTCTAGGCTCTTTGGGGCCAAACTGGATCAAATAATTTCCGATGCCACTGGGGGTAAAAGTACTTCCCTCCCCCAGTCTCGACCAAGACGCTTCTTTAATAGAAAGGGTTTTCGGCCCTTTAGGCCCTTTCGTCCGTTCTCGTCCACAGAGAGATCTGTCCAGCAAGAGCGTCCTTCCGCTTCTAGGGAGCGAGAGCAGAAGAACCTTCTTACAAACCCGCTCCCCGCTGGAGATCTAGAGGACAATACTCCAGGTCCTCAGTTGCCCGTTCCGGTAGGTTTGCCTCCAAGTGACGGGGCACCCCCACCTGGAAATTTTTCCAGGGTGGGAGGCAGACTTTCCTTTTTCGTGGACGCTTGGCTGTCGGTTGTCGACGACGCTTGGGTCAGAGAAATCATCGCATCCGGTTACAAGATCGAATTTTCTTCCCCGCCAGACAGGCGTTTTTTCCTTTCTCGTCCTCCAAGACAACGGTCCCACATTCCAGGATTCTTTCAGGCCGTCTCCTCCCTTCTTTCCGCCGGAGTGATTGTTCCCGTTCCCTCAGACGAACGGTTTTCAGGGTTCTACTCAAACCTCTTCGTAGTCCCGAAGAAAGACGGTTCCCTGCGGCCAATCCTGGACCTCAAATTGCTCAATCGCCACGTGAAGATTCTTCACTTCAAAATGGAGTCTCTTCGATCGGTGATAGCCTCAATGGAACCCGGAGAATTCCTCTGCTCTGTGGACATACGGGATGCCTATCTTCACATCCCTGTTTGCTTGCAACATCAGAAATATCTCAGATTTGCGATTCAGGACGATCATTACCAGTTCACGGCTCTCCCTTTCGGCCTAGCCTCAGCTCCCCGTGTTTTCACGAAAGTGATGGCGACGGTCATGGCCATCCTTCGATCCAGAGGGATTCTCATCATTCCTTATCTGGACGATCTCTTAATCAAGGGCTCGTCCCGTCAAGACTGTCTCCTAAGTCTTCAGATAACTGGATACCCTCGACCGTCTCGGATGGTTAGTCAACAAAGAAAAGTCCGTCCTCAGCCCCACTCAGCGTCTAACCTTTTTAGGCATGGAGTTCGACACGAACCTGGCCCGGGTGTTTCTTCCGAGGGAGAAATTTGCGGCTCTGTTCAAAGTGATTCGAGCCCTCAAACGACCAACGCCCATAACCCTTCGAATCTGCATGAAAATTCTGGGGAAGATGGTAGCTTCCTTGGAAGCAGTGCCCTTTGCACAGTTCCACCTTCGTCCTCTTCAGCTGTCCCTCCTTTCAGCCTGGGACAAGACGACGAGGTCCTTAGACCGACCAATCCTTCTCCCCCTCAAAGTGAGGCAATCCCTCACTTGGTGGACGATGTCTACATCAGTCCTACAAGGGAGGTCCTTCCTCCCGCTTCGGAGGCAAGTCATCACCACCGACGCCAGCCTCCTGGGTTGGGGAGCGGTTTTTCATCAGAGGACGGCTCAAGGACACTGGAACCCTCAGGAAGCTCTTCTTCCTATCAATCTGCTCGAGATCAGAGCAATCTTTCTGGCCCTTCTTCGCTGGCAACCCCTTCTCGTCGGCAAGCCGATCCGCATTCAGTCGGACAACGCCACGGCTGTGGCGTACATAAACCATCAGGGCGGCACGCGCAGCCACCAAGTCATGTCAGAAGTGGCCAGGATTCTGCGCTGGGCGGAACGTTTCGTCCCAGCAATCTTCGCCGTGCACATTCCAGGGGTGGAAAACTGGGCAGCCGACTTTGAGTCGTTAAGGCCTAGCGTCAGGCGAATGGTCTCTCCATCCCTCAGTCTTCGATCAGATATGCAAGCGCTGGGGTTCTCCGGACGTCGACCTCATGGCATCTCGGATGAACCACAAAGTTCCGCACTTCGTAGCCAGGTCCAGAGATCCTCTAGCCGTCGCTTGCGATGCCCTAGTATTTCCGTGGTCCCAGTTCCAACTCCCTTATCTTTTTCCACCTCTTGCCTTGATCCCAAGAGTGGTCAAGAAGATAAAATCGGAAGGCGTTCCAGTAATTCTTGTGGCTCAAGACTGGCCGAGACGGCCTTGGTATGCGGAACTGGTGAACATGATCGCGGACGTTCCCTGGAGACTTCCGGTCCGTCCGGATCTTCTCTCGCAAGGCCCCCTTTACCACGAGAATTCTCGGTCTCTGAATTTAACGGCATGGCCGTTGAGGCCGCAATTCTAAGAGAATCAGGTTTTTCCAGTCAGGTGATTCAGACGATGATCAAAGCCAGGAAGCCAGCCTCTTCCCGCATTTACCACAGGTGTTGGAAGGCTTTTTTCCGTTGGTGCGACGATAAAAAAGTTTTTCCAATGGCTTTTTCCATCCCGTCCATACTGGGTTTTCTCCAGTCTGGCTTAGATTCGGGTCTGTCTCTCAGTACCCTGAAAGGCCAGGTTTCTGCCTTGTCTATCCTCTTTCAAAGAGAGCTCGCTTCCTTACCGCAGGTTAAGACGTTCCTCCAAGGAGTCGCTCATGTGGCTCCTCCTCATCATTCCCCAATAGAACCGTGGGATCTCAAACTCGTTCTTGGCGCTCTCCAAAAGGCGCCGTTTGAGCCCATCCAGGACATTCCTTTCTCACTTCTGTCATGGAAGGTGACCTTTTTGATCGCCATTACATCCATCAGAAGAGTTTCTGAGTTAGCGGCCTTGTCATGCCGTTCTCCTTATCTGGTGCTCCATCAGGATAAAGTCGTCCTCAGGCCCGTTCCTTCCTTCCTGCCAAAGGTGGTTTCCTCCTTTCACATCAACGAGGATATCGTTCTTCCATCGTTTTGTCCGGCTCCTTCTCACTCTCTTGAGAGGTCACTTCACAAGCTGGATGTTGTTAGAGCCTTGCGTGTCTACCTCGCTAGGACCGCTTCACTTCGTCAATCCGATTCATTGCTGGTCATCTCTGAAGGTCACAGGAAAGGGCTTCCGGCATCCAAATCCACGATTGCTCGCTGGATTCGTTCTACCATTCAGGAAGCATACCGACTTCAGGAAAAACGGCCCCCTCCGGGAGTGAGAGCTCACTCCACCCGGGCTGTGGCAGCTTCGTGGGCCGTTCGACACCAGGCTTCGGCTCTGCAACTTTGCAGGGCCGCGACCTGGTCGTCCTTGCACGCATTTGCGAGGTTCTACAGGGTTCATACCCAGGCCTCGTCTGATGCGGTTGTTGGTAGGAAGGTTCTGCAGGCGGCGGTGGCGCACCGGCCGACCTAAGCCTTTCCTGTTCTTTCGTTCCTTATTGCTGTTCCCGCCCTTGGGACTGCTTTGGAACGTCCCATGGTATTCTGTGTCCCCCAATAAGGCGATAAAGAAAGATGGATTTTTGGTTCTTACCGTAAAATCTCTTTCTTGGAGCCTTCATTGGGGGACACAGCACCCTCCCTGTTTAAATTGTACCGTGTTGGGTCTTTGAGTCCCCTGTTGGGTTGGTACATATGTTTAGAGAGTTTCCGTTGCTTCTCCTACTGCTTTTGCACCAACTGAGGTGCCTAGTGCCTGTCGGTGGGTGTATACTGCCGGGGAGGAGCTAATGTTCTTGTTTTGCATAGTGTCAGCCTCCTAGCAGCAGCAGCATACACCCATGGTATTCTGTGTCCCCCAATGAAGGCTCCAAGAAAGAGATTTTACGGTAAGAACCAAAAATCCATCTTTTTTTTTTACATCCTGAACAGAGCGTTGATACTTTGTGCTCTAGTTAGTGTTCCCATGATTATCTAAAATGCTGCAGCGTAAAGCCACCACTAGGGGGGAGACACTGAAGACAAATCTGTTACATCATATACATAGAAAATGAGGCACAATAAATGAATATCACGCAATTTGCAGCCCAGATGTTTCTTCATGGAGCTCAGACATTTACTTCCCCCCCAAAAAAAAGGCAAGTGTGTAATAATATAAATCTCTGATATATAATGACTCGTGCCTTAATACTACAGGCACAGAGGTAACACCTACTTGACATAAAACACAGAAATGAGGCAGGAAACTCGCTATTTGTATATTACTCCACTGTATAAAAATAAACCCTGCAGAAATGCCGCCTGTAATCTCGGCAGTGTGTCCTGTATTTTGGCAGCCTGTAAGTATGTGCTCAGTGATATAGGACGCCGGCCTCGCTGCAGAGATTTGGCTGTTGTTACAGGGGAAGAATTCCATCCCAGTGTCAGATAACGGCGCGGCGCGCTGCCATGTGCTGCCCTTCACTCTGATAACATGTTCACAAATGCACTTGAAATGCCAGGCGTGTAGATGGGGCCCGAGCGATTCCACCGTCTGTGCAGAGGAGCAACACAGAGGAAGTCATTTATTTAACTTCTTCTACCCCCCCAGGTCAGTCATATTGATGTGATCACAGCCGAACAGGCCAAGGACTTTGTGGAGGACGACACGACGCACGGCTGATCGCCGCCCGCCCCGGGACGTTGTATAAAGTGTTACCTGTTGTCATTTTTGCATCAGGTTCTGTATATTTAAAAACTGTAAAATTTTGCTCTCGTTTAGTCTTGTTCCAGGAACTGTTTTTAATCTGTTGTAGCGCAAGTTTTTCCATATTTTGTACCATGAACTTGTGCTTTTCTTGTGGTTTTTATGTGTCTTGTTATTTTCCTGCCCTCTCAGCGCTTCCATGTTTTTACGCTTTAAATTTACATTTCAACCCTTATTTTTACCTTGTTTTTTTGCCTCGTGTGAACCTTCTTTTAAGTATTGTCAATAAACTGTTGATTTTACAACTTTGGTAAATTAGTTGTATAATATTTGTGCTGCGCCGCCATCTGAAAGTGTCTGGGCCGGGGCCTTTCCTGGTGGATAGGTGCCACTTGTCGCTCCAGACAGAAGACATTTAATCATTAGACAGCAATGCCGGCTCATTCCAGAGAGTCATATGAGGTGGAGAGCGATTACAGGAGCCCATCGGACATTCCTCTCCCGAGTGCTCCATGCTCACACAGCTGCACTCACTCTTCCATAATGTATTGTCACGTGTTTCTCTGCCTCCAATCTGTGGGGGTCTGCAAGATGCCTATAATAAAACCTGGTGTGCTTCTGGTTTTCAGGGGCATCACGTTGCACCTCATTCTCCATATGATCGGGTCCATGGGGGTGTGAGAAGTAACAATCATTAATCGTAGGTTGTTAATATCCCCAAAGATGGCGTTGTGCGCTGGTTTTCTCTATCGCTTCATTGGGGGACACAGAGACCATGGGTGTATGCTGCTGCCACTAGGAGGCTGACACTATGCACAAAAAAAAAGTTGGCTCCTCCTCCGCAGTGTACATCCCACCGACCGGCAGGAAATTCCTCAGTTTAACTTAGTGTCAGTAGGAGGTGGACACGAGTTTTTCATTAGATCCATATCTACTTCGATGTGCGTCGTTCCTTTTCAGGTTTCCGGAGGGATATAGTGTGAAGAGTCACAACTGTACTCCCACAAAGAGGCTATGAGTACGGTGTGTACTGCCACCCCGTATCCTCATAGCTCTCTGTGCGGACCAGAAGCTCAGCACAGGTGCGTGCCAGCAATGGATGGTCCTTGCCTCCCACACACTCGCCCACAGAAGCCTGTCGGTCGGACGAGGCACGGACACGGGAAAGATTACAGACAGCGTTGGATAAAGAAGGTACCTTTATGGAACATGGAGCGGCGCCAAGGCAGCGCAGCAGGTTCTTATACGCTGCCCGCACCTCCCGTCGGTCGCTGCATTTCATCTAGGCCCCGGCTGTGGTGCGGGCCTTGTTTCCCCCCGCCTGTATTCATCAGGGGCTTCATCTTAGAACACGGGTCTGGCGGCGTCTTTGTGGGTGTCCGCGGCAGCGTTGCGGGACTTATGCTTTGCCCCGTGCTGACAGGAGGCCGCCGTCTCAAATTTAGTCCCCGGCTTCATTTTGGGCCTTCGCGCTCGTCGCGACCACGCCCCCCGTTCACTCACATAGGCCGGCTGCGCTCCCGCCCGTTCCTAGGCCCTCCCACCGCCTCTCGACCTGTGGCTGGGTAGGGGGTGCGGTTTCCCTTGGTTCAGGCGGCTAGCTCCGCCTTTCTTGTCCCTCTGAACCGCGCTTTTTCCTTCACCTCAGGCTGCCGCCATCTTTGCAGCCTGTCAGCTGGAGACGGAAAAACAGATGCCGGTTACCCCCTGCTGGGGCCCTGCAATTTTCATGAGCCTGGTACATCGCTTTGGGGACACCAGACTGTGAGTAGTTCTGCAACTGCAGACTGACACCCTCCTCTGCCTTTCTGTCCCCCAACCTTCCGGCATTTCGTCAGGGTCCTTCTTCTCTTCCTTCATTATGCCTAACTCTAAAGCTGAGTGTGGCCGTCCGCCGGCCCCCACGGGCTGTCTAGTCCAGTTCTTTGCATGCTCCTCTTGCAATCGCAAACTTCCCTCAGGTCAGACTACTCCTCTCTGCCTGGACTGCAGCAATCCCATTCAGCATTACCCCGTCCAGGAGCCATCTATTGCGCCACATGAAAGCGAACCCCCCCCGTTCCTGGCTGGGCCTCGTCTCTTTCACAATCTGTGGCAGACCTCACCAGGGTGTCTCAGTCCCTAGTAGCCGTCCTTGATAAGTTGCCCCTGGACACTTCTGCAGGGTCCAGCAGGTCACATGAAGCTCCATCTGAGCCAGCCAGCAGAAGCCGCAATAGGCCCAGACAGGATCTCCGGCCGGGATCCTCTCCTGGCCTCACATCCCCACATAGTCCTTCCCAGCAGTCGCCCTCCCGTGCCTCCTCACCCGAGTCAGGTGAAGTGTTCTCGGATGTGTCATCCGAAGAGATCTTAGAGCTGGATTCGGACCAGGACGTGGACATGAAGGTTACGGTACAGAACCTCATTGCTGCGATTAACCACACCTAAGAAATCTCAGACTCCCCTGCGAAATCCTCAGAACAGGAGGTTTCGTTCAGAGGGGCAGAAACACCTTCCAGGGTCTTCGCCTCCCACTGAGTTTGGCAAGATCCTTACCAGGGAAAGAGAAGATCCGACCAAGCGCTTTCAAAGAGGGAAGCGCCTCGGCGTGCTGTACCCGTTTGCCAAAGAGCTCACCAACAACTGGTCTGCTTACCCCTCTGTAGACCCACCCGTGTCCAGACTTTCTAACAACACGGTCCTCCCGATTTCAGGTGTGGCGTCACTTAAGGATTCTAATGATAGAATCTTTAGCAAAGTCAACATTCGAAGCGGCTGCAGCGGTGCTAAGCCCAGCCTTCGCTTCATCTTGGGTAGCGAAGGCCATAGCCACTTTGGCAGAGGATCTCCGCAAGGGCATCCTAGATAAGGCCCAACCAGAGCAATTGGCCGAACTGGCCAACCAGATCTCCCACGCAGGGGATTATCTGCTCTCTGCCTCCTTGGATGCCGCGTCTTGCGCAGTTCAGGCGTCAAGCAACGTCCCTTACCAATCTGCCTTTTCAGGGAGCGCGTCTCTTCGGATCCCAGCTGGACCAGATTATTAAGGACGCCACTGGAGGCACGAGTTCCCTCCTCCCTCAGTTCAAGCCTCGCAGACCTCCGCTAAGACGTCAGTTTCGGCCCTTTCGGACTTTCCGCCGCTTCAATACGGCAGACAACTTCTCTAACCAACAGAGAGCGCAGGCATGCCAGGATAGAAAAAAGGTGTCTTTCAGACGCACTCCCTCCTGGTGATCTCACTCCTCCCAGGGCAGATCCTCCTGGTGCAGATCTGGACGGTCCGCATCAGCATGACTATCAACGAACTCCCGAGGGTCCTTCCCAATTGGGAGGTCGACTCCTTTTCTTCAGAGACGTCTGGCTTGCCTCAGTAGAGGACGCCTGGGTCAGGGAAGTTGTATCATCAGGATACAAGATAGAGTTTGTTTCTCGTCCCCGGGATCATTTCTTCGAGTCCTGACCTCCAAAAGATCCTGCCTTAGCTCTGGGGTTCTTTGCGTCCATTGCCTCTCTCCTCAGTTCCGGAGTGATTGTGCCCGTTCCCGACTCAGAACGTTTCACAGGGTTTTATTCAAACCTGTTTGGGGTGCCGAAAAAAAGCGGTACAGTTCGCCCCATCTTGGACCTCAAGTTACTCAACAAGAGAGTCCGACTGCGTCATTTCCGAATGGAGTCTCTTCGGTCGGTAATCGCTTCCATGGAGACGCAGGAGTTCATGTGTTCAATAGACATTCAAGATGCCTATCTACATGTTCCCATATACTCCGGGCATCAGAAATTCCTGCGATTCGCCAGGAATATTACCAGTTCGTTGCACTGCTGTTCGGTCTCGCTACCGCACCCAGAGTATTTACAAAGATCATGGTGGCGTTGATGGCCTTGTTGTGAATCAGAGGTCTCGTTCTTTTTCCGTACCTCGACGACATTCTGATCAAAGCTCCATCCTTTCATCAAGCTCGCCAAAGTCTTACCATCGTCCTCGACACCCTGTCCAATTTAGGGTGGCTCATCAACAAAAAGAAGTCCTGCCTTGTTCCGACAACGTCTTGTGTTTCTGGGTCTTTTGTTTGACACTCGTCGATCGAGAGTTTTTCTCCCACAAGAGAAGATTGGCTCCCTGCAGCGGGATGTACAATCGCTGCAGATCATACGACTGCCAACTCCGGACAACCATGAAAGTCCTGGGAAAGATGGTGGCGGCGACAGAGGCGGTTCCCTTTGCCCAATTTCACTCCAGAACTCTCCAACACGCCATCCTGTCTCGGTGGAACAGGTCTGTTCTTTCCCTCGATCGCCCATTTCGTCTTTCATACTGGGTCAAGCAGTCCCTCAATTGGTTGCTGACATCTCTCATCTCCCTAGGACGGTCATTTCTTCCCATTCACTGGCAGATTGTGACAACGGATGCCAGCCTCCTCGGCTGGGGGGCAGTGTTCCGCAATCTCACTGTTCAGGGTCGATGGTAGACTCAGGAGTCGGCCCTGCCGATCAACGTCCTCGAGATACGAGCGATTTTATCTGTCTCTCGTTCACTGGGAGAGACTTCTCAGGGGCCTGCCTATCCGGATTCAGACAGACAATGCCACAGCGGTGGCATGTGTCAACCGCCAGGGGGGACACGGAGTGTCTCAGCCCTGGCAGAAGTGTCCAAGATTCTTCATTGGGCAGAGGTTTCAGTCCCGGCAATATCCGTGGTGCACATTCCCGGCGTGGACAACTGGGCCGCCGATTTTCTCAGCCGCGAGGGTCTCGCGGCGGGAGAGTGGTCCCTACATCTGGAGGTATTTCTTCAGCTTTGCTGTCGTTGGGGAACCCCGGACGTAGATCTGCTAGCTTCTCGCCTCAACAGGAAAGTGCCACAGTTTGTATCCAGGGCTCGAGATCCTCTCGCAGTGGGTGCCGACGCTCTGGCCATTCCTTGGTCGCAGTTCGAGCTCCCCTACCTGTTCCCTCCCCTGCCTCTTCTTCCCAGGCTGTTGAAGAAAATCAAGGCTGAAGGAATTCGTCATCCTCATGGCCCCGAATTGGCCCAGAAGGTCTTGGTTCGCAGACATCGTCAACCTTCTTGCGGACGCCCCCTGGAAGCTTCCAGACAGGACAGATCTGCTGTCTCAAGGTCCGACTTGCCACCCCAATTCTCGGCCGCTCAATTTAACGGCGTGGCTATTGAGACCGAGGTTTTGAAACGATCAGGCTTTTCGGATCAAGTTATCCATATCATGATCCGGGCCAGAAAGCCATCGTCTTCCAAAATTTATTACCGTACTTGGAAGGCCTATTTCACTTGGTGAACGGCATTCCGCCCATGCGTTTTTCGCTCCCTTCTGTCCTGGCGTTTCTTCAGGCAGGGCTTGATGCAGTCCTTGCCCTCAGCTCTTTAAAAGGTCAAGTTTCGGCGCTGTCCATTTTATTTCAGAAGACGTTGGCCTTCCGTCCTCAGGTCAAAACCTTCCTTCAAGGAGTGGCTCATACGGCTCCTCCATACCAAGCGCCCGTAGATCCTTGGGATCTTAATCTGGTTCTCGAGGTTCTGCAAGGTCCTCCCTTTGAACCTCTCAGGGAAGTTTCCCTATCTCTCCTTTCATGGAAAGTAGCCTTCCTAGTAGCCATCACCTCCATCCGGCGTGTGTCGGAATTGGCGGCCCTCTCTTGCCGCTCTCCTTTCTTGATACTCCACGAGGACAAGGTAGTTCTGCGGCCTCCGCCCTCTTTCCTTCCTAAAGTGGTGTCCACTTTCCACCTGAATGAGGATATTGTTCTCCCGTCCTTTTGTCTGGGTCCAACTCACCCTCGGGAGCGCTCCTTGAACAAGCTGGACTGGGTCAGGGCGATGAAGGTCTACCTAGCTAGGACGACTCCTTTGCGGAAGACAGACTCTCTCTTCATCATTCCAGATGGGGCGCGGAAAGGTCAGCCGGCCTCCAAAGCTACTATTGCTCGCTGGATCAGATCGTCAATTTTGGAGGCCTACCGGGTCACACATCGATTGGCCCCTCCGGGAATTAGAGCTCACTCTACCCGGGCAGTGGATGCCTCCTGGGCGGTGCGCCACAGAGCTTCCGCGCTGCAGCTTTGCAAAGCTGCAACCTGGTCATCGGTTCACACGTTTGTGAAGTTCTACCAAGTCCACACCTACGCTTCGGCGGATGCCAGCCTAGGTAGAAGGATCCTGCAGGCAGCGGTGGTGAGTCCGCTGGCCTGATGGAAGTTTGTTCTCCCTCTCCAGGGACTGCTTTGGGACGTCCCATGGTCTCTGTGTCCCCAATGAAGAGATAGAGAAAACAGGATTTTTGCGTTGCTTACCGTAAAATCTGTTTCTCGGAGCCTTCATTGGGGGACACAGCACCTCCCATGTTCTACAACTCCTGTTCTTATGTTTGTTGGTTATTTACAGTTGAGTTGTCTGTTCTGTTTTTCAATCTATTCTGTTACTTCTACTGCTTTCTCACTAACTGAGGAATTTCCTGCCGGTCGGTGGGGTGTACACTGCAGAGGAGGAGCTAACTTTTTTTGTGCAGTGTCAGCCTCCTAGTGGCAGCAGCATACACCCATGGTCTTTGTGTCCCCCAATGAAGGCTCCGAGAAACAGATTTTATGGTAAGCAACCCAAAAATCCTCTTTTTATACCATAGGTGTCTGATCTAGGAAGTGGTACTGCCCCTGGGATCCTCACCAATCCTGACCATGTCCTTTCCAGCTTTTCCCCAGACGCCCTGATTCTCAGCATCATGCGGGCCTTGATCGTGAGAGATCTCAATGCTTACACAAAATCACTAGAGGTTTCACCTGCAGATCTTTCAGTCATACTTTGAACTGGATAGAAAACGTCACATGATGTCTTTTTCAGGCAGATTCCATCTGGAATTACCCCAGAAAGCAATAAAAAAATTAATGCCAATGCAGCATGTCATTGCGCCTTACTTTTTGTTATCACTTAAGGCATCAAAAGCTGTGAAGTGGCCAAAAGAAGTAACTGTTCCATTGGTTTCAGGGAATCTGTCCACCAGAGCTTTGTGATGTAATCTGAGAGCATCATGATGTAGGGTCAGAAACTGATTCCAGCGATGTGTCACTAAGGCTGCTTTTACACTAAGGCTATGTGCACACGCTGCGGTTTTGGCTGCAGCAGTTCTGCAGACCGTGTACAGTAGCATGATATCCTATGGGATTTACAATTTTCTGTGCACATGCTGCGGATTTTTAACTGCGGAAAAGCTGCGGTTTTGAATCCGCAGAAAGAAATGACATGTCAATTCTTTTCTGCGGATTCTGCTGCGGTTTACCATCTCCTCCATTGTAGAGGTGATAAACCGCAGGCCAATCTGCAGGTAAAACCGCAGGTCACTTTACCTGCGGTTCCGCAGATAAAAAATCCGCAGACCAATCCGCAGCGTGTGCACATAGCCTTACCGTGTTTTTGCAGGACGATTTTGCAGCCCCAATAGATTCCTATGGGGCCGCAAAATCAGCCCGCAAAAATTCCACGGTGTGCCGTACGGGCCGTTTTTGCAGCCGTGATAAAAGACAGAGCTTGCTCAATATTTTATACAGCGTACAGACATGGCCCCCCCATTGTAAATCAATGGGGCCACAAAAACGGAAATTTGTTTTTGCGGTGCACCGTGACTTCCAGGTTTGCGGAACTCTGTTTTTTAAACTTTTTTGCAGTCCGTGATTGCGGCAGACCACAAAAATTGCGGTGATATGGCTCAAAAAGCAGGCCACAATAACGGACCGCAAAAAAATGCGGTAAGTGTTAAAAGTTGACTTAGGGCCCGTTTACACTTGTGATGCAATCGAACAAGTGCTATGCGATAAAAAAATCAGGCTACATGCATCCCATATAAGTCTATGGGTGCGTTTGAAATCGACCTTCACTCAGATATCACCCGAGTGCAGTGCGATTCCCGCCGGCAGCAGAGATGGAGAAATTACTTTCTCCGTCTCTACCGCAGCTGTGCTGCGTTTCTATCATGCAAGATAAGAGAACACAAAGCACTAACAGACTGTGCTTACAGCAGAACAGGAGCCGCGTCATTAGCATATCACATCTGATGCTCTCGCATGAGCGAATCATCAGATGCCATATGCTAATGGGACCCCAGCCTTACTGGGCTGCTTGCTGCAGTTTGTTTTTTTGTTTTTTTAAATCAAATAGTTTTTATTGAAGAAAATAAGGATAACAATACATATATAGGCATGTATAAATACTGTAAATCAGCAATATTACTTTTCTTACATTTTTAGTAATACAAGAAAATCCCCCCTTAGAAACTAAGAAAACCCTCTCCTAACCCCCCCTCATCACGCTTACACGATCCTTGTCCATATAATACAATGCTGCACACATTTCTATAAACCTAATATCCTGTCTTCGATGCGTTCCAGAGAGGCTAACCCAGGAAAGTCCAACCAACCCCACCGTATATCCTCATAGCGATTCATTTTGCCTCTCTTCATATACACACACCGCTCCATAAGTATCACAAAATTGACTCTCTTCACAAATTCCTTTCTAGTAGGAGGATCTTCATCCAACCAATGTAATGTAATAGTCTTCCTTGCAACATATAGGATTTTGGCTATCGACAGACTGCCCCATTCGTCCGTCGCCACCCCGTCTGCATGCCCTAAAATACACGTCAACGGGTCTCTAGTAATATTTATTTCCATCACTCTATCAAATTCAAGACCACTATCCAGAATGCCTGCAATTGGGGACAGGACCATAGCATATGTAGCATATCCGCCTCATGCATTGTACACCTCGGGCACTGGGAATCCATTCTCATACCAGCCTTTTTCATCCACACAGGAGTCCTATATACCCTTTGTATGGTGAATAATTATGACACCCTTCCAGACTTATAGAAATTTTAGGGACGTATTGCAAGACTGACTCCCATTGAACATCCGATATGTCTCCCAAGTCCGCAATCCCCATTTTATTCCATCTCCCATGACAGCGGGAATCTTCCCTTGAAGGACCGGAAACCTACAGGTCCCTGGAAGCGCCACAGTGGGTCCATGGGGACTGCAGAGTAGTGAGCGGAAGCAGGAGAGCGGTGTTCGGACATGATTACCGGCTTGGTCGTTGTCCGGCACGCAGGTGGGTATGCCTGGGGCTGATGGCAGTATGTAGTTTCCAGGACTGCAGTCCTGGCACGTGTGCTGGTGTGCTTCCGGCAGCTGGGGCGGACCCCGGTGGCATGGCGCAGCTGGGACGCGCGCCCCCTGTGACATGGCCGGGTTGCTGCAGCTGTAAGTGCAGGGAGATGCGATTCCTGGGGCTGTGGGCAGGTGCGTCCGAGAGATGGGGGGAGCGCCGGGCTGTAGTCATTCGGGTCTGCGTTATCAGGCTGGCGGGGAGGGGTCACTGGTGGTGGGCGTGCCAGGGGCGTGGTCGCGGGGGAATGGGCAAGGCCGGCAGACCACGTGAAGGACCTGCTGGACCCGGTAGACCAGGGGTGCCGGATTGGGGGAGTGGCCTAGGATATTAAAGCAGGCCGGGACAAGACCAGGTGCTTTCAGACCCATAATCCCAGCAAGGTACAATAGAATTGCCAGAGCAGCAGGAGTTGGAGCAGGTGCAGCATTCACCTGCACAGCAGCAGCTCACTGAGTAGCCCCACTTGCAAGTGACCCAGCGATGACCACATAGCAGCACAGGAGGTGGTCGTGTGTGTTAAAGGATATCCAGACAGAGGAGTTCCAGTAGACTGGATGAGTTTTCAGCCTCTAGGGAGGACCCTTCGGCTGAGATGTCCCCCTCGCAATTCAGTACCGTTCAGTTACTTCTCAACTGTTAAGTGAACCTCGTGAAAGTTCACTCTGTGATGTAGTCTTCCCCTTGTCTCTCCTAATTTTCTGCTAGGAGAAGTGTGCCGCTAAGGCCATGCATAAGGAGTGTGCAATTTGCAGGGCTTTACTATCAGATTCTTATGGGAAGAGACTGTGCCAGTCATGCGTTCAGCAGACAGTAGCGGAAGAGATGCCAGACTTCACTTCTAGCCTGAGAGAGATTATTAATACAAAGGTTAGGGAATCAATGAGATTCCTTTCCCAGGCAAAATGTCCGCAAGACGAAAATAAGGAAGCCTAGATCTCCGGTGTCGGACAGTTGTAGTGACTCGGTTGAGGATGTCTCGGGTTCATCTGCTTTGACTTTGTCCTCTTCAGATGCTCGTTCAGGCCGCTCCTGCTTCCCTATTGACCAGGTGAATAAACTGGTAAAGGCCGAATTGTTGAGCCCAGACCAGAAAGATCCATGCAGAACGTCTTGTTCTAGATCAGAAAAAACGCAGGTCATTTCCTCTGAATGACAAGATCCGCTCTCTTATTCTTCAGGAGTGGAAGAGACCAGAAAGAAAAGGCTCCTTACCTCCGGCCTTCAAAAGAAGGTATCCATTTGAGAACTCTGCCTCGTCTTCCTTGGATAAAGCCCCAAAGCTGGATGCAGCGGTCACTAAAGCATCTAGGAAATCCTCGCTACCCTTTGAGGTTAATGGAAATCTAAAGGACCCACTAAATAAGAAAGCAGATACCTTGCTTTAATGCGCCTGGGAAATGTCAGGAGGATCCCTTAGGCCAGCAGTAGCAGCTACCTGTACTGCCAGGTCTTTGATGGTCTGGTAGGACCAGTTAGAGACTCAGGTGCAGGAATTCCTGGGTCTCGGGCTGGACTCCGAGACTCGTGTCGGTTACCGGTGCCTAAATTAGAGGATATTCAACATCAAGTTTTGAAGGCAGTGAACAATCCCTCTATGTCCCTTAGGAGTGTGATGTCCCTTTTAGGGTCGCTCACTCCCTGCAGTCCGGCTGTCCGGTGGGCCCAATTCCATACTGGGCCTTATAGTGGGAAGTGTTATGTAGCATTTACTTAGTAGATGCCTAGAAGGAAGGGTCTCTCTGTCCCCCTCTATGATACAATCCCTTCTTTGGTGGATAAATTTGTCAAACTTGTCCAGAGGGGTTCCCTGGGTGAACCACATTTCCTGGATTGTCACTACGAATGCCAGCCCCAAGGGTTGGGGGGCCCATCTTGGGGAGATGATGGTCCAGGGGGTGTGAACAGGGATTGAGATTGGTGATTCATCTAACCTGAAAGAGTTATTAGCAGCGGAGCTAGCAATAAGACGGCTCCTTTTGTCCCTACAGAGTCAGCATGTCAGAATCCTTTCCGACAATCAGGTGAGGGTGGCCTACATGAACCACCAAAGGGGGACCCGGTCCAGGCCTTTAATGGAAGTGGCGGATCGTAATTAGCCGAAGCTCATCTGCTGTCGGTAACCGCTCATACGAGGAAAAGAGAACATCAAGGCAGACTTCCTAAACTGCAACCAACTCAGGCAAGGAGAATGGATGTTAAACCGAACCGTCTTCAACCAAATTGTGCAGATGTGGGGGTGTCCGGACATAGACCGCTTTGCCACCAGGGGGAACAGAAGGGTGCATCGGATCTGTTCTCTAAACCCCAGATAAAGGTCCACAGGGAATAGATGCTTTGCTGATTCCATGGGACTTCAGTCTTGCATATGCTTTTCCCCCAATAGTCCTGATTCCATTGATGTTGAGAAATATCCGGGAAGACAGGGCATGAGTTATCTTAATCGCCCAAAAGGCCTTAGTTTCCCTGGCTGAGGGCGATCTCCGTCACCAATCCATGAGTTTTTCTGGAACTGCCAGATCTCCTCCCAAGGACTAGGCTTCTATCCGCGAGTGTCCAATCTACATCTGACAGCGTGGAATTTGAGAGGGCGCTGTTGATAGGGAAAGGGTTTTCTCACAATCTAGTGGCCACTCTACTTCAGAGTAGGAAAGTATCCACAACAAAGATTTATGCCAGAACCTAGAATAAGTTTCTATCGGCCTCTAATGCAGAGATTGGGGAGATGTTCAGATAGGGCAAGTTCTCGAATTCCTACAAAAGGTCCTAGAGATGGGACTATCCACGAACACCCTCAAAGTCCAGGTATCCACTCTGGGGGCCTTATATAGTTGTAATCTGGCTGGCAATTATTGGGTGGCTAGATTTATTAGAGCATCGGCTAAGTCTAGGCCAATCCTTAAAGGGAGAATAATGCCTTGGGATCTAAATCTAGTTCTAACAGCGTTGACAGAATCTCCCTTTGAACCTATTGATTGAGCCCCAATAAAAGTTCTTTCCCTTAAGACGGCCCTTCTTGTTTCCTGAACATCGGCTCGTAGGGTTAGTGAAATTCAGGCCCTTTCCAGACTTCCACTATACACCCAGTTCTTGGAAGATAGGGTTATCTTGAAGCCGGATCCGTCTTACCTACCGAAAATAGGCTTTAAATTTCACAGACTGCAGGAAATAGTTCTTCCTTCCTTCTGTGCCAACCCAGGGAATCAAAAGGAAGAGAGGCTCCATTCAGTAATTGTCAGGAGATGCCTACTCAGATATGTTTCTGTGACTGACCCTTGGAAAAGGGATAATTCTATGTTTGTGTCCTTTCAGGAGGCTAGGAAGGGGCTTAAGGTTTCAAAATGCCCTTTTGCTAGATGGATCAGGGAAGCGATTTCTTTAGCCTATACAGCAAATAGTAAGGCAGTTCTAGAGAGTCTGAAGGCTACCTCCACACGAGCCATGGCGACTTCCTGGGCAGAAAGATCGGAGGTGTCGCTTGAGCGGATATGTACTGGTAACGGTATTTTTCGGAGCCCATGACAGCACCCTTATATTTCCTCCCTTCACGTGTGGGTGAGAACTTTTTACTTATGCATAATCACGTGTGAAAAATGTGTACAGAATAATGTGTATAATGCTACTAACCTTAGAAGTCCTCTTGTGCTCTGTAATCCAACTGGTGCAGGAGAGAGGTGCCGCCCTTTTATGTCTGTAGGTTTCCTGTCCTTGAAGGGCAGATCCCCTCTCGTGGTGCTGTCATGGGCTCCGAAAAATATAGTTACCGGTAAGTAACGAAGACTTTCCAGTCCGTCCCTCCAAGTAGCACATAAAAACCACAAAAAGAGGAAAAAATCCTCCAATATTCAAGAAAAAACAAAAACAGACAGAGATGCTTACTTGTATAGACAGGCCTTAATACAAATGCACTAACAGGGTGCAGCGGACCCAAGTAAAATGGCAACTGCACAGGTGCAATAATACCAAATGAGACAGCCAGCCTTCAATCAGGGATTGGCCGTGTGGCACACCAGTGCAAAAAACTATAGTCTGTGGCAATGTTCACACAAGGAATGCAGAGCATCTGGTTCTCAGCCTATTAATGACGCCCTATGGCGGGCTGCCCAGTGCTAACTATAATGCATCTTGTGTGAACAGAGGCCACAGTTTACAGAACCATTTGGGCCCAACTGCACCCCGAAAAATATACATAAAGTGCACAAAAACATATCAATATATGCAAGGTATTGGTTGATATTCTGGCCATAATACGTAAGCTGGCAACCCGCGTCAAGGGTCCTTACACTTGCCAATCCTACTCTAAAATAAAAAACACAAAAAGAGGAAAATCCATTTGTATTGAGGCCTAGTTAGAGAGGTAAGCATCTCTGCCTGTTTTTGGTTCCTCTGGACAGCACCCCAGGAGGTAGTCCTTCCTTGACCCATGATGAGGCAGGATCACAGAGATGTTAAAACTCCCCTCCCACTCCCACCCGCCAGTGTTTTTCCTGTTCCCATCAGGGACAGACGCATGAGAGGAACATGGGAACCTCAGAAGAAATCTTCTTGATCTGTTGAGCAGGAGCTCCTGATTGCCGGACACGGTAGGATCGGGGGGGGCTCCTAGCACCTCTCTCCCTCCTGCTGCATGGTCTGGAGGCCGACACCTCGCTGAACAAGAGGTCCCTCAGCCTACCAGTAGAGCTGGGGCTCCTGGTTCAAGCCACTTCCCCCTCAGGGAGGCTCTCGGCTCACATCCATTCCTTGCTGACACTGTCCGGAGGCCAACACCTCGCTGAACAAGAGGTCCCTCAGCCTGCCAGTAGAGCTGGGGCTCCGGGTTCAGGCCGCTTCCCCCTCAGGGGGACTCTTCGCTCACTCTCGACCATTTCCTGGTAGTGTTACAGGGTAACGACATGTAAATCTCTATTAGCCGGCCTGTACTCCAGCAAGGACTCCACTTTTGGAAAAGGAGCGCCAAAGATCACCTGCTTAAAGGGGAAAACCACTCCTGACAATTCAAATGGAAGACAGGTGAGAGGTACAGTATTGTACTTCTGGGCCTGAGTTACCAGTGCAGCAAAACAGACATGATTTGGAGAAACAAATCACTGGCTGTGCTGACACCCCATCAGGCAGTCTGTGGCTGACACCTCTCTGAGCAGAGGTCCCTCAGCCAGCCGCCATCCAGAGCACTTTCTACACAATGCAATACTCCTGGTTGTGATGCCGCTTCCCTCTTCTAATGATATTTGGAGGTGAAGGGGAAGTAGCTCAGGTTAGTGCACAGTGTAAATACTGTCCTGAAAGGCAAGGCCTCTGGGCTGATACTAAAGGCCCCGTCACACTAAGCGACTTACCAGCGATCCCGACACCGATATCAAGGTGTCAGGATCGCTAGTAAGTCGCTATGTGATCGCTGGTGAGCTGTCACACAGACAGCTTCACCAGCGATCAGCACAGCGATGCCGAGCGCCCGGCATCGCTGGCCATCGCTGTTAAAAATAGAATCAAAATAAAAAATATAGTTATTCTCACCTTCCGACGTCCCTTTCAGCCATCCTGCCTCTCTCCACGCTCCGGTCCCAGTGATCCTTTGCACGAATGACCGCGAGATGTCACGGTCTCGAGGGATAACAAAGTCTCGCGTTCATTCGTGCAAAGGATCACTGGGACCGGAGCGTGGAGAGAGGCAGGATGGCTGAACAGGACGTCGGAAGGTGAGAATAACTCTATTTTTTATTTTTTTTTATTATTTTTTTACACCTGATCGCTGGTCTCCCGCTGTCACACGCAGCGATGCGTGATGGCCAGCGGGAGATCAGCGACCAAAGAAATGTCCAGAGGTTTCTTCCAGCGATCAGCGATACCGGCAGGGGGGCCGCTCGCTGATCGCTGTCACACACAGCGATCTCGCTGGTGAGATCGCTGTTACGTCACAAAAGTTGTGACTCAGCAGCGATCTCGCTACCGAGATCGCTTAGTGAGACGGGGCCTTAAGCCTCATTCCTTTATGCGGAAGCTAGGCCAGGGGCCTAATGTGCTGATGTTTTCACTTCAAAATTTAACTTGTGCCAAACTTTATTCTCATCTTGTGGTTGAATAACACCTAGAGGGTTTACTGTTGTCCACCAGACCAGTATCAGTATAACTACTCCAGGTCTGTTGGAGTCACATGGTGTTAATACAGCACATTATCCCTGAGAAGACTGCCCACCTGTCACGATCCATTTTTGGATGCGTGGCAGCTCAGGTTCTACTATTATTTAAATGTAGCTTTTTTTTGCTTTCAGGCCAGCGGGTGCTAATGTCAGTTTCCCTTGCAGACAGCGTGTTATAACTGCAGGCTTGCTTGGTCAGCTGACGTGGGTGGTGACCACTCCCACCATCCTTTAAATGGTCACCTGATGCATCATCTGACTGTCGGTGATAAAGCAATCTACAGTGATCAAGCCTGGAGTAAGGCGCTCGCTAGCTGCTGTGATGTATCAGCTGGTTTTATGAGTTTGTGATCCTCGTGCCTTTATTCTGCTGTGCGGTGCTTTGCAACAGAGGAAGTTAAAGCTAAGTTGTGTTATTACCCCGTGTTTGTCACTGTCCCCTTTGTGGTATTATCTGCAGTGGTGAGGCTAGCGCCTGCCAGTGCACTAGCCAGGGCAGTGTTAAGTGACAGCGAGGGACGAGGTTCCTGATGGCGGTGGGGGGAAGGACCCACTTAGGGCGTTAGGGGAGTGCAGGGACAGGCTCAGGTTTGAGCTTAGGTGGTGACCATCCCCCATTTCCCTATCAGTATTGCCTTCCTCCCCTCATTTCCATCCCATTGTGAGTGTATTGCGCCGTCCGCTGACCGACCCCCGTTGGGTCGTGTCACATCGTGACACCACCCATCTGCGCCTCATTAACTGGCTCCTTTAGGTGGGGCTAGTGTGACAATGGTGAGGTGAAGGGTTATTTTGAATGCTGATGGATTACCCTGTTAAATGTAAGCCTGAGTCTGGTCTTGTGTGTTGCACCTTCAAGGGCAGCCCTAGCCTGCACCGCAGGGCCTCATAGTGCCTCATGACACCTCAGGGCCTCATAGCAGCTCACTCAGGACCTCAGCACTTCATGGCACCTCAGAACCTCATGGCAGCTCAGGGTCTCAGCACTTCATGGCACCTCAGGGCCTCATAGTGCCTCATGGGACCTCAGCTCTTCATGGCACCTCAGGGCCTCATAGAGCCTCATGGCACATTAGTGCTTCATAGAGCTTCTTGACACCAAAGAGGCTCTTAGAGTCTCTTGGCACATTAGTTCGTCATACAGCTTTATGGCACCTTAGTGCCTCATATAGCCTTATGGAACCTCAGAGTCTCATAGATCTTCATGTTACCTTAGTGTCTCATAGAGTCTCGTAGCATGTCAGTGTCTCAGAGCACCTAATGGCATCTCAGTGCTTCAGACCGCCTCATGGTGCCTTAGAGCCTCAGAGTCAGTGCCTCATAAACTGTGTTCCAAATGATTATGCAAAAAGAGTTTAGGAGTGATAAGGTTAGAATTTTTTTGTTTGTCATTTAAACTCATTGCTGGTGATGTGTGTCAGGGCTCTTTATAGCACTAAAAGCAATTGCAGATACCTGAGCACATTAGTTTGGCAGGTGTGTCTAAATAAAGGCAAGACTACTTAAGAAGGATGTTCCACATTATTAAGCAGCCTACATTTTTTGCCAAAATGGAAAAGAAAAAGGATGTGTCGGCTGCTGAGAAGCCACAAATTGTGGAGTATTTAGGTCAAGGCATGACTACAATCAACATTGCCAAGACACTTCATCGTGATCATCACACAATCACGAAGTATGTAGCTGATTCCCAGCACACACATGTGCGGCTGATAAGGAAAAATTGAGGACTCTTTCCAACAGGCAATTGCGTTAGGTTAAAAGAGCAGCTGCAAAAATGCCTTGTCATAGCAGCAGACAAGTTTTTGAAGCTGCTGGTGCCTCCAACGTCCCCCGAACAACAAGATGCAGGGTCCTTCAGAGGTTTGCAGCTGTGCGTAAGCCATCCTGTCGACCACCTCTATCCACTGCACACAAGCAGAAACGGCTCCAGTGGGCCAAACGATACATGAAGACTGACTTCCAAACTGTTCTGTTCACCGATGAGTGCCGTGCAACGCTCGATAGTCCAGATGGATGGAGTGGAGGATGGCTGGTTGATGGACACCCCATGAAAACACGGCTAAGGCGCCAACAAGGAGGAGGTGGAGTAATGTTTTGGGCTGGAATCATGGGGAGAGAGATTGTCGGCCCCTTTAGGATCCCTGAAGGGGTAAAGATGAACTCCATAATCTATGTGGAGTTTCTAAAACAGCACTTCCTGCCATGGTTCAAGAGGAAGAACCGTGCTTTCCGCAGCAAGATCATTTTCATGCACGATAATGCACCGTCTCATGCTGCAAATAACACATCTGCATCTCTGGCTGCTATGGGAGGACAAACTTATGGTGTGGCCACCATCTTCCCCTGACCTCAACCCCATTGAGAACCTCTGGAGCATCATCACAAGAAGTGTCTATGATGGCGGGAGGCAGTTCACATCTAAGCAACAGCTCTGGGAGGGGATTCTGTCCACATGCAAAACGAAGCACAAACCATCCAAAAACTGACAAATTTAATGGACGAGAGAGTTCAGAAGCGTCTTTCCAACAAGCTCCTATGTGCAAATGTAACATCACCGAGAATAAAGTTTTGACTTGAAAACTTTGATTTCATTTTGTAATAAGCTGATAATGCTTATAACTTCACAATTGACCATTTTTTGTTCAAAATAAAAATATAAAGGTTGAAAACTCTGCTGTGCATAATAATTTGGAACATGCATTTTGAGTGTTTCTTATTTTTAAAAATATACTGTTTTCATAGGCAGTTTGTTCAAAAACATTGCAATTATACTGGAATATTAGATGACTGGAAAATAACAATGACGGCAATTCATATAGGTAATTTAGGGAAAATAGGAGGAAATATGTTTTGCATAATAATTTGGAACACAGTGTAGATCCTCAGAGTCAGTGCCTCATAATGTAGAGCCTCAGGGCACCTTAGTGCACTTGATAGCTCTTCGGTGCTTTATAGTGCCTCATACTACAGGAGTCTCAGTTCAGCAGAATATCTTGTCAGGAATTTCAGACTTGGCCCTAATGGCTAAAGTTGGAATGCTCTTTCATAGTTTATGCGCCGGTACACTATGTCCTGGAACACAGCAAAATACTTTTGGGACATAGTATACCGGCGCATGCGCAGTAATGATTTTCAGCTTTGCCCGCAGTTGGGCAAAGCATACTGCGCGTGCGCGAAGCAAGATTGCTTTGTGCACACGCGAACTATGGAGTTGAACTTCTCTAATACCGGCAAAGATCGCGGACGGAGGCCACGGATGGGGTGGAGAAAGAAGAAGAAACACCGCGCATCGGACCGGACACAGGCCATTTACATAGGCCGCCAACTTCTGGCGACAGATTCCCTTTAAGGGACTAGTCTGATCTTCTGGCACTCCAGGGCCTCGGTCCTGCAGGACTCCTTGTGGTACGGTAAAATGGTCTGTAATCAAGGTGTAGCCGGAGCCCAGAAGAGCAGTGAAAGAACAGACCTGTTATTAAGCACATGTGAGGTTATTGGTCTGCTGCAATCCTCACGGTGGTTGTGGCAGTGGCTATCGCCATACTGTAATGTTCAATAAGAGGTGTTTAAGGTCTACTCTATGGCTGCAGTGGTTACAAGTATAATCTAACAATCACTGCGGTTCATTACTGGTGTTGGGGTACAACAGTGAAGTCTCTCCGTTCTGCTGTATAATTTGTCTACCACATATATACTGAATATTGGCATTACAGACATATATCTGACGCTTGCTACGGTAACTTATCTTTGCATAGTTTTCTTCTGGTTTTACAGATAATTTACTAGGTCTAACCTAGTTCTGCCCAGGACTTCGGTCCTTTATGGCTTCTGAACCCATGCTTGGTGCTATTTCTCTGGTACTACTCCTGAAGTGCTGTCTGGAGGGACAGACAGACTTTCTTTTGTAGATCTATCAGTTTACTGCTGATCTGTGTATAACTCCGCCCCACACCACTGATTGGCAACTTTCTGCCTATGCAGTCTACACAGTGGCCAATCAATGGTGGGGGAGTTATACAGTTATACAGAGCAGGAGGACTACATTGCAGGAGACAACTAGTCCACTGGTCATAATCTCCTGCTGATAAAACACATTATATAGAAACTGCAGTAGGCAGCCCAGTAAAGTGACACATTGCTGGAATTGGGGGTCTCTGCCTTTACATCATGCTGCTCTGGAATTTAGTTTCCCTTTTAAGTCAGTTTTTATGTTTACCAATGTATATTTAAAGAGAAATTTGGCAATGTTTTTTAATATCACAATCTTTAATAAAAAAAAAATATGTATTTTTCGGACTATAAAACGCACTTTTTTCCTCCAAAAATGTGGAGGAAAAGGTGGGGTGCGTCTTATAGTCGAGATGTACCGGCTGTGGTGGGGGTGGTGTGGGTGCGGCAGTGGTGGGGAGGTAGGGGAGCAACTGTGGCAGAGCGGTGGGTTACAGAGGCAGGAGCCGGCTGCTGCAGCTAACTCATGTGCCTGCTGCTAAAGAGAAATGAATATTTTCTGCATTCCATGCCCATGGGCATGGAGAGCAAAGAATATTCATTTTTCTCTAATGGCATCCTGGTATGATGGACCCCCATCCTGGTCCTGGTATGCATGGTCCCATCCTTTCTTTATCCTGGTATGATTGGTCCCATCCTGGTCCTGGTATGCATGGTCCCATCCTTTCCTTATCTTGGTATCATTGGCCCCATCCTGGTATGCATGGTCCCATCCTTATCCCGAATGATTGGCCCCATCCCGGTCCTGGTATGCATGGTCCCATCCTTATCCTGGATGATTGGCCCCATCCTGGTCCTGGTATGCATGGTCCCATCCTTTCCTTATCCTGGTATGATTGGCCTCATCCTGGTATGCATGGTCCCATCCTTATCCTGGATGATTGGCCCCATCTCGATCCTGGTATGCATGGTCCCATCCTTATCCTGGATGATTGACCCCATCCTGGCCCTGGTATGCATGGTCCCATCCTTATCCTGGATGATTGGCCCCATCCCGGTCCTGGTATGCATGGTCCCATCCTTATCCTGGATGATTGGCCCCATCCCGGTCCTGGTATGCATGGTCCCATCCTTATCCTGGATGATTGGCCCCATCCCGGTCCTGGTATGCATAGTTGCATCCTTTCCTTATCGTAGTATGAATGGCCCCATCCTGGCCCTGGTATGCATGGTCCCATCTTTATCCTGGGTGATTGGCCCCATCCCGGTCCTGGTATGCATGGTCCCATCCTTTATCCTGGTGTGATTGGCCCCATCCTGGTCCTGGTATGCATGATCCCATCCTTCTCCTGGATGATTGGCCCCATCCCGGTCCTGGTATGCATGGTCCCATCCTTATCCTGGATGATTGGCCCCATCCCGGTCCTGGTATGTATGGTCCCATCCTTATCCTGGATGATTGGCCCCATCCCGGTCCTGGTATGCATGGTCGCATCCTTTCCTTATCCTAGTATGATAGGCCCCATCCTGGGCCTGGTATGCATGGTCCCATCTTTATCCTGGGTGATTGGCCCCATCCCGGTCCTGGTATGCATGGTCCCATCCTTTATCCTGGTGTGATTGGCCCCATCCTGGTCCTGGTATGCATTATCCCATCCTTATCCTGGATGATTGGCCCCATCCCGGTCCTGGTATGCATGGTCCCATCCTTTATCCTGGTGTGATTGGCCCCATCCTGGTCCTGGTATGCATGATCCCATCCTTCTCCTGGATGATTGGCCCTATCTCGGTCCTGGTATGCATGGTCCCATCAGAAAACATTAAGGCTGTGTGCACACGTTGCGGATTTAGGTGCGGATTCATCCGCGCGGATTTTGTAAAATCCGCAGGTGAAACCACAGGTCAAAAGACCTGCGGTTTTACCTGCGGATTGCTCTGCGGTTTTGCCCTGCGGTTTTTCATCTCAATGGAGGAGATGGCAAACCGCAGCGGAATCCGCAGAAAGAATTGACATGTCAATTCTTTCTGCGGATTGAAAACCGCAGATAATCTGCGCGGAAAATTCCGCACCATCTGCACTGCGGTTTTTGATTCCCATAGGGAATCATGGTACTGTACACCGCAGCAAAAACTGCTGCGGGTCCGCAGCGGCCAAAACCGCTGCGAAATCGCTTGGAAAGTGCTTGAGAAAATCGCGGCAAAATCGCGAACAGAATCGCGGTGAAATCGCGCAGAAAAAAATGCGCAATTTCTGGGAAGGAGTCCGGTTTTCATTGTGTGTTTTAAAACGCTACGTGGGCCCATAGCCTAAAAAAACAAACCATTGCACTTACCTTCCCGCCGCTCCCTCGCTGCTTTATGCTTGCAAGCAGCGCATTGCAGGGACGTCATGCGCTGCTTGCAAGCCTAACTCACTACTTTTTGAACACAACTGTATGTATATATATATATATATATATATATATATATATATATATATATATATATATATGTAGCACAAAGACCAAATTTAAACAATAAGTCATTTTCCCTTTTAAGGACACATTCACACCATCATTATTTGGTCAGTATTTTACATCAGTATTTGTATCCAAAATCGGGCATGGAACAATCGAAGAAAAAGTATAATAGAAACTCGTCACCACTTCTGTATTTCTCACCCACACCTGGTTTTGGCTACTAATAATTATGTAAAATATTGACCAAATACTGATTGTGTGAATGTGACCTAAGGGTTTTTTCCAGATTTTCAATACTGATGACATCATTTAGGCTGCATTCATACTTTTTACTTTTAAAATGTAATTAAAAGTGTATTCCCATCTCCAATGTCCTATCCCAATATGTAGTAGGTGTAATAATAGTAAATATCTCCAATTTGAAATGTATAGTTCTTCTAATTTGCTACGTCGCTTACCCCATGTGCAGGCTTTGCAGTAGCTTATGTATCCATGGTTACAATCACTCATATAGTGACAGTTGTTATTGGTTGTAACCATGGATACCTAAACTACTGCAATACCCTGCACATGGGGTAAGTGACATAGCGAATCAGAAGAACTATACTATATTTCTAATAGGAAGTATTTACTAATATTATTATTATTGCAATCCAATCCAGAGAAAACACAGGTGAGCGGCACCAAGGTACTGATCCACCAACAAGCAGTCCAGGATCAATCACAGGCACACTATGTGCAGCACTCTGCATGGGATAACTGAGGTGCTCTGCATCAGAAAAAACATCAATGAAGCATGAAAAAGAGAAAAAGATGCGGCACTCACCCAATCTGCAGTGCGATATTACTTTATTCAACCATTAAAGGTCATACAGCATAGGACAGGCAGAAAACATGAGGCATGCGGGGAGAACGAGCGGACGACGGCCGTTTCGCGTGCAAAGACGCTTCAACAGGTCCAGGTGTGTAATTACGTGACGTCATTTCCTTAAATATGACTAACATCAAGTGAACAGTTAAAATCATGAACAACATTCTCAATTTAAAAACAAATATCATAATTACATCTTGATGCTGACTGAGCAAACAATGAAAGAAGAAAAACACATTTTTTTACTTTTTCTTTTCAAAAAAATCTTTTTACAAAGGAGTAAAAAAATAAGTAAAAAATTCCTTACAAGAAGATAGAAAGATCCAACCTGTCATTCCGTCCTATTGGACCCTGCGCTTCTGATTTAATTATCCATCTGGCTTCAGGTCTCATCAAGACTTTATTATGATTACCACCTTGTGGAGGAAATTTTACCATTTCTAAACCAGCAAGGTGTAATAATTCAGGGTTGGAGTTATGTTTTTCTTGCATATGTTGTATCAAGCGCAAAGACCCTTTGCCTGTACTCATAGAATGGTGATGATCGCGGAATCTTGTTACATTAGTAATAAAAGGTGTGGAAGCTTTGTATTACGATACACCCCGAATAAATCTGTTAGATAAAGAGTTGAAGGCTTTGCGTGATATACAAAAGTGGGATGATGTGGTAATCCGCAAGGCGGATAAAGGAGGAAACATCGTCATCCTAGATCGGGAATATTATAGTAAGGAAGCTTTATCATAATTGAAAGATACTTCGACTTATGTACCTTTGGATCAAAATCCGACAAAGTTTTGAAAATAAATTGAGAACTTTTTTAAGAAACAATGTCGTAAAAGACGTTTTAACAAAAAAGAGAGCGGAAAATCTGATGCCTGATTATCCAGAGATTGCTTATTGGTATAGCGTTCCAAAGACACATAAGTCCACCACGCAACCTCCGGGTCGCCCTTTAATCTCGGGCATCAATTCCCTGACAGAACCGTTATCGCAGTATTTAGACTGGCTTCTTAAACCATTACTTTCCCAGATTCCGTTTTATGTAAAAGATTCAGGTGATTTTATTTCTATTCTAAAAAATTTCGATTGGCAGCCAAGTTTCTCCTTAACCTCAATCTATGTAGTAATAATAATAATAATACATTTTATTTCTATAGCGCCGACATATTCCGCAGCACTTTACATTTCAGAGGGGATTTGTACAGACGATAGACATTACAGCATAACAATAATCACATAGATCATAACAGATACCAAGAGGAGTGAGGGCCCTGCTCGCAAGCTTACAGTCTGAGGAAAGATGTGGACACGAAAGGTGGGTGGTAACAATTGCCCTGATTGTTTGGACCAGCCATAATGTTAAGTGTGTAACAGTACAGACACAGACGGCTAATGGATGCATAAAGCATGTGGGAACATGATGCGGGGAACCTGGTTATGGTAAAACTTTTGGCTGTGCCACACAGGGATAGGTTAGGTTAATGTGTTGAGGCGATAGGCCAGACTGAATAAATGCGTATTCAGGGCACGCTTAAAATTGTGGGGATTGGAGACTACTCGTATTGACCTGGGAAGTGCATTCCAAAGAATTGGCGCGGCACGTGTAAAGTCTTGGAGACGGGAGTGGGAGGTACTGATTATTGAGGATACTAACCTCAGGTCATCAGCAGAACGGAGGGCGCGGGTAGGGTGGTATACTGAAACAAGGGAGGAGATGTAGGGTGGTGCTGAGCCATGGAGGGCTTTGTGGGTGAGGGTAATAAGTTTATACTGAATTCTGGAGTGGATGGGTAGCCAGTGTAATGACTGGCACAAGGTGGAGGCATCGGTGTAACGATTGGTGAGGAATATGATCCTGGCTGCAGCATTCGAGACCGATTAGAAGAGAGTTACAATAGTCAAGACGAGAATGAATAAGAGAAACAGTAAGAGTTTTTGCAGAGTCAAAGGTAAGAAAAGGTCGAATTCTAGAAATGTTTTTGAGATGCAGATAACATGAATGTAGTGAATCTTTACACACGGATCCCTCAAAAAAATGCAATCGAGGCAATTCACAAAATTTTAATGAATTCTGATAAGAATCCTGACTGGATTGCTTTTATTTTGGACGGATTGGACTTTGTATTATCTCACAATGCATTTACATTTTTAAACCAATGGTATCTTCAGATAATCGGTACTGCTATGGGGACGCCTGCAGCATGCGTTTTTGCCAATTTGTTTCTAGCAGCATTTGAAGAAAAATATATTACAAACATGTCCAATCCGTTCTTAAAGCATATCCTATTTTTTCAGATTTGTGGATGATATTTTCATAATATGGGACGGTTCTCAGAATGAATTTAATAATTTTGTCAAATATTTAAATGAAACTAACGTGGAAAATATGCGATTCACTTCTTGTTTGGGGCAGAAGAACATAGAATTTTTGGATGTAAAAATTGATATTGTAGATGGTAACATGATTACCCAGGTACATAGAAAATCGACGGCGACCAATTCACTTCTACATTTTAGTAGTGCACACGAAGAAAGGGCTTCCCTTTAGTCAGATAATTAGATTAAGGAGAATGAATAATAACGATGATATCTTTAATGAACAAATTGAGGAATTAAAAACACGTTTTCTGAGGAGAGGTTATCCAATCGGGGTTCTAAATGAAGCTCATGAACGGGTTAAAGCCATTTCACAAAGTGATTTATTAAAAAGGGTTACCAAACGTCATAAAAAACAAATGAATAGTAAAACAAATTCACAAAGGAGATTTATTTTCAGCCTTAAACACAGTTCTATTGATAGGATTGTACATACAGCAATTAGAAAAAAATTGGCATGTCTTGCGTTCCGATAAAGATTTGGAAGAAATTAGTACCACTGTCCTGCAATTTGCATACAAACGCACTCATAATATAGCGGACCTTCTGGTACACAATCGTTTGCTCCCTCTTGATAAAAATTGGTTACAAAAAAATTCACCAAAAGGCAATTTTAAATGCGGTAATTGCAATTTCTGTCATTTACATAGGACTTCTAATCCTCTTAAAATCGGACCCGTTCAGCATTGGGTAAAAGATTTTATTTCTTGTAAAAGTAAAATCGTTGTATATATTCTGTTTTGTCCTTGTTTATTTTTTTTACATAGGAAAAACTATTAGACCACTTGCAACAAGATTCCGCGATCATTACCATTCGATTAGTACAGGCAAAGGGTCTTTGCGCTTGATACAACATATGCAAGAAAAACATAACTCCAACCCTGAATTATTACGCTTTGCTGGTTTAGAAATGGTAAAATTTCCTCCACAAGGTGGTGATCATAATAAAGTCTTGATGAGACCCGAAGCCAGATGGATAATTAAATCCAAAGCGCAGGGTCCAATAGGACGGAATGACAGGTTGGATCTTTCTATCTTCTTGTAAGGAATTTTTTACTTATTTTTTTACTCCATTGTAAAAAGATTTTTTTGAAAAGAAAAAGAAAAAAATGTGTATTGATTCTTTCATTGTTTGTTCAGTCAGCATCAAGATGTAATTATGATATTTGTTTTTAAATTGAGAATGTTGTTCATGATTTTAACTGTTCACTTGATGTTAGTCATATTTAAGGAAATGACGTCATGTAATGACACACCCGGACCTGTTGAAGCGTCTTTGCACGCGAAACGGCCGTCGTCCGCTCGTTCTCCCCGCATGCCTCATGTTTTCTGCCTGTCCTATGCTGTATGTCCTTTAATGGTTGAATAAGGTAATATCGCACTGCAGATTGTGTGAGTGCCGCATCTTTTTCTCTTTTTCATTATTATTATTGCACCTACTATGTATGGAGATGGGATTTTGAAGACGGGGAAACCCCTTTAATGGTGATGCTATGATCTGAATCATTCCATACAATCCACTGTCCAGGCTCCAGGTCGGGGCGACTCGCCCTTTGTCTGTTCGGACTCGGCCGTGCGCTTGTCCTATATTTGGCCGCTTACGTTTGCTTTTGTTTTGCATTTATTAATAAACGAGGATTTGCGCCACGTTCGTCCGTCTGTGCGGAAGGTCAATTAGCAGTGGGATAATACAGGAATTTCTTCATCAGCTTCTGCGAGTGCCGTAAAGTATCCTCTGAAGTGGGACATAATCCTGTTATTAAATGTCGGCTCTGGCAGCCGGTCATCTCAGGCCTCCCGGATCCTTGCATGCAGACGATCTACTCCACGTTTTTTTGCATTCCAAGAGCCATAAGGTTTTTTTTTTCCATTTTTTTATTGCCCTCTGAACTCTTTTTTTTGTTGTTGTATTTTTAATTCCATTAATTCAATTCACCATTAAATGTGTAGTAAGTAAAGAGAAAAAAGCATTAGTGGATATTTAAAAAACAAACAAACAGTAATTCTAATTTTCACATGCGCGGTAAAAATGATGTTACCATTATGTTGAATGTCAGTACAATTACCAAGCTACCAAATGTATATAGTTATTTATGATTTAACACTGAAAAAAGATACAAAACCCTAAAAAATGGGTTTATGTTGCCACATTCTGAGACCCATAATGGCCTGATTTTATGGTTGTTGGAGCCGTGGGGGACTTGTTTTTTTTCTACTTTCTTGGGGTACATATGACTTTGCAAAGTATCCAAAAAAAACAAACAGCAATTCTGGCATTTTTATTTTTCACGTTGTTCAGCACTTGGAGTAAATAACGTGATACTTTACTGAGGCCGCTACTAATGATCGGTTTAGATTATTTTCAATTTGGGGACTTGAACCTTCAGTCACTCGATCATTAGAAAATTCACTGCAATGTTTTGTCATTTTAGCAATCAACTATTAACCCCTGCATGATCCATTGTAAAAATGTCAGAGCCAGTGGTACGTCAGCCAATAGCCACCCTGTGATTGTGCCACAGAGGTTCCGCCTGTGCAGCCACCACGGTAGAGGCCACGGCATGTTATGGCCCCAAGCATACAGCAAATTCATACCCTGGTGCTTCCTTCCCCAGGACAACGACCAGATTAGATTGTATCCTCTTCTTTCCCCAGTGATTTAGCACCGACGATCCAGTTTCTCTGTCATGTGACCGCTGCAGTCAATCAGTGACTGCAGCGGTCATGTGCCAAAGTACTGGCATCATCGCTCTGCAAAAAGACCCATGATACCACTGGTAATGAGGCCGTTGATTGGCTGCAGCGGTCACATGCCGGTTGATAGTAAACTAAGACAGAGAGTGCCAACAGAGCATCATTAATGGGGATAAGAAAAAGAAAGTATTTTTTTTTTAATATTTTATAACATCTGTTGCTGTTTGGAAAAATAAAATTAATAATCCTTTAAAAGAAAACTCGTTTTTCTCAACCTTTGCTCAGAATGTGAAAACACAGTCAGTGATATAAGTATCTAGCTGGTTGACACCAGGAGCAGATTGGTCACTAATTGGTCCTGGATATAAATACTGAGTTATCACCACCAGGTGTCAGTCTGGAGCAGCAAAACTCGCAGATCCGGTCATCTGTCCCCCGTCTTACTACACGACACCCGTAGATAATGGCCGCACGTGGCAAACAAATGACTCCCAGGTCCCCGATATGTTCTCACTCCTGTTTTATAACTACTTTTCTGGGCAACAGATGTGACATTTATGAGATCTGAACTGATGTTGCAGCTGCTGAGAATGGCAGGGACAACTGAAGGTGAGGAGCAAACCATGAAAACACCCCATGAGTTCTATGGGGAGACCAGGGTCAAAGTGACCTCGTGGACAGCACAGAAATGAGGAACTCTAAGTCACATTACCGTAGAACACGGCCGAGTGCTATGCGAGAAAACATTGCATAGTACTCGGCCCAGTGTTAATCTATGGGGCAGCTCACATCATCCGTTATTTTCTCGGACGTATTCAGCGTGCGTGTAAAATCGCAGCATGCTGCGATTGTCGCGGAGACTCGGCCAAGACTCGCCAATGCAAGCCTATGGGTGCGAGAAAAAAATCGCACAGCACTCAGACCATGTGACTGCTGTCCAATTTTTACGCACCCGTGTCCTTTGAAAAGCCGGCAATTCATGTGCCGCAATGAGTAAAATCACACTGACAGGTTAGAATAGAATAGATATATACACATAGAATACATAGATATATACCTGTCAGTGACACACACACATATATAAATGTATTTATATTACACAGATAGAAGAAAAGCTGGTAATTCATCTGTCGTGTTCTGTAAAATCACTGCAGAAACCGACAGGATAGAAGAGATGGATTACATACAGATGTCAATGACAAATACAATTAGTACAGAGTGTGTGCAAATTACTGGACATGTATTTAATTAATAAAAGATTATTTTTCGGGAAAAAAATGGCGTGGGCTCCCTTGCAATTTTCGTAACCAGCAGAGAGAAAGCCGACGGCTGGGGGCAGATGTTTATAGCCTGTAAAGGGGGTAATACCCATGGAGCTTCCCAGGCTATTAGTATCAGCTCACAACTGTATACTTAGCCTTTACTTGCTATTAAAATCAGGGACCCTAAAAAAATGATGTAGGGTCCCCCTATAATTAATAACCAGCAAAGGCTATGCAGACAGCTGCAGGCTGATATTAATAGCCTAGGAAGGGGCCATGGATACTGCCCCCCCAGGCTAAAAACATCAGCTCTCAGCTGCCCCAGAAAAGGCACATTTCTAAGATGCGTCACTTTTGGCACTTAGCCTCGCTTTTCCCACTTGCCTTGTAGTGGTGGCAAGTGGGGTGATAGGGGGGTTGATGTCACCTTTGTATTGTAAGGTGACATCAACCCCCCTATCACCCCACTTGCCACCGCTACAGGGCAAGTGGGAAAAGCGAGACCTTTATATTGTCAGGAGACATCAAGCCCAGAGGTTAGTAATGGAGAAACATCAATAAGACGCCCCATTACTAACCCCATAGTCAAATTGTAAGAAAACACAGATACCCAGAAAAAAGTCCTTTAATTGAAAGAAAGACACAGAATCCTTTAATATTCTTAATTAAACCATATTTACGACCTTTCCTATTCCCCCGATGCCCTCGTCAGCTGCAAAAGAGGTAAAAAAAACAACAATATTCCTCACCTTTTCGGAGAGGAGAGTGGAGGACACAAGGAAATGGAGGACACAGAGGAGCCTGGAGGAAACGAGAATAAAGTACACAGAGGAGAGTGGATGACACAGAGGAGAGTGGAGAACACAAGAGAGTGGAGGACACAGAGGAGAGTGGAGGACACAGAGGAGCCTGGAGGAAACAAGAGAATAAAGTACAGTACACAGAGGAGAGTGGAGGACACAGAGGAGCCTGGAGGAAACAAGAGAATAAAGTACAGTACACAGAGGAGAGTGGAGGACACAGGATACTGGAAGACACAAGAAAATTGAGGCCATAGGGAAGAGTGGAGGATACAGGAGAAAAGTGAACACAGAGATGTCAGTAGGACACAGAGAAGAGTGGAGGAAACAAGGGAATGGAGGACACAAAGGAGTCTGGATGAAACAAGAAAATGAAGGACAGAGAAGAGAGTGAAGGACAATAGTGGAGGTCACTAGAGAATTGAGAGCACAGGAGAGTGGAGGACACAGAGGTGTCTGGAGGACATGGGGAAAGTGGAGGACACATGAGAATAGACGACACAATAGAGTGGAGGACACAGAAGAGAATGGAGGACACAAGAGAGTGAAGGACACAAGACGGTGGAGGATACAGAGGAGAGTGGAAGACACAAGACAGTGGAGGACACAAGACAGTCTAGGATACAGAGGAAAGTGGAGGACGCAAGAGAGTGAGGGACACAGAGGAGAGTGAAGGACACAAGAGAGTGGAGGACACAGAGGAGAATGGAGGACACAAGACAGTAGAGGACACAGGAGAGTGGAGGATGCAGAGGAGAGTGGAGGACACATCAAAGTGGAGGACACAGAGGAGAGTGGAGGGACACAAGAGTGGCGGACACAGAGGAGAGGAGAGGACAGAAGAGAGTAGAGGACACAGGAGAGTGGAAGACACAGAGTAGTTTGGAGGACATAAGAGAATAGAGGACAAAGGACTCTGGAGAACACAAGAGAATGGAGGACACAGAGGACTCTGGAGGGCACAAGAGAGTGGAAGACACAAGAGAATGTGGGACACAGAGGAGTCGGGAGTATACAAGAGAATGGAGAACACAGAGGAGTGAAGGACATGGGATACTGAACAACCCAAGAAAATGGAGGCCATAGGGAAGAGTGGAGGACACAGGACACTAGAGGACACAGAGATGTCAGTAGGACACAGAGGAGAATGGAGAAAACAAGGGAATGGAGAACACAGAGGAGTCTGGAGGATGCAAGAAAATGAAGGACTAAGAGGAGAAGAGGACACAAGAGAATGAAGGACACAGAGGAGTCTGGAGGATACAAGAGAATGAAGAACACAGAGGAGAGTGGAGGACACATATTGGACAACACAAGAAAATGGAGGACATAGGGGAGGTTGGAGGACACAGGACAATAGAGGACACAGAGATCACAGAGATGTCAATAGGACACAGGAGAGTCGATGAAACAAGAAAATGAAGGACTAAGAGAAGAGAAGGACAAGAGTGGAGAACACGAGAGAGTTGAGGACACAAGAGAATGGAGGACACAGGAGACTGGAGCACACAGAAGTGTCTGGAGGACACGGGGAAAATGGAGGGCAGAAGAGTCAGGAGGACACCAGAGAATGGAGGACACAGGTGTCCGGAGGAGAAAAACGAATGGAGGACACATAGGAGTCTGGCAGTGGCTCTCAGGAAACAAAGGAGCACTAGCATAAGTCGAACTTTAAAATATTTCTGGGATTTTGGGGAAAGAGCTGTCTACCGAACCTGATTGAGTTGAGGTTTTCCTAAGCTTCTCTCAGCAGTCAGTAAAAAGTAGACATCAGACTTATACACCACAGACACATTTGATTCCCAACTATTTTTGTGAATCCCTTCAGATAAAAATCACACAAGTAATTTTTTTTTTCCAGACCAATGATCCATAGACTAAAATGGGTACATGTCCTATCCAGAAAAAATAAATGGCCATGTTTAAACTTTGGAATGTGAATGGGACCTATAAAGAAACAGTGTAAAGGGGGTCATTTATTTAAAGGAACTGAAATGTAATAATAGCGACACAATGGGGCTCATGTATCACACTGAATGCACCAGAATTCTGCCATACGTAATTGGCACAAAGAAACTTTGGTGTTACTTGACTTGCACCATATTTCTGATGTGTTTTAAACTTTTTTTGACTTGTTTCATTAGGGGGTTTTGGTCTCACTCAAAAGCGTGTTGTTTTATAGGAGGGAGGCATGTCGTAATAAGATATCATGCGCCAAACAAATGCAGCAAAATTGTGACTCACATTTCTGGCAGAGTAAGCCAACTAATGGTGTAAACGGAGACCTCCATTCCTCACACGGCTTTTGCCACTTTTCGATCATAAAGCCTTAATGGTGCAAAATCGTTATACTTATTTGTACAAAAGTTTTATAAATGACGTCAGAAACGTACTCCATTACTGACTGACAAACATTTCTTGCGGTGACGCACGGCTGCTAAAGGGAATCTGTCACCTATTTTTTCGCGTATAAGCTGTCGGCACCGTCATCAGGGGCTTATCTACAGCATTCTGTAATGCATTCTATAATGCTGTAGATAAGCCCCCGATGTAACCTGAAAGATAAGATAAATGAGTTACATTATACTCAACGGGGAGGCGTTCCAGTGCGGTCCGGGTCCAATGGGTGTCGCGGTCCGGGTCCGGCACCTCCCATCTTCTAGCGATGACGTCCTCTTCCTTGCTTCTGTTGCGGCTCCTGTGCAGGCGTAATTCTCTGCCCTGTTGAGGGCAGAGCAGAGTACTGCAGTGCGCAGGTGTCGGGAAAAGTCAGAGAGGTCCGGCGTCTGCGCAGTATTTTACTCTGCCCTCAACAGGAGGCGCGACAGAATCAAGGAAGAGGACGTCTTCGCTAGAAGATGGGAGGCGCCGGACCCGGACCACACCGGACCGCCTCCCCGTTAAGTATAATATAACTCATTTATCTTATCTTTCAGGTTACATCGGGGCTTATCTACAGCATTACAGAATGCATTACAGAATGCTGTAGATAAGCCCCTGATGGCGATGCCAACAGCTTATATGCAAAAAAAATAGGTGACAGATTCCCTTTAAAGGCGCAGACTCTTGGTGAGTTTGGTGCATCTTACTCCAGAGGACTGTTCATTAAGATCAGCGCACAAAACGGCACAATACCTGTGTGGATGAATTTTGGACTAAACAGTTGTAAAATTAGATTTATCAAGCAGCATGAACCACTGTGAAAAATGTGGGTGTTGGCACCACGCCGGATCCCTGCTCTGACAGGCAGGGTCTCCGGCGTGTCATTTCTCTCACCCACGCAGCAGTCGGTTCCTCTCTTCCTCATGCTCTGCATGCTCCCAGCAGCAGTTCCAGCTGGGCTTCTAGCTGTGTCCTTAGGGCATGCGAGCGCTCCCGCCCTCTTAAAGGGCCAGCATGTGCACTTGCTATTTCCTCCCCAGCCAATGATTGAGTGGCATTATGTATATTTTGCTTCCACTCCACTGGGGAGGTGCCTGAGCAACCTTCCTATTTTGCAGTCTAAGTTTTGTAAGGTTGCATACCAGTCCCTGCTGCACTCTGGTGTTCATCAGGAGCCAAGTGAGGCTCTAATGAACAGCCAGGTGTTCGCTTAGTCCCGCCCCTCCAGGCTCTCCACGGTCCATGGCACAGAGGTTTCACAAACCATGTTCGTGACAGTGGGGCATTGTACATCTGTCTAGTCTTAGTTTGCACTTTGTAAGAATTTGACAGTTTTGATAATTATGCCCCAATATTTATTCATTCTGGTGTGAAGATGCCCATGTTGTTGCAACATTATAGGCCCCATGTTATCCAATGCATGTTATTGGCCCCATGTTATCCGGTGCATGTTATCGGCCGCATGTTATCCGGTGCATGTTATCGGACCCATATTATCCGGTGCATATTATCGGCTGCATGTCATCCAGTGCATGTTATCAGCCTCCTTTTATCCAGTGAATATTATCGGTCGCATGTTATCCAGTGCATGTTATCAGCCTCCTTTTATCCAGTGAATATTATTGGCCGCATGTTATCCAGTGCATGTTATCGGCTGCATGTTATCCAGTGCATTCTATTGACTGCATGTTATCCAGTGCATGTTATCGGCCGCATGTTATCCAGTGCATGTTATCGGCCTCCTATTATCCAGTGCATGTTATCGGCCCCATGTTATCCGGTGCATGTTATAGGCCGCGTGTTATCCGGTGCATGTTATCGGCCCCATGTTATCTGGTGCATGTTATAAGCCGTATGTTATCCGGTGCATGTTATCGGCCCATGTTATTCAGTGCATGTTATCGGCCCCATGTTATCCAGTGCATGTTATCGGCCCCATGTTATCCAGTGTATGTTATCGGCACCATGTTATCTAGTGCATGTTATCGGCCACATTTTATCCAGTGCATGTTATCGGCCCCATGTTATCCAGTGTATGTTATCGGCACCATGTTATCCGGTACATGTGTAACGGGGACCAGGGAGGTAGCCGTGGCTGATGGTGGTTACTCTGTCACACCCTGGTCTCCTGCCACATGCACACAATGTCGCAGTGGTAGCGTACCTTTTTGTCCGCTTTCCCATCTGGATCCTCTCTGGTCCACTGGAGGTTTCTTCCTTGAGGTTCCACACAAATACAAACAGAGTCAAATTGCAGCTTAAAACAAACATTTTTACTTGGTTCCTTTCTCAGCTTGTCCAGTTCAAATTTAGATACAGCACAAGATACTTCACAAGACACAACATTTTCTGTCCCTCACTTCTTCAGGAATATCGCAGGGTTGCACTGTTGTCCCCAGTACTGCAGCATTCTGTCTGACCAGTCTGACAAACTGTAGGAGTTCCTGGTCCGTTTCGCCCCAGACACGCAGACGTCTTCCTAAGTAGCTGACCGCCATCATGACAAAGCTGCCCTGTATTCCTTGGCTTCTCTGGCAAATGTTACTCCTAGGACCTGGACAAGCTGGGCTCCTTTACTTGAACATAATGTTACGGGGCTCAACTGCCCTGTCCGGGCTCCCAGGCCCTACTGAATGAAATAGGGGAAACTCACTGACTTACCCAAAGTTGGCCCCTCCTATGTTAACTATTTCCTATTCTGTGTGCTAATGTGTCCCCCTCTAGTGGGCTAACTTCATCACTACACTTTCCCTACATACAATTACATGTACATTGTATTACACATAACAATATATATATATATATATATATATACCAGCTGAAACCAGGACGTGCTTAAGGGGGGTAGGGCATAAACCAGTCTATGTAAACCCCTTGCACATGTTATCATCTACATGTTATCCAGTGCATGTTATCAGCTACTTTATCGGCTGCATGTTATCCAGTGCATGTTATCGGCCCCATGTTATCCAGTGCATGTTATCGGCTACGTTATCGGCCCCATGTTATCCAGTGCATGTTATCAGCTGCATGTTATCCAGTGCATGTTATTTGCCCCATGTTATCCAGTGCATGTTATCAGCTGCATGTTATCCAGTGCATGTTATTGGCTGCATGTTATCCAGTGCATGTTATCGGCTGCATGTTATCCAGTGCATGTTATTGGCCTCCTGTTAGCCAGTGCATGTTAACAGCCACATGTTATCTCCTGTTCACACCGGGCAAGAAGCAACTTGTAATGCTGAATTTAATGCCGTCGTAAAAATGAAATCACGAACAGTCATTCTGCTCATTTATTGACTGTATATAAGAGTCATAAGACTTACACAGGCGGTCCGCAGGAGAGATAACTTTATCTCCCATCCAGGGTCCCTAGGAAGCTGGGTGACAGCTCGTGCAGGACGGTGGATGTCACCCAATATGTTACTAGTGATCGGTTATTTTTAGGGGGATGCTCGGATCACGACCCCCAGGGTTTAATAGTGTGTTAGTAGGACATACAGTCGAGGTGCCCTGGAGGGGATTGGGTGGGGGCTCAGTGTAGGTGGTCCTGGCCCCTCTCCTGTACTTTTCTGTCATTTGAGAGCTGCACCGTGTACTGGAGATCCCACGTTACACGCTGAAAGCCCCTACATACTGCCCTGCTCCATCTATAATGATCCCCATTGTTTCATGTCATGTGTCGGGCCGGGAATGTCAGCAGTCATGGAGAATAATACAGGAATCTTAAACAAGCGTTTTTATGAGTGAGACTGTGATGAACAGGTGCCGGGGGAGACACGCAGCTGTACGAGCGGCTCTGCCTGCGCAGAGCATCACACGAGCGGCAATGCAGCAGCCAGGCCCGGCGTTTAGTGGCCGCAGGAGGCCGCCACTTGCCAAATGGGTAGCTCATAAATCTGGCAAATGTCCGGAGCCCATAAATGCTGCGCCAATGACTGGTATATGCATCTGTATATACAGCGTATATCCACTGTGCTGTGTCATAAAATCTAATGAACCCCTGCACGGAGCACGTGTGTCTGCACTGGCAATTGGGCCATTCTTAGGATTTCTGATCCTTTTCTTGTCACTTTTCAAATTTGTTGCGGAACGAAAGACGTTAATCGCTAATTTGTAGCATTTCATTTATTCTGACTTTCTGACACATTTCATGCTAAGAAGCGGGGTAATCTGCTTAGGCGCATAAATGTGCGCCAGAATTCTCTAGAAAACATCTTACAATTAATTATTTATAAAAGTCCTCTCCGTTCTCATGAATTGAGAGATTTTAAGTTCGATGGTTTATGGTTCTTGCCTTGGTTACCGGCCACCACTGCAGTCTATCAGTGTTGGCCCAAGCAAGGAGCGCAGCGCTTACAAGCACTTTCCAGTGGGTGTTGTAAGCTCTGACATGAGTCTGGATCCAACCAGCTTGAATGCACCTGCGCTGTCCTGATGGTGAAGGGGTAAAGACTCCTCTGCTTGCTGCATCGGAAAGCGCATCGTTTGGGCCAGTGGTGCAATGCAGAATGATCATAGAATCATAGAATGGTAGAGTTGGAAGGGACCTCCTGGGCCATCTGGTCCAACCCCCTGCTCAAAGCAGGATTCGCTAAATCATCCCAGTCAAATGTCTGTCTAGCCTCTGTTTGAAGACTTCTATTGAAGGAGAACTCACCACTTCTCGTGGCAGCCTGTTCCACTCATTGATCACTCTGTCAAAAAGATTTTTCTAATATCTAATCTGTGTCTCCTCCCATTCAGTTTCATCCCATTGCTTCTAGTCTTTCCTTGTGCAAATGAGAATAAAGTTGATCCTTCTACAATGTGACAGCCCTTTAGATATTTGTAGACAGCTATTAAGTCTCCTCTCAGTCTTCTCTTTTGCAAACTAAACATTCCCAAATCCTGCAACCTTTCCTCATAAGACAGGGTTTGCAGGCCGGTCGCAATTCTGGTTGCTCTTTTCTGAACTTGCTCCAGTTTGTTGATGTCTTTTTTAAATTGTGGTGCCCAAAACTGGACACAATATTCCAGATGAGGTCTGACCAAAGAGGAGTAGAGGGAAATAATGACTTCACGTGATCTAGACTATATGCTTCTGTTAATACATCCTAGAATTGCATTTGCCTTTTTTGCTGCTGCATCACACTGTTGACTCATATTCAGTCTGTGATCTATTAGTATACCCAAGTCTTTTTCACATGTGCTGTCGCTTAGCCCTATTCCTCCCATTCTGTATATGCTTTTTTCATTTTTATTGCCCAGATGTAGTACTTTGCATTTTTCCCTGTTAAAAACCATTCTGTTAGTTGCTGCCCGCTTTACAGTTTGAACACATTAAAAAAAAAGTGTACTCACACTGTCTGCACTTTATATGTGTACTCGTTGCTTTTTATTGCTTTAATGGGTAGAAGAAACGAGTTTTGATTTTTGTTTTGTTTTTTGCATATGAGAAAAGAAATATCGCACTGATGGTAAAAATGCACCGGAGCTCAAAAGATGAAAACCTGATCCGGCGCACTGATGAAAATTGGTCAGGTTTTTCCACATAGTGTCTGAATGAGACCTTACTCTTATTATCCATTCCAGGTGTTAGCAACATTCTAGCCCTCCTGTAAGAGGAATGTATCCAGTCAGTGTACATATATGACCTAAATATCCAGGAGTATAAGTCGGCATCTGCTGATACCACTGTCCTCCTCCCCAGGACCCCAGGAAAGCTGAGTGTCCGTGTACATATCTTCCTGTTCTGTCTCTCAGATGATGAGGGTGAATAATTAGGGGGCTTCTCAGGGCACTTTGCTTGAACTGAGCCAAGTAACTTGATGAAAGGCCTGTTGATGGTGACCATATGCTGCTCATCGCCCTCCGCTGTGAGAACCGGCTGCGCACAATACTGCGCTGCTTATAAAATAGAGGCCGATTAAGAAGACCACCGTTGTCAGACTGTGCCCACCTGGATGGCCACCATGGTGTCATAGCATGGCTGTCTACAGCATCTGCACGTTAGCAGGGGGCCGACATGCTCCAATGCTGGTATTATACAGCATACCTCTATGCCAGCACAGTGCTGCGGACCCCAGACTGATACATTGTAGCAAACTGTCAGCACATTAAGATTCTGCTCGAGTTCACTTCACAGAAGATTGTCTAAACTGGATACATTGTAACAAAAGCTCCAATGTAAAAAGTATCATCTCTGGATGTAAAGTGCTGCAGAATATGTAGGTATAGAAATAAAATCATCATTATTCAGCAAGTTCTCAACTCACCGAGAGCAAGGAGAGATCTTACAATTATTTGCAATTGAAAGAATATATATTAGAAACGAAGAAAGACTGTTCTACACATCATACAAAATGCATCTAGACCTCATTCAGATACTTTTTCGGTGCTTTTTTTGTCGTGTTTTATAAGCAATTTGTATTTATTTGGCTTTCTTGAAGTCCTATAGAGAAGCCTAGGAGAAAAGAAAACAACAAACCGAAAGCTGCGTATCATGAAGATGCTACAGACTAAATAAACTACAGTCAGGTCACATCTAGCAGAAGTGTTTTGGTCGTGAAAAAAAACAAACATATGAAGTTATAAAGCATATAAAGTGTTTTTCTGAAAAATAAAGTGTGAATCCTGCCTTAAAGGGAATCTGTCACCTATTTTTTCGCATATAAGCTGCGGCCACCGCCATCAGGGGCTTATCTACGGCATTCTGTAATGCATTCTGTAATGCTGTAGATCAGCCCCCGATGTAACCTGAAAGAGAAGAAAAACGAGTTAGATTATACTCACCGGGGGGGTGGTCCGGCACCTCCCATCTTCTAGCGATGACATCCTCTTCTTTGCTTCCCGTCGCCTCTCCGGTGCAGGCGCACTGCTCAGCCCTGTTGAGGACAGAGCAGAGTACTGCAGTGCGCAGGCGCCGGGAAAGGTGAGAGAGATCTGGCGCCAGCGCACTGCAGTACTTTACTCTGCCCTCAACAGGCCAGACCAGTGCGCCAGCACCAGAGCCGCGACGGGAAGCAAAGAAGAGGACGTCATCGCTATAAGATGGGAGGCGCCGGACCGGACCGCGACACCCATCAGACCAAAACCGGACCTGGACCGCCCCTGGGTGAGTATAATATAATTTGCTTTTCTTCTCTTTCAGGTTACATCGGGGGCTGATCTACAGCATTACAGGATGCTGTAGATAAGCCCCTGATGTCGGTGCCGGCAGCTCATATTCGAAAAAAGGGGTGACAGATTCCCTTTAAAGGCGTTTTCCACATTATTTAAAAATGCTCCCATTTACTCTGCACCATTCCAGCGAGTTTCGTTGCCTTTCTCTTCTGGTCAATAATCAGGGGCGATGAATGGTCTTTCCCAACAACAGACCTATCATTTGTCAGGTGTGATAATTTTTAGGCTTGCATAAAAAATAGCATTATTGGCAGCACAATGTAAACGAGAGATGTGCCGCTGACAACATGATGTTCTGTAGGGACAGCCGGGCCATTAAATGACCACTGATCGGCCTGTTACTGACCGCGCTCTACTGTCTAACCCCGACATCACACCACACATGATTGCCGAGCAGGAACAGCCAGGAATAAATGGTGGCTGTGGACACAAAACTCCTTTACGTTTTATCCATTACTTATTTTTTTACCTTAACACTTTGGTGAACTCTATTTACTTTTATTTTAATCCTTGAAGGTCTTTACATTTTTTTATTTTGCTGCACATCCCTAAATGAGGCTTTTGATGAGTAATGCCCACATAAAGTATAATTTTTGGTCTATACAATAGCTTTTAATTTATATTATTGGAAAAAGTCATCGTACTGCAGCTTTTATTTATGTTTTTATGGATTATAACAATCAGTAAATATCTATCACTCAGGTTGTTATGACTGACACTAACAATTATCCGTACATTGCTTCTGCTTTGTGAACTGTATGTAATAAAGATTATTACATTTAAATGCACAAAAGCCGGAACAAGAGGAGAAGGAGTCAGGGATCACATCTGCAAACCATCAGATCCATGCTGTGGTTGTCCTGAGGAAGGAGTCAGATTTGACTCTGAAACGCGCTGACAAATAAACCACCTTGTTCTGGAACCAGCAGCGCACTTGAAGTCCACTTACTCCGGCTCTCTATTATAATATGGATCTTTACCTCTCTCACCCTCCTTTATGATCTGGATCAGCCCTAAATTTGCCAGAAATGTGCTCTGCGATTCTTTATAGGCGGCTCCTTCCCTCTGACTCTCCTTTTGATTGCTCTGATACACGCTGACATTGATTTGTAGAACAAAGTAGCTTCCTTTCCTATGTGATACTTGTAAGAAAGCTTCTTATGTTTTGTGAGACAGCTAATTTGCATACCTTTCTCACACATAGCATTGCCTGTATGACTTCATACTCAGCAGGTCTCTTTAAAAGGAATCTGTCAACAGGATTTCACCCCCAAACTGTTTATGTGAACATTTGAACCATTCACTCAGACTAGGTATGCATAAAGCTGAGTACAGAAGAGATCCAGAAGAAGTTGGTGGTGAAACGCGCGTCGGGGTGAGGGGATGCAATAGCTAATCAACAGGGAGTCCTGTTTTAAATGCAGGTACTATTTTCCTTTTCAAGGGACTTTTTCTTCATGTAGGTATTGGCATGGGAGGCTTTTTTATATGTAAGCAGTGAATAATTATATCCCCTCCGCACCCATGTAATGTATACTCATAATAGTACTTAACTCATTCATGAGGTGCTGCTCACTTTTGAGCAAAAGTTACAAACATCAATTATATTGCCTACCTGAATGGAATATATACAATTTTAAGACCTCCTTAAGACTAAGTGTAATTTTGTCTATCTATAATTTCCATGGAAACTTTCTACCCGAAGCAATTATTGGAGGGGAGTCATAGTACTCTATTTTTTTTCCAATATTCTATCCATATATTGCCAGATATATATCCTGGATAGCAGATATCGTTCACTTTTGGTTGGGCACTCTAGGGTCCCCTGTAGCAAGTGCCATAAATCACTAATCTTTGAGGATATTATTGAGTAATTTTATTTACGTGAACAAACATGTAGCTCTTACAAAGATAAGTTCAGTGACATCTTTTTATGGCCGGTCTGCTCCTCCATTACTGAGTAATCGGTGTTGTAATTGATATGCGATTGATTCGGAAGTGCCTTGGACCAAGGAAGCACTTCTCAAGCCTCTGCCACTCCAGCTCTATTTCCCCAGCGCTTCCTCCTCCTGCTTCTATGTTGTGTAACCTCAATCAAAGGAGCTGTCAGTCAAGCAGAAGGCAGCGCTGGGCAGGGAAGCGTCTGCTGTAGACCCTCGTCCTCCTTCGTGTTACATGAGGTTGGGGGCGGTTGTAGTATAATTCTGCCACTGTTATTTGTTCTTTACTGTTTACGCTATTATGCAGTTTTATATGGTCGTAGATGGGAGCGCTGAGTGTTGTACATTATATTGGTTTTATATGGCAGAGTGTGGCACAATTATTTGTTTTGTACATTTTATTGCATTTCTACTTATTTTCACCAGACCTATAAAACAGAGGGGGACTGAGGGGGAACATGCTGGCCGGGCGCCTCCTGTATCTAATGACTGCCTGGTAAGACATGAACCCAAGTCCAATTGAAGATGATAGAACATTGCCACTAAGATCTGCCTTCTTAGAGATCCATAGAATAAGGCACTGGTAGGATTGTGGAATTCATGGTAGGAATCATTGGTGCAACCTGGGCTGCCGCACTGGGGTCCAGGAGGTCGGGGGCCACATCTGCCTCCAAAGCAGGTGGAATCAGGGCCGGACTGGCCATCTGGCAATTCTGGCAAATTCTAGAAGGGTCTGTCTGGTCATAGGCCGCCTTGTCTGCTATATTGTTAACAGAATCGGTGTTCTCAAGACACCCATAACGTTAAAAGTTGTGACAGAGCACAAAGTCGCTGACTCCATCACTTACCCCAGCAGGCCACAGGAATCATTAGAAATATTGGTCTTGTAGTAAATCTTCCTTTCCTCATCCAGGGTAATCTTAGTAAGATATCCCATTTGGTTCATGGGGACGGGACAACATGGGCCTGTGTGATTTCAAATGTCAGGACTGAATTTCATCCCCAGCCCATACCTGGGAGGAATTGTGTATGATGAGGAGCTATTGGACTGCCAGGGCCCCATGTATCGTTCTCACACAGGGGCGTCTTCTCTCTGTGTCCGCCCCTGATTTATTTTTTATAGAAGGTCATCTCCACTATCCAATCCTCTGAGTGATCACTAAAGGTCTGGTCAGGAAGTGAGGTGTGCAACACAAAACCAATTCCCCCAGTCACTTCAGACGCGGCGGGTGGCATAAATCTGAGAATGTCACAGGAAGCTTTTTTTGTGTGAGCAGAACTTTAAGTTTTAGTGTAAAAATAGAAGCGCTGCCTCCTTCCACTACGAGGGGAGAGAGCTTCATATATAGTATGGGACAATGCCGGGCGCATAGGAATTCACTGGTCAATCGTTTTACTAGCTAAATACATGGCTGCCCCCAAGTACTGAGTCAATGGCGAGCGGACCCCAGACCTGCGTCCATGAGCCCTGGAGAGGGCGCTGCCCTGAGTGGAGTATGTGATGTATTCCATGTATGCGGCGCATGTTGTATGTTTCAGCATTAGGTTTTTATATGGCTTCCATATCGGGATTTGCTCTATTTCTGGCCCTGGAGATGGGACTTTTCTATGGTGTAAGCCCCGGCCTTGCTGTTTTCTGAGGGTTTCAGTTACCCAAGTGCTTATGAGCGAGGACAGAGAAGCTGCAGGATGGCTGATGTCTTGCAACCACCATGGCTGCTCGTAAACCATCGGCTCCAGGTAGCAATAGGATAATCAGGATCTGTATGAAGAAGTTCATGTCTCAGTTCACACGGGTGTCGGCATTTCCAGTCTTTTGTTCCCCTGGTTGGATGTCAGATCCATCACATGGCAGAAAGCAACATTGGCCACCGGACCCTAATGACTTATAATGGGGTCAGTCGGGTGGTGTGCCGCACTATGCTGTGGAATGAGGAGTAATCTGGGGTTTTTTTTAGGCAGCGCCACAACTGTCCATAGGCCGTCACTGGTATTGCACGCAGCCTCATTCAAGAGAAGACCAGGATCCTATAAAAGGGCTACTTCTACGCTTTTGCTTAGTCGTAATGGAATAAAACCACTGGTGGACGACCCAAATTAAGACCCCGGTGAGAAACCCCTTGAAACTGTGTGAACGCCCTCTCTGAATGGAAGCGGAGTTTGTGTGTTTTTGCCTTTTGCCTATGATCTGCTCTTCTCCACCTTTATCTGCTCTTTCTTTAGAGCAGCAGCTTCACAATGATGACCTGAAGTCCGTGCACAAATGTGCGGCATGCTTCACTACGTGACGGGCCTGGTTAAAAATGTTTTACAAGTTTCTCACAATATTGAATAGAAGGGGAAGTCCTGGTATGAATAGCACGTCTCCACCGATTGTCAAGTGAAACAACTGGAGCTTACGCAGATATTTCCACCGCTTGTGTACAGACTATGCTGAGGGTGATGTCCTTGTGCCATGCGATCCCCTTCAATAGTCTCCTCCCGTCATGTGATGCTCTGGGAACATCCACACTTCTTATTAGGGTATTCCACACGTTGCGGATTCGTCTACAGCAGATTTGCAAGTGATGTACAGTACCATGTAATCCTATGGAAAACAAAACCCGCTGTGCACATGCTGCGGAAAATTCCACGCGGAGACGCAGCGGTTTATTTTCCGCAGCATGTCAATTCTTTGTGCGGATTCTGCCGCGCTTTTACACCTATTCCATTATAGGAATCCGCAGGTGTAAAAACACAGGCGAAATCCGCACACAATCGGCTATAAATCCGCAGGTAATATGCAGTAAATCCGCAGGGAGTACGCAGGTCTTTTTACCTGTGGATTCTGCAGATTCTGTGCGGAAAAATCTGCACTCGAATCCGCAACGTGCGCACATACCCTTAGAGGCATTGATTGTTTTGAGAGGGTATAAGTTCCTGATTGGTGGAGGTCCGACCACAGATCCCCCCGCTGCTGAGACCCTCACTAAGGTCTAGTGGTGCAGTGAGGTCTATTCCCTTCTATCACATCTCTGTGTGGGACGCATTCCTATGGATGATCGCAATTGGACACACTTGGGTTATGTCTGACAGATCCATTTGCTGGGATGCGTCAGTTAGAATGTAAAATTATAAATATTGGACTTTTTTTCAGCGGTGTCTGTCTTCTTTTGCCAGAATCCAAAAAGATGGATTCCATTGACAGATTGCTGACTTCAGAACACAACGTGATGTGAACGTTTGCTAACACCTTTTTCACGCTTTTGTGTCTGTTTTTCATCTGCTTTCGTTCCATGTGTCAGTTTCTGCCGTTTTTGTATCATCAGATTTTCATATACAGAAAAAAAAAATGACTGTTCCACGAACAACCATCCTGTTGCTGTCTGTTTTCTTTTCTCAGCACCATTCACTTTAATGTGCAAGTTTCATCTGCAAAACTGATCAGAGGAGGAATTGATTTTGGTCTTTTTAGGAAGATCATAGGCAGCTAAAAAATAAAACAACAACAGAAAAGTGATTATCGCCATAGATTGTAATGTGTGAGCTTTCATTGGAAGGAACTGTCAGCAAATGAAAGACAAACTAGTGACCAGCTCCTCCAAACAGAATAAGACAAGTGTGAAGGAGTGCAAGCCGTCATGATTCTTCAATATAACCAGGAAAATAACGCCGCACTCTAATGTGCTATAAATGCAAAACATTGACTATATGAAATAGGAGCTACATTACTGCTATAGAGCATATGTTAAAAAAATGAATGTCCCTGGTGTCAATTCATGGGAGCCCATCAGCCGAGACAAGGTGTAACTCTTTGATGGCACTGATTGAGCACTCCTCCCATCAGCCTAAGGCGTTCTTATTTTTTGCCTGCCCTTAAATTTGTAGACTTTCAGCCTGGGAGAGGCAGATAACAATGGGGGTATGCCTTGTCACGGCTGATAGGCTCTCATGAATCAGCCAATTTATGCGCTAAGTAACTTCATTGTTTAACATATTTTCTATAGCAATAAGGCTATAGAATAAGGCTACAGAATAAGGCTATAGAATATTCCTGAGCAGAAACGCACACCATCTTCCGCATGCGGTTTTTGACGCGCTTTTTTAAGCGTTTGTCAAGCGTTTTAGCATGCGTTTTCCTATGCGTTTTTGCCCATACAATCCCAGACACCCAGCCCAGACACAGCTATTGGGGAAGTCTGACCACTCTCAGAACAAAATTAATGTTGGAAATAAGAGCAGCTCCTCTTTATGTGATGAGACGTACGGACAGGGATCGGGCTGAGGCTACATGGTGGCTTTGGTCACATATCTATAGATCGTGCGGTGCTGCTGTCACCTCAGAGTATAATGTAAGTTACCAGCAAACCAGGGTTGAAGATCTGACTTTGATATTTTTTGTTACTCACATATTACATCTGCAGGAACTTATGGATTACAATGCAACTCAATCAACTTTTTTTTTTTTTTGTATATATTCTTTATTTAGAAAATTTCAATAATATAACAGGAAAGGAAAATTACATTTTCCAAACTCCATCAACTTTTATGTTGCGAACTAGCAGTGGAATAGCGCCGGCTGTGTATTGAGGCCAAATGTGGCGTTTTTGTACCACGGTCAGTCTACCAGCGATCTGACAGGGTGCCATAGCCGACGCTTGTGGTGAACCAATATGAATTATATGACAGCGATAATTCCATGAAACATAAATGATCCACAATAGAATGAAATATATAAGTATTATTTTATAACAAGAACATTTTCAGGATTTCTTCTCGCTAATAAAATAAATAATGCAAAGCAAGACCCGGGTCACATATCATCATCCCAATACTGGGAATCTATGAGTGCAAGAGATACTGGAGCATCTAACAAGATGACATGGGAAGATCTTGTCAAGTAATGGAATGTAGAAAACATGAGGTTAAACCCGACCATAAAACAGGAATACAGAAGATATTAAAGCTGTCACAAGCCGTGCTTTACTGTCCGGCAGCTGTCCCAGCCCCATGTAAATGGATAGGACAATGCTTGAGGTGCTTTCTCTTAGCATGTATGGGATGGCCCGAGATGTCAACAAGGTCACCTTTCTGATTAACAAGGCTCTGAAATGGTAGGAAAGACAGAAATATTTCTGTTCTGGGACCAATTGACCTCTGACCATCAGAGAATCACTGATAGATTAAGCAGGCAGGCAGGAACACGACCCAACAGCTGCTGACATCTTCATTTAGGAGTCATCGGAGTCAATGATTCTTTGTGTACAAGATGCCAGGACGGTGGAAGATGGCGGAGTCCAGGGGGGCTATAAAGTGTGATACAGCGTTCACACCGAGGAAACAAAGGGGCAAATGTGTACAAAAAGTCTGAAATTATGACACACGCATCATATTTTTTTTTTTTCACCACAACAGTTTAGAAAAGTGGTGTGAAAAGTAGATGAGGTTTGCCGGAAAGGACAGATTACAGATCGTTTAGGGTGGATCTTATTACAAGAGGACTGCACAGAGATCTGAAAAATGATCTTTTTACACCTAGACCTGTGACATGGACAAGGGGGCACCCTCTATGTCTGGAGGAAAGAAGGTTTCATAATAACTACAGGCGCAGATTCTTTACTGTAAGAGCAGTGAGACTATGGAACTCTCTGCCATATGATGCTGTAATGATTGATTCACTACTATAATTCAAGAGGGGCCTGGACGCCTTTCTGGATATATAAAATATTACAGGTTGTGGGCACTAGATTCTGTGATGGACGTTGTTCTGCCTTCTTCCACGTATGACGCTATGTGGATTCTAGCATACGGCTTAATCTTTCAACTCCCAGAAACCAGACTGTATGGGTGCTTAAGTCTATATTTATTGGGATGATATGGACAACAATGGGAGATGATAACAGATGGTATAGTAGAACACAGTAGTAGATGAGATCAGGGGTTGTTGTACAAAGTTGTAGATGATATCAGAGATTGTTGAACACAGTTATGGATGATTCAGATGTTGTTGTACACAATGTGGATGATTCAGGTAAAAACTATAAGAAACAGATAATGCAGCATGTCAGCACTGATAGATAATATACACTACGCAAATACTGGCAGGTAATCACAGCAATACAAGGTACTATCAAAACAGTAGGAATGATACAGGATGCTGTTATCATGCATTATATAAAAGCTGAGCAATACAACATACAGCAGTAAAAGAGAAAGATATCTAAAACAACTAATGGCTGCCAGCTTTGCACTCACTGACAAGAGGATGCATATCCAGAGGATGCATATATACCTAACATGCATTGCAAACATCATGGAGGGCTGCATTATGGCTGCTAACACAGATGCATAACACATAATTGCATTAACCTTACCGTAATCCGCTTGTTATAAGCAGTGGTTTTGCAGAGAGCTGGACACATGTGAGAAGCTGAAAATGGTTACATGTTGTTGACCAGGGAAGGAAGAAGGGGCGGTTCTGAACAGTTAACCATTTAGGAAAACAGAAGATTTCAAACACATGAATAAGAAAGAGAAAGGGCAACTATGTCACCTAATGGCCATAGCTGGAACAGCACTTAAAATATCTTGCTGCACAGAATGGGCAGAACAGACGTTGATCCAGGGAACTAGTCTGGTTGCCATATACAGTTGAGAAGGAATTTTCCCCCTAATATGGGGCTGTTAGTGTTGGCCCCATGGGGGTTTTACCTTCCTCTGGAACAACATGTTAAGGCCCCATCACACTAAGCGAGATCGCTAGCGATATCGCTAAAGCGTCACCGATTTTGTGACGCAGCAGCGATATTGCTAGTGATATCGCTATGTGTGATACCTCCGACCGGCTCCCCCGCTGGTTATCGCTGATCGCGCGAGAACGTCCAGGGCCGTTTCTCGCCGGCCGCTTCCTGCTGGGCTTCCTGCTGGCGCCGACAAGCGACGCGTGGACGCGGGCGGGAGGACGTCATCATCACCGCGTCTGACAGGTAAGCAACAACCGCCGACCGCTGCTATGTCGCTGGTAAAATCTGCCTGTTTAGCAGCTCACTAGCGACCATTTAGCGATGCACCAGCGATCCTGACCGGGTCGTACTGTTGTCGGGATCGCTGGTGTGACGGTACCTTTAGGCTGCAGGTTATACTCAATTGAATTAAGTCTACCTTCAACCTGAAAACTATGAATTATAGCTAAAGACAGAAAGTGGCACACATTTCATACCTGGGAGAATAAATTCTGTCTCTGTGCTTAGCAGAGCTACAGTCTCGGAGGAGGCTGCCGAGTTTGGGTCAGAGGACCTACGACCAGTCCAGAAATCGTAGTTTTTACAATGGCCGCCAAATGTACTTGTGTGACACCGGCTTTAGGCCACATCTTAGAGCTTCCACAATAAGGATCTACAAGAAATGATAGCAGGATCCATGTGGACGGCCTGTCAATCATGTAGTTATGATGGAGCAATTACTCTATCTCCTCCATTGCCAGCCTCTGCGGTAATCGCACTGCGCTCAGGGATAACATCCGAGTGCAGTCCAATGTTTCACACGCACCCATAGACTTGTATGGGTGCGTAAATTCCGGCTCGCGAAGCCACTCGCAGCATGCTGACATTTTTTCTCTCAAGCCGAATCTGCATGAGAAAAGAATCGTAGATCTGAGCTGCCCCATAGAATAACACGAGTACAATTCTCATCGCATAGCACTCGGTCATGTTATACGCTCGTGTGAGCGAGGCCTAATAGTGACAGATTTTTGCCATTCGTTTGATTCCCATAGAAACTGCGATGGTATAGAAACGATTTGTTGTTTTGACCCGTTCCGTTTGCAGCCAATATTTCTTTCTGCACTTTCCTTTTTTTCTCCCTTTCTTCCAAGAGCCATAACTTTTTTTTTTATTTCCGCTGCCATTCCCGTATCAGGGATTGTTTTCTGCACGATGAGTTGTAGTTTTTTATGACAACATTCACGTTACTGTATAATGTGCTGAAAAATAGGGGAAAAAAATTCCAAGTGGGGAGAAATGGTAGAAAAAAAGCAATTTTGCAAATGTTTTGTGAGCTTCATTTTTATGGTATTTGTTGCTCCGTAAAAATACCTGGTAACATGATTCTCCCAGTCACTTAACGATGATGGCAATACCATTTTTCTATACTTGTTTTTGTTTTTTTAAATAGTGAAAATACTAACTTTTTACTTGATATTTTAGTCCCTTTATGGATCTTTTCATCACTTACTCTATATACTTCAATGCCACGCGATCAGGCACCTTAAAGCCCACTGTCAGAGATGGATACACCAATACCAGACATTTATTTTATTTACTCATTTATACAGCTTCATTAATTCCACAGCACTGTACAGACATTATCATCACTGTCCCCGATGGGGCTCACAATCTAAATTCCCTATCAGTCTTTGGAATGTGGGAGGAAACCGGAGAACACGGAGAAAACAAACACGGGGAGAACATACAAACTCCTTGCAGATGTTGTCCTTGGTGGGATTTGAACCCTGCAGTGCTAACCACTGAGCCACTGTACAGTGCTAACCACTGAGCCACCGTACAGTGCTAACCACTGAGCCACCGTGCCGCCCACATTTGATGCACAAATATCGGGAACAGTTTGAGCAAAAAAAAATGCTTTTTAATTCCATGGAGCAGGCAAATTGTAGTGACAGAATTCACCTTTGTGTCGTGTGACCACAGTGGTCAGTCGTCGCACGCCACTGTGGATTATTATGTCCACGGTTCACCAAGTTTAGTCATTGTCACAATGTAACAACATAATGGATGTCACCTTACTACACAGTGTGGGACACACAGGACATGGGGCTCGAAGACTAAGGGTATGTTCCCACGGTCAGTAAATGCTGCGGGTTGGACGCTGCCTACATTCGCAGCTTCCTACCCGCAGCGGCCAGATGTTACAGCATAGTGGATGGGATTTCATGAAATCCCATGCCCACTATGCATGCACCGGCACCCGCGGCTTCCCTGTGTACACGCACATGCGGGTTGTCTTTCCAGACTGCAGCATGTCTATTTATCTAAGATAAAGTCAACCATACAATGTATTGGACGCGGTGATTCTACACGGTTCAATGAACACATGCGGAATCACCTGCGTTCGAACGGAGTGGACATGTGCTGCGTCCAAACGCTGCCTAATACTGACCGTGGGAACATACCCTTATCGGGCAATGCCCAACATTATATTGCTGCCATAGTTAATCTAATAAAAAAAAGCCTTGAAATGATTTATTATCCGCACCAGGATCTGCACGCACACAGGTGGCACTCCCAACTGGGATAAGCAGAGATGACCACCCACTTTTCGGCGGCACCCACTCAGATAATGACTTCCCCAGGAAACAGCAGTTGGAGTGACGTCTGAGACCATAAAATCTGTCTGGAGACTGTGTACACAAGACAAAGCTGTCACCTGAGATGGAGTGTCACATATACCGACCACACAGGCACAAGGTGCCAGGACCGATGTCTGGTCTGGTGACGATGTCCATCCTATGAGGGCAGTCGTATGCTGCGGCCTCCATCCCCCTCTCACATTGATGTCAGGCAGTCTCTTTGGGTTTCTTTGCTTTTCTATTTTTTTTTTGTATTATGGGATCATTTACATTTCACTGACGTAATGGTCAATTAATGGACATTCACTGATCCCCTAAGATGAGACGTGAGGAGAAGCTGAGATGGCAGAAATACATGTAATGTTAATGAAAAAGAAATGCACCGGATTGGGGGATATCGGGGATATTGGTGGATACTGTTGGTGGAGCTGGGATATGAAACGGCATTGAGATAAAACAGAAAGGAATAAGATCTGTGTCTTTGAGGGAACAGAAGCGGCTTCTGAGTGTTGGAGAATTGACTTCAGTTGCCCAAAATATTCCAAAATCAGTGAGTGCGATCTCCTGACTAATGAGCAGGAGTCACAAGAGAGGAGCAGACAGTGTACCAACTGCGACAGCTGGAAGACCATCTACAGGTAGGAAGGCACAATAATTCAGCCCTTTGTTGACCACTGACTTGGGTTATTTTAATGTTATTTAAGGTGATTTTCAATATGGGGGCAGCAGCTTACTTTCTGTTATGTTAGAATCCAACATGACTGATCCTTCCTTTCCCTGACATCTTTTAGTGTAAGATGCATTAGAGCCAGTGCAGATCCGGCTGCTTTATTATTTACTAGCTGAAGAGCCCGGCGCTGCCCTGGCATAGTAACTAACTACGGTTAGTTATAACAAATTATAATGATTATATCTATATATATAAAGCTGAGTGTATAGCCCCGCCCACTCCGCATAGCCACATTCACTATAATATCCCACATCAGCCAGAGCCACCGGACTACTACCCCTAATATCCCACATCATCCCGTCAGCCAGAGCCACCGGACTACTACCCCTAATATTCCACATCGTCCCATCAGCCAGAGCCACCGGACTACTACCCCTAATATCCCACATCATCCCGTCAGCCAGAGCTACCGGACTACTACCCCTAATATCCCACATCATCCCATCAGCCAGAGCCACCGGACTAATACCCCTAATATCCCACATCATCCCGTCAGCCAGAGCTACCGGACTACTACCCCTAATATCCCACATCATCCCATCAGCCAGAGCCACCGGACTACTACCCCTAATATCCCACATCATCCCGTCAGCCAGAGCCACCGGACTACTACCCCTAATATCCCACATCATCCCGTCACCCAGAGCCACCGGACTACTACCCCTAATATCCCACATCATCCTGTCAGCCAGAGCCACCGGACTACTACCCCTAATATCCCACATCATCCCGTCACCCAGAGCCACCGGACTACTACCCCTAATATCCCACATCATCCCGTCAGCCAGAGCCACCGGACTACTACCCCTAATATCCCACATCATCCCGTCAGCCAGAGCCACCGGACTACTACCCCTAATATCCCACATCATCCCATCAGCCAGAGCCACCGGACTACTACCCCTAATATCCCACATCATCCCGTCAGCCAGAGCTACCGGACTACTACCCCTAATATCCCACATCATCCCGTCAGCCAGAGCTACCGGACTACTACCCCTAATATCCCACATCATCCCATCAGCCAGAGCCACCGGACTACTACCCCTAATATCCCACATCATCCCGTCAGCCAGAGCCACCGGACTACTACCCCTAATATCCCACATCATCCCGTCAGCCAGAGCCACCGGACTACTACCCCTAATATCCCACATCATCCCGTCAGCCAGAGCCACCGGACTACTACCCCTAATATCCCACATCATCCCGTCAGCCAGAGCCACCGGACTACTACCCCTAATATCCCACATCATCCCGTCAGCCAGAGCTACCGGACTACTACCCCTAATATCCCACATCATCCCGTCAGCCAGAGCCACCGGACTACTACCACTAATATCCCACATCATCCCGTCAGCCAGAGCCACCGGACTACTACCCCTAATATCCCACATCATCCCATCAGCCAGAGCCACCGGACTACTACCCCTATTATCCCACATCATCCCGTCAGCCAGAGCTACCGGACTACTACCCCTAATATCCCACATCATCCCATCAGCCAGAGCCACCGGACTACTACCCCTAATATCCCACATCATCCCGTCAGCCAGAGCTACCGGACTTCTACCCCTAATATCCCACATCATCCCATCAGCCAGAGCCACCGGACTACTACCACTAATATCCCACATCATCCCGTCAGCCAGAGCCACCGGACTACTACCCCTAATATCCCACATCATCCCATCAGCCAGAGCCACCGGACTACTACCCCTAATATCCCACATCATCCCGTCAGCCAGAGCTACCGGACTACTACCCCTAATATCCCACATCATCCCATCAGCCAGAGCCACCGGACTACTACCCCTAATATCCCACATCATCCCGTCAGCCAGAGCTACCGGACTACTACCCCTAATATCCCACATCATCCCGTCAGCCAGAGCTACCGGACTACTACCCCTAATATCCCACATCATCCCGTCAGCCAGAGCCACCGGACTACTACCCCTAATATCCCACATCATCCCACCAGCCAGAGCTACCGGACTACTACCCCTAATATCCCACATCATCCCGTCAGCCAGAGCCACCGGACTACTACCCCTAATATCCCACATCATCTCGTCAGCCAGAGCCACCGGACTACTACCACTAATATCCCACATCATCCCATCAGCCAGAGCCACCGGACTACTACCCCTAATATCCCACATCATCCCGTCAGCCAGAGCCACCGGACTACTACCCCTAATATCCCACATCATCCCATCAGCCAGAGCCACCGGACTACTACCCCTAATATCCCACATCATCCCGTCAGCCAGAGCTACCGGATTACTACCCCTAATATCCCACATCATCCCGTCAGCCAGAGCCACCGGACTACTACCCCTAATATCCCACATCATCTCGTCAGCCAGAGCCACCGGACTACTACCACTAAAATCCCACATCATCCCATCAGCCAGAGCCACCGGACTACTACCACTAATATCCCACATCATCTCGTCAGCCAGAGCCACCGGACTACTACCACTAATATCCCACATCATCCCATCAGCCAGAGCCACCGGACTACTACCCCTAATATCCCACATCATCCCGTCAGCCAGAGCCACCGGACTACTACCCCTAATATCCCACATCATCCCATCAGCCAGAGCCACCGGACTACTACCCCTAATATCCCACATCATCCCGTCAGCCAGAGCTACCGGACTACTACCCCTAATATCCCACATCATCCCATCAGCCAGAGCCACCGGACTACTACCCCTAATATCCCACATCATCCCGTCAGCCAGAGCCACCGGACTACTACCCCTAATATCCCACATCATCCCGTCAGCCAGAGCTACCGGACTACTACCCCTAATATCCCACATCATCCCGTCAGCCAGAGCCACCGGACTACTACCCCTAATATCCCACATCATCTCGTCAGCCAGAGCCACCGGACTACTACCCCTAATATCCCACATCATCCCATCAGCCAGAGCCACCGGACTACTACCACTAATATCCCACATCATCTCGTCAGCCAGAGCCACCGGACTACTACCCCTAATATCCCACATCATCCTGTCAGCCAGAGTCACCGGACTACTACCCCTAATATCTCACATCATCCCGTCAGCCAGTGTCACCGGACTACTACCCCTAATATCCCACATCATCCCGTCAGCCAGAGCTACCGGACTACTACCCCTAATATCCCACATCATCCCATCAGCCAGAGCCACCGGACTACTACCCCTAATATCCCACATCATCCCGTCAGCCAGAGCCACCGGACTACTACCCCTAATATCCCACATCATCCCGTCAGCCAGAGCTACCGGACTACTACCCCTACTATCCCACATCATCCCGTCAGCCAGAGCTACCGGACTACTACCCCTAATATCCCACATCATCCCGTCAGCCAGAGCCACCGGACTACTACCCCTAATATCCCACATCATCCCATCAGCCAGAGCTACCGGACTACTACCCCTAATATCCCACATCATCCCGTCAGCCAGAGCCACCGGACTACTACCCCTAATATCCCACATCATCCCATCAGCCAGAGCCACCGGACTACTACCACTAATATCCCACAAAATCTCGTCAGCCAGAGCCACCGGACTACTACCACTAATATCCCACATCATCCCATCAGCCAGAGCCACCGGACTACTACCCCTAATATCCCACATCATCCCGTCAGCCAGAGCCACCGGACTACTACCCCTAATATCCCACATCATCCCATCAGCCAGAGCCACCGGACTACTACCCCTAATATCCCACATCATCCCGTCAGCCAGAGCTACCGGACTACTACCCCTAATATCCCACATCATCCCATCAGCCAGAGCCACCGGACTACTACCCCTAATATCCCACATCATCCCGTCAGCCAGAGCCACCGGACTACTACCCCTAATATCCCACATCATCCCGTCAGCCAGAGCTACCGGACTACTACCCCTAATATCCCACATCATCCCGTCAGCCAGAGCTACCGGACTACTACCCCTAATATCCCACATCATCCCGTCAGCCAGAGCCACCGGACTACTACCCCTAATATCCCACATCATCCCGTCAGCCAGAGCCACCGGACTACTACCCCTAATATCCCACATCATCCCGTCAGCCAGAGCTACCGGACTACTACCCCTAATATCCCACATCATCCCGTCAGCCAGAGCTACCGGACTACTACCCCTAATATCCCACATCATCCCGTCAGCCAGAGCCACCGGACTACTACCCCTAATATCCCACATCATCTCGTCAGCCAGAGCCACCGGACTACTACCACTAATATCCCACATCATCCCATCAGCCAGAGCCACCGGACTACTACCACTAATATCCCACATCATCTCGTCAGCCAGAGCCACTGGACTACTACCCCTAATATCCCACATCATCCTGTCAGCCAGAGTCACCGGACTACTACCCCTAATATCTCACATCATCCCGTCAGCCAGTGTCACCGGACTACTACCCCTAATATCCCACATCATCCCGTCAGCCAGAGCTACCGGACTACTACCCCTAATATCCCACATCATCCCATCAGCCAGAGCCACCGGACTACTACCCCTAATATCCCACATCATCCCGTCAGCCAGAGCCACCGGACTACTACCCCTAATATCCCACATCATCCCGTCAGCCAGAGCTACCGGACTACTACCCCTAATATCCCACATCATCCCATCAGCCAGAGCCACCGGACTACTACCCCTAATATCCCACATCATCCCGTCAGCCAGAGCTACCGGACTACTACCCCTAATATCCCACATCATCCCGTCAGCCAGAGCCACCGGACTACTACCCCTAATATCCCACATCATCCCATCAGCCAGAGCTACCGGACTACTACCCCTAATATCCCACATCATCCCATCAGCCAGAGCCACCGGACTACTACCCCTAATATCCCACATCATCCCATCAGCCAGAGCTACCGGACTACTACCCCTAATATCCCACATCATCCCGTCAGCCAGAGCCACCGGACTACTACCCCTAATATCCCACATCATCCCATCAGCCAGAGCTACCGGACTACTACCCCTAATATCCCACATCATCCCGTCAGCCAGAGCTACCGGACTACTACCCCTAATATCCCACATCATCCCGTCAGCCAGAGCCACCGGACTACTACCCCTAATATCCCACATCATCCCATCAGCCAGAGCTACCGGACTACTACCCCTAATATCCCACATCATCCCGTCAGCCAGAGCCACCGGACTACTACCCCTAATATCCCACATCATCTCGTCAGCCAGAGCCACCGGACTACTACCACTAATATCCCACATCATCCCGTCAGCCAGAGCCACCGGACTACTACCACTAATATCCCACATCATCTCGTCAGCCAGAGCCACCGGACTACTACCCCTAATATCCCACATCATCCCGTCAGCCAGAGCTACCGGACTACTACCCCTAATATCCCACATCATCCCGTCAGCCAGAGCTACCGGACTACTACCCCTAATATCCCACATCATCCCATCAGCCAGAGCCACCGGACTACTACCCCTAATATCCCACATCATCCCGTCAGCCAGAGCCACCGGACTACTACCCCTAATATCCCACATCATCCCGTCAGCCAGAGCCACCGGACTACTACCCCTAATATCCCACATCATCCCGTCAGCCAGAGCCACCGGACTACTACCCCTAATATCCCACATCATCCCGTCAGCCAGAGCCACCGGACTACTACCCCTAATATCCCACATCATCCCGTCAGCCAGAGCTACCGGACTACTACCCCTAATATCCCACATCATCCCGTCAGCCAGAGCCACCGGACTACTACCACTAATATCCCACATCATCCCGTCAGCCAGAGCCACCGGACTACTACCCCTAATATCCCACATCATCCCATCAGCCAGAGCCACCGGACTACTACCCCTATTATCCCACATCATCCCGTCAGCCAGAGCTACCGGACTACTACCCCTAATATCCCACATCATCCCATCAGCCAGAGCCACCGGACTACTACCCCTAATATCCCACATCATCCCGTCAGCCAGAGCTACCGGACTTCTACCCCTAATATCCCACATCATCCCATCAGCCAGAGCCACCGGACTACTACCACTAATATCCCACATCATCCCGTCAGCCAGAGCCACCGGACTACTACCCCTAATATCCCACATCATCCCATCAGCCAGAGCCACCGGACTACTACCCCTAATATCCCACATCATCCCGTCAGCCAGAGCTACCGGACTACTACCCCTAATATCCCACATCATCCCATCAGCCAGAGCCACCGGACTACTACCCCTAATATCCCACATCATCCCGTCAGCCAGAGCTACCGGACTACTACCCCTAATATCCCACATCATCCCGTCAGCCAGAGCTACCGGACTACTACCCCTAATATCCCACATCATCCCGTCAGCCAGAGCCACCGGACTACTACCCCTAATATCCCACATCATCCCACCAGCCAGAGCTACCGGACTACTACCCCTAATATCCCACATCATCCCGTCAGCCAGAGCCACCGGACTACTACCCCTAATATCCCACATCATCTCGTCAGCCAGAGCCACCGGACTACTACCACTAATATCCCACATCATCCCATCAGCCAGAGCCACCGGACTACTACCCCTAATATCCCACATCATCCCGTCAGCCAGAGCCACCGGACTACTACCCCTAATATCCCACATCATCCCATCAGCCAGAGCCACCGGACTACTACCCCTAATATCCCACATCATCCCGTCAGCCAGAGCTACCGGACTACTACCCCTAATATCCCACATCATCCCATCAGCCAGAGCCACCGGACTACTACCCCTAATATCCCACATCATCCCGTCAGCCAGAGCTACCGGACTACTAACCCTAATATCCCACATCATCCCGTCAGCCAGAGCCACCGGACTACTACCCCTAATATCCCACATCATCCCGTCAGCCAGAGCTACCGGACTACTACCCCTAATATCCCACATCATCCCGTCAGCCAGAGCTACAGGACTACTACCCCTAATATCCCACATCATCCCGTCAGCCAGAGCCAGCGGACTACTACCCCTAATATCCCACATCATCCCATCAGCCAGAGCTACCGGATTACTACCCCTAATATCCCACATCATCCCGTCAGCCAGAGCCACCGGACTACTACCCCTAATATCCCACATCATCTCGTCAGCCAGAGCCACCGGACTACTACCACTAAAATCCCACATCATCCCATCAGCCAGAGCCACCGGACTACTACCACTAATATCCCACATCATCTCGTCAGCCAGAGCCACCGGACTACTACCACTAATATCCCACATCATCCCATCAGCCAGAGCCACCGGACTACTACCCCTAATATCCCACATCATCCCGTCAGCCAGAGCCACCGGACTACTACCCCTAATATCCCACATCATCCCATCAGCCAGAGCCACCGGACTACTACCCCTAATATCCCACATCATCCCGTCAGCCAGAGCTACCGGACTACTACCCCTAATATCCCACATCATCCCATCAGCCAGAGCCACCGGACTACTACCCCTAATATCCCACATCATCCCGTCAGCCAGAGCCACCGGACTACTACCCCTAATATCCCACATCATCCCGTCAGCCAGAGCTACCGGACTACTACCCCTAATATCCCACATCATCCCGTCAGCCAGAGCCACCGGACTACTACCCCTAATATCCCACATCATCTCGTCAGCCAGAGCCACCGGACTACTACCCCTAATATCCCACATCATCCCATCAGCCAGAGCCACCGGACTACTACCACTAATATCCCACATCATCTCGTCAGCCAGAGCCACCGGACTACTACCCCTAATATCCCACATCATCCTGTCAGCCAGAGTCACCGGACTACTACCCCTAATATCTCACATCATCCCGTCAGCCAGTGTCACCGGACTACTACCCCTAATATCCCACATCATCCCGTCAGCCAGAGCTACCGGACTACTACCCCTAATATCCCACATCATCCCATCAGCCAGAGCCACCGGACTACTACCCCTAATATCCCACATCATCCCGTCAGCCAGAGCCACCGGACTACTACCCCTAATATCCCACATCATCCCGTCAGCCAGAGCTACCGGACTACTACCCCTACTATCCCACATCATCCCGTCAGCCAGAGCTACCGGACTACTACCCCTAATATCCCACATCATCCAGTCAGCCAGAGCCACCGGACTACTACCCCTAATATCCCACATCATCCCATCAGCCAGAGCTACCGGACTACTACCCCTAATATCCCACATCATCCCGTCAGCCAGAGCCACCGGACTACTACCCCTAATATCCCACATCATCCCATCAGCCAGAGCCACCGGACTACTACCACTAATATCCCACAAAATCTCGTCAGCCAGAGCCACCGGACTACTACCACTAATATCCCACATCATCCCATCAGCCAGAGCCACCGGACTACTACCCCTAATATCCCACATCATCCCGTCAGCCAGAGCCACCGGACTACTACCCCTAATATCCCACATCATCCCATCAGCCAGAGCCACCGGACTACTACCCCTAATATCCCACATCATCCCGTCAGCCAGAGCTACCGGACTACTACCCCTAATATCCCACATCATCCCATCAGCCAGAGCCACCGGACTACTACCCCTAATATCCCACATCATCCCGTCAGCCAGAGCCACCGGACTACTACCCCTAATATCCCACATCATCCCGTCAGCCAGAGCTACCGGACTACTACCCCTAATATCCCACATCATCCCGTCAGCCAGAGCTACCGGACTACTACCCCTAATATCCCACATCATCCCGTCAGCCAGAGCCACCGGACTACTACCCCTAATATCCCACATCATCTCGTCAGCCAGAGCCACCGGACTACTACCACTAATATCCCACATCATCCCATCAGCCAGAGCCACCGGACTACTACCACTAATATCCCACATCATCTCGTCAGCCAGAGCCACTGGACTACTACCCCTAATATCCCACATCATCCTGTCAGCCAGAGTCACCGGACTACTACCCCTAATATCTCACATCATCCCGTCAGCCAGTGTCACCGGACTACTACCCCTAATATCCCACATCATCCCGTCAGCCAGAGCTACCGGACTACTACCCCTAATATCCCACATCATCCCATCAGCCAGAGCCACCGGACTACTACCCCTAATATCCCACATCATCCCGTCAGCCAGAGCCACCGGACTACTACCCCTAATATCCCACATCATCCCGTCAGCCAGAGCTACCGGACTACTACCCCTAATATCCCACATCATCCCATCAGCCAGAGCCACCGGACTACTACCCCTAATATCCCACATCATCCCGTCAGCCAGAGCTACCGGACTACTACCCCTAATATCCCACATCATCCCGTCAGCCAGAGCCACCGGACTACTACCCCTAATATCCCACATCATCCCATCAGCCAGAGCTACCGGACTACTACCCCTAATATCCCACATCATCCCGTCAGCCAGAGCCACCGGACTACTACCCCTAATATCCCACATCATCCCATCAGCCAGAGCTACCGGACTACTACCCCTAATATCCCACATCATCCCGTCAGCCAGAGCTACCGGACTACTACCCCTAATATCCCACATCATCCCGTCAGCCAGAGCCACCGGACTACTACCCCTAATATCCCACATCATCCCATCAGCCAGAGCTACCGGACTACTACCCCTAATATCCCACATCATCCCGTCAGCCAGAGCCACCGGACTACTACCCCTAATATCCCACATCATCCCATCAGCCAGAGCCACCGGACTACTACCCCTAATATCCCACATCATCCCGTCAGCCAGAGCTACCGGACTACTACCCCTAATATCCCACATCATCCCATCAGCCAGAGCCACCGGACTACTACCCCTAATATCCCACATCATCCCGTCAGCCAGAGCTACCGGACTACTACCCCTAATATCCCACATCATCCCGTCAGCCAGAGCCACCGGACTACTACCCCTAATATCCCACATCATCCCGTCAGCCAGAGCTACCGGACTACTACCCCTAATATCCCACATCATCCCGTCAGCCAGAGCTACAGGACTACTACCCCTAATATCCCACATCATCCCGTCAGCCAGAGCCAGCGGACTACTACCCCTAATATCCCACATCATCCCATCAGCCAGAGCTACCGGATTACTACCCCTAATATCCCACATCATCCCGTCAGCCAGAGCCACCGGACTACTACCCCTAATATCCCACATCATCTCGTCAGCCAGAGCCACCGGACTACTACCACTAAAATCCCACATCATCCCATCAGCCAGAGCCACCGGACTACTACCACTAATATCCCACATCATCTCGTCAGCCAGAGCCACCGGACTACTACCACTAATATCCCACATCATCCCATCAGCCAGAGCCACCGGACTACTACCCCTAATATCCCACATCATCCCGTCAGCCAGAGCCACCGGACTACTACCCCTAATATCCCACATCATCCCATCAGCCAGAGCCACCGGACTACTACCCCTAATATCCCACATCATCCCGTCAGCCAGAGCTACCGGACTACTACCCCTAATATCCCACATCATCCCATCAGCCAGAGCCACTGGACTACTACCCCTAATATCCCACATCATCCCGTCAGCCAGAGCCACCGGACTACTACCCCTAATATCCCACATCATCCCGTCAGCCAGAGCTACCGGACTACTACCCCTAATATCCCACATCATCCCGTCAGCCAGAGCCACCGGACTACTACCCCTAATATCCCACATCATCTCGTCAGCCAGAGCCACCGGACTACTACCCCTAATATCCCACATCATCCCATCAGCCAGAGCCACCGGACTACTACCACTAATATCCCACATCATCTCGTCAGCCAGAGCCACCGGACTACTACCCCTAATATCCCACATCATCCTGTCAGCCAGAGTCACCGGACTACTACCCCTAATATCTCACATCATCCCGTCAGCCAGTGTCACCGGACTACTACCCCTAATATCCCACATCATCCCGTCAGCCAGAGCTACCGGACTACTACCCCTAATATCCCACATCATCCCATCAGCCAGAGCCACCGGACTACTACCCCTAATATCCCACATCATCCCGTCAGCCAGAGCCACCGGACTACTACCCCTAATATCCCACATCATCCCGTCAGCCAGAGCTACCGGACTACTACCCCTACTATCCCACATCATCCCGTCAGCCAGAGCTACCGGACTACTACCCCTAATATCCCACATCATCCCGTCAGCCAGAGCCACCGGACTACTACCCCTAATATCCCACATCATCCCATCAGCCAGAGCTACCGGACTACTACCCCTAATATCCCACATCATCCCATCACCCAGAGCCACCGGACTACTACCCCTAATATCCCACATCATCCCATCAGCCAGAGCCACCGGACTACTACCACTAATATCCCACAAAATCTCGTCAGCCAGAGCCACCGGACTACTACCACTAATATCCCACATCATCCCATCAGCCAGAGCCACCGGACTACTACCCCTAATATCCCACATCATCCCGTCAGCCAGAGCCACCGGACTACTACCCCTAATATCCCACATCATCCCATCAGCCAGAGCCACCGGACTACTACCCCTAATATCCCACATCATCCCGTCAGCCAGAGCCACCGGACTACTACCCCTAATATCCCACATCATCCCGTCAGCCAGAGCTACCGGACTACTACCCCTAATATCCCACATCATCCCGTCAGCCAGAGCTACCGGACTACTACCCCTAATATCCCACATCATCCCGTCAGCCAGAGCCACCGGACTACTACCCCTAATATCCCACATCATCTCGTCAGCCAGAGCCACCGGACTACTACCACTAATATCCCACATCATCCCATCAGCCAGAGCCACCGGACTACTACCACTAATATCCCACATCATCTCGTCAGCCAGAGCCACTGGACTACTACCCCTAATATCCCACATCATCCTGTCAGCCAGAGTCACCGGACTACTACCCCTAATATCTCACATCATCCCGTCAGCCAGTGTCACCGGACTACTACCCCTAATATCCCACATCATCCCGTCAGCCAGAGCTACCGGACTACTACCCCTAATATCCCACATCATCCCATCAGCCAGAGCCACCGGACTACTACCCCTAATATCCCACATCATCCCGTCAGCCAGAGCCACCGGACTACTACCCCTAATATCCCACATCATCCCGTCAGCCAGAGCTACCGGACTACTACCCCTAATATCCCACATCATCCCATCAGCCAGAGCCACCGGACTACTACCCCTAATATCCCACATCATCCCGTCAGCCAGAGCTACCGGACTACTACCCCTAATATCCCACATCATCCCGTCAGCCAGAGCCACCGGACTACTACCCCTAATATCCCACATCATCCCATCAGCCAGAGCTACCGGACTACTACCCCTAATATCCCACATCATCCCGTCAGCCAGAGCCACCGGACTACTACCCCTAATATCCCACATCATCCCATCAGCCAGAGCTACCGGACTACTACCCCTAATATCCCACATCATCCCGTCAGCCAGAGCTACCGGACTACTACCCCTAATATCCCACATCATTCCGTCAGCCAGAGCCACCGGACTACTACCCCTAATATCCCACATCATCCCATCAGCCAGAGCTACCGGACTACTACCCCTAATATCCCACATCATCCCGTCAGCCAGAGCCACCGGACTACTACCCCTAATATCCCACATCATCTCGTCAGCCAGAGCCACCGGACTACTACCACTAATATCCCACATCATCCCGTCAGCCAGAGCCACCGGACTACTACCACTAATATCCCACATCATCTCGTCAGCCAGAGCCACCGGACTACTACCCCTAATATCCCACATCATCCCGTCAGCCAGAGCTACCGGACTACTACCCCTAATATCCCACATCATCCCGTCAGCCAGAGCTACCGGACTACTACCCCTAATATCCCACATCATCCCATCAGCCAGAGCCACCGGACTACTACCCCTAATATCCCACATCATCCCGTCAGCCAGAGCCACCGGACTACTACCCCTAATATCCCACATCATCCCGTCAGCCAGAGCCACCGGACTACTACCCCTAATATCCCACATCATCCCGTCAGCCAGAGCCACCGGACTACTACCCCTAATATCCCACATCATCCCGTCAGCCAGAGCCACCGGACTACTACCCCTAATATCCCACATCATCCCGTCAGCCAGAGCTACCGGACTACTACCCCTAATATCCCACATCATCCCGTCAGCCAGAGCCACCGGACTACTACCACTAATATCCCACATCATCCCGTCAGCCAGAGCCACCGGACTACTACCCCTAATATCCCACATCATCCCATCAGCCAGAGCCACCGGACTACTACCCCTAATATCCCACATCATCCCGTCAGCCAGAGCTACCGGACTACTACCCCTAATATCCCACATCATCCCATCAGCCAGAGCCACCGGACTACTACCCCTAATATCCCACATCATCCCGTCAGCCAGAGCTACCGGACTTCTACCCCTAATATCCCACATCATCCCATCAGCCAGAGCCACCGGACTACTACCACTAATATCCCACATCATCCCGTCAGCCAGAGCCACCGGACTACTACCCCTAATATCCCACATCATCCCATCAGCCAGAGCCACCGGACTACTACCCCTAATATCCCACATCATCCCGTCAGCCAGAGCTACCGGACTACTACCCCTAATATCCCACATCATCCCATCAGCCAGAGCCACCGGACTACTACCCCTAATATCCCACATCATCCCGTCAGCCAGAGCTACCGGACTACTACCCCTAATATCCCACATCATCCCGTCAGCCAGAGCTACCGGACTACTACCCCTAATATCCCACATCATCCCGTCAGCCAGAGCCACCGGACTACTACCCCTAATATCCCACATCATCCCACCAGCCAGAGCTACCGGACTACTACCCCTAATATCCCACATCATCCCGTCAGCCAGAGCCACCGGACTACTACCCCTAATATCCCACATCATCTCGTCAGCCAGAGCCACCGGACTACTACCACTAATATCCCACATCATCCCATCAGCCAGAGCCACCGGACTACTACCCCTAATATCCCACATCATCCCGTCAGCCAGAGCCACCGGACTACTACCCCTAATATCCCACATCATCCCATCAGCCAGAGCCACCGGACTACTACCCCTAATATCCCACATCATCCCGTCAGCCAGAGCTACCGGACTACTACCCCTAATATCCCACATCATCCCATCAGCCAGAGCCACCGGACTACTACCCCTAATATCCCACATCATCCCGTCAGCCAGAGCTACCGGACTACTACCCCTAATATCCCACATCATCCCGTCAGCCAGAGCCACCGGACTACTACCCCTAATATCCCACATCATCCCGTCAGCCAGAGCCACCGGACTACTACCCCTAATATCCCACATCATCCCGTCAGCCAGAGCTACAGGACTACTACCCCTAATATCCCACATCATCCCGTCAGCCAGAGCCACCGGACTACTACCCCTAATATCCCACATCATCCCATCAGCCAGAGCTACCGGACTACTACCCCTAATATCCCACATCATCCCATCAGCCAGAGCCAGCGGACTACTACCCCTAATATCCCACATCATCCCATCAGCCAGAGCTACCGGATTACTACCCCTAATATCCCACATCATCCCGTCAGCCAGAGCCACCGGACTACTACCCCTAATATCCCACATCATCTCGTCAGCCAGAGCCACCGGACTACTACCACTAAAATCCCACATCATCCCATCAGCCAGAGCCACCGGACTACTACCACTAATATCCCACATCATCTCGTCAGCCAGAGCCACCGGACTACTACCACTAATATCCCACATCATCCCATCAGCCAGAGCCACCGGACTACTACCCCTAATATCCCACATCATCCCGTCAGCCAGAGCCACCGGACTACTACCCCTAATATCCCACATCATCCCATCAGCCAGAGCCACCGGACTACTACCCCTAATATCCCACATCATCCCGTCAGCCAGAGCTACCGGACTACTACCCCTAATATCCCACATCATCCCATCAGCCAGAGCCACCGGACTACTACCCCTAATATCCCACATCATCCCGTCAGCCAGAGCCACCGGACTACTACCCCTAATATCCCACATCATCCCGTCAGCCAGAGCTACCGGACTACTACCCCTAATATCCCACATCATCCCGTCAGCCAGAGCCACCGGACTACTACCCCTAATATCCCACATCATCTCGTCAGCCAGAGCCACCGGACTACTACCCCTAATATCCCACATCATCCCATCAGCCAGAGCCACCGGACTACTACCACTAATATCCCACATCATCTCGTCAGCCAGAGCCACCGGACTACTACCCCTAATATCCCACATCATCCTGTCAGCCAGAGTCACCGGACTACTACCCCTAATATCTCACATCATCCCGTCAGCCAGTGTCACCGGACTACTACCCCTAATATCCCACATCATCCCGTCAGCCAGAGCTACCGGACTACTACCCCTAATATCCCACATCATCCCATCAGCCAGAGCCACCGGACTACTACCCCTAATATCCCACATCATCCCGTCAGCCAGAGCCACCGGACTACTACCCCTAATATCCCACATCATCCCGTCAGCCAGAGCTACCGGACTACTACCCCTACTATCCCACATCATCCCGTCAGCCAGAGCTACCGGACTACTACCTCTAATATCCCACATCATCCCGTGAGCCAGAGCCACCGGACTACTACCCCTAATATCCCACATCATCCCGTCAGCCAGAGCCACCGGACTACTACCCCTAATATCCCACATCATCCCATCAGCCAGAGCCACCGGACTACTACCACTAATATCCCACAAAATCTCGTCAGCCAGAGCCACCGGACTACTACCACTAATATCCCACATCATCCCATCAGCCAGAGCCACCGGACTACTACCCCTAATATCCCACATCATCCCGTCAGCCAGAGCCACCGGACTACTACCCCTAATATCCCACATCATCCCATCAGCCAGAGCCACCGAACTACTACCCCTAATATCCCACATCATCCCGTCAGCCAGAGCTACCGGACTACTACCCCTAATATCCCACATCATCCCATCAGCCAGAGCCACCGGACTACTACCCCTAATATCCCACATCATCCCGTCAGCCAGAGCCACCGGACTACTACCCCTAATATCCCACATCATCCCGTCAGCCAGAGCTACCGGACTACTACCCCTAATATCCCACATCATCCCGTCAGCCAGAGCTACCGGACTACTACCCCTAATATCCCACATCATCCCGTCAGCCAGAGCCACCGGACTACTACCCCTAATATCCCACATCATCTCGTCAGCCAGAGCCACCGGACTACTACCACTAATATCCCACATCATCCCATCAGCCAGAGCCACCGGACTACTACCACTAATATCCCACATCATCTCGTCAGCCAGAGCCACCGGACTACTACCCCTAATATCCCACATCATCCTGTCAGCCAGAGCCACCGGACTACTACCCCTAATATCTCACATCATCCCGTCAGCCAGTGTCACCGGACTACTACCCCTAATATCCCACATCATCCCGTCAGCCAGAGCTACCGGACTACTACCCCTAATATCCCACATCATCCCATCAGCCAGAGCCACCGGACTACTACCCCTAATATCCCACATCATCCCGTCAGCCAGAGCCACCGGACTACTACCCCTAATATCCCACATCATCCCGTCAGCCAGAGCTACCGGACTACTACCCCTAATATCCCACATCATCCCATCAGCCAGAGCCACCGGACTACTACCCCTAATATCCCACATCATCCCGTCAGCCAGAGCTACCGGACTACTACCCCTAATATCCCACATCATCCCGTCAGCCAGAGCCACCGGACTACTACCCCTAATATCCCACATCATCCCATCAGCCAGAGCTACCGGACTACTACCCCTAATATCCCACATCATCCCGTCAGCCAGAGCCACCGGACTACTACCCCTAATATCCCACATCATCCCATCAGCCAGAGCTACCGGACTACTACCCCTAATATCCCACATCATCCCGTCAGCCAGAGCTACCGGACTACTACCCCTAATATCCCACATCATCCCGTCAGCCAGAGCCACCGGACTACTACCCCTAATATCCCACATCATCCCATCAGCCAGAGCTACCGGACTACTACCCCTAATATCCCACATCATCCCGTCAGCCAGAGCCACCGGACTACTACCCCTAATATCCCACATCATCTCGTCAGCCAGAGCCACCGGACTACTACCACTAATATCCCACATCATCCCGTCAGCCAGAGCCACCGGACTACTACCACTAATATCCCACATCATCTCGTCAGCCAGAGCCACCGGACTACTACCCCTAATATCCCACATCATCCCGTCAGCCAGAGCCACCGGACTACTACCCCTAATATCCCACATCATCCTGTTAGCCAGTGTCACCGGACTACTACCCCTAATATCTCACATCATCCCGTCAGCCAGTGTCACCGGACTACTACCCCTAATATCCCACATCATCCCGTCAGCCAGAGCTACCGGACTACTACCCCTAATATCCCACATCATCCCGTCAGCCAGAGCTACCGGACTATTACCCCTAATATCCCACATCATCCCGTCAGCCAGAGCCACCGGACTACTACCCCTAATATCCCACATCATCCCATCAGCCAGAGCCCCCGTCCTACTACCCCTAATATCCCACATTATCCCGTCAGCCATAGCCCCCGTCCTACTACCCCTAATATCCCACATCATCCCGTCAGCCAGAGCTACCGGACTACTACCCCTAATATCCCACATCATCCCGTCAGCCAGAGCCACCGGACTACTACCCCTAATATCCCACATCATCCCGTCAGTCAGAGCCCCCGTCCTACTACCCCTAATATCCCACATTATCCCGTCAGCCATAGCCCCCGTCCTACTACCCCTAATATCCCACATCATCCCGTCAGCCAGAGCTACCGGACTACTACCCCTAATATCCCACATCATCCCGTCAGCCAGAGCCACCGGACTACTACCCCTAATATCCCACATCATCCCATCAGCCAGAGCCACCGGACTACTACCCCTAATATCCCACATCATCCCGTCAGCCAGAGCCACCGGACTACTACCCCTAATATCCCACATCATCCCGTCAGCCAGAGCCACCGGACTACTACCCCTAATATCCCACATCATCCCGTCAGTCAGAGCCCCCGTCCTACTACCCCTAATATCCCACATTATCCCGTCAGCCATAGCCCCCGTCCTACTACCCCTAATATCCCACATCATCCCGTCAGCCAGAGCCACCGGACTACTACCCCTAATATCTCACATCATCCCGTCAGCCAGAGCCACCGGACTACTGCCCCTAATATCCGGATCCCTTTAAGAGAGGCCTGTCGTCAGAACCAGAGCGCTGAGTGGATTTGCCCTGACTTCCATACCAATGATCCTTTTAATAGAAGCCTGGGGTGAGAATCAGAATGCTGAGGGATGTACCCTAACTTCCATACCGGGGATCCCTTTAAGAGAGCCTTGGATCAGAACCAGAGCGCTGAGTGGATTTGTCCTGACTTCCATACCCGGGATACCTTTAATAGAAGTCTGGGGTCAGAATCAGAGCGCTGGATTTGCCCTGATTTCCATACCGGAGATCCCTTTAAGAGGGACGATGTGCCTATGGGATGAAGGATGTGTGATGGGTATATGGGCAGGAAGGGGGGGATTCATTCTTGTCATGTGCTCTCTGCTTCTTTCTGGGGGGCAGACAATGGCTGGCGCTTATGTTCCCGGGGATGCTAGATTTCTCCCACCCATTCAGTGTCTGCTGAGGTGTTGTCGTGGATTGGGAAAACTGTTGCTCATCGCAACCAATCACAGCTCAGCTTCATTTAAACAGCTCTGGAACAGCTCTGATGAAATGAAAGATGCTTCGTAATTGGTTGGTGATACACACATACATTCAATTTTATATCTATAGATTCAGACATGCTTTGTGTAATGTGCAGTATATGGGCAACTTTAGGAAGATTTAGGAAACAGCTGCCCTGCTTTGTATTCAGACTCCAGCTCCTCGCAGGACTGTCACCATATATACCACCATCGCACCAATAACCCACCAGTCTATAGTCAAGGCATGGACAGAAAAAAGCACTTGAAGATGCTCTGTGGTTTCCCGCACCAAGAACTTAGCAGCGACTCCACTCATCCTGTAACTTGTTTTATCACATAAAGGCCACGTTCACACATTCAGTATTTGGTCAGTATTTTACATCAGTATTTGTAAGCCAAAAACAGGAGTGGAACAATCAGAGGAAACTCAACACCACTTCTGCATTTTTCACCCACTCCTGGTTTTGGGCAAATGCAGCGGTGTGCGATGACCGGCCCCCCGTGGTCACACTGTTTTCCTATCAGCACAAACGCCCTTAATAAAATGACTATAAAAGATAAATAAAAGTACTTTTTAAAATTCTTCAATTAAATATATGGCTGCTTTTGCTGTTTTCTTTGGCCATTTTCAAATGTGCGGCTTCTCATAGACTCCTATGATTTCCATTAAAGTGCATTGAATCCATAGAAGTCTATATTCTGCAGGTTCAGCATTTTGGCATAATATCATTCAGTAGGTCTAGGATTTCGGTATGGTCGGACACACTTACTCTCTTTATTTTATTGGTATGGTCACTATATCACTTGCCAGTTCTGATTACCTTGAATGGCTGCTCCTTGATACATATGTACACATATACTGGAGGACACAGACAATAGTGGCCCCTGTGAAAGAACAGTATATAGGCTCTTTGCAGTCCAATATCTTATCATAATACATAATTCTACCTGCTTAGGAGCTGGATGTGGCCTCTTTATCTCTTGAGCCCCTGGTCAGCTCCAATGGTAAGTCCATCCCTGAACATCATATTAATGATGCAATCTCTATATATAAAAATCAATGTGTGTGTGTATCACCAACCAATCATGAAGCATCTTTCATTTCACCAGAGCTGTTCAAAAGAAGCTAAGCTGTGATTGGTTGCTATGACCAACAGTTTTCCTTGCAGCCAATCACTAAGCATCTCTCATTTCACCAGAGCTGGTTAAAAGTAGCTGAGCTGTGATTGGTTGCTATGCGCAAGTTTTCCCACTTGACAACACCTCAGCAGACACTGACATGGTGGGAGAAATCTAGCATCCCTGGGAACATAAGCTCCAGCCATCGTCTGTCCCCAGAAAGGAGCAGTGAGTACATGACAGAAATGAATCCCCCCCTCCCATGTGGTATCATTAAGTGACACACATGAATGTAGGAAAGTGCACATATTAAATGTCATGTGGATTTAATATTTTCTCACAGACACTTTTATGCATTATTGATGTGTTACTGTGCTCTGATGCTGTGAGTTTTTTTAAAGTGCTACTTTCCCCATAATTCACCTGAATATACCCATATAACACGTAATGCTTTTCCCATAACAATTAAATATGATACTATACCGTATACAGATGCTGTACATCCATGAGCAACTCAGCCGGACAAATTACAAGTTGACGGTGCATGAAAATTTATCTACTGTACTAATGTATAAGGTTTGTGCCTGTCCATTGGTGAAAAGCATGACTGTGATATTTATGGTGGCAGATAAGTGAGAATATCAGCCTGATCAGTAGAAAATCTGGGATCTTAGTGAACCATGTTTCTGTGCAATTTCACTATTCTACTTTTACTGGCTCTGATGTGGGATATTAGGGGTAGTAGTCCGGCGGCTCTGGCTGACGGGATGATGTGGGATATTAGGGGTAGTAGTCCGGCGGCTCTGGCTGACGGGATGATGTGGGATATTAGGGGTAGTAGTCCGGTAGCTCTGGCTGATGGGATGATGTGGGATATTAGGGGTAGTAGTCCGGCGGCTTTGACGGGATGATGTGGGATATCAGGGGTAGTAGTCCGGTGGCTCTGGCTGACGGGATGATGTGGGATATTAGGGGTAGTAGTCCGGTGGCTCTGACTGACGGGATGATGTGGAATATTAGGGGTAGTAGTCCGGTAACTCTGGCTGACGGGATGATGTGGGATATTAGGGGTAGTAGTGCGGTAGCTCTGGCTGATGAGATGATGTGGGATATTAGGGGTAGTAGTCCGGTGGATCTGGCTGACGGGATGATGTGGGATATTAGGGGTAGTTGTCCGGTGGCTGTGGCTGACGGGATGATGTGGGATATTAGGGGTAGTAGTCCGGTGGCTCTGGCTGATGGGATGATGTGGGATATTAGTGGTAGTAGTCCGGTGGCTCTGGCTGATGGGATGATGTGGGATATTAGGGGTAGTAGCCCGGTGGCTCTGGCTGACGGGATGATGTGGGATATTAGGGGTAGTAGTCCAGTGGCTCTGGCTGACGGGATGATGTGGGATATTAGGGGTAGTTGTCCGGTGGCTCTGGCTGATGTGGGATATTAGGGGTAGTAGTCCGGTGGCTCTGGCTGATGTGGGATATTAGGGGTAGTAGTCCGGTAGCTCTGGCTGACGGGACGATGGGGGATATTATAGTGAATGTGGCTATGCGCAGTGGGCGGGGCTCTACACTCAGCTTTATATATAGGTATAATCATTATAATTTGTAATAACTAACCGTAGTTAGTTACTATGCCTGGGCAGCGCCGGGCTCTTCAGCTAGTTATATATATTGCATTGACAGTGGCATCTTTTAGCCCTTCTCGCTTCCCTTCTGTGCGGTTCAGTTTTTTTACTGTACATTTTTAATGTGTTTCCATTATGATTTCATCATATAGTACCTTTCGTACCTTTTGTTTTTGCATGTCTATTAGTTCAATTTATTTACACAAAGTTTATGGGACTGAGGTGGTAGTCAAGCTATACTCCGCTATCTCCATAAGTCCAATAGGCAGTGAATGGAGCTGCAGTGGTTGACCGTCACTCCTCATGAACATGGGACGCGGGACCCCAGTTCCTGTGATCGTGTGGATCGTAGCAGGTAAACTTCCAGCAATCAGCAACTTACGAACAATGCAAAAATCTCTTTCCTGCACAGCCTGCGCTGGATTCATCAGCCGGGCACATTGCAGGTCATCTGTCACTTTTCTAAGCTGTCAGTACATTAGTAGATCTGCACTTGTCAACACAAATCCATGAAAGAATCAGTAGCTTTAATTTCTAAATTGTGGACATATTTTGGTCTGATGATTTAATATGTGAAGTCAGGAAGGAAGGACCATGTCCGTCTCAAGGAGTAAATTGGAAAAATAATAATTTTCAGGTCTGCATCAGAAGATGACCTGGACAGATATCAACTTTCCTGCATGGCCATAACTTTATGTGATAAATGGTAAGAACTTCTCAGGAGTTGGGTCTCACAAAGCTTGACAAAGCATGTGGCGAAACACTGCATCACCTGGAATAAAGACACACGGACTATTCTGCATCACTTTTGTGAGCGCTGCCTCCTTTTCTTATTTTAGGGTCACACAAATTCCATGATAAACCTGTGATGGCCGCGGGCCATGTCCGGCACTGAGGCTGCATGTGCGCAGGGAACATCTGACAGGACAGATATGTTTAGGATGCTGAGTCAAGTGGTGTTGAATTCCATACATGCAAACAATGCTTAGATAAGCAGAGATACAATGTAACCTTGTGACTGCGGCATTCACTGAGGATACTCGCTCACAGCGCGGTGATGTCAGACGCTAATAGCGCAATGTTTTTCTACCTGTCTCTCAGTAATTTGTGTAGGGAAAATATGGCCTTTTGTTGACAACTGTCCGTGGTCGCTATGATTTACAGGGAGATCATCTCTGGCTTGTGTGAACATTGGGTTAATCAGTCCAGGCCTTTGACCTACATACGGTATGTTGCATATATCCCAGATGTAGATATCATAGATACAGAACCGGCGGCACATGCGTGGAGAAGCAGAGACGCCATATTGCTGCCTGTCGTCCTCATCTCTTCTAGATATAAGTGTTTTCCACAATAATAATAATATCAGACAGAATAACTACTGTGCCCATCTTCAGTCTGGTCAGAGGTCCGTTGTGATGGTGGTGGGTGAGGACCTACTCCGCCACTGGCCAGGCTCACCCTAGAGGGGCGTAACGAAGTGACTGCCTGGTCCAGTATAGAATTCCCGTCTACCATTGATAAGTATGTGCTATTAGGCAGCGCCTCCTACCAGGTCCAAAAACAGAACCAACACAAGAAAAATGAGTGCAGCGAAGTCTCATAAAATGAACATCTTTACTGAAACAAGGATAAAATAAACATGCAAAAAACAGAGTATTCCTAAAACTGGACCGGTGCACACTTACTATGCAGGTAATGGAGTAAATATAAATGCTCAGAATCTCCTAGTCTAAAGGCTATATGCTGAGACTCTCCATGGAGGACCTATATCTGCCTATAGAGGAGACTGTACTTACATCTAGTGATGTGTCCGAGAGGGGAAGATGTGCGAGGCCTGATCAAATGGCCCAAAATATATTTTGTCCTTGATTATCTGTGTGCATTTTCAGGACCCAAAACAGCAGCAAATCCACAGATATCCGAGGCACCATAGAGATCCTTTTAAAAATCCAATCTTTATTCCACAATATTTACAACATCACAGCAGTGAGGAGACAAAAATATAGTAACATTTCGGCTAAATGGCCTTTCTCAAGCCTAAAATACAATCACCTTACACAGACACAGCTTTACATCCCACAGGATTAATGGGCTCCACCTCTCAGTGCCTGCCTGCTTCACTGCAGCCTCTGATGGTGAGGTAGGCTTGGGCCGTTTGAGTATTCACCGGGTGCCATTCCAGGGCAGTCTCAGACCTGGAGCAGCTGATCAGTAGGGTCAGAGGCACACCATAAAGCGAAAGAAAAAAGATACAGACGTGGTTGGACAGTCCGAGGTCGGGGTGGGCAAAATACAAAGCTGGGGTCAGGAGTGGAGAGCTCCGACAATATGCGTGAACAAGTCAGGTTGGTAACAGGAAAGTCGAAACGAACATGCACCTTAACAGATTACTAGAGATGGACTGAAATTAAGAACCTAAGTTCAGGTAAGGTGTGAAAGGAGGAACTGCCTAATACAGGCCTTGGCAAACTGCGGCCCCTCAGCGGGCCAGATCCGGCCCCCTGAGCTTTCCTGTGTGGCCGCTGGCACTCACAGCCAGAAGGCTGGAGTCCTCACCATTGTATGTGAAATAACCCTTACCTCCCACTTTGCTCCCAGTTTGTACTGTTGTATGTCCTGTGCAGGACAAGTAAGGGTTAAGTCCCCCCATAGTGCTCCCCCTGTGACCTGTGGCTTATCACATCCACTCCATAGACTGCAGTAAGGATTCCCACCCCCTCCCGTCAGCTCCTGCCCCATATGTGATGTGGATCTCTGCATGTGGAACAGAGGTGGGAGAAAAACTTTTCCAATATTCCCAATTTATTGTTTGATCAACTGCTATTACTTGTTACCATAAGCTTCATTGCAACAAGTATCGTCAGGCTGTGTTCACACAACTGTAATATTTGTCCAAGTGCTGTCTATGAAAAAGAAAATAAACCCGACCTCAGACAGAGCGCTAGGGGCAATGTTATGGAATTGACTATTTAGACTACAGCTTGAAAACGTCTGTGTGAGAAATGTCACCGCACCCACCGGTCTCTTCTGTATTTCAGATCAGACTCGCCTGTTGATGTCTATGGGTGTGCAAAACTAAAAAAATTGGATCTCATATGAATCATCCGTATAGCATCCGATTTTTAAGAATACATTTCCATTACTAACACAGGACGCGGAATTTCTTCTTTAAAATTGTATTCAATTCTGATATACTAGATTATGGCCCGGGAGGATGCGATAGCATCACACCTCTTGCCATGTTAACCCTCAACACACACACTCCTCAACACACACTCCTCTCACCTTTCACCATCTCCACTCACTCTTTCATTCCACATACGGCCCCTTCTCTCACTCCGTCTCTCATACTCACGCCGTCATCGCCGCTGCTCCACGATCCCCGACATGTTCTTCCGCCGGCGCCATCCTGGATCCAGACGTTGTCCACGCCGGCGACATGTTCTTGCGGCGACGCCATCTTGAGTATCGTGAAATCCCGCGATAGTCAAGATAGCGTCGCCGGAAGAACATGTCGCCGGCGTGGACGACGTCGGGATCCAAAATGGCGTCGGCGAAATCTCGCGAGTTTTCGCCGACGCCATTTTGGATCCTGACGTTGTCCTCGCCGGCGACATGTTCTTGCGGCGACGCCATCTTGAGTATCGTGAAATCCCGCGATAGTCAAGATAGCGTCGCCGGAAGAACATGTCGCCGGCGTGGACGACGTCGGGATCCAAAATGGCGTCGGCGAAATCTCGCGAGTTTTCGCCGACGCCATTTTGGATCCTGACGTTGTCCTCGCCGGCGACATGTTCTTGCGGCGACGCCATCTTGAGTATCGTGAAATCCCGTGATAGTCAAGATAGCGTCGCCGGAAGAACATGTCGCCGGCGTGGACGACGTCGGGATCCAAAATGGCGTCGGCGAAATCTCGCGAGTTTTCGCCGACGCCATTTTGGATCCTGACGTTGTCCTCGCCGGCGACATGTTCTTGCGGCGACGCCATCTTGACTATCGCGGGATTTCGCCGATCCAAAATGGCGTCGCCGCAAGAACATGTCGCCGGCGTGGACGACATCGGGATCCAAAATGGCGTCGGCGTAATCTCGCGAGATTTCGCCGACGCCATCTTTTTGGATCCCGAGTCGTCCACGCCAGCGACATGTTCTTGCGGCGACGCCATCTTGAATCTCGAGGGATTTCACGAAATCCAAGATGGCGTCGCCGCAAGAACATGTCGGCGGCCTGGAGAACGTCTGGATCCTGGATCGCGGAAGCGGAGGAAGATGTCGGGGCAGCGACGATGACGGTGTGAGTATGAGAAATGGAGTGAGAGAAAGGAACGTATGTGGAGTGAAAGAGTGAGTGGACGTGAGTGGAGGTGAAAGGTGAGAGGAGTGTGTGTTGAGGCGGTGTGGTGTGTTGAGGGTTAACATGTGCGTGTGTGTGGTGACGTCACCGGTTACAACTGGACGGAAGTTGTTACAACCGGAAGCTGCTTAGGGCATTTATTATTATAGATGATGAGGAAGAAGCCGTCTGTTGTTGGCGGTGATGGCGTGTAGAGGCTTCTTCAGCCAATGTAATAGATTTAGAGTTAGGGGATTCGTGTGTGAGACGACGGCGTTTATAAGCCTTAATCTTGTCAAGTCGATGCTGTTTTTCCTCAGGAGTCTCATTAGCACGGCGTTGTTTTTGTCGTAGTGCTAAAGCTGCTTTCCTTTCACTGGCATTGGCATACTGTGCATCGGTATTGAATGGTGGTATTGATAGGGCAGAAACAGATTGCTGATTAGTTATGTCAGTGAACGGCATATGGGATGAAGTGTAGCAGTAAATTGTTCCACATGCTGATGTGGAAGCATCCTGTTGTGAGTCTAATAATAATGATGAGGAAGAGGCCGTCTGTTGTCGGCGGTGACGGCGTGCAGAGGCTTCTTCTGTAATTAGACACCGGCAGAGGAGCAATGCAGCAGTAGTTATGGCGGTAGAGGCAAATTAGCCCTGTAATTAGACACCGGCAGAGGAGCAAGGCAGCAGTACATATGGCGGTATAGGCAAATTGGCCCTGTAATTAGACACCGGCAGAGGAGCAATGCAGCAGTAGTTATGGCGGTATTGGCAAATTGGCCCTGTAATTAGACACCGGCAGAGGAGAAAGGCAGCAGTAGTTATGGCGGTAGAGGCAAATTAGCCCTGTAATTAGACACCGGCAGAGGAGAAAGACAGCAGTAGTTATGGCGGTAGAGGCAAATTAGCCCTGTAATTAGACACCGGCAGAGGAGAAAGACAGCAGTAGTTATGGCGGTAGAGGCAAATTAGCCCTGTAATTAGACACCGGCAGAGGAGAAAGACAGCAGTAGTTATGGCGGTATAGGCAAATTGGCCCTGTAATTAGACACCGGCAGAGGAGAAAGGCAGCAGTAGTTATGGCGGTATAGGCAAATTGGCCCTGTAATTAGACACCGGCAGAGGAGCAAGGCACCAGTAGTTATGGCGGTATAGGCAAATTGGCCCTGTAATTAGACACCGGCAGAGGAGAAAGGCAGCAGTAGTTATGGCGGTATAGGCAAATTGGCCCTGTAATTAGACACCGGCAGAGGAGCAAGGCAGCAGTAGTTATGGCGGTATTGGCAAATTGGCCCTGTAATTAGACACCGGCAGAGGAGCAAGGCAGCAGTAGTTATGGCGGTATAGGCAAATTGATCCTGTAATTAGACACCGGCAGAGGAGCAAGGCAGCAGTAGTTATGGCGGTATAGGCAAATTGGCCCTGTAATTAGACACCGGCAGAGGAGCAAGGCAGCAGTAGTTATGGCGGTATTGGCAAATTGGCCCTGTAATTAGACACCAGCAGAGGAGCAAGGCAGCAGTAGTTATGGCGGTAGAGGCAAATTGGCCCTGTAATTAGACACCGGCAGAGGAGCAAGGCAGCAGTAGTTATGGCGGTAGAGGCAAATTGGCCCTGTAATTAGACACCGGCAGAGGAGCAAGGCAGCAGTAGTTATGGCGGTATAGGCAAATTGGCCCTGTAATTAGACACCAGCAGAGGAGCAAGGCAGCAGTAGTTATGGCGGTAGAGGCAAATTGGCCCTGTAATTAGACACCGGCAGAGGAGCAAGGCAGCAGTAGTTATGGCGGTATAGGCAAATTGGCCCTGTAATTAGACACCGGCAGAGGAGCAAGGCAGCAGTAGTTATGGCGGTAGAGGCAAATTGGCCCTGTAATTAGACACCGGCAGAGGAGCAAGGCAGCAGTAGTTATGGCGGTACAGGCAAATTGGCCCTGTAATTAGACACGGCAGAGGAGCAAGGCAGCAGTAGTTATGGCGGTAGAGGCAAATTGGCCCTGTAATTAGACACCGGCAGAGTAGCAAGGTAGCAATAGTTATGGCGGTAGAGGCAAATTGGCCCTGTAATTAGACACGGCAGAGGAGCAAGGCAGCAGTAGTTATGGCGGTAGAGGCAAATTGGCCCTGTAATTAGACACCGGCAGTAAACAGGCATAGGACCAAGGCAGCAGTAGTTATGGTGGTACAGGCAATGCCAAGCGTCCGCACAGCAAGTCGGCGTGAGGTAAATGACGCAATTTCACGAATGCAAGATGGCGTCGACGAAATCTCGCGAGATTTCGCCGACGTCGTTAAGGCTGTGTGCACACGCTGCGGATTAGGTGCGGATTCATCCGCGCGGATTTTGTAAAATCTGCAGGTGAAACCGCAGGTCAAAAGACCTGCGGTTTTACCTGCGGATTGCTCTGTGGTTTTGCCCTGCGGTTTTCCATCTCCTCTATAGAGGAGATGGCAAACCGCAGGAGAATCCGCAGAAAGAATTGACATGTCAATTCTTTCTGCGGATTGAAAACCGCAGATAATCCGCGCGGAAAATTCCGCACCGTCTGCACTGCGGTTTTTGATTCCCATAGGGAATCATGGTACTGTACACCGCAGCAAAAACTGCTGCGGGTCCGCAGCGGCCAAAACCGCTGCGGAACCGCAGCAAAATCCGCAGCGTGTGCACACAGCCTCATACCTCTTGCCATGTTAACCCTCAACACACCACACCGCCTCAACACACACTCCTCTCACCTTTCACCTCCACTCATGTCCACTCACTCTTTCACTCCACATACGTTCCTTTCTCTCACTCCGTTTCTCATACTCACACCGTCATCGTCGCTGCTCCGACATCTTCCTCCGCCGCCGCGATCCAGGATCCAGACGTTCTCCAGGCCGCCGACATGTTCTTGCGGGACGCCATCTTGGATTTCGTGAAGTCCCGCGATATTCAAGATGGCGTCGCCGCAACAACATGTCGCTGGCATGGGCGACATCGGGATCCAAAATGGCGTCGGCGTAATCTCGCGAGATTTCGCCGACGCCATCTTTTTGGATCCCGATGTCGGCGGCCTGGAGAACGTCTGGATCCTGGATCGCGGCGGCGGAGGAAGATGTCGGGGCAGCGACGATGACGGTGTGAGTATGAGAAACGGAGTGAGAGAAAGGAACGTATGTGGAGTGAAAGAGTGAGTGGACATGAGTGGAGGTGAAAGGTGAGAGGAGTGTGTGTTGAGGCGGTGTGGTGTGTTGAGGGTTAACGTGCGTGTGTGCGCGGTGACGTCACCGGTTACAACTGGACGGAAGTTGTTACAACCGGAAGCTGCTTAGGGCATTTATTATTATAGATAAGAATGGATGCCATACGGATGACAATACAGCTGGAAAATCGTCTTTATCTGGATGAAAATAACTGTTTTTTTATACAGTCATGTAAACTTCATCACATAAGCAACTGCTTTTTATATAGTGACAAAATTAATATTACACAGAATTAAAGGGTGATCCGAAACCAAAGGTGACTTTCATACTAAATTTAATTCAATAATCGAATCACTTTTCTAATATATTTCAATTACCTTTCCCTCTCTACTCTGACTCCCCGTCTGCTTGTGGTTTTTTTTTTTTTTTACTTCCAATGACATTTATTTGAGAATCCCAGTGCATTTTGGGGTACTCACACAGGACATCATCAGGGGGCAGAGGATGCGGTCACTGCAACAGCTGCTTTCCCCATCATGAAATAAAGTGTCATCTGTTTCAGAGACTGGACTGGTCCCTGCCGGGTCATCTTGTTTCCTTAGTGCCAGCAAGGGAGCGCACTGTCACTGTGCATTCAAAGGAATGTAGCACAGAAAACTCATACTGAGTATGCATCAGAATGTACGTACGACGCATTATCAGGTGAGCAGGACTAGCTGAACCTCCAAAACAGACATCACTGATGGCGCCTCATTTCAAAGAGGGGGCAGAGTCTGTGGCAGTGTCCGCAGCGTCTGCCCCCTGATGACAGCTCATTCCAGTATCCCAGCATGCCAGGACAATCTCAAGCAAAATGTCATGGGAAGTTAAAAAAAAAAAGACAGGAAGTCAGAATGTAGAGGGTACATTAGGGAATTTTTCATTGAAGTATATTAGAAAACAATATTAGATTATTACACTGAGTTTATTATTACGTTTAAGTTTAGCAGATTGGTTCGGCCCTCCACAGCAGTGCCAGTTTTTCATGTGGCCCCTTGGGAAAATTAATTGCCCAACCCTGGCCTAATATATTTCCTACATCATGCAGGGAGCAGGGAAAGGGATTAGTGGAGCCTCACCGGAATCCAGATGAACACGGGTGCCAGGAACAAGTGGCTGGATACCACTCATTAACAATAGCAAAGGAAGGAAAAAAGGTTCCAGCACCAGGCGTCTCTTCATTAAAATCTTCAATATTTTATTTCCATGGAAAGAATAAAACATCATGTGGGGACACAGCCCCTAAACGCTTGACGCGTTTTGAACAAAGTTCTTAATCATAGGCATTTGAACAATAATAAAAACATCCTTATATACCTATTCCATTAAGTAAAACTATGTACACCTGTTAGTTGACATGATTAATTTACCTTCATTACAAATTCACATGTGAGACAGCCTACCAAAAAACATTACGCCTACATAGATTATCACCTCCTTATCCACACAAAAAAAGGTTATAAAAGACATCTCTAATATCTCAATACAGCAATATAGAGCAAAAAGGAGAGAATTAAGAACTGCAAAAAAACCAAACACCACCCGCTATGTGATTTTCTGGATTTTATTTTTGATATTCTCTCAATGTTAAAATTAACCTACCCTTAAATTATAGACTGTTCATGTCTTTGTCAGTGGGAAAACTTACAAAATCAGCAAGGGATCAAATACTTATTTCCTTCACTGTATATCCCCTGATGGTAGGTGATAGACCAGGGAAACAAAGATCTGCAGGACGCTACAGGATAAATTACTGCAGAGTCTAAACGTGCCTCCCTATAGCCAAGAGAAGACTCTCCCACCTCATGAGGATGCAGCAGTGATGGGAGTGATACAAGAAACTCTTCAGTGCCATGGCCTGACATTGGGAGGAGCAGAGCAGTGAATGCAGAGAATATGATGGCACTGAGAAGGCGTGCAAGTTACCGGCGTAACCAGCGTCGGACTGGAGCACCTTGGGCCCACCAGAGAAAATCATTCTTGGGGCCCACTATGTAAGCTACATAGAAATAAATACAAGACCACCAATTGTGCAGTAAAACACGCTAATATAAGGTAGTACACGTCTTAATAATATAGCAGGGGTTGGGGTAGCCCCCCTCATAGAATAAAAATGTAACCCCCTCATATAATGAATCCCAATCATAGAATATAATGTAGCCCCTTCATAGAGTATAATGCAGCCCACTCATAGAGTAGAATGTCGCTACCTCATAGAGTATAATGCAGCCCACTCATAGGGTATAATGCAGCCCACTCAGAGAATAATGCAGTCCACTTATAGCATATAATGCAGGCCTCTCATAGAGTATAATGCAGCCCCCTCATAGAGTATAATGCAGTCCACTCAGGGTATAATTCATCCGTCCCATAGAGTATAATGCAGCCCCTCATAGAGAATAATGTAGCCATCCCCATAGATTACAATGCAGCCCCCCGTAAAATAGTATAAAGCAGCCCCACATAGAATATAATGATGCCCCCATAGAGTATAATGCAGACCCCCATAGATTATAATGCAGGCCCTCTTATTGAGTATAATCCAGTCCCCAAAAAGAATATAATGTAGCCCATCATAGGGTATGATGCAGCCCCCATCATATAGTATAATGCAACCCCCATAGAATATAATGTAGTCTCCTCATGGGGTATAATGCAGCCCCCATAGAATATAATGTAGTCCCCTTGTGAAGTACAGTTTTCAGATGTACGGGACATCTTGTTCTCAAAGACTCCATTTTTGTGCTTGCGACGCCATTTTGTTGTTTGCGAGTAAAATTTTGTAACTAGGGGAAAGTTCACGGCTGTAATAAAACCAGACTGTCCCAGTCCGAACAAAATATGAGACCCTGAAGAATGTGCTATTGTTCTATTCTTTATGCTACGTAGATATGGACATAAATGTAGTTTCCGGTTTTCTTGCAATACTGTTGGCGTATAAAGTAAATGTGTCACGACGATGCTATTGGTAGTTATGTACTTTGCATAATTAAGCAAAATACTATAAAAAAGGTGACACAATAAACGGGGTTAGCGATCTCCTTTGATCCTCCTATTCAGAGACACATCTCCGTCTGATCATTCTCAGTTGCTAGCAACATCTTGTGGATTAATTTGGAAATCACCTGGTCAACCATGAAGGGTTAATTTGGCCCTCCTTCAATAGCAGTTCCGCTCCAGAATACAAATCCAAGATGATGGTCAGATGGTTTTTACGTTACATAACCCCTATGCAGATGAAGACAGTGAGGAAATCTGTATTTTGCATGCCCTTCCCACAGTTATGATGGCCCTGATAGGCCCAGATCCACCCCCAATATTGCCTGAGGATCAACGACTCACCCCATACCTCTCAGATATACCATCTAAACTTTGGTCAAAAGGGCCAAATGATATAGGGAAAATGCCTGTAGAACCAATAAAAGTGTTTCTCAAACCTGGTGCCCCTTTTCCCAAAGTCCATCAATATCCTTTGAAACATGATCAGGAGCGGGGCCTCCAGGAACAAATATAAACATTACTTGATAATGGTGCTCTGGTACCCTGTGTTTCTCCATGTAATACGCCCTTGTTTCCCGTTAAGAAAAAGACCCTGCCTGGCCAGCCCCCTGTGTACCGGCTGGTACCAGATCTACGGGCAGTGAATGCAGCTACTGTTCTGGAAACTCCAGTGGTGCCTAATCCACATACTCTTTTGTCCCAAATACCCCAGGATGCTGCTTGGCTTACAGTCATCGACCTTACCAATGCCTTCTTTAGCATTCCGTTACACCCAGATTGCCAGTTTCTGTTTGCATTCACTTATCAGGGACGACAGTTAACATGGACAGTTATGCCACAAGGGGCCCAAAACAGTCCCAATCAGTTTGCAAAAAACATGAGCGAGTGTCTCTTGCCCTGGCAGTTAAATCACCCCCAGATCACACTGCTTCAGTATGTGGATGCTCTTTTGTTGTGTGCACGGACGGAGCAGGAAGCCATTGCTGCCACTGTTAGCCTCCTCAAGCATCTGGCAGCACTGAACTGTCGGGTTTTGGCCTCGAAACTTTAGTTCTGCCTTGGTCAAGTGATATTCTTGGGTCACTGTCTCCTTCAGGGTGTCAGACACCTCACAGAAGAAAGAAAATTAGCTATCAGCTCCCTTTCTTTCCCAAAAGATGAAACTGAACTCCAGCGTTTTCTTGGACTATGTACTTATTGTCGTCAGTGGATACCGGATGCATCCCGCATAATGCAACCCCTTTACAACGCCTTGAAAGACGGCATAATGAACTATAATGAAAGATCACCGGTTTGTATGGAAAGCCTCCATCGCGCTTTCTCTGAGTTAAAGCGGCTTATTGCTTCCGCCCCTGCCTTGGGCATCCCGGACTATACTCGACCGTTCCATTTGTATGTGTCTGAGAATGAAGGACACGCAGCAGGAGTACTTACACAATCACATGGCAATAGGCAATGACCAGTGGGCTATTATTCGGCCCGCCTTGACCCTGTGGCCCGAGCATCACCAAGTTGCATGAGGGCAGTTCATGCCACTCACTCGTTGACAAGACTGCAGACATAATTCTTGGACACGAAATGCACATTTTTGCCCCACATGACATAGCAGCAATACTGACACTTGACATTTGACTGTGCAACGACACTTACGACTGCAGTGTTCACTCCTTTTGCCTGACTATGTCAAGTTGCATCGCTGTACTACAATCAACCCCGCTACTTTACTGCCGGTCCCCAAGAAAGATGGCAGTGATGAGGATTATCTCCAACATGATTGTTCCCAACTTCTGACTGAAGAAACAGCTACTCCACCAAATGTCAGTGAGAATCCACTCCCAAATCCTGATCTGGTGTTATACACGGATGGTTCAAGATATGCTGACGAGTTTGGTGGATTCCACACGGGATATGCTGTTACCACAGAGGACACTGTAGTGCACGTAGCTGCACTCCCGCTCTCACAGTCAGCACAAGAAGCAGAACTCCAGGCTCTGTCTACTGCATGTACTTTGGCCAAGAACAGACGGGTTAATATATACACGGACTCACGGTATGCATTTGGTATTGCTCACGATTTTGGGGCTCTATGGGCCAAACGAGAGTTTATTACTACTGCCGGAACCCCAGTGAAAAATGCTGAAGCTGTTAAAACCCTCATGGACTAGATCAAATTACCTACTCAGGTGGCCATTATCAAAGTTAAGACGCACGGTCGTAGGACCAGTCCACAGACTGTTGGCAACGCATTTGCGGATATGCAAGCAAAAGCCGCTGCTCTTTTACCCGTTGAACTAACCATACCAACTATGGTGACCACACGCTCTCAGCGTAAACAGTTACAAGAAGCATTGACCCTACAAGAACCTGATGATCTACAACAGACTGAAGTTTTCTGTCGGACCCCGCGAGACCGCTTAATGACGATGCAGAGAATGTCTCCAAAGGAAGAGGTGAAGCAATGGAAGACTGATGGGGCATGTATGGATGATGGTCTCTGGAAAAAGGACCAACTCATGTGTCTCCCTAAGCGGATGTACCCTGCTATTGCCACATGGGCACATGGGCCTACACATCGAGGAAAGAATCAGGCCCTCTCACTGGTGCAAAAATTCTACTGGGCCCCGGGAATTTCCACAGTTTTGACAACGCTCAACCGTGCCTGTAATATCTTTTAGACTTGCAATCCCGGTCAACTTCAACGTGTACCCCCGAAGCATCTTGCTAAGCCCGACTATCCTTTCCAAAGGCTCCAGGTGGACCATATCACGTTGCCTAAGTCTGGAAGGTATGAATACTGTTTGGTTGTTGTTGATATGTTCTCCAGTTGGCCGGAAGCATTCCCTGTTACCAACATGACTGCAAAAACCACAGCGAAGAAACTGGTGATGGAAGTCATATGCAGATATGGGGTTCCAGAAGTTGTTGAAAGTGATCAAGGTCCGGCCTTTTCTTCTCATGTGTACCAAGAAGTTCTGACAATGCTTGGATCCACTGTAGCCCTCCATACTCCGTACCACCCACAATCCAGTGGGAAAGTTGAGAGGCTGAACGGCACACTGAAGGGACAATTGACCAAAATGATGCAGGAGACTACGGCTCCATGGCCAGAGCTTATACCCATTGTACTATACCACATTCATACTACCCCTATTGCAAAACATGGCCTGTCCCCATATGAGATATTGTTTGGTACTAGGCCCCCAATTGCAAATTTCCAGCCTCAGAAGAAACTGACCGTGCTGTTCAATATGCTATTCAGCTTAGTAAAAATCTTGCTAACACCCATGCTCTAGTTTCTTCTTCTTTTCCAGATTCAGCAGAAACCGACAACTGTCATAACCTGAAGCCTGTTGATTTGGTAGTCGTGAAAAAAGTATGTCAGGAAGCACGGACTAGAACCCTTGTATGACGGTCCCTATCAAGTTCTCCTCATCACCCCTACATCAGTGAAACTAGAAGGAAGACCGACTTGGATCCACGCATCGCACCGCAAGCTGGTTAAACAAGCCAGTAGCAAATAAAGGGGGCATAATGTTTTGGTCTTTCGCATTTTCCATATTATTATTGGTAACCTTATGGGACAGCCTAAATTCCCCAACGTCCTTGAATAATAAGTTTATACAACATCATGAAAAACTACTGAGAGATTTGTTGGATAATTCCCAGTCTCTGGCAGACTGTTGGATCTGCACGTATTCACCAGTGTCAGCCATGAGCATCCCCTTTTTGGCTATCCCTGTTCCACCTGAGGAGTTATTTGCTTGAACTGACTGTTCTGACACACTCGCTAATAATGCCACAGATAATGCTAAGTTATGGAATACTACTGTTGGTATACCTATTGTGGGATGGGTGGGATACCCCTGGTGGCAAGGTAACCTTTCAGGAAGCAATAGACACCTTCAATATTTGGCCTACAAAGGAGGGGCTTGGGTAACTAAGAATAAGACTAGTCTAACCAATCTAGGGCAAGTTCCAACGTATGGTCTACAAGTCAGTTTCAATGTAACTTCACACTCCACTGATGCCTTCATGTTCTTAGAAAGAAGGTTACATAATATGTCATGGAAATTTTCTAATTTGTTTCCACAGGGTTCTAACAAAACCTGTGCCAGTATTCCTGGCAATATATCTTGTAATGAGTCCTCTGGATGTGTGCCAGGAACTCCCACTTGTGGAAATCCTGATGTAGGTTATTGTAGTCCTTTAGGGCAATCTCCAACTTGGTGTATGCTTCAGAATGCATCTGCCTTCATAGACTTAGTTCATAGATTAGTGCTGCAACATTCAGCCCTATGGGATTTACCTGATGACATGTTCTGGGTATGTGGAGACAATGCTTATAAATGGTTGCCAGTAGGGGTAAGAGGTACTTGTACTCTGGGTCGCTTGACCCCGGCCACTTTTGTTATTCCAAACAAACAGTTGGATACGCAGGCTATACCCAGACATACATTATATAAAAGCTGCGGACAGTCTACCCCGCCCTTCAGGGAGACCACATATAGTACAGATGAGTGTGGCCAATAAAGTTGTCAGTTCTATTTTCATTTACCCTATGATTACACAAATGTGGGATAAATTGGTTAGGGCCACAGACTATTTGGATGATCAAATTTGGTGTGATGGTTACGTGTGACTGGACACACCGCCTCCAGCAGGGCGAATTTCTCTGACACAGGTGACCCTGGATACACCGCCTCCAGTAGGGCGAATTTAAATAATATAACGTGCAGCCTGATACACCGCCTCCAGCAGGCGAATTTCAAAATTACACGCGTATCTGGATACACCGCCTCCAGCATGGCGAATTTAAATAATAAAGGGAAACACCAGGGAAACTGATACAATTGAGGACCCTGCAAAAGGGAACGGGGATGTGGAGACCTCCTGCACTCCCCTGAGTCGGTGTCTCTACACTCCTAACAGTCCCTAAGCAGGTTCCGCACCTGGCGCCGATCAGGATACCTAAAAACTCACCCTGCACCTATCCCTTTCTAGTGAAATGGACGGTGCAGAAACTAATCCCACCACTGCACTGAAACACACAAAAGGAAAGGTACAAACAGGGATAACACCACTTAGCTTTGCTCTGTTACTCTTGCTCCCAGCAACAGAGTCCAGCGCCAGAATGCAGCTTTCCTCCTGAATTGCTGCTACTTCTCCAAGCTTTGTCAGAGCTGCAAGGAACACCTTCCTTCACCAGACTTTACACCAGAGCTCTCCTGAGCTGCAAGGAACTCCACTCTGTAGTTCCTTCCTTCACCAGTCTTGATTGGAAATAAGCAATATCACCAACAGTGATTGCAACACCTGACACTCTTTGATAGGTCAGAGCAAGAGCAATCACCTGCTTTATAATCACGTGCACTAAACTAAAGTAACCAGTGTGCAATGACCCTAACGGCCACCGGGGCAAAACTAGAACTGAAACGACCACAGTGCAATGACCCTAATGGCCACCGGGGGCAAAACTAACCTTAAGCACACAGCTTAAGGAAAAAAAAAGGTTGCTTGTGCATTTATCTGTCATAATCCAACCTGGATCATGACATTTGGGATATATTGGACATACTTAATACTACTGTTGCTGTCCAAAATCAACTTATCATAGTCACTAATCAACATACTATCGTGCTAGACTCCTTAACAGCAGCACAAGGTGGTATGTGTCAGGTCATTGGACCCTCTTGCTGTCATTATATAGATCCTAACAGCAGTACTAAGAAGTTAAAGTTAAAGTTAGAAGACATTCAAAGACTCAGAGATCAATATGATAAAGACAATGATTGTAATAAGGACAGTTGGTGGTCAGACACCTTCTCCTTTCTCAATCCAGCCAATTGGTTTAAGGGAATTGGGGGCTGGATAGCTGGGATCTTACAGAGCTTGTTACACGTTGCTGCCTGTATTCTTATTGCATATGTGATACTAAAACTTGTTCTTTGGTGTATTTCTGTATGTATTAGGAAATTCTACACTAGGACAGCTAATGATGATACCAAAGGTGTCGTTGCCCCTGCTCTTCTCTGCACCGATTTCAAAAGGCTACTTGATGAAGATGTTGAAGATAAGCGCATGGCTACCTTCAAAAGATCTTCACCATCGTCATCAAAAATTGTTATTCGTAAATTGCAGCATACCGGGGGGATGGGTGCGCCGCAACAGCCATGACTGATAACACGGCATCAGCCATGTGAAGACCAGTACCCCTCGAGCTTATGGCTCGGGATAGCACCTCTGATGCTGCATATTAGTTAACAAAATTTATCTAGAGGGATTGTGAAGTACAGTATTCAGATGTACGGGACATCTTGTTCTCAAAGACTCCATTTTTGTGCTTGAGACGCCATTTTGTTGTTTACGAGTTAAATTTTGTAACTAGGGGAAAGTTCACGGCTGTAATAAAACCAGACTGTCCCAGTCCGAACAAGATATGAGCTATAAGACCCTGAAGAATGTGCTATTGTTCTTTTCTCTATGCTACGTAGATATGGACATAAATGTAGTTTCCGGTTTTCTTGCAATACTATTGGCTTATAAAGTAAATGTGGCACGACGATGCTATTGGTAGCTATCTACTTTCCATAATTAAGCAAAATACTATAAAAAAGGTGACATAATAAACGGGGTTAGCGATCTCCTTTGATCCTCCCATTCAGAGACACATCTCCATCTGGTCATTCTCAGTTGCTAGCCACATCTTGTGGATTAATTTGGAAATCATCTGGTCAACCGTGAAGGTTTAATTTGGCCCTCCCTCAATAGCTACCTCCACACCCTCAGGGTATAATGCAGTCCCTTCATAGGGTATTATGCAGCCCCGTCTTAGGTTATAATGCAGCCCCCCCATAGAATATAATGTAGCCCCCTCATAGGGTATAATGTAGTCGCCCTCATATAGTATCATGCAACCCCATAGGCTATAATGTAGACCCTCATAGAGTATGATGCAGCACACCCTCCATAGAATATAATATAGCCCCCTCCACAGTATTATGGCCATCAGTACTCACTCACTGGTATATACAGTAGATAAAAAAACACAATACTCACCTTTCCTTTTTGTTCCCCCGCTGATCCCGGCTCTGCCGATACAGTTGAATGTGGCGCGTGATGGCGGACAGCAGTGGTGGAGCAGCAGGTGACAGGAGCCAGCTGTGGCAGCTAAAGCCTGTGCCCGCTGCTAAAGAGAAATAAATATTCACTGCTCCCCAAGCCCATGGGCATGGAGAGGAGTGAATATTCATTATTTTTAGAAAAGAAAATTAATATTCAATCCTCTCCACATTCATGGGCGGAAGCTTTAGTCGCCGCAGCTGGCTCCTTCCTCTTGTCACCTGCTACTCCACTGCTGTGGTTTGTGGAACCACTGTGCCATTGACCGTGGAGAGCCTGGAGGGGTTTGCCTAAGCAAACACCTGACTGTTCACTAGAGCCTCTGATGGTGAGGTTAGACTTGGTTCCCGATGAACGCCAGGTGCCACTCCAGGACAGACCAACGGACGCGCAGCATCTGGACCCAGAGGACAGACTAGAGGAAGCAGCTGAAAGCGTTTGTATTAGAATGCAGCAGACAGAGTTTGCATCAGAGTGCAGCAGGCAGAGTTTGCATCAGAGTGCAGCAGAGATTGCACCAGAGTGCAGCCGACAGTTTGTAACAGAGTGCAGCAGACAGATTTTGTATCAGAGTGCAACAAGGAGTGTTTATCAGAGTGCAGCAGGCAGAATCTGCATCAGAGTGCAGCAGGCAGGATTTGCACCACAGTGCAGCAGGCTGGATTTGCATGAGAGTGCAGCAGGAAGGATTTACACCAGAGTGCAGCAGCAAAACAGGAAGGTTGCTCAAGCACCTCCCCTGTGGAGTGGAAACAATATATACATAATACCTCTCAACCATTGGCTGGGGAGGAAATAGCAAGTGCACGCGCGAGCCCTTTAAGAGGGCGGGAGCGCGCGCCCTAAAAACATGGCTGTCTCTAATCCTCCCTTCATCTCTAAACTCCTGGAACGCCTGGTCCACTCCCGTCTTATCCGCTATCTCTCAGAAATCTCTGTTCTCGACCCTCTCCAATCCGGTTTCCGCTCTTTACACACCACTGAAACTGCCCTCAATAAAGTCTCTAATGATCTGCTAACAGCTAAATCTAATGGTCATTACTCCATGCTAATTCTCTTGGATCTCTCTGCAGCATTCGACACTGTGGATCATCAGCTCCTCCTCACTATGCTCCATTCCATTGGCCTCAAGGACACCGTTCTCTCCTGGTTCTCCTCCTATCTCTCCGACCGCTCCTTTACTGTATCTTTTGCTGGTTCCTCCTCCTCTCATCTTCCCCTTACTGTTGGGGTCCCTCAAGGATTGGTTCTAGGCCCCCTCCACTTCTCCTTGTACACTGCCCCTATTGGTCAAACAATCAGTAGATTTGGTTTCCAGTACCATCTCTGCTGATGACACCCAATTATACGCTTCTTCTCCTGACATCACACCAGCCTTTCTAGAAAACACCGGCGATTGTCTAAACGCTGTGTCTAATATCATGTCCTCACTATATCTGAAACTGAACCTGTCAAAGACTGAACTCCTGGTGTTTCCTCCCTCTACTAATGTACCTACACCCGACATTGCCATTTCTGTGTGTGGTTCCACTTTTACTCCCCAGCAACATGCCCGCTGTCTTGGGGTCATACTTGATTCCGAGCTTTCCTTTGCCCCCCACATTCGATCACTGGCTCGCTCTTGTCATCTGCAGCTCAAAAACATTTCTAGAATTCGACCTTTTCTTACTTTTGACTCTGCAAAAACTCTTACTGTTTCTCTTATTCATTCTCGTCTCGACTATTGTAACTCTCGTCTAATCGGTCTCCCTCTTACCAAACTCTCCCCTCTCCAGTCTGTCTTGAATGCTGCAGCCAGGATCATATTCCTCACCAATCGTTACACCGATGCCTCTACCTTGTGCCAGTCATTACACTGGCTACCCATCCACTCCAGAATTCAGTATAAACTTATTACCCTCACCCACAAAGCCCTCCATAGCTCAGCACCACCTTACATCTCCTCCCTTGTTTCAGTATACCACCCTACCCGCGCCCTCCGTTCTGCTGATGACCTGAGGTTAGAATCCTCAATAGTCAGAACCTCCCACTCCCGTATCCAAGACTTTACACGTGCCGCGCCAATTCTTTGGAATGCACTTCCCAGGTCAATACGATTAGTCCCCAATCCCCACAATTTTAAGCGTGCCCTGAAAACGCATTTATTCAGACTGGCCTATCACCTCAACACATTAACCTAATCTATCCCTGTGTGGCACAGCCAAAAGTTTTACCATAACCAGATTTCCCGCATCATGTTCCTACATGCTTTATGCATCCATTAGCCCTCTGTGTTTGTACTGTTACACACTTAACATTATGGCTGGTCCATACAACCAGGGAAACTGTTACCACCCACTTTTCGTGTCTCCCTCTTTCCTCATAGACTGTAAGCTTGCGAGCAGGGCCCTCTTTCCTCTTGTTATTTGTTATAATCTTCTGTATGTGATTATTGTTATGCTGTAATGTCTATTGTCTGTACAAATCCCCTCTGAAATGTAAAGTGCTGCGGAATATGTCGGCGCTATAAAAATAAAATTTATTATTATTATTAAGCCCGGCTGGAAGTGTTGCTGGGAGCATGCAGAGTATGAGGAAGAAAGGAACCGTGTGCAGCGCAAGTGAGTGAAGCAACACGCTGGAGACCATGTTTGCCACAGCAGGGATTTGGCGTGGTGCTTACAGTACCCCCTCTTTACCCCCCCCTTCAGGCCATCAAAGAATTTCCAGAGGAGAATCGTAGCGTGAATGTTCTCCTTTGGCTCCCAGGATCTTTCTTCGGGACCAAATCCCTTCCAGTCAACAAGGAAGAAAGTCTTGCCTCTCACCTTCTTCATGGCCAAGATGTTCTCCACTTCAAAAACATCATCCAAGACAGTTGGCATGGGCGTGGTACTGGGATCCTTGAAGAAGGGACTCAGTATGACTGGCCTCAGTAGAGATACATAGAAGGAATTTGGAATCCTTAAATAAGGAGGCAGCTTCAATTTATAGGAGACCTCACTGATTTGCTTCATCACTTCAAAAGGCCCGATAAAATGAGGACCCAACTTGTAAAAAGGAACCTTCAGCCAGACGTACCTGGACGAGACCCATACCTTGTCACCAGAGCGGAAGCACAAAGGATCCAGACGCCTTTTGTCTGCATGTCTCTTCATACGGGTGGAGGATGGTTCTAAATTGGCTTTAGTGTCCTTCAACAACTTCATAAAATCCTTGGAGAGGACATCTGCCGCAGGGACATCAGAAGGAACCATCACCGGGAGGGGAACCTTGGGTTGCCAACCGAATACAATGTAGAAGGGAGATTCTCCTAAGTCCTCACCAATGTGATTGTTGTACGAAAACTCAGCCCAGGGAAGCAATTTCACCCAATCATTATGGTGGGCATTGACGAATAGTGATGAGCGAGTATACTCGTTGCTCGAGTTTTCCCGAGCATGCTCGGGTGTCCTCCGAGTATTTTGCCTTGCTCGGAGATTTAGATTTGATCGTCTCATCTGCATGATTTGCGACTGCTAGACAGCTTGATTACGTGTGGAATGCCTGTTTGTTAGGGAATTCCCACATGTATTCAGCCTGTGTACAAGTCACAAATCATGCAGATTAGACGACAAAAACTAAATCTCTGAGCACGCCAAAATACTCGGAGGACACCCGAGCATGCTTGGGAAAACCCGAGCAAGGAGTATACTCGCTCATCACTATTGACGAAGTGTCGCAGGTAATTGCCCAGGACCTGGTTGACACGCTCCACCTGCCCATTGGACTGGGGGTGATAGGCCGATGAGAAATTCAAGGCGATATCCAGATGTTTAGAGAGAGCTTGCCAGAATCTGGAAGTGAACTGCAAACCTCAATCGGACACAATGTGACGAGGAAATCCGTACAGGCGGAAAATATGCTTGATGAAGCCATCAGGCAGTTCAGGAGCGGACTGAAGAGCAGACAACGGGGTAAAGAGTGCCATATTGGAGAAGCCATCCACGACTACCCAGATGATGGTGCAACCCTCGACTGGCAAATCCGTAATGAAGTCCATAGCTATGTGCTGCCATGGACCAGACAGTAAGGGTAACAGCAGGAGAAAACCGGTAGGAAGAAGTCTGGGGACTTTATTGCGAGCATATACCGGACAGGCAGCCACGTAAGCATAGATCTCACTCCTCATGGACGGCCACCAATAGTGGCGAGAAATCAACTGTATAGTCTTCCTTCGTCGCGTGTGAGCAGCCATCTTGAACAAGTGGCCCAAAGACAAAATTCACTCATTCTCGGATTCAGCCACAAGGGTCTTCCCTGGGGGAATTCACAGCAGACTGACTGGAGTGACAGTGACCATCTTGGACGGTTCAATGATAAATTGTGGATCCTCCTCTTGATCCTCAGACAGAAAAGAGCGAGAGAGGGCATCGGCTCTGATGTTCTTGTCACAGGACCTGAAATGTAAAAGAAAGATAGAATGGGAAAAAACAAAGACCACCTAGCTTGGTGTGGATTAAGTCTCTGGGTGGACTGGAGATACGCCAGGTTCTTATGGTCCGTGTAGATGACCAGTGGATAGACTGTGCCCTCCAGGAGGTATCACCACTCCTCCAAAGCCATCTTAATGGCGAGTAACTCCTGGTCCCCAATGGAGTAGTTACACTCAGGAGAGGAGAAGGCCTTAGAGAAGAAACCGCAGGTCACGCGGCGACCCGAGGAGGACTTCTGAATGAGCACAGCTCCAGCCCTTAACGAGGATGCGTCCACCTCTAAGAACAACTGCTTGTTCAAATCCGGACAATGCAGGATGGGAGCAGTGGAGAAGGACCGTTTAGGAGAGTGGAAGGCCTCTTCAGCCTTGGAGGACCGTTCTTTGGATCGGCTCCCTTTCGAGTCATAGCAGAGATGAGAGCGGTCAGCGTGGAGAAGTGAGGAATGAATTGCCGATAATAATTAGCAAAGCCAAGGAATCACTGTATTGCTTTGACTCCCACGGGCAGTGGCCATTTAAGGATGGAAGAGATTTTCTCAGGATCCATCCTGAATCTGGTATTCGAGATAATGTAACCCAAGAAGGGGAGAGAGGACTGTACAAAAACGAATTTCTCATACTTGGCGTAGAGGCGATTCTCCCTAAGACGCTGGAGAACTTGCTGGACTGCTCATCTGTGGGAGGCCAGATCTGGGGAGAATACCAAAATTTCGTCCAGATACACAACACAGGAATAAAGCAGGTCCCGGAAGATGTCGTTGACGAATTCTTGAAAAACTGCTGGTTTATTACAGAGACTGAAGGGCATCACTCGGTATTCATAATGTCCGTCCCTGGTGTTGAAAGCCATCTTCCATTAGTCTCCCCGGCGAATGCGGATTAGATTGTAGGCGCCTCTTAAGTCTGATTTGGTGAAGATCCTGGCACCTCTTAATTGGTCAAACTACTCAGGAATCAGTGGGATAGGGTATTTATCTTTCACCGTGATCTGGTTGAGACCTCGATAGTCTACACATGGTCGGAGTGATCCATCCTTCTTAATGAAGAAAAACCCTGCCCCAGCAGGAGAGGAGGATTTATGAATGAACCCTCTGGTCAAATTCTCCTGAATGTAGGCCTACATAGCTTGAGTCTCAGCTGGGGACAAATACACTGGCGAAGGACCAATAGGCAGACGTCAGGCCGGGCAGCAATGCCGGACTAGATGGGGCCTTAGCCTCCCATGGCAGGAATGTCCCCAGCAGAGCACCTCTCCAGTTCATCAGTCCAACACAGGTTCGTGCTGTCGTTGCCATGGTAGGCCCAAGAGAAAAGCGTGAGACACGTGGGAAAGAACATAGAAGACCATCATTTCCATATGACGCATCCCAATATGGACCTCAAGCGGCTAAGTAGCCAGACAAACCGTCTCCCGTAGAGTTCTCCCATTGACAGATGTTATTGCCAGGGGGTGGGTGAACTGGGATTTGGAACCGATCCACTACAGCCTGAATGATAACATTTCCAGCTGCCCCGGAATCCAAATACGCTGACTCAACAAACTGGGATTCACCGGTTGTCACGGCCACAGTAAGGGTCAGGGGTAGAGAGATGTCCTTTCCGTCTAGAGAGGCCTCTCCTACTGCCGTTAGATACTGGAGCTTCTCCGGTCTCACTGGACAGACTTGAATGTAGTGACCATAACTCCACAATACAGGCACTGGCCTTTAGCGCGACGATCCCTCAGTCACTGTCTTGCAAAAGCAAGGTGGTCGATCTGCATGGGTTCAGATGAGCCCTTGACAGGGGAGGGTGAAAAGACGGAGCCAGGCGCCGTGGTTCTCTTTCACGTGCCATGTCACTAGCACGCTCACGGAAGCAGAGGTCTATACGGATGGCGAGGGAGATCAGATCGTTGAAGTTAGTTGGTAGGTGCCGACCAGCTAGCTCATCCTTAATATCTCCAGAAAGCCCCTCCTAGAATGTCACCACCAAAGCTTCATTACACCATCCGAGTTCGGATGCCAGAGTGCGAAAATGTACCGCATATTGTCCCACAGAAGAATTGGACTGACGTAAACGGAGAAGAGCGGAAGCTGCAGAGGTGGGTCATCTGGGTTCATGGAACACTTTGCGAAAAGCTTCCAAGAATGCAAGGCAAATTGGAGATGATCGGATCCTCTCTCTCCCATAATGGGTTCAACCAAGTCAGGGCCTCGCTTTCAAGGTGCGACATAAGGAACACCACTTTTGCTCGGTTCAATGGGAAGTGGTGCGGAAGAAGTTCAAAATGTAGCCAGCACTGACTGATGAACCCGCGGCAAAGCTTCAGATTGCCATCAAAATGTGGTGGAGCTGCGAGTCGGGGACCTGAATCTTGAACTAGGCAAACTGACTGGGAGGTCTCTGGAGAAGACACGGGTGTTTGAACATACTGGAACTCTGGAGTGATGTTTAAGGTCTCCAACTTAGTGGTTAAGGACTGCAACTGTATGGACAGCTCTTCCTGTGCTTCTCTCTGTTGGCAAAGCTCCTGGTACATGGTCCAAATTGGCAGGATTCGGGGTCCAGCGGGATCCATGACCTGAGCAAACTGTCACAGACGTGGTTTGTGGAACCACTGTGCCACGGACCGTGGAGAGCCTGGAGGGGCGTGACTAAGCGAACACCTGACTGTTCACTAGAGCCTCTGTTGGAGAGGTTACACTTGGCTCCCAATGAATGCCAGGTGCCACTCCAGGACAGACCAACGGACCCAGAGGACAGACTGGAGGAAGAAGCTGGCAGAGTTTGTATTAGAATGTAGCAGACATAGTTCGCATCAGCGTGCAGAAGACAGAGTTCGCATCAGAGTGCAGTAGACAGAGTTTGCATCAGAGTGCAGCAGACAGAGTTCGCACCAGAGTGCAGCAGACAGAGTTCGCACCAGAGTGCAGCAGAGTTCACACCAGAGTGCAGCAGACAGAGTTTGTATCAGGGTGCAATAGGCAGTGTTTGTATCAGAGTGCAGTAGGCAGGATCTGCATCAGAGTGCAGCAGGCAGGCTTTGGCACCAGAGTGCAGCAGGCAGGATTTGCACCAGAGTGCAGCAGGCAGGATTTGCACCAGAGTGCAGCAGGCAGGATTTGCACCAGAGTGCAGCAGGGACTGGTATGCAACCCTTCAGAGCTTAGACTGCAAAACAGGAAGGTTGCTCAGGCACCTCCCCAGTGGAGAGGAAACAATGTATAATGCCTCTCAACCATTGGCAGTGGAGGAAATAGCAAGTGCACATGCTCATGCCCTTAAGACACCGCTGGAAGCCCAGCTGGAAGTGCTGCTGGGAGCATGCAGAGCATGAGGAAGAGAGGTACCGAGTGCAGCGCGGGTGAGTGAAGCAACATGCCAAAGACCCTGTCTGCCAGAGCAGGGATCTGGCGTGGTCCTAACACTGCTGCTCCACCGGCGCCAGGCAGGTCCCCTGATTCAGGAGCCTCATAGCAGCTGTGCAGTGTGCCACTATTAGCGACACAGGCTGGGGGCCCCTGGGGCAGTGGGGGTCCTAGGCAGCTTCCAGCCCTGAATGCCAGCAGATGTCAATGCCTGGGCCCAGTCCGACCCTGGGCGTGACATGCGTTTTCTTCTCCACTTCTGTCCGATCTTCACCAAAATATCATTATCCAAACATCACACTGCAAAGCTAAAAAGTGTCAGCTAATGACTGGGGTAGTGGCCAGTGTAAAAACTGCAATATCTAAAGACTCCAGTGTTCATTCAGGCGTTCAATTTTTGCATACGAGTGCTATCCGTGGATTTCATAGATAGTGTGAGAAGCTGGCCACGGACTATAGACTATTGGACCAATGGACATAGAGCAGAGTCCACAGCTCAAAGTGATGCAGACGTTTTCCAGCACGGAGCACCGGTTAGTTCGATTTTATTGTTGTGTTTCATTAGAGATTTTCTTACTCATCAATTTAAGGTGCAAAATAAAAAGTGGGAGACAGTGGCAGACAGTTCGCACATACACATACCATGCTCATCCAGACCTCGGTGCCATGAGGCAGAGCCGTGCCGGCTGGATCTTATGTATACAGAAGGCCAGACACGAGACTGGTAATTCGGTGAAGCAATCATTCCATTACTCTTGTTAGTGTCTCAGGAGCCCCAATTGAGCTATGGTTCTCCCATTATGTGGATGCGGAGAGTAGGCCCAATGGAGCCGTGACCACGAGGGGTCTCACATGCAGTCAAAGGGGAGGGGCTCGGTCTCAGGAAAAATGTCTCCGCCAATGCATAGTAAACTGTGAGGGGGTATTTTCGAAGGAAAAAGGTCGATGTCAAGGGTCTTCTTAGGGTACTTAGGAAACTGACGAGGGAATAGGGGGGTTGTTGCCAGCTGGAGCTTGATACACTCGCTACGGTCGCAGTATCCGTCATCTGGAGGAGTATCGGCTGTGAATATGACTATACCAGCGGGAGATACAAAAGCTGTGGGCCAACCCAAAGTTTGGAGAAAGCACCAAAAACCTTTATAAAATTAGTTTATAATAAACCCTGCTTTGAAATAATGTGATGCTATGATGATACAGTCCGTATAAGCTGGTATGAGAGCGCATTATTACTAACACTAATAATTAGAGTTGAGCGAAACGGGTCGAAAAAATTCAAAAGTCGCCGACTTTTGGCGAAGTCGGGTTTCATGAAAGGAAACCCGACCCTAGGATGAGGTCGGCCACGAGGTCGGCGACTTACGCGCCAAAGTCGCGTTTCAAAAGTTTGTTTTGCGCTCTTTTTCAGCCAATCAGGATCCACGGACACTGTGGGCAACGTGATGACATAGGCACGGGTCACCACCATCTTTCAGAAGGGCATGCAAGTGATTGGCTTGCTTTGGTGGGCGTCACAGGGGGTATAAAAGGGCGTGCACGCCGACCGCCATCTTACTTCTGCCGATCTTAGTATAGGGAGAGGTTGCTGCTGATTCTGTAGGGAGAGCGTTAGGCAGGGAAGAAGACAAAAAAACTGCTTCTGCTGCTACCGATTTGGCCTGCACAACACACAAGTCACTGTGTGTGCAGTGCAAGGGGAGGCTATATTGTGGTGTATCAGTGGTGTTGGTTGTTGGGCTGCCTTTTAAGGCTTCCTGACACGCTGGCATTGCTGTTTACCCACTGCTCCGCAAACTGCTTTTTTAAAAGCAATCCAATCTCCCTTATCCTCTCGTCACTTTGGTCACAGGCAGCTGTGCCATCGAGCGTGTCACATAGCGCTCAGATATCAGTGGGCCGCACACAATCCACAAGTGTCCAGTGTCCAAAAGTGTACGCAGAGATTCAAAATCTCCATTATCCTCTAGTCACTTTGGTCACAGGCAGCTGTGCCATCGAGCGTGTCACATAGCGCTCAGATATCAGTGGGCCGCACACAATCCACAAGTGTCCAGTGTCCAAAAGTGTACGCAGAGATTCAAAATCTCCATTATCCTCTCGTCACTTTGGTCACAGGCAGCTGTGCCATCGAGCGTGTCACATAGCGCTCAGATATCAGTGGGCCGCACACAATCCACAAGTGTCCACTGTCCACAAGTGTACGCAGAGATTCAAAATCTCCATTATCCTCTCGTCACTTTGGTCACAGGCAGCTGTGCCATCGAGCGTGTCACATAGCGCTCAGATATCAGTGGGCCGCACACAATCCACAAGTGTCCAGTGTCCAAAAGTGTGCGCAGAGATTCAAAATCTCCATTATCCTCTCGTCACTTTGGTCACAGGCAGCTGTGCCATCGAGCGTGTGACATAGCGCTCAGATATCAGTGGGCCGCACACAATCCACAAGTGTCCAGTGTCCAAAAGTGTACGCAGAGATTCAAAATCTCCATTATCCTCTCGTCACTTTGGTCACAGGCAGCTGTGCCATCGAGCGTGTCACATAGCGGTCAGATATCAGTGGGCCGCACACCATCCACAAGTGTCCAGTGTCCAAAAGTGTACGCAGAGATTCAAAATCTCCATTATCCTCTCGTCACTTTGGTCACAGGCAGCTGTGCCATCGAGCGTGTCACATAGCGCTCAGATATCAGTGGGCCGCACACAATCCACAAGTGTCCAGTGTCCAAAAGTGTACGCAGAGATTCAAAATCTCCATTATCCTCTCGTCACTTTGGTCACAGGCAGCTGTGCCATCGAGCGTGTCACATAGCGCTCAGATATCAGTGGGCCGCACACAATCCACAAGTGTCCACTGTCCACAAGTGTACGCAGAGATTCAAAATCTCCATTATCCTCTCGTCACTTTGGTCACAGGCAGCTGTGCCATCGAGCGTGTCACATAGCGCTCAGATATCAGTGGGCCGCACACAATCCACAAGTGTCCACTGTCCACAAGTGTGTGCAGAAATTCTAAAACTCCCCTGTCCTATAGACACCTTGTACCTTGTTTTACATTACTATATAGTTTGTTGGATTTTGTCTACATTTCTACCAAAAATGAGGAAGGCTGGTGGAAGAGGCCGTGGAATTGGGCGGGGGTTGGCAGCTGGTAATGATGGTGTTGGTGGTGGATCTGATGGTAGTGGCAAGAGCAAAATAGGACCGAATGCAGGAGGTGCTGACCCTGTGTCATCGTCTGGCTACATAAGGACTCGAACGCTTAGTTTTCTAGGAGTTGGCAAACCGCTTTTAAAGGCAGAGCATCAGGAAAAAGTTTTGTCTTACATTGCTGACTCAGCCTCCAGCTCTATCGCCTCCTCTTCTTCACTTGTAAAAAGTAAAAGCACTGAGTCGTCATTGGAGGCTCATGTTCATGAACCACACCTTTCCTTGTGTCCTTCACCCCAACCAAGATTGAAGGATGACGCAGGCCATACTACTGATTACTCCATGGAGCTGTTTTCACATACCTTGCCTGGATTATCAAGTCAAATGGTGAATTACCCAGGCCAAGATGAATCTGACATGGAGTGCACTGATGCACAGCCGCTGATGGATGATTCTGCTGGTACATTCACTCAGAGCACTACATTGTCCTCGCAGTGTACAGAGCCAGATTTTGACCCTGATGAGACTCAGGTGCCCCTTCCCGCACACTATACCACCATACACGGTGACACAGAGAAAGGTGCACATGACATAGAAGAGGAGGTGATGGATGACCCAGTTGTTGACCCAGATTGGCATCCATTGGGGGAAGAGGGTGCTGCTCCCAATAGCTCAGATGAGGAGCATCCACGGCAGACATCGACATCGCAACAGCTGTTATCTGGCAGGCCCGGAGCACTCCAAAGACAGGTTCCAAACATCAAAAGAGTTGCTGGACAGCTTGTCCAGAGTGTCAAAAGATCACAGCGTGCTAGGCCGCAAAATGTCTGCCAAAGTAGGAAGAGTGCAGTGTGGCAGTTTTTTGAACAAAATCCTCATGATCAGGCCAAGGTTATCTGTAAGAAGTGCGCAAAGACCTTTAGCCGAGGGAAAAATCTGAAAAATTTGAATACCAGTTGCATGCTTAGACATTTAACCAGCATGCACTTGCAAGCGTGGACACAACACCAAACCTCAAGTGCCACATGTGCAACTGATCACAACGAAGGTAGTCAGCAACGCTACATTGTTTCCCCCACTGTAAGCCCACCGGTTAGCACAGCAGCAAATGTTGAGGTGTCGTTGCAAGGCCACAGCAGTCAGGGAATCCCACTGTTATATCAACGAAAGACTGATTCTAGGCCATCAGAAAGAACACCAACTCCATCACCATCATCAACCCTCTCTCAGTCCGCCCTGTCCACCGCTACTTCCACCATATGCAGCTCTCAAGTCCAGCTCACCCTCCCAGACACTATGAGTAGGTCAAGAAAGTACTCAGTCTCTCATCCGCGTACACTGGGTTTGAACGCCCACATTGCCAAACTAATCTCGTTTGAGATGATGCCCTTTCGGTTGGTGGAAAGCACAGCTTTCCGCGAACTCATGGCCTATGCAGTACCACGCTATGACCTACCCAGTCGCCACTTCTTCTCTCGCAAAGCCATCCCAGCCCTCCACCATCATGTGAAAGACCGCATTGTCCATGCACTCAAGCAGTCAGTGAGCGGAAAGGTGCACCTCACAACTGATGCATGGTCCAGTCGGCATGGCCAGGGCCGTTACGTGTCCATCACTGCGCACTGGGTTAATGTGGTGGATGCAGGGTCCACAGGGGACAGCGGTGGTGGGACAGTGCTGCCTAGCCCACGGTATAGGAAACAGTTGGCTGTAGGCGTTCGACCCTCCTCCTCCTCCTCCTCCTCCAGAAGCGACAGCTCGTCCACAGAGCGCAGTCGTACGAGCACTCCATCTGCAGCTGCCACTGTTGCACACGATGTGTCCCCCTATCGAGCAGCTAGTGGAAAGCGTCAGCAGGCTGTGTTTCAGATGATGTGTTTGGGCGACAGACACACCGCGGAGGTGCTGGCCGAGTACTTGAAGCGACAAACTGAGTCATGGCTGGGCAGTGTACATCTTGAGGCAGGCAAGGTAGTTAGTGATAACGGCCGTAATTTTGTGGCAGCCATAGCCCTTTCAAAACTCAGCCACATACCTTGCTTGGCTCACACCTTGAACCTGGTGGTGCAGTGCTTCCTCAAAAATTATCCGGAGTTAACAGCCCTGCTCCAGAAGGTGCGAAGACTGTGCGCGCACATCCGCCGGTCGCCTGTACACTCCGTTCGTATGCAGAAGCTGCAGCGATTGCTCCACCTTCCCAACCACCGCCTCATTTCGACATTGCAACAAGGTGGAACTCCACCCTGCACATGGTGGAGCGGCTGTGCGAGCAGAGGCAGGCCATAATGCATTTGTGGGAGGATACACGGCCAGGCACTTTGAGAGCAGACATGGAGTTGACAGGCATGCAGTGGTCGAAGCTGAAAGACCTTTGTAAAGTCCTTCAGTGTTTTGAGGAATGCACACGGCTGGTAAGCGCAGACGACGCCATCCTAAGCATGAGCATCCCACTTATGCGTCTGCTCATGCAAACTTTGACGCACCTTAAGGAGCAGGCGTCTGCAGCCAATGTTGATGAGGAGGAAGAGGAGGAGGGAATCCTTGATGACATTCAGCCATTGTCTGCTCAGGGACCTCTCCTGGACGAGGTGGAGGAAGAAGAGGAGGAGGAGGAGGAGGATGATGGGGATGATTACTTAGGGGAGGAGGATGCATCTCGTGGGGCAAGTGAAAATGTTGGCGTGGCAAGGTCTGGTACAGGGTTTGTGCGTGACTGGAGGGATGTGGATTTGCCAGAAAGTGCTCCTCCACCCAGCACTCGCAGTGCATCATTGACACCGGGAACATTGGCCCACATGTCAGATTATGCCTTGCGGATCCTAAAAAGGGACCCCCGCATTGCCAAAATGATGAACGATGACGACTACTGGTTGGCCAGCATCCTGGATCCACGCTATAAAGGCAAATTACAAAACATCATGCCACAGGAGAACCTTGACCTAATATTGGCTAATAAACAAGCAACTCTGGTAAATCGGTTGCTTGAGGCATTCCCAGCACACAGCAGCGGTGATGGTTCTCACACGAGCCGTACGGGCCCGGGGCAGCTTGGCAGAGGTGTTCGTGGTGCACACAGCAGAAGTGGCGTTGGAGACAGGGGTTTCATGACAATGTTGTGGACTGATTTTTCAAATACCGCTCACACAACTGGTAATACTGCATCGATGGAAAGTGACAGGAGACAGCAGTTGTCAACTATGGTTACAAACTACTTTTCCTCCCATATCGATGTTCTCCCACACAGGTCATTCCCCTTTGACTATTGGGCCGCTAAACTGGACACCTGGCCTGAATTGGCACAATATGCCTTACAGGAGCTCGCTTGCCCAGCTGCAAGTGTGCTATCGGAAAGAGTCTTCAGTGAAGCTGGATCAATCCTGACAGAAAAAAGGACCCGTCTGTCAACCCAAAATGTGGATGATCTAACCTTCATTAAAATGAACCACGCATGGGTTTCCAAGGATTTTGTCCCACCTTCCCCTGATGACACATAGGGTGACAGAAAAATGGCTTGCTTTGGTCCACCTCTTCCTGGTACTTCACCTATTTCGCCTTTTGCATCAGTTGAATGTCCAACATCAACATATGCCACTTTCTAAAACTCCCTAACTGTGCTGCCTCCCCCCCCATGGCCGGGGTCACCACCTAGCGCACGACACCGTGCGAGTGCCGTTGCCCTGGACAGGTGGGTAGGCCGACTCTTGGGCGCGGGCACTGGCACAGGGTCCCTCATAGTGCAATCAAGTGTCTCTGACGGTGGTGGTGCACACCCACCGTCAGACACACCGCTGTACTATGAGGGGCCCAGTGCCAGTACCGACGCCCACGAGTGGGCACCCCTTGCTTGGCCAGGGCCCCAGCATTTGCAATCTTTACCTCTCCCTGCTCCTCCGCTGTGTAATCTGGGCCGTCAAATCCATACTGTGCCTGACACCGTCTGAGCCTGCCTCCTGAGACATATATTTTGAATGTGTACACTATCCATACATGTTATCCAGGGATACGGTACCCTTTCTAACCTTTGTGCAATGACGTGCAATCCATACTGGGCCTAACACCGTCTGAGCCTGCCTCATGCTGTATAGACATATATTTTGAATGTGTACGCTATCCATACATGTTATCCGGGGATACGGTACCCCTTCTAACCTTTGTGCAATGACGTGCAATCCATACTGGGCCTAACACCGTCTGAGCCTGCCTCATGCTGTATAGACATATATTTTGAATGTGTACGCTATCCATACATGTTATCCGGGGATACGGTACCCCTTCTAACCTTTGTGCAATGACGTGCAATCCATACTGGGCCTAACACCGTCTGAGCCTGCCTCATGCTGTATAGACATATATTTTGAATGTGTACGCTATCCATACATGTTATCCGGGGATACGGTACCCTTTCTAACCTTTGTGCAATGACGTGCAATCCATACTGGGCCTAACACCGTCTGAGCCTGCCTCATGCTGTATAGACATATATTTTGAATGTGTACGCTATCCATACATGTTATCCGGGGATACGGTACCCCTTCTAACCTTTGTGCAATGACGTGCAATCCATACTGGGCCTAACACCGTCTGAGCCTGCCTCATGCTGTATAGACATATATTTTGAATGTGTACGCTATCCATACATGTTATCCAGGGATACGGTACCCTTTCTAACCTTTGTGCAATCACGTGCAATCCATACTGGGCGTGAGAACGGCTGGCGAGCTGTTAAGCAAGCTACAGCACCTGTCCAGACAAGTACAGGGATTCCCTAGCGAGGAGACTTATTTGATTGTTTTCTATGTTGGGACAGCAATTTTTGGGGAGCACTATACTCTGGAGAATGATAGATGGGGCCCACCATACACTGGAACATTCCAAAGGTGGACATCAGACACTGGAGCAGCATTTACAGGGCCCATTATACACTAGAGCATTAGAAATGGGGCCCATTATGTTTGGAGCATTATTTGGGCCCATAAGACAGTGGAGCTTCATCCATGGGGACCAACATATACTGTAGCATTATGTGGAGCTCATCATATACTGTTTCAATCATTATATGGGACCAATGATTTTGTATGGAGAAATAGATGGGCCTCGTCATGAGATGTAAAAAGTGAGGTATTTTTCATTGTACTATACCGCTATTTATCTGCCATATCGGAGCATGATGAGTTGTGGTATTATGTGTTAAAGGGGCGCTCTTTCGCCCAGGGCACATGAAAACCTGCAGCCAGCCCTCCCCCCCCACAAATGTAGCCAAATAACCCCCATTTTTCAGTGCGTAACTTGTATTATGAAGTTAATTAAGGTTGACAAGCTTAAGTAAGAAGAATTGATGCTTTTGGCATTCAAATGGGCACTGTAGGTGTGTTTCCTGTCCTCCTCTCACTGCCGACTTTTATTCCCCATTGACTTACATTGGGTTTCGTGTTTCGGGACGACCCCGACTTTTCCCTATAATCGGACGATCTTGCTCGACCCGACTTTTGGAAAAGTCGGGTTTCACGAAACGAAACGCGACCCTAAAAAAACAAAAGTTGCTCAACTCTACTAATAATATATCAGAGGGGTGGACTAGTCAAGAGCTCAGTATTAATATCTCAGGGCGTCACACACCAGAGATGAAAGTTGGGAGAATGCTCCAGTTTCAGAGGGACTTGTCAATTACCTGATGTCTAACGAGGACTTCTGACCCTGTCCTGATAGACACTATCAGGGGAATAAGGTTCGTGGTTGGGGGGTAAAGTTCAACATCTGACCCCTTAGTTTTATACGGATTGTTTCATCAGAAAATTACATGCTGTAAAGTCTGGTTTTTGTGTTAATTTTTTTAAAGATCTTTATTTAAAAAAAAACAACTGACCACTAGGGCTACATTAGATACATACCTCATATTCTATCAAGAAGAATTTACAGCAGTTCTTTTATCATCAGAGGCAGAATAAGGCCGGGGTCACACGTGAGAAACTTGCACAAGTCTCACATCTCAATACCCGGCTCTGTCACAGCTCACCTCCTCCTCCTGTACAATGAAAGATACATCTCTATATACAGCAGATAAGACAGGATCCATCATTCACCATACATGAAGTCGCAGCTCACCTCCTCTCCCTCCCTTCGCAATAACGTTTGCACACGCTTACTAGATGCTTCAATACAAAAGATAGGGTATATTGCCATATACACGTAGATTTCCTGGAAGAAAAAAAAACAAACAACAAAACAGAAAGTCTTAAATTCCCCCAGTAGCCAATGTTAAAACTGCAAGATGGCTAAATGTTAGTTTTAATGCAGAATGTGATACTTAAAAAGATACATTTCACACAAAAACCTGACCTCTACAATATGTGATTTTCTGATGATAACTTCCATTACATGTACAGATGTGATTAGAACAGGGGGCAATGTGCTGGAATGGATGAGGCTTACACTGTGGCATTTCCCGATGAACCACCGGAATATCGTCTCCGTTTTCCAGGTAAACTGAGATCAGCAATACAGCTGGAATACAGGGCGCTCGAATCGGAAACATGACACGTTCCCTGAGAGTGTGGGCCATGGGGGCGACGGTGTGAAGAGGTGGTCTCAGAGCAGGTGTACTGCACAGTGTACAGCGCAGCGGCGTGATTTAATACATCATGGATTAGAAGGTGTTAAGGGATCATTAGTGGGATCTCACTGGGATCATAAGAAGGATAACGCAATCATGAATCTTTCAGACCTGTGAAGCTCTGGAAATGTGGTATGTTTTTCATAGACAAGGAAGGACAAATACAGGAATCTACAACAGAGAGAAACACGGAAATGAAGCATCTTATATATCTGCCTTGCACCTTTAGTTGCCATCTGGAAACCATCATCAAGCAGGCTAGATGCTGCTGAAAAGTTGTCTCTCTGTTAGTCAAAATGGAAAAAAACTATTGAGGTTGACTTATTAAGACTGGCATTGTGCACATCAGTCTTAATGAGGGGCTTGCTGGGGTACAATGCGTCATACTCATTAACCCCTTCACACCGAAGCGTGCTTTCACCTTTCAGACCAGGGCAATTTTTACAATTCGGACCACTGTCACTTTATGAGATCATAACTCTGGAAGTCTTCAATGGATCCAACTAATTCTGAGAAAGTTTTCTCGTGGCATAATGTACTTTATAATAGAAGTAACAGTTCTTTGATATGACTTGTGAAAAAAACGGAAATTTGGCAAAAATGTTGCAATTTTCAAACTTTTAATTTTTATGTCCTTAAATCAGAGACATATCGCACAAAATAATGAATAAGTAACATTTCCCACACGTCTACTTTACATCAGCACAATTTTTGAAACATTTTTTTTTTTTGCTAGGGTTAAAAGTTTACCAGTGATTTCTAATTTTTACAACACAATTTGCAAAACCATTTTTTTAGGGACCACATCACATGTGAAGTGACTTTGAGAGGCCTATATGTCAGAAAATACCCAAAAGTGACACCATTCTAAAAACTGCACCCCTCAAGCTACTCAAAACCACATTCATGAAGTTTATTAACCCTTCAGCTGCTTCACACAAATTTTTGGAATGTGGAAGGAAAAAATAAGCATTTACAGTTGTGCTCAAAAGTTTACATACCCAGGCAGAATTTTTGCTTTCTTGGTCTTTTTTCAGAGAATATGAATGATAACACCAAACCTTTTTCTCCACTCATGGTTAGTGGTTGGGTGAAGCCATTTATTGTCAATCTACTGTGTTTTCTCTTCTTAAATCATAATGACAACCCAAAACATCCACATGACCCTGATCAAAAGTTTGCATACCCCATTTCTTAATACTGTGTATCGCCCCCTCTAACATCAATGACAGCTTGAAGTCTTTTGTGGTAGTTGTGGATGAGGTTCTTTATTTTCTCACATGGTAAAGCTGCCCACTCTTCTTGGCAAAAAGCCTCCAGTTCCTGTAAATTTCTGGGCTGTCCAGCATGAACTGTGCATGTTAGATCTCCTCAGAGTGGATCAATGATAGTATTATTTATATTATTATAGCGCCATTTATTCCATGGCGCTTTACATGTGAGGAGAGGTATACATAATAAAAACAAGTACAGTAATCTTAAACAATACAAGCCACGACGGGTGTCATGTCCTCAACTAAATGAACCGGGCTTCATGTAGCTTAACAGGCAGCTAAACCGCTATACCGGGGTCCAATAAGGGAGACTGTAGTTGAATCTGTGCTTTATTGAGCGTAGGGTATATTGATGTGGTGAAACTACAAACAGAAACTTATAAATACAATCAGTACTGGGTTCATAGGAATACATATATACATAACATACATATCTGCACTACTAGATGACCAAGGGAGCTAACTAAGCTGGCTAATATGAGATAGAGATTATATACAGGGAGCATGTTACATACCAGCGATGATGACGTGAGGGGAGTAGAGAAATTAGATGTTCCCATGAAGCAGGCTTGAGAGAAAATGGAAGACTGGAGGGAAAATGGGCTGAACTAACCATAATCACTTGCACAGCGTACCAGGGTGCTTTGCAAACCTCCCAGAATGCATTGAATGGAGGGAAAAAGAATTCAGGAAGTACAACGCATAATAACATGCAGTTATGACTTTGGTCAGTAGATGGAGCCAAAAACAATGAAAACATTAAATCTATGGCTGAAACTGAATACTATGGATACTCACAGCAAATCATTGTATATATTATCAAAATAGACAGTTAAAGGTTGTGAATTATGTCGGAGACAGAACACTCCACGTCTGGCATCAGACGGATGTCACTATTCTTGTTCTCCAAAGACAACAATAGGACCAGCTCAGTCACTGGTCTGGAGAATGTCTTAAGTTCATCCCCTTTGGCCATCCTGAGTTCGACTTTGCGGACGTTGCCATCTTTACTCGGAAATGTCGCAGTCACTAGTCCGAGTGGCCACTGGTTTCAGTGGGCTTGACAGTCTTTCACAAGGATGAGTTCACCAATCCTCAGATTAGGCCTGGTAGATTGCCACTTCATCTGTGGCTGCAGGGTAGACAAGTATTGTTTGCGCCACCTGTCCCAGAATGTCTTGGCAAGACTTTGTACCTGTCTACATTTGCGCTTGTAGAGGTCCTTAGCGTCGAATCCTCCTGGAGGGGCACTGGATAGTCCTGTTTTCTGGGTGAGGAGAGTAGCTGGAGTCATTGTATGAAGTGTAAACACCTGAGCACGGAATTCAGCATCTGAGTCCTCTCTCACAAGTTCAAAGGTGTCTGGAAAACGTTCCTCAGTATACAATAGTTTTGGTCCTGAGAGCCATGTTGTGCTCCCTAGTCGACTTGTGTCAACTGCTCCAGTTGCATGATCTGCAGAGTTTTATTCTGTGGGAATGTAATACCACTGTTTTGGATGAACTGATCTCCTAATTTGTAGCACTCTGTTGTTTACATACAGTAAATGTAAAATCATCTAGTCTCATTGTGGATGTATCCCAGGACTACTTTGCTATCTGAGTAGAACTTGGCTTCTGTCAGGTTGATATCCATCTCGGATGCGATGAACTCTGCTAACTCGACGGCTAAGACTTCTGCACAAAGTTCTAACCTTGGTATGGTGTGCTCTGGTTGTGGAGCAAGTTTGGCCTTTCCCATAACGAATCCAATGTGGCTCTGACATTTGGAGTCCACAGTTTTGAGATAGGCAACAGCAGCAATTGCTTTGACAGAAGGATTTGCAAATACATACAGTCTTTGGCTCTGTAGACAGCACAGCGGTGTATGGCCTTTGTTAGGCATCGGGTTCCTGCAGCTGCACAGCGGGAATCCAGAGCCTTGCATTCAGCGGTCTCCCATTCTCCATCGACCGCAGAGGAGCCTGCTCAGCAGCCCCATTGTTCCCGACGCTCTGCTCAGACCAGCTCTGTGGGTCTGGCTGTTGCTGCCACTTCTGGGCCAGCAATAGCAACGCAGGCTGCTCAGCAGCAAGCCACTCCAGAGGCTACGTCCTTCCATCGCTCCACTGAGCATGCTCACGAGACGATCTCCCATTGGAGATCGGGAGTCACATGCACAGGTCCTTCTCCAGATCTGATTGGTCCATCTCAGGGATCTGGAAGCTTCCGGAAGGTCCCGGCTATAAAAGGTTCGCATGGTCGCTCGGCCATGCGCTAGTATAGACTCTAGTTACTACCTGTGTGAATGATGACGGATGCATGGACTTGCAAATGACTCATTAAGATTCCCCTCCCTCTGATATTACGTGTGTGGATAGGGAACTAGTGATAGAGTCAGCCCAAGTCAGTGGCAAGCTACAGGCCACAGTGCATATCTTCCACGGTACTAGTGTCAGACAGTGTGCCTGCTACCGTGCATTGTCGTACAGCGGTAGTGTCTGTCGCCACGCTGCAGTCAGCAGTACTTATTGGCGTCCACGGTTGCGATGCCACACGCACAGTAGGTCTAGAGGGACGCTGACCCTGTGTCTTGGGCCCGAGCCCTGTGACGATATACCGTGCTTGCATTCCTCTGAGTCCTGTGACGTCAACAGGCTCGGTCCTTGTATTTAGTGCCTCGGCATCTCTGTGAAGTAACAGAGACCACCCAGCGCACACCGTGTGACGTTCAACCCGTGTGCGTTATACCGCCATATTGTGCGTCTGCCATTACGTAGCAGCAGCGTAACACCTCTGCACGGTGGACCCCGGGCGGCGAACGCACTTACTATTATTTATTATTTAGTGCGTTCCGCTGTCCCTAACATTATACTAGCGCCAAGGTCTGGCTAGTAATGGCAGACCAGCAGCAGCTACTGCAGTATATTCGGCAGCTGGAGGGCAGGTTGGCGGCTCTCGAGTGTTATGATTGAGTCACCGAGGAGGAAAACAAGACCAAGCTAAGCTACAGAAAACCAGAGAGGATGGTAACTAAGCGGATTGCAGACCCCTGATCCTATCCACACAACTAGCAGTAGCCGTGGAGCGTGCCTATGATGATTCTAGACGCCTCGACACAGCCGGAGAACTAAATAAGCCTAAAGCAAGAAAAGGGGAAATCTAAACTGCCCCAGAGCAGACCCCAAAGGAATAGACAGCCCCCAAACATATATTGTCGGTGAGACAAGATGAAAACACAAACACAGGTTGGAAAATAGGCTGAGCAAATGATGAGGCCCACACTAACTAGAAAGGACAGGAAAGGAAAGACACTGTCTGCAATCACGTAAAAAACCCTGCAAAAATGTCCAACACTTCTGATAGCAAAAACTCTGAAGTCACTAGACTTCTCCCACTATATCAGCACTCTGGCATATTCTGAAAGCAGAGCAAAAAGAGGCCAATCTAATAAGGGACAAAAAACAAACTGACACAAACAGTAACATAAGGATGGAAATTCAGCACAGCCCCAGCTGGGGCTGGCTGACCACACAAAACTGAATAGACAAAACCAAATCAAATGTGAACAATAGCAAGAACACTTAGCTTGAGCCTGCAGGGACTGAACTGGAAACTAAGACCTCAGGAGGCAGGAAAAAATCACCAGCAGGGATAGAGGGAGTCGACTTTCTTAAATCCAGTCAGAGACTCCAGATGTCCAATCGTCGTCCTCATTATCATGTGGCAGGCCTCTGTCAATTAGATCAGCTCCATTACCTCCTGTAACCACCAGAGGGAGACCGGAAAGAGAACTCGCGACTCCTCTGTCAATACAACCATCTTCACTACCTTCACTAGCAACCAGAGGCAGGCCAGAAAGTGAATTCACAAGACTCGAGAGTCCCACCTCAGCTGCGAAGGTTACTGCAGCCGCTGCCCAGGCAGTCGCAGAGGCTGTCTCTCGTATGCCCACATCCACGTCTGCGCCGACATTATCCAGTCTCCCGTTGCCCGACAAGTTTTCGGGTGACAGCGCCACCTGTAGGTGTTTCGTGAGCCAATGCTCTATCCAGCTTGAGTTACTGGCCACACGATTCCCTACAGAGCGGGCTAAGGTGGGGTTTACCATTTCTCTCCTGTCGGGCAGGGCGTTTGAAAGGGCCACGCCACTGTGGGAGCATGGTGACCCAGTGGTTCTGAGCGCTGCCCAGTTTCTAAAGTCCCTAAATCAGGTCTTTTTGGGGCCATGGGTCACTCACAACACCTCTCTCCAGTCACTAGCATTAACACAGGAGTCCCACTCGGTCAGCCGTTATGCCGTCCGTTGCCGGACACTGGCTTCCGAGCTTGAGTGGCCTGATAAGACACTCGTCCCTGTGTTCTGGAGAGGTTTGGTGGAGCATGTCAAAGATGCTCCAGCTACCAGGGAGGTCCCCGTAAGTCTGGAGGAGCTGATTGCTATTTCCACCCGCATTGATCTTCGTTTCACAGAGCGCGGGCTGGAATGTGCTCAATCCAGACAGGTTAGGTTGGCTCCCACCTTCGCTAAACCTCTTGAACCCCCCGATCTGGAAATGATACCTCCAGAACCCATGGAGGTGTCTCACACCGGTCCGCAGCGGTTGAAAAAACGATCACGCCCAGTGGTGGTTGGTGGGGGTCTATCTGATATGGAAACTTTCTCCCCCAAACCGGTATTCCGAGGGACGTTAGATAGCGGTGCTTCCACCTGGGAGGTAGAGGTCATGGTGGACTTCGGGGCAGAAGGAAACTTTATGTCCTCGGCCTTCGCCCAAAAGCACGCAATTCCGGTGGTGCTACTTCCTCACCCCGTGACCGTCAGGGTGGTCAACGGTTCGGCCTTACCATCCCAGATTACCCACCAGACAGCACCCCTTGGGCTCTCAATCCCACCATCTCACCACGAGACGTTGTCCCTGTTCATTATGCCAGAGGACATTGATCAGGTGCTTCTCGGAGTCCCCTGGCTCCGTTGCCATTCCCCTCATATAGAGTGGTCCTCGGGGAATATTCTGGGTTGGAGCAAGGACTGTCAGGGAAGGTGCATAAGGGGCAGCGTTCAAGTAGCCTCCACGGAAGTGCCCGCGGATCTCTCCGCGCTTCCCAGACACTACCAGCAGTACGCGGACGTCTTTTCTAAAAAAATCGGCAGAGACGCTTCCGCCGCATCGCCCCTATGACTGTCCGATAGACCTTTTGCCAGGCACGGAACCTCCTAGAGGCCGCGTGTATCCTCTATCTCTCGCGGAGATAGAGGCCATGTCACAATATATCTGGGAAAACTGGCAAAAGGGCTTATTAGGAAGTCGGTGTCGCCAGCAGGGGCAGGGTTCTTCTTCGTACAGAAGAGTGGAGAGCTGCGTCCCTGCATTGACTACAGAGGTCTCAATGCTATTACAGTGAAAAACAAGTACCCTCTTCCTTTGATCTCTGAGTCGTTTGACAGGTTGCGAGGGGCCCGGATCTTCACTAAGTTAGATCTACGGGGGGCTTACAACCTGATCCGCATGCGCAAAGGATATGTGTGGTAGACAGCCTTTAATACCAGGGATGGCCACAACGAGTATCTGGTCATGCCCTTTGGCCACTGTAATGCACCTGCTGTCTTCCAAGACTTCGCAAATAGAGATGAGCGACTTTGCCTTTTTTAGGGTCGAGTCGGGTTTCATGAAACCCGACTTTCTCAAAAGTCGAGTCGAACGAAATCGGCCGACTATAGGGAAAAGTCTTGAAAAGTCGTGAAACATGAAACCCAATGCAAGTCAATGGGGAGAAAAGTCGGCAGTGAGTGGAGGACTGTAAACACACCTGAATTTTAACCCTAGAGGTGGCAAAATCTCTCTCTCTTCTCTCTCTCCCTCTCCCACTCTCACTCCAGCTACGCTCCCGCTATGCTACGCTCCGCTTCTATCATTGACTGAAAAAAGTCACGTGCAAGCATTCGGCGAAACCCGATTTTGGCGCTTGGGTAGCCGACCGCATGGCCGACTTCACACTGTGGTTGGGTTTCGTTTCATGAAACCCGACTTTGGCGAAAGTCAGCGACTTTTGAATCTGACCGACCTGTTTCACTCAACTCTATTCGTAAATGATGTCTTTCGTGATAAACTATCCACCTCAGTGGTGGTCTATCTGGATGACATCCTGATCTTTTCTCCAGATTTGGCCTCTCACCGGAGAGACGTCTGCAAGGTCTTCGACCGTTTGTGGGCAAATTCTCTCTTCACCAAGTTGGAGAAGTGCCAATTTGAGCAGGAGTCCTTGCCGTTCCTGGACTATATCTTCTCGGCCCAGGGGTTGGCTATGGATCCTGCCAAACTGCAGGCGGTAATGGACTGGCAGGAGCCCCATTCTCTTAAAGTGGTGCAGCGCTTTTTGGGGTTCATTAATTATTACCGTCAGTTCATTCCCCACTTCTCCACACTGGTAGCTCCTTTGCTTGCCCTCCCCAAAAAGGGAGCCAATCCCAAGGTTTGGTCAGAACAGGTCTCCACGGCCTTCTCGTCGCTTAAAACCCATTTTGCTGGTGCTCGTATCCTCCACCGTCCCGATGTGGATAAACCCTTTATCCTAGAGTTGGATGCCTCGTCTATTGGTGCAGGAGCAGTCCTTTTCCAGAATGATGCTCAAGGTCGGAAGCATCCCTGCTTCTTCTTCTCAAAGACCTTCTCACCGGTGGAGAGAAACTACTCCATCGGGGACAGGGAGTTGCTGGCAATAAAGTTGGCCTTTTCCGAGTGGAGACATCTCCTGGAGGGAGCCCGGTTCCCCTTTCAGGTGTACACTGACCATAAAAACCTGGTCTAGACTTCCTGTTCTGGCGCCGTTATGTGCAGACACATGTGAGGGAGCTCCTGTTGACCGCCACAAATACTCTGCACTTATACAGAGCCCTGACTCACAAAAGGTACTGGGATAATCGTGAGACCATCCTGGACCGTCCGCAACATGGATCTGTTTGTCACGAGAGGCGCAGGGAAGGAGCAGAGGGAGGAGGAGGTTGGAGGAGGCCTGCAGAGTGGGAGCACAGTAATGGCGACGGAGACACAGGCACAAACAGGGCAAGCACATGAGGAGATAGAATGGGAGGAGGAAGCCCCAGAGAAAGAAGGAAATTTCAGCCAGGGGGAGACAGTGGAGGCAAGAGACACACTGGAAATGCAGCTACATGCTCATGGCTTATTAAACTTTAAACAGCTAGCAAAATAAATGGCATCATACCTTGCTGAGGACTATAATCAGGCAGTGGCTGACATGATCCAATCTACCACTAAAGAGCTGCAAAGCAAGATGACTCATCAGGAGCAGAAACTGCGGGAAGCTGAGCAGAGAATCTCTGGGGCGGAGGACAAAGTTATTGAGCTAGAAAAACAAGTCAGTGACTTAAAGAAACAAGCCTCCTACACTGTGGATGAACTAGAGGATCTGGAGAATAGGTCCCGCAGAAGCAATCTGACAATGATTGGCCTCCCAGAGACAATAAACACACAGCAGCTAAATGATATCTATGAGGTGGAATTGCCAAAAGCACTGGGACTGTCCTGTAACTGCAGAGTGGAGCGTGCACACAGGATAGGCCCCCCAGAGAGGCCTCTGAGGCTGAGAGGGGCAGGAATAAGCAGAATAACAAAGAAGCTCAGAGACCAGGCAGTGGCAAAGTACTTGAACTTTAAAGATAAGGAAGAAATACTCAGGGCTTATAAAGGAAGAAGGCGACCACTGATAATTCAGGGACATAAAGTCCTTTTATTTGGAGACTATTCAGCAGAGGTGACACGGAGAAGAAGGGCATTCAGCGAAGCATGCACTCTGCTGTTTAAACGCAACATCAGATTGCAGCTAAACTACCCAGCAACGCTGCGTTTTAGGACAAGAGATGGTGTGATGAGGTCGTTTACAGATCCCAAGGAGGCCATGAAAATTATGTCCCAGCAGAAACCTTCATCTGGCCAACAATCACCTGAAAACACCAGCCCTCCCAGAGAGGAGACAAGGGGAGATGCTGAGGACGAGAGGGGGAGACCCTATCCATATAGCCTGAGGTCGGATTTACATTTGGAAGGAGATAATGAAAGAGAGACAATGGCTAAGGAACAAAGAACCCCAAAGACAAGGGCGTCCAGGAAGAACCAAACAAGACAGAATACTAAATGATCTAATGCTTATGAGATTGTGTCAAGATATATCCTGGGGTCAGCATAAGTGAAGAGTATGACTGGAATACCTCACATGATAATATGAAGATGGAAGGGAGAAATTTTTGTGGTCCAGGTTGAGCTACAGAAAGACTACTTACACTCCCATTCACCTAAAATAGGAAGACATACAGTAATAAGGGATATCATCTGTGAACCACATGGTGGTGTACAAAACTTACAAATTCACAGGTATATTCACCCGACCGGGTCAATATCAGACGGAACTATGTATGTTCAAGGAAGACTACAGGACAGCTGGTGGAGAGATCCCCCCTTCTCCTATGTCTTTTTTTTTTCTTTTTTCCCATCTTATTTCTTTTCACAGGTTCTGTTGGACTGAATGGAGAATTTGGGGTGCTGACTTAATTGGTTTGCAAGCTGATCATACTGGCTGACGGCGAATTTATGACTTCCAGGTTTATGGACATTGTGAGGTTTTCACAACAAAAAGACATATATAAAGTTGAGATAATGATGACCAGATGTGATGTATATAGTAGGTAGAAGACAAGATCTTCATTGAATGTTGAGGGGAGTATTTTGTGTTAAATTCAGATATCTTCCAGGGGAAAAGTATCATACAAATGCTAGGGTCACATTGGGAGATATTGCTTGGGGGGATGGAGGGGGTGGGAGTAAAGTATTTTTAAAACTCTCTGACCTCAAAAAGGAGAGATGGAGAAGGACTTTAAGATAATATGGTTGTGAGTATTAAGATGTTAGGAAATTATGATAAATTAAGGGAAATAGATGTTGATCTAAGATTTTGGAGTTTCAAGGTTACATGAGGGTCAGGGCTCAGATAGAGAATGGATATAAAATAGGTACAACATGATAAACATGGGATAATAGGCGGGCGGGAAATTATTTCTCTTTTGGTTTGGATAATGGTGGAAAAAAGAGGAGTCAACAAAGAGGTTGTTATATGGAGAGAGGGCGAGATGAGAAGAGGGGGGAAAGGGAGGGAAGGTTAAAGTTCATGAGCCCACTGCTATTGTACTAATTAATTTATTACTGACTGAGATGACATTGACTGGCAGTCCATGCCTGAGAGGGAGAAGCTTCACTCGTCCTCGCAGAAGAAATCATTTTGCAATTAAAAATGGTTAGATTAATAACATGGAATATAAAAGGGTTGTGTTCACCACATAAAAGGATGATGATACTTCGTCACCTGAAAAGATTGAAAGCAGATATAGCCTTGCTCCAAGAGACACACATGGGTAAAGAAGACTTTATTAGAATGTAGAAATTACGGGTGGGAGAAGTTTATGGTTCTAGCTCGGTAGACAGAAGAGCAGGAGTCCTAATACTGATACATAAAGCATTGGCACACAGAGTTTCATCCGTAGAAATGGACCAGGAGGGTAGGGTCATCTGTCTGAAATTAGAGATAAATAATGAACGTATGACCCTGTACAATATATATGCCCCGAACATAAATCAAAGCAAATTTTTTATGTCCTTACAGAACAAAATACTGTCTGATAGTGGCAACAACATAATCATAGGAGGAGATTGTAATGAGGTGCTTAAGGAGGAAGAGGACAGGAAAGGGAGCTTAATAAGATTAAATCCAGGAGAAGGGAAGAGATATAGGGGGAAAAAAGGTTATTTGGAAGATATGATATCGAATTGGCAGCTGAAAGATACGTGGAGAACGTCTCACCCTATGGATCGGGAATTTTCACATTACTCTCATGCACACAAGACATGGTCGAGAACAGACATGTTCTTTGTGTCAGATAAGATACTACACAAAATGTGTGATGTCAATATTGAGGACATGGTGATATCTGATCATAGTCCTATATCTCTAGACTTGGCTGACGCACATCAGAAAGGGACGGACTATCCATGACGATTTCCAGGAAACATGACAAAAGAGCAAGATTTTGTGAAACGGATGGGGGAATGGTGGACAGAGTTTGTAATGTATAATGAGGAGCACAAACCTAACCCGAGACTATATTGGGAAACAGCGAAGGTGGTGATAAGGGGAAACATCAAGAGCAGTACTAAAGGCCCCGTCTCACTAAGCGATCTCTGTAGCGAGATCGCTGCTGAGTCAGAACTTTTGTGACGTAACAGCGATCTCACCAGCGAGATCGCTGTGTGTGACAGCGATCATCGAGCGGCCCCCCTGCCGGTATCGCTGATCGCTGCAAGAAACCTCTGGACATTTCTTTGGTCGCTGGTCTCCCGCTGGCCAGCACGCATCGCTGTGTGTGACAGGCGGGAGACCAGCGATCAGCTGTAAAAAATAATAAAAAAAATAAAAAATATAGTTATTCTCACCTTCCGACGTCCCGTTCAGCCATCCTGCCTCTCTCCACGCTCCGGTCCCAGTGATCCTTTGCACGAATGACCGCGAGACTTCGCGCTCCCGCGAGACCGTGACATCTCACGGTCATTCGTGCAAAGGATCACTGGGACCGGAGCGTGGAGAGAGGCGGGATGGCTGAACGGGACGTCGGAAGGTGAGAATAACTATATTTTTTATTTTGATTCTATTTTTTACAGCGATGGCCGGCATCGCTGTGCAGATCGCTGGTGAAGCTGTCTGTGTGACAGCTCACCAGCGATCACATATCGAATTGCTAGCGATCCTGACACCTTGATATCGGTGTCGGGATCGCTGGTAAGTCGCTTAGTGAGACGGGGCCTTTAGCAGCAAGCAGCGAAGTTAGGAGCACCAATACAAAATATAAGAACTCACTACTGGATGAGGATAAAAATAAATGGATGCGGGCCAAAAAAAATGTTGAAGAATGGGCGGAAAAAAGAGAGCAATTATATAGGAATCACTGGGAGGCAGAATTAAATAGGTAAGGTGACAAAGCAGGGAGAATACTGGCTAATTTGGCTAGGGGAAGATATGTGGGTACATCTATAATGGCAATTAGAGATAAAAAAGGACAACGACTGACTAATCCCAAAGATATAAACAGAGTGCTGGACAAATTCTATGCTAGGTTATACAAGGATGAGGATCAAGATGTAGCGCGGGAGACATGGCTGGGTAGAGTTGATATCCCTAAACTGACAGAGGAGGAATTACAGGATTTAAATGGTTGCATCACGGAGGAAGAAATTAGTATGGCAATAAAAGAACTGGGGGCCAATAAGGCTCCAGGGCCCGATGGATTTAATGGTTCATTTTATAAGGCGCTGAGTGAGAAAATAGTTCCCATGCTTAAAGATTTATATACCGTATATACTCGAATATAAGCCGAGATTTTCAGCCCATTTTTTTGGGCTGAAAGTCCCCCTCTCGGCTTATATTCGAGTCATATACACCGGGGGGTCAGAGGGGGAGGGGGGGCGGGGGTGTCAGGTCATACTTACCCGTCCTGACGCTGTCTCTTGAGCCCCCAGCTTCTCCCCGTGCTCTCTCTTCCTGCCTTCAGCGGTCACGTGGTGCCGCTCATTAAAACTCATGAATATGCGCATATTCATGAGTTTTAATGAGCGGCACCACGTGACCGCTGAAGGCAGGAAGAGAGAGCGCGGAGAAGCTGGGGGCTCAAGACACAGCGTCAGGACGGGTAAGTATAGCGATACTCACCTGTCCTGCGTCCATGGCTGCTTGCTGCTGTCTGTCATCGGTCAGTGACTTCAGACAGCAGAGGGCGCGGTGACGTGGTTAGTGCGCGCCGCGCCCCCTGCAGTCGAACGTCACTGACTGATGACGTGGCAGATAGCGGTGAGCAGCCATGGACGCAGGACAGGTGAGTATCTGACACCCAGCGACAGAGAGGTGAGTATGTCATTTTTTTATTTTTACATGCAGCAGCAGCGGCAGCATATGGGGGAATCATCTTAAGGAGCTTCTAATGGGGGCAGCATATGGGGGAACAATATGGAGCTTCTAATGGGGGCAGCATATGGGGGAACAATATGGAGCTTCTAATGGGGGCAGCATATGGGGAACAATATGGAGCTTCTAATGGGGCAGCATATGGGGGAACAATATGGAGCTTCTAATGGGGGCAGCATATGGGGGAACAATATGGAGCTTCTAATGGGGGCAGCATATGGGGGAACAATATGGAGCTTCTAATGGGGGCAGCATATGGGGGAACAATATGGAGCTTCTAATGGGGGCAGCATATGGGGGAACAATATGGAGCTTCTAATGGGGGCAGCATATGGGGGAACAATATGGAGCTTCTAATGGGGGCAGCATATGGGGGGACAATCTATGGAGCTTCTTATGGGGGCAGTATATGGGGGAACAATCTATGGAGCTTCTTATGGGGGCAGTATATGGGGGAACAATCTATGGAACTTCTTATGGGGGCAGCATATGGGGAACAATATGGAGCTTCTAATGGGGGCAGCATATGGGGGAACAATATGGAGCTTCTAATGGGGGCAGCATATGGGGGAACAATATGGAGCTTCTAATGGGGGCAGCATATGGGGGAACAATATGGAGCTTCTAATGGGGGCAGCATATGGGGGGACAATCTATGGAGCTTCTTATGGGGGCAGTATATGGGGGAACAATCTATGGAGCTTCTTATGGGGGCAGTATATGGGGGAACAATCTATGGAACTTCTTATGGGGGCAGCATATGGGGGAACAATCTATGGAGCTTCTTATGGGGGCAGCATATGGGGGAATAATCTATGGAGCATTTCCCACCCTAGGCTTATACTCGAGTCAATAAGTTTTCCCAGTTTTTTGTGGCAAAATTAGGGGGGTCGGCTTATACTCGGGTCGGCTTATACTCGAGTATATACGGTAATCACATTTTGCAAGGGGAAGCTATGTCAGAAGGGATGAATACAGCCTACATAAAGCTTCTCCCGAAGGGAGGGAAGGATTTGGAAGACCCTTCAGGATATAGACCGATATCATTAATAAATCAAGATGTTAAACTTCTCTCAAAGATAATGGCAGACAGACTGGCTAGGATACTGCCTAGATTGATATCAAAGCAACAAACAGGTTTTGTGAAGAGAAGATCAGCCATTACTAATATAAGGAAAGCCATGTTACTGCTAGACAAGATTAGAGGGAAGCATTTGGATAAGGGAGAGGATCCAGCGATGGTCACACTGGACTCAGAAAAAGCGGTCGATAATGTGAAGTGGCCATGGCTGGGTCAAGTGTTGGATAAAATAAATCTGGTAGGTCCGTTTAGACAATTTTTGGCGGTACTATATCAGAAACCCAAAGCAAGGGTATACACGCCGGGGTTTCTCTCAGATGCCTTCGAGCTGAAAAAGGGAACAAGGCAGGGGTTCCCGCTGTCCCCCTTACTGTTTAATTTGGCGATAGAACTTATGTCGAGATATTTAAGTGATTGCAGTTCCTACAAAGGGATAAAGGTGGGAAATGAGACAGTCAAAAATGCCCTATTTGCAGATGACATAATTCTGTTCATGAACAACCCAGAGGAAGATCTCCCTATGTTGCTGCTTGAAATTGAAAAGTTTGGAAAATTCTCGGGCTTTCGTTTAAATAAGTCTAAATGTGAGATTCTGTTGATGAGGAGTGAGGTAAAACATGGCCAGGAGAGTAATATAATTGGTATCCCGAAAGCGACAACATCTATAAAGTACTGGGGAATTTATTTGGGGAGAACGCCGAAACAGATTTATGATCTCAATTATAAGCCTATCATAGACAAAATAGAGAAGGAGTTGGAGAGGTGGGAAATCTACCCCTCTCGCTGCTGGGCCGCTGCCACCTAATCAAGATGACAAGCTTTGCGAGATTACTGTTCCCAATGCAAACTATCCCAATGTTAATTCGTCACGCAGATGTTCTCAGATTAAACAGGGCTTTTTCTAAATTCATCTCGAGGGGTAAAAGAGCGAGATTGGCTATAAGAACTCTAATGAACACAAAGGAGGGAGGGGGAGTGGGATTGCCAAATATTAGGGGATATAATTTATCGTCTTTAATGAGGAATGTAATAGACTGGATAAAAAAAATGGGGCGATATACTGACTACAAATTGGAAATGGAATTTTGTGGTTTGTGGGTCCCGACGGTGCTACTACATACGCCGCTGTCACACATACCGCCAAACATTAAATATTCGGTAATATGTAAAGATACCATTGCCACATGGAAGGCAGTAAGAAAAAAACTAAAAATGTCGTGAAGAGTGTCGAAACACCTGAATCCTTGGGCATTTCCTGCCTTTAGATTAGGAAGAGAAAATAAATTATACACAGAGTGGTTGGGGAAAGGTATACAGACGTTAGGGGACTTACTACATCTACAGGAAGGCCGCTGGTTGACGGGATTGGAAGTGATAGACAAATATGAGCTGCCGAGATTTCATTTGATGTTATATAGTCAATTAAAGCATTATGTATTAGATGTGACGAGTGTCAGCTTACGCTGAGTCGTTTTTCTTCTTAGAGTGAACCCTCTGGGCCGTGGCACCCACCCACCTAGGGCGAGCTGACCTAGTGAGAACCCACCCCCTGTACAGGGAGTGTCAGGGGCAAGACCAAGGGGGTGAGCCACCATGGCAGCTGGACCAGACGGCTGGCTCAGGGAGACACTATTGAGTGTCTAGCAACAGGACGAACAGGATACGAAACATAAAGCGAGGTCACAGGGTTTCTTCAACAAACGTGGTTTCACACTTTAATCAGGTGCAAGGCATAAACAGAGAATCAGGTGCAGGGCACAAACAGTGAAACACGGCAAGGCGCATGCAAGGGCACGTCAAATGTTCCAGACATAACACGTGCTAGAAAACATACCAGGGTCCAGGGCAGGGTACGTGTTAGGGGGTCACACCAGAGTTCCTAGGAAGGATGCGTTCTAGGGCACGCCAGAGTCCAAGACAAGGTGCGTGCTAGGAGACACGCAGAGTCCAAGGCAGGGTGTGTGCTAGAAGACACGCCAGGGTCCAAGGCAGGTGCGTAGGCATCGGACTCCAAAAGACTGGCAAGGACTGACAGGATCCAGGCATCAGGATGTAGTCATCTGGTTCCGGACCTCTGGCAGCGGTCGACAAGCTTCGGGAATCCGGCAGACAAACCAGGTACGAGGCAGGGTGTGTGCTAGGAGACACGCCAGGGTCAGGTTCTAGGACGGAGGCCTGCATGTGCAGTGGGCACGCCAGGGACAGGTACAAGGACGGAGGCCTGCACGTGTAGAGGGACACGCCAGGGACTGGTAAAATGACAGAGGCCTGCGCGTGCAGAGGGCACGCTAGGGACAGGTTCAACATACAAGCAAGGTGCGTGTATAGAGAAACTCCAAAGTCAGAGTTCAAGGCAGAGTCCTGCGCATGCCGAGGGGCATGCCAGGGTCAGGTTCAAGGCAGAGTCCTGCGCGTGCAGAGGGACTCGCCAGGATCAGGTTAAAGGCAGAGTCCTGCGCATACAGAGAGGCATGTCAGGATCAGGTTCAAAGCAGAGTCCTGCGCATGCAGAGAGACATGCCAGGGTCAGGTTCAAGGCAGAGTCCTGCGCGTGCAGAGGGACACGCCAGGGTCAGGTTCCGAGACAGAGTGCGTGCTAAGAGACTCGCCAGGGTTCAGACTAAGGAAAGAACCTGCGCGTGCAAGGGACACGCCAGGGTAAAGGATAGGGCCTGTGCGTGCAAGAGGGCACGACAGGTTACATGGCAAAGCCTGCATGTACTTTTACAGAAGCACGGGGAGGTATGCCAAGGAGCAGGCGAGGGCCTGCGCGTGCTTTAGAGAGCACGTAGAGCACAGTGAAGAAAGAGCGTGAGGTGCAAGGAAGCACAGAGAGCACGGTTGGGGCACTGGCTAGCTGATCGGGCTGCGGCACTGACAGATGGGCAAGACTCCAGCGAACCCGGCTGAGGCATGGCAGGCGACACAGCTGTCACTGACCGACGAGCATGGCCGAGGCACAAGCAGGCGGGCACGGCTAGGGCGGGCATGGCTGAGGCACAAACAGGAGGCTAGGAAGGCTAGGCGCATGCAAAAGGCACACGGAGAAACAAGGCAAGGCAAAGCAAGAAACAAGGCAAGGCAGGATACGGAACACGGAGTGGGACATAGGCAGAAACACAGAGCCAGGTCAGAGCGAGAACAGAGCTAGCAGCGGAGCATAGGCCGAAGCCCAGAGCCGGGTCAAGGGAGGACCTTGAGACTAGCGTGGAAATGTGCAATAGAGCACGATAGGACAGAGTCTAGCAGCGGAGCGTAGGCCGAAGCCCAGAGCCGGGTCAAGTGAGAACCTTGAGACTAGCCATGGAAATGTGCAAGAGAGCACCATAGGGCAGAGTACGGAGAACCAGGCAGAGACAAGAAACATGAGAAGTACTACAAGGCTCAGAATAGCAAAGACCAGACATGGCGAAACAGGCAAAGGCAGAGAACAGCGGAAGTACTACAAGGCAAAGCAAGTCAAGAACAAACATGGCACGAGAGACAACACAAGACATGGCACGAGACAAGAGGCAGAGTACAAGCACAGAGCGTGTGCAGAGACGCAGTACAGAGCAGAGTGCAGGGGCACAGAATACAGTAAGCGACCGAGCAGACCAAGCAGCCATGCAGGGAAACAATACAATACTCAGGCCCTGACCATAGGGAGGGGCGGTCTGATATAGCACCATAGCACCAGTACTTCCAGGTCAGGACCAGGGAGGGACTTTGGGTTCAGATCCTCCAGGATCATAGAGAGCATTGCTAGAACAGCCTGGGTAGAACCATAGAGAAGGTCACATGATCAGGGGTTCCAGGAATATAGCGGATTGCAGAACCAGAGCAGGGCTGGAACATAGGAAAGGTCACATGATCAGGATGATCAGGGGTTCCAGGAATACAGCAGATTGCAGAACCAGAGCAGGGCTGGAACATAGGAAAGGTCACATGATCAGGGGTTCAAGCAGGGCCGGCTCCAGGTTTTTGAGGGCCCCGGGCGAAAAAGTCTCAGTTGGCCCCCCCTTAACACATACCACAACTCATGCCGTGTGACATCCGTGGTGACGGCCAAAAACGGACTTCTCTCTGTGTGGATCACACGGACACGCATGTGATCCACACGGACACTCGCTCTGTGGCAAAACACGTTCATGTGATGGAGGCTACTGATTAGTAGTGTACGCATGAAAGAAAGAAGAGAGGGGAAATAAAGAACAGAGAAAGAAAGAGAAAGAATGGAAGGAAGAACAGAGAAAGATACAGAGAGAGAAAGAAAGAAAGAACATAGAAAGAACAAACAGAGAAAGAAAGAAAGAAAGAAAGAAAGAAAAGAACAGAGAGAAAGAAAGGAAAAACAGAGAGAGAAAGAAAAGAACAGAGAGAAAGAGAAAGAAAGAGGTTAAAGAAAGAAAGAACAGATAGAGAAAGAGGGGAAAGAAAGAACAGAGAGAAAGAAGAAAGAAAGAAAAAGAACAAAGAGAAATAGTGGACAGAAAAAAAGAACAGAGAGAGAAAGAAAGAAAGAAAGAAAGAAAGAAAGAGGGGAATAAAGAACAGAGAGGGAGAGAAAAAAGGGGAAAGAAAGAACGGAGAGAGAAAAAGAGTTGACAGAAAAAAAGAACAGGGAGAGAGAGAAAAAGGAGGGGAAAAAAAGAACAGAGAGGTAGAGAGAAAAAGAAAGAGGGGAAAGAACAGAGAGGAAGAGGGGAAAGAAAGAACAGAGAGAGAAAGAAAGAGAGGAAAGAGAGAACAGACAGAGAGAAAGAACAGACAGAAAGAAAGAAAGAGAACAGAGAGCGAAAGAACAGAGAGAGAGAAAAAAAAGATTAGAGAGAAAGAACAGAGAGAGAAAGAAACAGAGAAAGAAAAATTCTATAAAGATACTATAGCAGCCCAGCTCCCATTGTAGTGCCTACCTGAGCCTCCTAGTGCAGGACATATCATGATCCGCTCACATGGCCGACATCCCCAATTCCAAGGCGATCCCGCTGTCCGCTGTCAGAGGAGGACACGGTGATGGATCTGAAGCATTCCCTGAAGTGCCTTCATGGTTCCGTCACAATTTCCTTCTGAAGTGACCTAATTTCTGGTCAGCTTCCAGCACGTCACTTCTGGTAGAACGTTACATGCAAGTTTTAAATTGCTCCTTGGGGCTCCGCTGTGTACTCCTGTGTCCCGCGGGGAAAGTAAGCTCCCGGCTGGGGCAGTCTCTCTCTCAAAATCGGGACTGTCTCGCTGGATCCGGGACAGTTGGGACTCGGGAGGTATAAATGCTCCCCACCATACACCTCGTACACACACAGCTCCGCTTCGTACACCTTGTACACACATGGCTTCACTCCGTACACCCCCGGCTCTGCTCCGCTCCATAAACACACGGCTCAGCTCCGTACACACAGGGCTCCGTTCCGTACATCTCGTACACACACGGCTCTGCTCCGTACATCTCGTACACACACGGCTCTGCTCCGTACACCTCGTACACACACGGCTCTGCTCCGTACAACTTGTAAACCCCTCCTGACCCCACCCAAGAACACACACGGCTCTGCTACATCCACCTTGTTAAACCCCTCCCTGACCCCACACAAGTACATACACGGCTCTGCTACATCCACCTTGTAAAACTCCTCCCTGACCCCACACAAGTACACACACGGCTCTGCTACATCCACCTTGTAAACCCCTCCTGACCCCACACAAGTACACACACGGCTCTGCTACATCCATCTTGTTAAACCCCTCCCTGACCCTACACAAGTACACACACGGCTCTGCTACATCCACCTTGTAAAACCCCTCCCTGACCCCACACAAGTACACACACGGCTCTGCTACATCCACCTTGTAAACCCCTCCTGACCCCACACAAGTACACACACGGTTCTGCTACATCCACCTTGTAAACCCCTCCTGACCCCATACAAGTACACATACGGCTCTGCTACATCCACCTTGTAAACCCCTCCTGACCCCACACAAGTACACACATGGCTCTGCTACATCCACCTTGTAAAACCCCTCCCTGACCCCACACAAGTACACACATGGCTCTGCTACATCCACCTTGTTAAACCCCTCCCTGACCCCACACAAGTACACACACGGCTCTGCTACATCCACCTTGTAAAACCCCTCCTGACCCCACACAAGTACACACACGGCTCTGCTACATCCACCTTGTAAAACCCCTCCCTGACCCCACACAAGTACACACACGGCTCTGCTACATCCACCTTGTTAAACCCCTCCTGACCCCACACAAAGTACACACACGGCTCTGCTACATCCACCTTGTTAAACCCCTCCCTGACCCCACACAAGTACACACACGGCTCTGCTACATCCACCTTGTTAAACCCCTCCCTGACCCCACACAAGTACACACACGGCTCTGCTACCTCCACCTTGTTAAACCCCTCCCTGACCCCACACAAGTACACACACGGCTCTGCTACATCCACCTTGTTAAACCCCTCCCTGACCCCACACAAGTACACACACGGCTCTGCTACATCCACCTTGTTAAACCCCTCCTGACCCCACACAAGTACACACACGGCTCTGCTACCTCCACCTTGTAAACCCCTCCTGACCCCACACAAGTACACACACGGCTCTGCTACATCCACCTTGTAAAACCCCTCCCTGACCCCACACAAGTACACACGGCTCTGCTACATCCACCTTGTTAAACCCCTCCTGACCCCACACAAAGTACACACACGGCTCTGCTACATCCACCTTGTTAAACCCCTCCCTGACCCCACACAAGTACACACACGGCTCTGCTACATCCACCTTGTTAAACCCCTCCTGACCCCACACAAGTACACACACAGCTCTGCTACATCCACCTTGTTAAACCCCTCCCTGACCCCACACAAGTACACACACGGCTCTGCTACCTCCACCTTGTTAAACCCCTCCCTGACCCCACACAAGTACACACACGGCTCTGCTACATCCACCTTGTTAAACCCCTCCCTGACCCCACACAAGTACACACACGGCTCTGCTACATCCACCTTATTAAACCCCTCCCTGACCCCACACAAGTACACACACGGCTCTGCTACCTCCACCTTGTTAAACCCCTCCTGACCCCACACAAGTACACACACGGCTCTGCTACATCCACCTTGTAAAACCCCTCCCTGACCCCACACAAGTACACACATGGCTCTGCTACATCCACCTTGTTAAACCCCTCCTGACCCCACACAAAGTACACACACGGCTCTGCTACATCCACCTTGTTAAACCCCTCCCTGACCCCACACAAGTACACACACGGCTCTGCTACATCCACCTTGTTAAACCCCTCCCTGACCCCACACAAGTACACACACGGCTCTGCTACATCCACCTTGTTAAACCCCTCCCTGACCCCACACAAGTACACACACGGCTCTGCTACCTCCACCTTGTTAAACCCCTCCTGACCCCACACAAGTACACACACGGCTCTGCTACATCCACCTTGTAAAACCCCTCCCTGACCCCACACAAGTACACACATGGCTCTGCTACATCCACCTTGTTAAACCCCTCCTGACCCCACACAAAGTACACACACGGCTCTGCTACATCCACCTTGTTAAACCCCTCCCTGACCCCACACAAGTACACACACGGCTCTACTACATCCACCTTGTTAAACCCCTCCTGACCCCACACAAAGTACACACACGGCTCTGCTACCTCCACCTTGTTAAACCCCTCCCTGACCCCACACAAGTACACACACGGCTCTGCTACATCCACCTTGTTAAACCCCTCCTGACCCCACACAAGTACACACACGGCTCTGCTACATCCACCTTGTTAAACCCCTCCCTGACCCCACACAAGTACACACACGGCTCTGCTACCTCCACCTTGTTAAACCCCTCCCTGACCCCACACAAGTACACACACGGCTCTGCTACATCCACCTTGTTAAACCCCTCCCTGACCCCACACAAGTACACACACGGCTCTGCTACATCCACCTTGTTAAACCCCTCCCTGACCCCACACAAGTACACACACGGCTCTGCTACCTCCACCTTGTTAAACCCCTCCTGACCCCAAACAAGTACACACACGGCTCTGCTACATCCACCTTGTAAAACCCCTCCCTGACCCCACACAAGTACACACATGGCTCTGCTACATCCACCTTGTTAAACCCCTCCTGACCCCACACAAAGTACACACACGGCTCTGCTACCTCCACCTTGTTAAACCCCTCCCTGACCCCACACAAGTACACACACGGCTCTGCTACATCCACCTTGTTAAACCCCTCCCTGACCCCACACAAGTACACACACGGCTCTGCTACATCCACCTTGTTAAACCCCTCCCTGACCCCACACAAGTACACACACGGCTCTGCTACCTCCACCTTGTTAAACCCCTCCTGACCCCACACAAGTACACACACGGCTCTGCTACATCCACCTTGTAAAACCCCTCCCTGACCCCACACAAGTACACACACGGCTCTGCTACATCCACCTTGTAAAACCCCTCCCTGACCCCACACAAGTACACACATGGCTCTGCTACATCCACCTTGTTAAACCCCTCCTGACCCCACACAAAGTACACACACGGCTCTGCTACATCCACCTTGTTAAACCCCTCCCTGACCCCACACAAGTACACACACGGCTCTGCTACATCCACCTTGTTAAACCCCTCCTGACCCCACACAAAGTACACACACGGCTCTGCTACCTCCACCTTGTTAAACCCCTCCCTGACCCCACACAAGTACACACACGGCTCTGCTACATCCACCTTGTTAAACCCCTCCCTGACCCCACACAAGTACACACACGGCTCTGCTACATCCACCTTGTTAAACCCCTCCCTGACCCCACACAAGTACACACACGGCTCTGCTACATCCACCTTGTTAAACCCCTCCCTGACCCCACACAAGTACACACACGGCTCTGCTACATCCACCTTGTTAAACCCCTCCCTGACCCCACACAAGTACACACACGGCTCTGCTACCTCCACCTTGTTAAACCCCTCCTGACCCCACACAAGTACACACAAGGCTCTGCTACATCCACCTTGTAAAACCCCTCCCTGACCCCACACAAGTACACACATGGCTCTGCTACATCCACCTTGTTAAACCCCTCCTGACCCCACACAAAGTACACACACGGCTCTGCTACCTCCACCTTGTTAAACCCCTCCCTGACCCCACACAAGTACACACACGGCTCTGCTACATCCACCTTGTTAAACCCCTCCCTGACCCCACACAAGTACACACACGGCTCTGCTACATCCACCTTGTTAAACCCCTCCCTGACCCCACACAAGTACACACACGGCTCTGCTACCTCCACCTTGTTAAACCCCTCCTGACCCCACACAAGTACACACACGGCTCTGCTACATCCACCTTGTAAAACCCCTCCCTGACCCCACACAAGTACACACATGGCTCTGCTACATCCACCTTGTTAAACCCCTCCTGACCCCACACAAAGTACACACACGGCTCTGCTACATCCACCTTGTTAAACCCCTCCCTGACCCCACACAAGTACACACACGGCTCTGCTACATCCACCTTGTTAAACCCCTCCTGACCCCACACAAAGTACACACACGGCTCTGCTACCTCCACCTTGTTAAACCCCTCCCTGACCCCACACAAGTACACACACGGCTCTGCTACATCCACCTTGTTAAACCCCTCCCTGACCCCACTGTCCCACACATAAACGTTACCTCATCCATCCAGACCAGCACCATAATGACAAGCGACCAGCACAGCAGAGTCCTGCAGCCGCCCTGATCATGTGACCCGACTCCTCCCCTCCTGTGACCTCATCACAGGTCCTGTGCTGGCACCGCACACAAGATTACAGCGGAAGGAAGCGATGATCATTGCTGGCTGTAAGGGGCTGCGTCACTGTGTGGGTCCCTCGCGGAGGGCGCAGGATGGGGTCAGTACATGGGGGGCGTGGCGGCGGCCGGCGGGTATCCCAGACAGCGTGAGTGGGCCCTCCCATCTCGCCAGGGCCCCGGCACTTGCCCGGGTGCGCCGGGTGCTGACGCCGGCCCTGGGTTCAAGGAATACAGCGGATTGCAGGACCAGAGCAAGGTTGGAACATAGGAAAGGTCACATGATCAGGGGTTCCAGGAATACAGTGGATTGCAGAGTCAGACAGAGACGGATAGCTACCCAGCAACAGCGTGCAGCCATAAGGTAAGGCGCGCGTGCACACTGCTCCTGGCATCTTGCGGCATGACAGACATGGCGGACATGTGAGGAAGGAAATTGATTCAGAAATATGGGAGGACTTGGTTACCAAAGACAATGGAGAAATATCTATCACCTCAATATATGGGATGCTGAGGGACATATTACGCCCTTCAGGGAAGGGCAAAATATTTCACAAATGGGAAAAACATATACATGATAAAGAACTTGAGCATAAGATTCTGCGGGGCTGGGAATTGGTAAGAAAGCATATAATCAATGAACAATGGGGAGATAGTCAGTTCAGAATAATGCATAAAACAATATGTGGCTTCAATATACCTCCGACTCCGCAGAATCCTGATAGGCAGACAAGTTGCCCAAAATGTCCAATGCTCAAAACAGACATAGAACATGGACTGTGGTCATGTCCCAGGACACAAGAACTCTGGTTAAAAGTCCAGGATATGTATCTGAAGATCTGTGGGATATGGGTAGAAGTAGATCCACTGTGTTGGTTGTTTCACTTTACGACGGGTAAAATAAGAGGGGGGACGGCTACATGACTTGTTTCACACCATTGCAATGGTGACAAAACGTCTAATTCTGCAACACTGGCTAGCTAAAACACTCCCAGGGATAAAAGAGATCAAGGAAGGTTTAACATCGGTCTTATTTTTGGAAAAAAGAGAAACAGAAAGAAATAAAGATAAAATGACGAAAATTTTTTTTTAAAAATGGAGAGTGTTTATAGAAACGTCACTGACCACCAGAGAAATTCAAGACTTAATGAGCGCCTTTGTGGATTCGGATTGGTATCTATTAGAGGATTTGAGTGGTAATCTGGGTAAACTGAATTGTGTTATAGGAGCTATATGGAGGATAAGGTGGAGCTGGAGATAAGGTGTCTCATTTCAGTCAATGTAATTTATGAAAATGTGGACATAAGGGGGTTTGATAATTTTATATCTGTTAAGTTTATTTTTGCTTCTATTCAGGCTTAGGTGATAAGCATGTTCTTTGTAACGATTCAATGCAACATTTATAACTTGTAATATGCAACTTCATTACAAAATCACTAAAAATGATGCTTCAAAAAAAAAAACAAAAAACCTGGTCTATTTACAAACAGCCCAGCGCTTGAATTCTCAGGGTATTTAGTCGATAACAGATTTGCAAAAAAAAGTATCGACTAAATACCCTGTATTTGTTATCCAGCACTTGCTGATGACTGTCATATATTTTACTGCAGAGTATTTTTGCAAATCTGTTTTCTTGTTGTGTCTCAGTTAGTGGGTGGTGTGAACGTTGTCTTACCGACTTGTTCACATTGTGCATGTCACATGTGTTTTTAATCCGTTTTTTCCTTGCCTAGCATGGTTTGAGAGACCCCACCCCTCTCTTGTGTGGCATGCACAAAAGAGCTGTCTTGCACCACAAGCCCATACTAAGAAGCGCCTGTCCGAATCCTGTTCATTTTAGACACTGTTCAGATGTGCAAGTTTTAAATACATTAGATAGGGACTGCTTCAATACGGGTTACCTTGACGCGGTGAAGCAGCTTGGTAACATTTTTTTGCAAAAAAAGTATCGACTAAATACCCTGTATTTGTTATCCAGCACTTGCTGATTACTGTCATATATTTTACTGCAGAGTATTTTTGCAAATCTGTTTTCTTGTTGTGTCACGTCTTTAATGAGTAAGGAGTGCTTGGTCCTTTAATGTTGAATAGGTCAAAGAATGTTGATCTAGCCAGGGATCGATTACTTTGATCATCCAAGATAGCATACAGTCTCACAGCTTTGTCTCTATGACCCTTTGGGTACACTCTGACAAGGCATATTTTAGAACAAGACCTACTGTCTATTGTCCTTTTACAGACTTCAGTACATTGTGAAGTGATCTCTGGCGTAGCTGCATCAGTGCTCCTTTCCTCCTCACCATGCTCACTGTCAGCTGGCGTGTTTTGCCTACTCCATGGAGCTGGGCCAGGGTGTAGGGCAGTGTTATGATCTGTAGTGCCACATTCTGTGCATTTTACACTGACCTTACAATCCTTAGCGAGATGAGTGGTAGATGAGCAGCACTTGTAGCAGATACCGTTCTCTTCCAGGAAGCTTCTGCGATGCGGCATAGATTTTCCTCTGAAGACTCTGCATTTCAGGAGAGGATGAGGCTTCTGATGAAGCGGGCACTGCTTGTCAGGTTCTTGCACCTTTGTCTCTGAATGAGAACGGCCAGCAGACGAGTAATTGGAACTTGGAGAAGAAACATAAGTCTTGTGCACTGCCACAGATGTTCTGCGTGGGTTTGCAGCTGGTGGTGGTGGTGCGGCATATGACATTGCAAAGTCAAAGCTGGGATCATTTCTGATTGACGCTTGTTCATGTATAAAGTCTACAAAAATGGAGAAGGGAGGGAACGAAACACTGTGTTTGTATTTGTGTGTAGAACCACGTGTGAGCCACCTCTCCTGTAGATTGTAGGGCAAATTTTGGACTATAGGGTTAACACCTTTGGCTATTTCAAAGTATGCAAGTCCTTGTAGGTCACCTTCACATTTGGCAACTAGGACCTCCTGTAGCAGGTCACCTAGCTCTCTATGTTTTGGGAGACCTTTGTTAGATATTTTAGGAAATTCATTGATTCTTTTGAACAAGGTTCTCTCTATTACCTCTACAGAGCCGTAACACTCATCTAACCTCTTCCAGATCTCTTTAAGGCCGATTTGAGGGTGGTTTATATTAATGTCTCTGATCCTTACTGCGTGTTTGACTGACTCTTCTCCCAGGTATTTGACTAAAAGGTCTATCTCTTCCCTGTGTTGTAGCCCCAAGTCTCTAGTGACATTTTGGAAGGAAGCATTCCAAGCTCTGTAACCTTGAGGCCATGTGCACACGATGCAGATTTGCAGCGTTTCCGCAGCGGATTTTACCGCGCAGAAACGTTGCATATCCGCATTGTGATGTACAGTACCTTTAAAATGAATGAAAAAAAAAAAACGCTGTGCAGACGCTGCGGATTTTTCCGCGCGGTTTTCCTGCGGTACAAAATCCGCAGCATGTTGCTTCTTTTGTGCGGTTTTCTATCTCCCCTGTTACCAAATCCGCAGGGGGAAGACCGCAATGAAAAACCGCACAAAATCCGCATGAAAACCGCGTGAAAAATGGAAGAAATCCGCAGGAAAAATGCAGGTCATTTGACCTGCGGTTTTCTTCCATTCTGCACGGAAAAATCCGCAGGGCTCAAAACTCCGTCTGCACTCAGCCTCAGCGTGATCAGTGAATTTCATGAGTCCCTTGGCAACCAGATCACGTCATGTGATGAGCTTAGCAAATTCTGATGTGAACTGGTTGTCAGAAGAGTACATTGGTGATGAGTCACCCTGATAGTGATGTGAAGTGCATTCATACCTGTTAGTATCCTCAAGGTAGCGCCAGCCGTTGTCATATTGCTTTGGTCTGACGTGCGGTGTGTCAGCAAGGTGATTCATGTTCGTTACCTGGCGAGGGGCAAGGTAGACATTAGCAGAGTTGTTTTGCTCCATGTTTTGCTGGAGCTGAGCCTCATGATGACTCTCACTCGTTTCACTGGATGTGTCATGATCTTGGTTATAGTTTGGATCAGGAAGTTCATTAACATATTGAGATGTGCGTTGTGGTGCATCTTTCAGCGGCAACTTCAGACTTGACGTACTGCTATGGCTATGCAGCTCAGGGTTGTGCGTGGCTTCTAGTGATTCTGCCTCGACTAGTGCTGCAGCAGCCTCTCTTTTTACCGCTAGGCTCTCTAAGGCAGCAGCCACACACGCCTTCTCTAACTGCATCTTTCTCGCTTGCTCATCTCTTTCTAAGCATAACCTTGTCTCTTGGTCTTCTCTTTCTATGTGTGACCTTCTTTCTTGGTCTTCTACGCGTGCTTTCTCTAATTTAAGTTGCATCTCTTCTTCAGCATAGCTTGCTCACATTTTGGTGGCTTCAGCATTTGCACGGGCAATGGCGACCGTGCTGCTGATGGATACAGTCTTTGAGGAGACAGATGTAGCAGATTTTGTCCTGTGTGATTTGTGGGACATGGTGTCTTGGAGGGATGCTTGGCTGTGCACAGATTGCTGTAGCTGTATTAATCTCTGTGTAGCCAGTGACTTGAATCTCACTAGATGGATTTCTGCAGTTTACAAGTTCCTGCAAGCTGGATGAAGGGCTGTTTTTTCCCTCAATTGAACTAGCTGGATGGCGCTGTGTAACTGGCCCCTGCAGGATGGAAGACTCTTCTTCCTCTGAGTTCCCACCAGCTGGATAGCTATTGTTTCACTGCGGTCCAGCAAGATGGAAGACTCTTCTCTCTGTATTCCCACTAGCTGGAGAGCCGCTGTTTCATTGTCATGTCTTCACTAAATGAACCGGGATTCATGTAGCTTAACAGGCAGCTAAACCGCTATACCAGGGTGCAATAAGGGAGACTGTAGTTGAATTTGTGCTTTATTGAACGTAGGGTATATTGATGTGGTGAAACTACAAACAGAAACATATAAATACAATCAGTACTGGGTTCATAGGAATACATATATACATAACATACATATCTGCACTAATAGCTGTCCAAGGGAGCTAAGTAAGCTGGCTAATATGAGATATAGATTATATACAGGGAGCATGTTACATACCAGCGATGCTGACGCGAGGGGAGTAGAGAAATGAGATGTTCCCATGAAGCAGGCTTGAGCGAAAATGGAAGACTGGAGAGAAAATGGGCTGAACTACCCATAATCCCTTGCACAGCGTACCAGGGTGCTTTGCAAACCTCCCAGAATGCATTGAGAATGGAGGGAAAAAGAATTCAGGAAATACAAAGCATAATAACATGCAGTTATGACTTTGGTCAGTAGATGGAGCCAAAAACAATGAAACATTAAATATATGGCTGAAACTGAATACTATGGATAGTCACAGCAAATCATTGTATAGATTATCAAAATAGACAGTTAAAGGTTGTGAACTATGTTGGAGACAGAATAATGGGTATAGGAAGAGAGAAGACCATGCCTGCGTGGGCTCACAATCTACAAATATTGAGGTCAGGAGACTGAGATGGCCACTCCAGAACCTTTACTTTGTTCTGCTGCAGCCAATGACAGGTCGACTTGACCTTGTGTTTTGGATCGTTGTCATGTTGGAACGTCCAAGTAGGTCCAATGCGCAGCTTCCGGGCTGATGATTGCAAATTTGCCTCCAGTATTTCCTGATAACGTGCTGCATTCATCTTTACTTCAACTTTGACCAAGTTTCCTGTGCCTTTGTAACTCACACATTCCCAAAACATCAGCGATCCACCTCTGTGCTTTACTGTAGGAATGGTGTTCCTTTCATCATAGGCCTTGTTGACCTTTCTCCAAATGTAATGTTTATGGTTGTGGCCAAAAAGTTAAATTTTGGTCTCACCACTACAAATTACCTTGTTCCAGAAGTTTTGAGGCTTGTCTCTGTACTGTTTTGCGTATTGTAGGCGAGATACTTTGTGGCATTTGCGCATGTAATGGATTTCTTCTGACTGCGTGACCATGCCGCCCATTTTTCTTTGAGTGCCTCCTTATTGTGCATCTTGAAACAGCCACACCGCTAGTTTTCAGAAAGTCCAATATTTCAGCTGATGTTATTTGTGGGTTTTTCTTTGCATCCCGAACAATTTTCCTGGCAGTTGTGGACAACATTTTTGTTGGCCTACCTGACTGTGGTTTTGTTTTTACAGAGCCCCTGATTTTCCATTTGTTAATCACAGTTTGAATGCTGATGACTGGCATTATCAATTCTTGGATATCTTTTTATATTCCTTTCCTGTTTTATATAGTTCAACTAACTTTTCCCGTAGATCCGTTGACAATTCTAATTCTTTTACTTTCCTCATGACTCACAATCCAGAAATATCAGTGGCTGGATGAAAGATGCAAGAGTCTGTCTGAATCCCAGAAACTCACTCAGCTTTCATGCACACACATTGATTACAAGTAGTGATGAGCGAGTATACTCGTTGCTCGGGTGTTCTCCGAGTATTTTAGCATGCTCGGAGATTTAGTTTTTGTCGTCTAATCTGCATGATTTGCAACTTGTAGACAGGCTTAATACATGTGGGAATTCCCTAACAAACAGGCATTCAACAAATGTATTCAAGCTGTCTAGCAGTCGCAAATCATGCAGATTAGATGAAGAAAACAAAATCTCCGAGCAAAATACTCGGAGGACACCAGAACATCGAGTATACTCGCTCATCACTAATTACAAGCAAGCAGGTCACAGGTGAGGATGTTGCCTTTATTAGCCATTCAAACCTATTTGAGTCAACTTCTGTGCATGTTGTCAGGACAAAATCACCAGGGTATGTAAACTTTTGATCATGGTCATTTGGATGTTTTGGGTTGTCGTTATGATTTAAAAAAAGAAAAAACAGTAGTTTGACAATAAATGGCTTCACCCAACCACTAACTTTGAGTGTAGAAAAAGTTTTGGTGTTATCATTCAAACTTTCTGAAAAGAGGCGAAGAAAGCAAAAACTCTGCTGGGGTATGTAAACTTTTGAGCACAACTGTACTTTTTTTTACACAAAAAATGTCCTTTAGACTTAATTTTATTTACTTTCACAAGGGTAGCAGGAGAAAATGGACCATACAATTTGTTGTGCAATTTATCCTGAGTATGCTGATACGCCATATGTGGGGGAATACTACTGTTTGGGCACACGGCAGGGCTCGAAAGAGAAGGAGCGCCATTTCACTTTTTGAATGTAAAATTTGCTGGCATAATTAGTGTACGCCATGTCATGTTTGGAGAGCCCCTGATGTGCCTAAACAGTGGAAACCCCCAACAAGTGACATCATTTTGGAAACTAGACACCTTAGGGAACTTATCTATTGAGCACCTTGAACGCACAGGTGCTTAACAGAAGTTTATAGCGTTAAGCCATGAAAATAAAAAAATCACATTTTTCTCAGATAAATCTAGTTTAGCTCCAAATTTTGCATTTTCATAAGGGTAACAGGAGAAATTGTTCCATACAATTTGTTGTGCAATTTCTCCAGAGCATGCTGATACCCAATATGTGGAGGAAAACAACTGTTTGTGCGCACAGCATGGCTTGGAAAGGAAAGAGCACAGTTGACTTTTTGAATGCAACATTTGCTAGAATAATTAGCAGATGCTGTGTCGCGTTTGGAGAGTCCCTGATGTGCCTAAACAGTGGAACCCTCCCACAAATTACACATTTTTCCTGCAAAAATCTTTTTCAGCTACAATTTTTTTTTATCTTCACAAGGGCAAAAGGAGAAAATGGACCCCACTGTTTGCTGTGCACTTTGTGTTGAGTTCACCGATACCGCATATGCTCTCGAAAACTACTTTTGAGACACAGTGCAAAACTCAGTGCCATATTACAGTGCAGATTTTGACATCAGAGCACGCTAGGGTTGTAAATCCAAAAGTTAGGAAAGAAAAATTAAAAGAGGTAGGAAGTAACCGACTTTAACGACCTTCTGACAAAAGATGAAGAACAAAAGCAATATGTCCTGCAAGTTGTAAGCAAATGCCGAGCATTATATTCTGACATTTCAAAAACTACTTTAACAAAAGCTCTAGAATAGATTAGATAACTATGTAAAATTATCAACTCATGTAGGTTAGCGTGCTCTGATGGTTCATCTGTGCTACTGAGCAATTTATTAGCCATTAACAACTTTTCATTGTCTGTAATGGTGGGATCAAAAAACGATAATCCCACCAACTCTGCATTCAAATACCACAAATGGTTGGAAAATTTGGTCAGGGCTATTTCTGCAATGTTGTTGTCACATTCTTTATAGTCTAACAGACTATGCAAAATACCTAAATCTTAAAATACCTCAATTTGGATTTTTTTAAACTTTGAGCGACGAGCGGCACGGGTTAACGTCGTTTGATCGAGCTCAAATTTTGGCTCTCTCAATATCTGGAAAGGGGAATCGTTTTGTGGGGTCCAGACGAACAAGATTCTGACATTTTTTCCCCCCCATATGAGATCCGGTCACCCTACTGTACAGTACTACCTAGTACTACTACGGAGAGACTCGGGAGGGACGGAGCGCTATTTGCCTCCTGAAGTGCACACTGGGGCTCAGAAGGAAGGGGGATCATTTCCATTTGGGAGCGTAGCATTTGCTGAGATTCTTTTGGGGAGCAAGGAGTCATTTAGCTTTTCCAGAGCCTTTGTGCTACCAGTAATATGGGTTTATGAGGAATTGTAGCACCCCAGGAGTCCGGTTGCCACGATGGCATTGCCTCCCTCACAGGGGGTGATGTCAGGCCTGAAGCAAGGAGGGATCCCCTGGCCAGGTATACACAGCATGCAACACAGTTCCTGCTCCAGGCCAGCAGGGGGAGCTCTGAACGCGACTTCAGGGGAGCTACTCTCTCCGGTCAGGAGGAGAAAGTTTGTGAGAGTTTCAGGGAGTCATTGCTGGGAACTGGACAAGTGAGGAGCTTGTCCCCAGACTGGAGTGCATTCTGAGTCAGAGAGGAAGAGAAAAGTATAGGGAAGCTTGGGAAGAGGAGCTGTGACCACGCTCATCCCAGATCTCAGCGCGAGGACTGGACACCGGAGTCCGTGGCTGCAGAGTACTACGGTCTCAGTAGCTAAATCTGAAGGGCAGAATATTGCAGCTCTTCTGGCCCCCCATCACACACCTGAATGCACAGTAGCAAGTTAAAACCCGGAGACGCCTGTGAAAGGCTGAAGCTGCCTGCCATGTGGGTAACGTATTCTGACAGTGAACGGAACAGAGAACTGAGCAGAGCTTTAGGCAGCAAGGACCTCAAATAGAGCAGCGCAGTAAGGAGGCCTCCAATCCACCTGGCTGAGTGGATCCTGAGTTGCTTCGGGCTGCCCAGACCTCCACTGTCACCTGTAACCAGTGCTCTGGTCTGCACCTCTATACATTCAGTAAAGGTAAGAAAACTACAACGGTGCTTTATCCTCAGATTTGTTTGCTATATCATCTGCCCTGCACTACAACCACCATCATCATATCATCACTTACATATACAGTTGCCCTGGGGCCTAGCTCTACCTGTGGAGAGCTGTAACAACTGTGCTGCATCACCATTACCCCAGCGGACTCTGAAGCAGTGTCGGCTAACAGCTTATTTGCCGAATACCACATGTGGCGTCACAAACTAATTCCCTTTTAAATCATCCCCTATAAACTTTATTGAACGTTTTCACTGGATGCCCAGGGACACGGACTGGCTCACCGCTGTCGTGACACATCCCCTTTAAGAACTGCCCGGTGCCGAGTACCCCACGGCGCTCCAGAATCACTCCTGTCAAACCAATCTAACCAGTTTTTATGAAGAGGTAAGTTATAGACTGGACCAAGGTGAGTCATTGGATGTGGTATATCTTGATTTTTCCAAAGCGTTTCACACCATGCCACACAAGAGGTTGGTACACAAAATGAGAATGCTGGGTCTGGGGGAAAATGTGTGTAAACGGGTAACTGGCTTAGTGATAGAAAGCAGAGGCTGGTTATAAATGGTATATTCTCTAACTGGGCTGCTGTGACCAGTGGGGTAACGCAGGGGTCGGTGTTGGGACCTCTTCTCTTCAAATGACCTGCATTTTTGCTGCGGATTTCTTCCTGTTTTTGTGCGGTTTTCTTGCGGTTTTTGTGCGGTTTTCCACTGCGGTTTTCCCCCTGCGGATTTGGATAATGGAGCAGGTGGAAAACCGCACAAAAGAAGTGACATGCTGCATTTTTTGCACCGCACAAAAAACGCGCGGAAAAAAACGCAGCGTCTGCACAGCAGTTTTTTTTTAAAATTGATTTACATTGTACTGTACATCACTTTCTGCGTGGTAAAATCCGCTGTGGATCTGTAGGAAAAATGCATCGTGTGCACATGGCCTTATACTGCCTCTGTACAAATCCCTGGTTAGACCGCACATGGAGTACTGTGTACAGTTTTGGGCACCGGTAGAGTTGAGCGATACCGTCCGATACTTCAAAGTATCGGATCGGAATGGATCGGCCGATCTTTAAAAAAAGTATCGGTATCGCCGATTCCGATACCGGAAGTCCCATTCAAGTCTATGGGACTTCCGGTATCGGAATAAGAAAAACCCTGTTTTTGCCTTGTACAGCCTCTCTGGGGTCTGTACGGGCCTTTCGGGGGGTCTGTGCAGGCTCCGGTGGTCTGTGCCGGCCTGCCGGGGGGCTGTGCCGGCCTGCCGGTGGTCTGTGCAGGCTCCGGTGGGCTGTGCCGGCCTGCCGGGGGGCTGTGCCGGCCTGCCGGTGGTCTGTGCAGGCTCCGGGGGGCTGTGCCGGCCTGCCGGGGGGCTGTGCCGGCCTGCCGGTGGTCTGTGCAGGCTTCGGGGGTCTGTGCAGGCATCGTCCGATGGGACTACAAGTCCCATCGGGCGATGCCTGCTACCATGACAGTGATTGACACATTAGCCAATGATGGGACAGTAGTAGTCCCATCATCCGGCTAATGTGTTAAATGTAAAAAAAAAAAAAAAAAAATACTACATACATACTACATGCATGCTACATACATACTACATGCTACATACATACTACATGCTACATACATACTACATGCTACATACATACTACATACATACTGCATGCTACATACATACTACATACATACTGCATGCTACATACATACTACATGCATACTACATACATACTACATGCATGCTACATGCATGCTGCATGCTACATACATACTACATACATACTACATACATACTACATGCATGCTATATGCATGCTACATACATGCTACATGCATGCTACATGCTACATACATACCACATACATACTACATACATACTACATACATACTACATGCATACTACATACATACTACATACATACTACATACATACTACATACATACTACATGCATGCTACATACATACTACATGCATGCTACATGCATGCTACATACATACTACATGCTACATACATACCACATACATACTACATACATACTACATGCTACATACATACTACATATATACTACATGCATGCTACATACATACTGCATGCTACATGCATGCTACATACATACTACATACATACTACATACATACCACATATATACTTGTGGGGATGTGGCTCGCTTAGGTGCAGCGGGAGACAAATATGAGACAGGTTCTTCAACAGTGCTTGCGGTTTATTCACGGCATAAACGCACAAGGCAACGTAACACCAAACAAATAGCCTTTTAGCTCAGGCAAAATAACACAATGTCCGTAGTTGTAGACTCAGAGCAGGAGTCTCAGCACACATGGGAGGCTTAGTCCTCCCCATACACAACTCCTTGGTTCAGGAGCAGGTCACATTATAAGGCTGTAGCCACACCCACGTTCCCAGCAGCTGACTGGTCACCTGACTGTGACCTCACCACAGGTCCTTCAAACAAAAACAATAACAATATCTGTTATGCTTTACTTCTGCCTTACATTATAGAGACAAGCCATTTATGAGACACATATCTCCCATCGATTACACGACCCTTAGCCCTGCCACATACCTCCCCCCTCTGCCTAAAGCCGTGGGGCTTGGCACTTTCACCTACCAGGCAAGGGATTCTGGAGAGGGCATCGGCATTCCCATGTAGCTTCCCGGCCCTATGCTCTACATAGAAGCTGAAGTCTTGTAGGGCTAAGAACCAGCGGGTGACCCTAGCATTCTTGCCCTTGGTTTCCCTCATCCACCTGAGTGGGGCATGGTCGGATATTAACCTAAACTTCCGTCCCACCAGGTAGTACCGTAATGTGTCCACTGCCCATTTTATGGCCAAACACTCCTTCTCTACAACTGAGTAATTTCTCTCACAAGAAGTCAACTTCCTACTCAAGTAGAGAACAGGATGCTCCTCCCCACGTATCTCTTGGGAAAGGACAGCTCCTACCCCGACATCTGAGGCATCTGTCTGGAGGACAAATTCACGTTTAAAGTCTGGGGCCACCAAAACGGGTTGCTTACAAAGCGCTCCCTTCATTTCTTGGAAGGCTGACTCTGCTTCTTCGGACCAGCTGACCATCACTGACTTTGTCCCTTTAAGCAGATCAGTTAGAGGTGCAGCCATTGTGGCGAAGTTTGGGATAAACCTCCTGTAATATCCCACAATCCCCAGGAAGGCTTTAACTTGCTTCTTTGACAGAGGTCTCGGCCATGTTTGAATTGCCTCCACTTTATTGATTTGGGGTTTGATCTCGCCACGCCCCACTACATATCCGAGGTACTTGGCTTCTTCTCTCCCCAAGGCACACTTCTTCGGGTTTATTGTAAACCCTGCCTCTCTTAGAGCGTCAAACACTGCTTGGACCTTTTCCAGGTGAGTCTCCCAGTCCGTGGTAAAGATGACGATATCATCCAGGTATGCAGCAGCGTATAGCTTATGAGGTGCAAGGATTCTATCCATCGCCCTCTGGAAGGTTGCTGGAGCTCCCTGTAGGCCAAACGGCATCCGGACATACTGGAAGCACCCGTCTGGTGTGGAGAATGCCGTCTTCTCCTTGGCTTCCTGTGCCATGGGGATCTGCCAATATCCCTTGGTCAGATCCAAAGTGGTTATGTACCTGGCAGGTCCAAGTCTCTCGATGAGCTCATCAACGCGTGGCATGGGATAAGCGTCGAACTTGGAGACCTCATTCAGCTTCCGGTAATCGTTGCAGAACCTCCATTCACCATCAGGTTTTGGGACCAGGACAATCGGGCTCGACCAGCCGCTCTTGGATTCCTCAATGACCCCGAGCTTCAACATACGCTGCACCTCCTTGGAGATTACCTCTCGCCGGGCCTCAGGAATACGATATGGTTTCACGTTCACCCGCACATGTGGCTCGGTCAGAATTTCGTGCTCCACCACCTTCGTGCACCCCGGCAACTCTGAGAACAGGTCCCGGTTTTTCTGGAGTAACTCCCGGCACTGCTGCTTCTGGGCCTTCGATAGAGTCTCCGCTATGGTAACGGCTCCAACCTCCCCTTCTAGGTTGCCCAGCAAGCACGGAGTTACCGCTGGCTCTCTATCTTGCCACGGCTTGATAAGGTTAACATGGTAAACCTGGTATGGCTTCCGTCTTCCGGGTTGGTGGATCTTGTAGTTTACGTCTCCCAGTTTCTCCACCACCTCATATGGCCCTTGCCACTTGGCCAAGAACTTACTTTCCACCGTCGGGATTAGCACGAGAACTCGGTCTCCCGGATTGAACTGCCTCACTCTGGCTGACCGGTTGTAGACCCTGGCCTGAGCCTCTTGTGCCTGGCGGAGATGTTCTTTAACAATGGGCATCACCTTTGCAACCCTCTGCTGCATCAGTGCCACATGCTCAATGACGCTTCTGTGGGGCGTGACTTCGGCTTCCCAGGTTTCCTTGGCTATATCTAGGAGACCTCGCGGATGCCGGCCGTACAGAAGCTCGAAGGGGGAGAACCCCGTGGAGGCCTGGGGAACTTCACGGATAGAAAACAGTAAATACGGTAAGAGACAATCCCAGTCTCTACCATCTTCCTCTATGACTTTTCTCAGCATGCTCTTCAGGGTCTTGTTAAACCTCTCAACAAGGCCATCTGACTGTGGATGGTACACTGAAGTCCTCAGCTGGGAAATTTGCAAGACTCTGCACAATTCTCTCATCACCTTGCTCATAAAAGGTGTCCCCTGGTCGGTCAGGATCTCCTTCGGCAAACCCGTCCGGGAAAACACATGGACCAGCTCACGGGCTATACTCTTCGCAGAGGAGTTTCTCAGGGGAATGGCCTCAGGATAGCGTGTGGCATAGTCCAGGATGACTAATATATACTGATGGCCCCGAGCTGATTTAACTAAGGGACCGACCAAGTCCATGGCAATTCTCTCAAATGGCACCTCAATAATGGGCAGTGGCACAAGAGGGTTCCGAAAATGAGATGTGGGGGCGGTTAACTGACATGTCGGGCAGGACCTGCAATAGTTTACTATTTCCCGGTGACACCCAGGCCAATAGAACCTCTGTACAATCCGTTCCTGGGTTTTTTCCACCCCCAGGTGTCCCCCCAAGATGTGTGAATGGGCCATGTCCAACACTTTTCGTCTATAGGGGCCTGGTACTATTAATTGCTCTGCCACCTCCTCCCTTATTTTCGTGACCCGGTACAACAATTCCCCACTCAACATAAAATGGGGAAACCTTGTGTCTGCTCCCGGCTCTTGTGCAACCCCATTAATGACGGTGACATTGTTAAAGGCTTCCCTTAGTGTGGGGTCCCTATGTTGGGCAGTCCCAAAATTCTCCCCGGCCACCCCTAACTCCGGGATGTCAGGTACAGGGGACCCTTCCTCTTCATCCCCAACAAGGACACATAAAGGGAACTCGTCTGCCTCTGGTGGTGGCGATACCTCAGTGGGGTGGATTGGTTCCCTGCTCTTGCTAGCACACTCAGAACCCATCCCCCACAGATCCCAAAACAGACAGAAATCCCGGCCAATAATTATGGGATGCAACAAGTCTCGAACAACGCCAACTTCATGCGACTCGGTGCCATGCGCCGTTTCAATCTTCACCCTAGCCATAGGGTAGTCCTTTGCATCGCCATGTATGCACCGAACACCAATCTTTTTACCTGGGAGTATGTTTAGAGGAAAACTGGCCCTCACAAGGGTCACCAAGCTCCCGGAGTCCAGAAGCGCCATTACTGCTCGACCGTTCACCTTCACGGGACACGCTTGTGGCCCCTTGTTAGGTAGCGAGTTCACACTGCAAGCTGGATATGCGTAGTATGAACTACGGCGTCCCATGCTGCAGTCCATCTGCTCGGTGGTCTGGGGACAATGGGCCGCTATATGTCCTGGCCCATGACACTTCCAGCAAATAACACCCGAGGGGACCTTGGGCACCGCCTCCCCCGCCCCTTTTGACCTTGGACGCACCACCCCTTTTTGTGACTCCGCCCCCTGCTGGGACCCCCAATATGGAATGGGCTGCTTCCCCAAGGAACCTTCCATCCCCTGGTATCTCTCGACCAGCCCAACCAGTTCATCAGCATTTTGGGGATCACCCTGGGCAACCCAAGTCTGTAGAGGTCTCGGCAGAGAATGCACAAACCGATCCATCACAACTCGCTCTACCATCTGTGCAGGGGAAGCCGACTCTGGCTGCAGCCATTTCTGGACCAGGTGCAACAGGTCAAACATTTGGGAGCGCGGGGGTTTGTCCCGGTGATAGGCCCAACGATGCACTCTCTGTGCCCTGGTAGTCATTGTTACCCCCAAGCTGGCGAGAATTTCCGCTTTTAATTTGGGATACTCTCTGGCATCTTGTACCGTCAGGTCAAAGTACGCCTTCTGGGGCTCCCCCGTTAGGTAAGGGGCCAGTACCTCCGCCCACCGCTCTGGCTGAAGTTTTTCCCTCTCAGCCACCCTCTCAAACACCGTCAGGAAGGCCTCCACATCATCCTCAGGGGTCATTTTTTGTAATGCGCGTCTTACCGCCTTCTCGACGTCGGTGGCATCAGCCCGACCTGGGGTTGGGGCGCTCGTCCTGCCCTCCTGGATGGCGGTTGCCAGAAGCTGCATCTGCTGCCGTTGTTCCTGCTGGCTTTGCTGGAACTGCTGCCGCTGCTCCTGCTGGCTTTGCTGGATCTGCTGTAACAACAGCTTGTTGGTTTCCTGCTGCAGTGCCTGGGACTGGACCAGGTGTTTCATGAGGTCCTCCATGATTCCAGGCAATGCTTGTTGCCCCGCTGCAAACTTCACCCAGGACATGCAGCAACTGTCTCAAGTCTCTGCTGGGACCGCTGCCCGCATTCTCCACCAATTGTGGGGATGTGGCTCGCTTAGGTGCAGCGGGAGACAAATATGAGACAGGTTCTTCAACAGTGCTTGCGGTTTATTCACGGCATAAACGCACAAGGCAACGTAACACCAAACAAATAGCCTTTTAGCTCAGGCAAAATAACACAATGTCCGTAGTTGTAGACTCAGAGCAGGAGTCTCAGCACACATGGGAGGCTTAGTCCTCCCCATACACAACTCCTTGGTTCAGGAGCAGGTCACATTATAAGGCTGTAGCCACACCCACGTTCCCAGCAGCTGACTGGTCACCTGACTGTGACCTCACCACAGGTCCTTCAAACAAAAACAATAACAATATCTGTTATGCTTTACTTCTGCCTTACATTATAGAGACAAGCCATTTATGAGACACATATCTCCCATCGATTACATGACCCTTAGCCCTGCCACAATACTACATACATACAATACATTCATACAATACATACATAGACATACAGTACATATAACATAGAGTAACATACTTACCAATACTTGTCACATTGTTCCCCGAAGCCATTGTCTTTTCCGGAATAAATATTAACATAACAAACCACAAAAATACTCACCCACGATCCGAAGCAGTCCACGAGTGTGTCCCACGACGATCTTGGGTAGAGAACTGCAGCATCAGATGATGCTGCCATTCTCTACGGGCTGCAGGAATCCAATGACGGAAGGTAGGTATCCTTCCGCACTGTATTCCTCCGCCACTTAAAAAAAAAAAGTCCCTAGTCTCACTTTATGCCATTGCTGTGTGGGAATTTCCCACGCAGCAATGGCATAAAGTGAGACTAGGGACTTTTTTTTTTTTAAGTGGCGGAGGAATACAGTGCAGAAGGATACCTACCTTCCGTCATTGGATTTCTGCAGCCCGTAGAGAACGGCAGCATCATCTGATGCTGCAGTTCTCTACCCAAGATCGTCGTGGGACACACTCGTGGACTGCTTCGGATCGTGGGTGAGTATTTTTGTGGTTTGTTATGTTAATATTTATTCCGGAAAAGACAATGGCTTCGGGGAACAATGTGACAAGTATTGGTAAGTATGTTACTCTATGTTATATGTACTGTATGTCTATGTATGTATTGTATGAATGTATTGTATGTATGTAGTATATATGTGGTATGTATGTAGTATGTATGTAGTATGTATGTAGCATGCATGTAGCATGCAGTATGTATGTAGCATGCATGTAGTATATATGTAGTATGTATGTAGCATGCATGTAGTATATATGTAGTATGTATGTAGCATGTAGTATGTATGTAGTATGTATGTGGTATGTATGTAGCATGTAGTATGTATGTAGTATGTATGTAGCATGCATGTAGTATGTATGTAGCATGCATGTAGTATGTATGTAGCATGCATGTAGTATGTATGTAGTATGTATGTAGTATGCATGTAGTATGTATGTAGTATGTATGTAGTATGTATGTAGCATGTATGTGGTATGTATGTAGCATGTAGTATGTAGTATGTATGTAGTATGTATGTAGTATGCATGTGGTATGTATGTAGCATGTAGTATGTATGTAGCATGCATGTAGCATGCATGTAGTATGTATGTAGCATGCATGTAGTATATATGTAGTATGTATGTAGCATGTAGTATGTATGTAGTATGTATGTAGTATGTATGTGGTATGTATGTAGCATGTAGTATGTATGTAGTATGTATGTAGCATGCATGTAGTATGTATGTAGCATGCATGTAGTATGTATGTAGTATGTATGTAGTATGTAGTATGTATGTAGCATGTATGTAGCATGTATGTAGTATGTATGTAGTATATATGTAGTATGTATGTAGCATGTAGTATGTATGTAGCATGCATGTAGTATATATGTAGTATGTATGTAGCATGTAGTATGTATGTAGCATGCATGTAGTATATATGTAGTATGTATGTAGCATGTAGTATGTATGTAGCATGCATGTAGTATATATGTAGTATGTATGTAGCATGTAGTATGTATGTAGCATGCATGTAGTATATATGTAGTATGTATGTATGTAGTATGTATGTAGTATTTTTTTTTTTTTTTTTTTTTTTTTTTAACATTTAACACATTAGCCGGATGATGGGACTACTACTGTCCCATCATTGGCTAATGTGTCAATCACTGTCATGGTAGCAGGCATCGCCAGATGGGACTTGTAGTCCCATCGGACGATGCTTGCACAGACCCCCGGACATCAGCACAGCCCCCCGGCAGGCCGGCACAGCCCCCCGGCAGGCCGGTACAGACCCCCACAGGGTGCACAGACCACCGGCAGGCCGGCACAGCCCCCCGGCAGGCCGGTACAGACCCCCACAGGGTGCACAGACCACCGGCAGGCCGGCACAGCCCCCCGGCAGGCCGGTACCGACCCCGGGCAGTCCACACAGCCCCCCGGCAGGCCGGCAGAGACCCCCGGAAGGCCCGAAATGACGGCGCATCATGATGCGCACACACCGCGCATCATGATGACGTCAGGCCGTCAATCAACTTTGAACTTCCGATTCCGATGCCGAATTCCGATATTGAAAAAATATCGGAAGTCGGTATCGGAATTCCGATACCGCAAGTATCGGCCGATACCCGATACTTGCGGTATCGGAATGCTCAACACTAGGCACCGGTGCTCAGGAAGGATATAATGAAACTAGAGCGAGTACAAAGGAGGGCAACAAAATTAATAAAGGGGATGGGGAACTACAATACCCAGAGAGATTAGAAAATTAGGATTATTTAGTCTAGAAAAAAGACGACTGAGGGACGACCTAATAACCATGTATAAGTATATAAGGGGACAATACAAATATCTCTCTGAGGATCTGTTTATACCAAGGAAGGTGACGGTTACAAGAGGGCATTCTCTGCGTCTGGAGCAGAGAAGGTTTTTCCACCAACATAGAAGAGGATTCATTACTGTTAGGGCAGTGAGAATCTGGAATTCCCTGCCTGAGGAGGTGGTGATGGCGAACTCAATCGAGGGGTTCAAGAGTGGCCTGGATGTCTTCCTGGAGCGTAACAACATAGTATCTTACAGTGATTAGGTTCTTGACGTTGGTATTGTCAAGTATTTACCTCGTAAGGGGATATCAAGCATCTTCACTTACCCCAAAACCCCCCACCGTGACCATAAAATGACCACCCCCAACTCGGCGCCAACTAATACACAGACACCAGTATTTCTTTTGGAATTTTATGGCCACAGCAGCCTTTTATTATAACAATAAACAAACAATAAACACTGTATCATAAACAATACAATGAATTTAACCCTGGAAGGAGAAGTCCTTGAAGCCACAAGATCGTGGTGAAATAGTACAAATATCGTGGACAACACCCGACCATTTGCTCCCAGCCGTTACCCCACAGGCTCGGGAGCACCAGCACACCAATAGATGTTGTCCACAAACTCCTTGGGGATCCGCCCTCTTCCGACGGAAAACTCCCCATCCACCTTTCACCAGATCACGACCAGCATACCTTTAAACGAAGGAGACCCTACCCAGAGAGTCTCCCAAACCAATTTCCACCGACTTCAAGGACTCCCCCTCCCCCAAAACCGCCACAACGAGGGGCCTTTGAACACCTCAATGACCCGAGACCCCCACAACCCGCCAAGCGACAGCCTTCTCTATACCCTCCTGAAGGGCGAGGGCCCAAATATCGGAACCCACTGCATTCAAGTGAATCCCGTCCGCCAACCAGTAATCGCCCTCACCCTTCTCCAAATCAAAATGTCGCCCGGCAACTCCCCCGTTTTTAACTATAAAAGCGGACACCGCTCTGTTAACCTTGATCCTGGCCCGATTGACCTTCTCCAACGATCTCATGGACCGCCAACGCCTGCGTGGCACGATCTCCGACCACACAATCGTGACTTCCCGATAAGTCACCCACAACCGCAAGCAATCTTGCTTAATGTCCTTGATCAACTCCCGGAAGGGACGAACAGCCAGATCATTACCCCCAGCATGAATAACGAGAACATCTGGTGCCCGGTCCAAACGAACACACTCATGAATTTCCCGCAACACCCGACGCCACACCAGGCCCCGAAAACCGATCCACCGCACCACCGCCGCCGATCTGGAAATTCCCAACTGTCTGCCGTCGGTCCTGACATCAGCTCTCACCGCTCCCCAGTAAACAAAGGAGTGACCAAATATCCAAACCAGCAGCGGTTCCGTACCTGAAACACAAAACGACACTCACAGAAACATATCGCAAGAAAACGCACCAATACTTGCAATATTTAATCAACCCCATGGACCACACCAACCGGACACAGCTCCTGCACGCCGGAAGGCCGAACATAACTCCGATACCGATTAGACCTCCACCCTCCTATACGCTGTATGCAAGAGGGACCCAAACCATGCTCAGCTGCCTCAGTCGCCGCACCAATCCGAAAAGAATGCGAAGCAAACCTAGAATCATCCAAACCCAAACACCGAATTGACTTCTTAAACACCGCACCAAACTGATATCAAGACAGACTTCCCCCGTCTGCGTGACACAACAAAGATCCGCCCAAACTAGGACGAAGATCCCAAAATCTACGTAAACACTGAGCCGGGCACATTCCGGAACCAGAGACAACCCCCAACACCACTCGACGGCCTTTCCCAGCCTGGTCCGTTTTCGACCTCCTTAGCCAAAATTCGACGCCCTGAGCGGTCAACGTCACATCCCTGGCTAACAACCCGCCCACAGACTCTTTATTGTGAGACACAAGTTCCCCGATCCGCAGTGCCCCAAAAAATGCAAAGGAAAAAGCCAGCCGAAACAGCGCAACCTCATAACCATCCGCTCATACCGATCCCAGAACCAAACCCAATTGCTCCAGCATATTAAATGACACTGGCCACCTCAAATCACCCCCCCCCGAAAGCGGCCAAAACCTTTCGCCGCCTGCCTAACCAAAAACGTTTTTGTCAAATCCCTGTGCCCGCGCAACCGAAAACCGAAAGACAATCCGGCCAACAAACGTGTCACCTTCGCCCGAGACCAACCTTCGTTTGCGCCCTGCCCCAACCACGACAACAACAGACCCTCTTGCTCAAGCCTGGCCCCACTGGCGGAGCCAGCCGTAATGACCTCTTCCCACGCACACCACACATTCCGGTAGGCCTCCCAGGTTTTTGGTGCCAAAGACGATACGATCAGTGACTCCGCGGCTCGTAAGCCACCCTCCACAATTCCTCCAGACAAATCAGACCCTCGAATTCTGCCTCCGGAACCAAGGAACGAAAACGATCCCACTGCAAGCGAGAGAGAGAATCAGCTATCTCATTCTTCACTCCAGGCACATGTGTAGCAGTCACGTGCGCATTCAAAGACAAACATGCTAGCACCAACTTCTGCAAAACCCTGACCACTGGAGGGGACGATGCAGTAAGACCATTAATCGCGCTCACCACCCCCATGTTGTCACAATTGAAACGAATGCGCCGATTCCGAAATTCCTGACCCCACAAATGAACTGCCACCAGAATCGGAAAGATCTCCAACAACGTGATATTGCGCACCAACCCAGCCGAAACCCAAGCGACGGGCCACTGAGCGGCGCACCACTGCCCTCCAAAATAAGCACCAAAACCGAATCCGCCTGCCGCATCCGTGAACAAATCCAAAGCATCGTTGCAGACCACATCAGCCATCACCAACGAACGACCGTTGTACGTCTCCAAAAAGGACTCCCAAACCTCCAAATCGGCCCTGAGCTCCGCCGACAATCTCACAAAATGATGGGGAGCCCGGACCCCCGAAGTAGCGCTAGCCAGCCTACGTGAAAAAACTCGACCCATCGGCATTACCCGACAGGCGAAGTTAAGCTTACCCAACAGCGACTGGAGGTCCTTCAACAATATTTTACGCAACCGACGTGCGCGAACAACCTCAGCCCTCAAATCATCAAGCTTGTCTTCCGGCAACCGGAATTCCCATTTGACCGTATCAATGACTATCCCCAGAAAACGCAAACACGTACCGGGACCCTCAGTTTTTCCGGGTGCCAACGGAACCCCGAACCGATCCGCCACCCACTCAATCGCCTTCAAAATCCTGAGACAACGCGAAGAGTCCGCCGGGCCAATGCACAGGAAATCGTCCAAATAATGAACTATCGAGTCACAACCAGAGACATCGCACACGACCCATTCCAGAAAAGAGCTAAAAGCCTCAAAATACGCACAAGACAAGGAACAACCCATAGGTAAACACCTATCTACAAAAAACCTGTCTTCCCAGAAACAGCCCAACAACCTCACGCTGTCTGGGTGAACCGGAAGCAAACGAAAAGCGGACTCAACATCGGTCTTAGCCATAAGGGCCCCACGACCACATTTCCGGACCCAACCTGCCGCTTCATCAAATGAAGAGTATACCACTGAACAAATCTCCGGATCGATACCGTCGTTAACCGACCTCCCCCGCGGGCGAGACAAATGCTGAATAAGCCGAAACTTATTGGGCTCCTTCTTCGGAACCACCCCCAACGGGGAAACAACCAAATTCGGAAAAGGAGGAGACACGAAAGGGCCCGCCATGCGCCCAAAGACACTTCTTTTTGGATCTTCTCCGAAACAACTGACGGATGCTCCAAAGCAGAGCGCAAATTTTTCAAAACAAACGGGATTTCAAACGGAGGATCCGGAATCCGAAAACCCTCCTCAAAACCAGAATACAACAGCCCCGCTCCTACCCTATCAGGGTATCTATTTAGATAAGGGACCATCCTTTCCAGATTCACTGGAGTCTCCCCCTTGCAAATTACCCCCACCGGATTTGGACTTCCCTTTTTTAAAACACTTGGATGCCCCATGTGAGGAACCATTGCAGTTTGAGCACAGGTGTTTAAATTTACAGTTGGCCCCAAACTTACACTGGCCGTCATTAAACTGCCAGCACACCCCCGCCTTGTGCGTTCCGGACTGCCCTTGACCCCCACCACCCGCAGAGCCAGCAGTGCCGCTATTCTGGCTGGTGCTTCCAGCCCCCCCAAGAAAGGAACTCCCAGACTTATTTTGCGCTATCACCCGCATCCACAAGCCAATATCTTTTTGGTCCCAGCGGATAGCCGGACGCACAGCTTTCCTCTGACGAAACTGCTCGTCATACCGCAGCCACGCCTGCCCGCCATACACTCTATAAGCCTCCCCAATAGCATCCAAATAACAAAATAACGCGGAGCAATTATCAGGGGCCTGTTCCCCGATAACACTCGCCAAAATAGCAAACGCCTGCTGCCAATTTACAAATGTCTGAGGAATCAAGCGCCACCTCCGCTTTTCCTCCTCTTCCTTTTTGCTATCCTCTTTCTTACTTTTGTCCAAATTAAACTTCTCAAGAGGCAATAGCGAAAATATTTCAACATATTCATCCTTCCAAATCCGCTCTTTCACCTCCTTTTTCAAATGGGCCCCCAACGAACCCTCAAAACACACATACACCTCGCCATGCGCCCGATCATCCAGATGCACACGACACTTCTTTTCCTTCTCGGTTTGCACCGACACCGAAACCGGCGTGCCAACACAAGGGCCCGATGCACCCGCGCCCTGACCCGCCAACCCGCCACCCTGTGGCCCAACCCACGCTGCAACCGGCGACGACCCCAAAAAACCCTGCTCCAAACGCAAAAGCAAGCTACGCACATCCGCCAACACATCACATACTCCCCCAGCCGACCCTGAACTGCTAAATCCAGCCTCAACCCTGCCAACCCCGGACTCAGCTAAGGGGCCCCCAACCACCACAGACGAAGACAAAAGCGGGTGACAAACAGGGGACATAGACGCATACTCACCGGGCTGCGAGGGGGCTGTGTGCCCTCCAGCCGGAAATCCTGGATCCCCAGATGATGACGCCTCGTGGACTTCGCGCCTCCCGGCGGCTAAATCACCGCCTCGTTGGTGCGGCCCGACCACCCCTGCAGACTAAGCCGGGGTGAGAGGCCTGAACCCCCCGGCGGAACTGGGCAGCGACACCCCCAAAAAGGAAGGCTCCTGCCTCCCCCCGCCGAGAGTCACTTCGGCCATGCCGTCGCAAGGCACCCGGTCGCTTAGGGCCCCCCACGGCAACTGGGAGCCCGACAGTGTCCTCCGCTCCCGTCTTCTGGCAGCCGGCACAGACTCCGCCGGGCTGCCCTCCGGTCCCGCTGCAGCCATGGGGCTGTGGCACCATATCGGGGGGTCTGCGGCGAGCACCGCTGCAGGGGCACCGCAGCAGCGCCCCCCCGTTCCAGACAGTTCCCCCCCACGGCCGGGGGACGCGACGCGGCTCAGCCCTGCCTCCTGGCAGGCCGCTCCTCCTCCCGCGGCCGAAGCGCCCACCGAGGCAGGCCGCACGGCTCGTGCACCGCCGCCGCGGCCCCCCGAAGATCCAGGAGCAACCGGAAGTCGGGAGCGCGCCGGCCCCACCCCCTTCCGGCCGTGGGGCGAAGGTCCGGACGCCGCCGCAGGGCCTCGCCGCCCGGAAGGATTCCTCCCAGGCCGCGCACCCCCGGACGGGGAAGGCTGCGTCGCGCGGCCCGGAAGGTCCCGGGAGGGGCTCCAGCGGCGACGCGAGGCCCGGGGAGCGGTGTCGGGGGTCAGCCGCTCTGGAGGCCGCGCCCGCCGGGGCCTCCGATCTCTCACCGTGGCCTGCCCCGGCATCTGATGAAGCAGGCCGGCCACCTGCGCCTCCAGCCAGCCAGGAGGCTGCCCTGCCGCTGCTGCCCGCAGTCTGTCCAGGGCCTGGTCCACTCCCGACATCCTGGTAAGTGTTGTGGGACTGCTCAGGAGCTGGGACAACAGGAACAGAGGGCGGGCGCCCCCAGACCCTGCATTAAATACCCCCTAGCTCCCCCTCCCCTTTAACCCTTCCCCTTCCCTCATTATCTTCCAACCCCCCGTCATGTTGGCCTCCGCCCACGCCTCCTCTAGGGGGTTGGGAGGCTCACTCCGGCCATTTCTTTAGAAGGACGTAGATCTGGGGATTTATTCTGACGGAATATAGACTGAACTGTTTGGACAAATGTCTTTTTTTGGCCTTACTAACTATGTTAGTATGTTACTATTGTACTGATGGTGATTTTGGTGATGTATTCATGTACTGATGGTGGTTGTAATGCTGAATTTCTGTACTGACAGTTCTGGTTATGTATTCCTGTACTGATGGTGGTTCTGATAATGTATTTACCCATGAATGCAATTTATTTGGACATGCTGTATTCATGTACTGATAGCGGTTGCGATGTTGTATTTCTGTACTCATGGTGCTTCTGATAAAGTATTTCTGTACTGATAGAGGTTCTGGCAATGTATTTCTGTACTGATGGTAGTGTTGGTGATTAGGGCAGTACGGTGGCTCAGTGGTTAGCAGTGTTGCTTTACAGCGCTGAGGTCCTGGGTTCAAAGACAACATCTGCAAGGAGTTTGTATGTTCTCCCCATTTTTGCGTGGGTTTCCTTTGGGTACTCTGATTTCGTCCCACACTCCAAAGACATACTGATAGGGAATGTTGTTTGTGAACCAAATTTGAGACAGTGATGAGTACATATGTAAAGCGCTGCAGAATTATAGCGCTATATAAGCAATGAATAAAAATAAATGTATTCATGTACTTATGGTGGCTGTGATGCGCTATTCCTGTACTGCTTATGGTCCTGTATTGGTGGTTCTGGTGATTTATTTTTGTACTGATGGTGGTTCTGTTGATGTGTTCCTGTAGTGATGGTGCTTCTGATGCTGTATTCAAATAATTTTTTACTGAACATTTAGAAAATCGGAAAGGGCAGCTTGTTGACATGTCACTGTACGTAGGCAGATTGCACATGAGCAGTCACATAATGAGTACTCACAATGCTTAAGCTGTGTATTGGAGGGGACGCTAAACTGAATTTTTAGGTGTCGGAAAACCTAGATTAGCCTCTGCACACTGCCATCCTGTACCTACATGTGAATGCTAGACCTGGGCTTTGCTGAAACTTTTTGCAGCACTACTGATTCATTTTAACAACTGAGCTAAAGCAGTGGTGATAATAAATACCGTATTTTTCGGACTATAAGACGCACTATTTTCCCCAAAAAAGCGGGGTGCGTCTTATATTCGGAATGTACTTACAGTTAGCGTGGTGGCACCAAGAGTCATGCGATTCTTCTGATGGTCCAACGCTGCAGAGCGATATGATCAGGGTCGGCGTCAGCACCCGGGCAAGTGCCAAGGCCCTGGGGAGACGGGAGGCCCACTAACGCTGTCTAGGATACCCGCCTCCACGGCTCTCATTCACCGACCCCATCCTCGCCCAGTCACCCTCCCAGAGAGTCCCACCGCAACCTGCAATTACGTCCCAGGCTGCTCTGTGCGCACAGGACCTGTGATGAGGTCACAGGAGAGAAGGAGTCAGGGGTCACATGATCAGGGGCCTCAGTGTATGCAGGACGTTGCTGTGCTGGTGGTCGTCATGGTGCTGGATGAGGGATGTTTATGTGTGGGGTGTACGAGGTGTACGGAGCGGAGCCGTGTGTGTACGAGGTGTACAGAATGGAGCTGTGTGTACAAAGTGTACGGAGCTGAGCTGTGATTACTGAGCGGAGCAGAGCCGCGTGTGTACGAGGTGTACGGAGCGGAGCCGCATGTGTACGAGGTGTACGGAGCGGAACCGTGTGTGTACGAGGTGTACGGAGCGGAGCCGTGTGTGTACGAGGTGTACGGAGCGGAGCCGCGTGTGTACGAGGTGTACGGAGCGGAACCGCGTGTGTACGAGGTGTACGGAGCGGAGCCGCGTGTGTACGAGGTGTACGGAGCGGAGCCGTGTGCGTGCGAGGTGTACGGAGCGGAGCCGTGTGTACAAAGTTTACGGAGCTGAGCCGTGTTTACCGAGCGGAGCAGAGCCGGGTGTGTACGGGGTGTACGGAGTGAAGCAGTGTGTGTACAAGGTATACGGAGAGGAGCCGTGTGTGTACAAGGCATACAAACCGGAACTGTGAGTGTATAAGATGTGCGGAGCTGTGCATGTAAAATGTGTATGGTGGGGAGAATCATAGAATCGTGGATTTGGAAGGGACCTCCTGGGCCATCTGGTCCAACCCCCTGCTCAAAGCAGGATTCGCTAAATCATCCCAGACAGATGTCTGTCCAGCCTCTGTTTGAAGACTTCCATTGAAGGAGAACTCACCACTTCTCGTGGCAGCCTGTTCCACTCATTGATCACTCTAACTGTCAAAAAGTTTTTTCTAATATCTAATCTGTGTCTCCACCCATTCAGTTTCATCCCATTGCTTCTAGACTTTCCTTGTGCACATGAGAAAAAAGATGATCCTTCTACAATGTGACAGCCCTTGAGATATTTGTAGACAGCTATTAAGTCTCCTCTCAGTCTTCTCTTTTGCAAGCTAAACATTCCCAAATCATGCAACCTTTCCTCATAAGACAGGGTTTGCAGATCGGTCACGATTCTGGTCGCTTTATTCTGAACTTGGTCCAGTTTGTTGATGTCTTTTTTAAAATGTGGTGCCCAAAACTGGACACAGTATTCCAGATGAGGTCTGACCAAAGAGGAGTAGAGGGCAATAATGACTTCACGTGATCTAGACTGTATGCTTCTGTTAATACATCCTAGAATTGCATTTGCCTTTTTTGCTTCTGCATCACTCTGTTGACTCATATTCAGTCTGTGATCTATTAGTATACCCAAGTCTTTTTCACATGTGCTGTTGCTTAGCCCTATTCCTCCCATTCTGTATATGCTGTTTTCATTTTTATTGCCCAGATGTAGTACCTTGCATTTTTCCCTGTTAAAAACCATTCTGTTAGTTGCTGCCCACTTCTCCAGTTTATTTATATCTTTTTGAATCCTCGCTCTCTCTTCTCTAGCATTAGCTATCCCTCCTAGCTTTGTGTCATCAGCAAATTTAATCAGTTTACCCTCAATTCTTTCATCTAAATCGTTGATAAAGATGTTGAACAATATAGGGCCCAGGACAGAGCCCTGTGGTACCCCACTTGAGATATTCTTCCAACTGGATGTGCAGCCATTTACGACCACTCATTGGGTCCGATCACTAAGCCAGTTATCAATCCACTTAACAGTTGCCTTGTCCATTCCATACCTAGTCATTTTTTCAATAAGGATTGTGTGAGATACTTTGTCAAATGCTTTGCTGAAGTCAACATATACTATGTCTACAGCATTTCCTTGATCCACACAATCAGTGTTTCTGTCATAGAAGGAAATTAAGTTAGTCTGACATTTCTTATTAGTTACAAACCCATGCTGACTCTGATTAATCACTTCATTCTTATCCAGGTACTGACATACATGTTGTTTAATAATTTGTTCAAAGATCTTTCCTGGTATAGAAGTCAGACTCACCGGCCTATAGTTGCCTGGGTCTACCTTCTTCCCTTTTTGAAGATAGGAACAACATTTGCTCTTCTCCAGTCTTCTGGGACTTCTCCAAGAATTTTCAAAAGATTATGGAGAGGGGTTCAAAAATTTCTTCTGCTATTTCCTTCAGTACTCTGGGGTGTAATTCATCTGGACCTGGATACTTGAATTCATTTAGGTTAGCTAAGTGTTTCCTCACTATATTTCTGTTTATAGATATCCTGGATTCTTCTATTCCCTTAATAGGACAGTGAAGAACAGTTGATGTTACATTTCCTTTCTGAGAGAAAACAGATGCAAAATAGGAATTTAAAAGTTCGGCCTTCTTAACATCCTGTCTTACCATTTCATCATTTTCATCCTGTAAAAATCCTATTGCATCTTTGACTTTTCTTTTACTTTTGACATATCCCCAAAATCCTTTATTATTGCTTTTGACATCTCTTGCAAGCCTCAATGCATTGTCAGCTTTAAATAATCTGATTTGTGCCCTGCAGGTTCTGCAGACAGCATTATATTCTTCTTTAGATATGCCTCCCTCTTTCCATTTTATAAACATTTCTTTCTTCCTTTTTAGCATGTGCTTACGTTCTGTGTTCATCCATCCTGGCTTCCTTAAATGCTTCCTATTCTTCCCTCTTTTCAGAATTGTTAACAATTGTGCTTTGAGAATTTCATTTTTCAAGATTTACCGTCCTTCCTGGACATTTTTGTCTTTAAGGATATCCAGCCATTGGATCCCTCCAATTCTCTTTCTGAATCCCTTAAAATTTGCCTTTCTGAAATCTAACCTTGACGTCTGAGTCTTCACCGGTCTTCCTCCTCTAGTTATCCAAAATTGTAAAATAGCATGGTCGCTACCTCCTAGGGTCCCAGCCACTTTTACCTCCTCAACCATTTCCTCCCTGTTTAGAAGGATTAGATCCAAGGTAGCAGTTCCCCTTGTTTTCTCCCCTACCTTTTGGAAGATAAAGTTGTCAGCAAGAGAGGATAAGAATTTCCTTGACCTGTTAGTTTTGCCTGAGAGAGATTCCCATCAAATGTCTGGATAGTTGAAATCTCCCATGACAACTATGTCATATTTTTTGGAGAACTTGGCCATTTGATGCATAAAGAGTTCATCCATATCTTCAGCTTGCACAGGCGGCCTGTAGTAAATGCCTACAATGGTGTCCTTTCCATTGTTCTGTCCTTGTATTCTTACCCAAACAGTTTCCACAGAACTCCCGGTCTCTGAAGCTTGGATCTCTGTGCAGATATACGCGTTTCTAACATACAATGCGACACCCCCTCCTCGTTTATCAAGTCTGTTTCTTGCAAATAAGTTGTATCCTTCTAGTCTTGTATTCCAATCATGTGTATCGTCCCACCAAGTTTCAGTGATTCCAATGACATCATATTTCTTTTCCTGTGTTAGTAGTTCCAGTTCTCCTTGTTTGTTGCCCATGCTTTGTGCATTAGTATAGAAACATTTTAGTTTGTGATTGGTTTCTCTTTCTCCAATATTTTTATTATTTAGATTTTTTTGTCTTTGTTCTTTCCTCCCATTTCTCATAGCAGAGTTCTCAATAGCATTTGTCAGGTGTATGGCTTTTTCTGGCCTTTTGCCACCCTTCCCACATTGTTCTAGTTTAAAGCTCTCCTGATGAGTGTAGCAAGGCATTCATACCTCGCAACCGTCCTGGATCCAGCGGGACAGTCCCGATTTTGAGAGAGAGACTGCCTCAGCCGGGAGCTTACTTACGGACACAGGAGTACACAGCGCAGCCCCAAGGAGCACTTTAAAACTTGCATGTGACGTTCTACCGGAAGTGACATGCTGGAAGCTGACCGGAAATTAGGTAATTTCGGGAGGAGATTTTGACGGAACCATGGAGGCACTTCAGGGAATGCTTCAGATCCATCACTGTGTCCTCTTTCGACAGCACGAATAGCGGGATCGCCTTGGAATTTGGGATGCTGGCCATGCATCGGGAGGCTCAGGTGGGCACTACAATGGGAGCAGGGCTGCTATGGTATCTTTATAGAATATTTCTCTCTCTGTTTCTTTCTCTCTCTCTCTCTGTTTCTCTCTCTGTTCTTTCTCTCTAATCTTTTTTCCTCTCTCTCTGCTCTTTCTTTCTCTATCTCTCTGTTCTTTCTTTCTCTGTTCTCTTTCTTTCTTTCTCTGTTCTTTCTCTCTCTGTTCTTTCTTTCCTCTCCTCTTTCTCTGTTCTTTCTTTCTCTCTCTGTTCTTTCTTTCCCATCTTTCTCTCTCTCTGTTCTTTCTTTCTTTCCCCTCTTTCTTTCTTTCTTTCTTTCTTTTCTTTCTCTCTGTTCTTTCTCTCTCTGTTCTTTCTTTCCTCTCTTTCTCTCTCTGTTCTTTCTTTCTCTCTCTGTTCATACTTTCCCTTTCTTTCTCTCTCTGTTCTTTCTTTCTCTCTCTGTTCATACTTTCCCTTTCTTTCTCTCTCTGTTCTTTCTTTCCCATCTTTTTTTCTCTCTCTCTGTTCTCTCTTTCTTTCCCCTCTTTCTTTCTTTTCTTTCTTTCTCTGTTCTTTCTCTCTCTGTTCTTTCTTTCCTATTTCTCTCTCTCTCTGTTCTTTCTTTCTCTCTCTGTTCCTTCTTTCTTTCCCATCTTTCTTTCTCTCTCTCTGTTCTTTCTTTCTTTCCCATCTTTCTTTCTCTCTGTTCTTTCTTTCTCTCTCTGATCCTTCCCCTCTTTCTTTCTCTCTACCACTATGTTCTTTCTTTTCCCTCTTTCTTTTTTCTCTCTATTGTTTTTTTCTGTCCACTCTTTCTTACTCTCTCTGTTCTTTCTTTCTCTGTTCTTTCTTTCTTTCTCCTCTTTCTTTCTCTCTCCCTCACTGTTCTTTTTTCCCCTTTCTTTCTTTCTTTTTCTCTGTTCTTTCTCTCTCTGTTCTCTCTTTCCTCTCCTCTTTCGCTCTCTCTGTTCTTTCTTTCTCTCTCTGTTCTTTCTTTCCCATCTTTCTTTCTCTCTCTGTTCTTTCTTTCTTTCCCCTCTTTTTCTTTCTTTCTTTCTTTTCTTTCTTTCTCTGTTCTTTCTCTCTCTGTTCTTTCTTTCCTTTCTTTCTCTCTCTGTTCTTTCTTACTCTCTCTGTTCATACTTTCCCTTTTTCTCTCTCTCTGTTCTTTCTTTCTTTCCCCTTTCTTTCTTTTCTTTCTCTGTTCTTTCTCTCTCTGTTCTTTCCTCTTTCGCTCTCTCTGTTCCTTCTTTTTCTTTCTTTCTCTCTCTGTTCTTTCTTTCTTTCCCCTCTTCCTTTCTCTCTGTGATCCTTCCCCTCTTTCTTTCTCTCTACCACTATGTTCTTTCTTTCCCCTTTCTTTTTTCTCTCTCTCTATTGTTTTTTTTCTGTCCACTCTTTCTTACTCTTTCTTTCCCCTCTTTCTTTATTTCTTTCCCCTCTTTCTTTCTCTCTCCTTCACTGTTCTTTTTTCCCCCTTTCTTTCTTTCTTTCTGTCTTTCTTTCTCTGTTCTTTTTTTCTGTCCACTCTTTCTTTCTGTTCTTTTTCTCTCCTCTCTGTTCTTTCTTTCCTCTCTCTTTCTCTCTCTCTGTTCTTTCTTTCTTTCCCCTCTTTCTCTCTCTGTTCTTTCTTACTTCCCCCTCTTTCTTTCTCTTTCTCTCTGTTCTTTCTTTCGCTGTGTTCTTTCTTTCCCCTCTTTCTCATTTTCTCTCTGTTCTCTCTCTCTGTTCTTTCTTTCCTCTTTCTCTCTCTCTGCTCTTTCTTTCCCCTCTTTCTTTCTTTCCCCTCTTTCTCTTTCTCTCGCTCTGTTCTTTCTTTCCTCTCTTTCTCTCTCTCTGTTCTTTCTTTCTCTCTCTCTGCTCTTTCCCTGTTATTTTTTTCCCATATTTCTTTCTTTCTCTCAGTTCTTTCTTTCACCTCTTTCTTTCCCTTCTTTCTTTCTTTCCCCTCTTTCTTTCTCTCTGTTCCTTCCCCTTTCTCTCTCCTCTGTTCTTTCTTTCTTACCCCTTTTTTCTCTCTCTGTTCTTTTTTTCTGTCTACTCTTTCTCTCTGTTCTTTAATTCTTTCCCCTCTTTCTTTCTCTCTGCCTCTCTGTTCTTTTTTCTCTCTTTCTTTCTTTCTTTCTTTCTTTCTCTCTCTGTTCTTTTTTTTCTGTCCACTCTTTCCCCCTCTCTGTTCTTTCTTTCCCCTATTTTTTTTTTCTCTCTGTTGCTTTTTTCTGTCCACTCTTTCTTTCTCTCTCTGTTCTTTCTTTCTCTGTTCTTTCTTTCCCCTCTTTCTTTCTCTCTCCCTCTCTGTTTTTCCCCTCTTTCTTTCTTTTTCTCTTTCTTTCTTTCTTTCTTTCTTTCTCACTCTGTTCTTTTTTTCTGTCCACTCTTTCTTTCTCTCTGTTCTTTTTTTCTCTGTTTCTCTCTGTTCTTTCCTTTCCCCTCTCTTTTTCTCTCTCTGTTCTTTCTTTCTTTCCCCTCTTTCTTTCTCTCTCTGTTCTTTCTTTTCCCTCTTACTCTTTTTCTCTGTTCTTTCTTTCTCTTTCTTTCTCTCTGTTCTTTCTTTCCTCTTTCTCTCTTTGTCCTTTCTTTCCCCTCTTTCTCTCTGGTCTTTCTCTGTTCTTTCTTTCCCATCTTTCTCTCTCTCTGTTCTTTCTTTCTTTCCCCTCTTTATTTCCCTTTTTTCTTTCCCCTCTTTCTTTCTCTGTTCCTTCCCCTCTTTCTCTCTCCTCCGTTCTTTCTTTCCCCTCTTTCTTTTTTTCTCTCTCTCTGTTTTTTTTCTGTCCACTCTTTCTTTCTCTCTGTTCTTTCTTTCTCTGTTCTTTATTTCTTTCCCCTCTTTCTCTCTCCCTCCGTTCTTTTTTCCCTTTCTTTCATACGTACACTACTAATCCATAGCCTCTTTCACATGAACGTGTTTTGCCACAGAGCGTGTGTCTGTGTGGATCACATGCATGTCCGTGTGATCCACACGGAGACAAGTCCGTTTTTGTCTGGCACCACGGATGTCACACAGCATGAATCGTGGTATGTGTTAAGGGGGGGGGCACTGAGACTCTTTAACCCGGGGCCCTCAAAAACCTGGAGCCAGCCCTTGATATGATCTCGCTCCCATCCCAGCCTGGTGCGGCTGGTGCGGCAGTTTTGGCGGTGGCCAGTGCTGCGGGGGGCTCCTGCAACATTATGTGAAAGCCCGAAGCCCCTGCAGTTCTATTGCCTCGATGCTGTGGCCTCCGCGAAAATGGCCGATGGAGATGGCGCATGTGCAGATTTAGATCTCGATGATATGATACATGACCGCTGAGATACATGTCTGCGCTTTTCCACTCACATGCCTTTTTCAAATCATTATAGAATATGAAAATCTGAGAAAGGATAAAGGGCTTCTCCAGTCTCCTAAAACTGATGACTGCTCCTTACAACTGACCATCAGTATTAAATCAGCAAGTTATTGCAGTGATTAAAGATAAAGATTATTATTATTATTATTATTATTATCCGTAGTACCAAAGTCTTTGAAATCTGGGATTGAGGATGGTTAACATGGGGACACAGGTTCGGAATCACAGCTGGAAGGTGGCGCTGGGTCCTGGATGGGGACAGACCATGGAGTAAAGTTTAAGAATGACAGTAGGTCTACAATGTCCATGATTAATAGGGTTAACTAGTCAGGGCAGGTCTTGGTGTGAAGTTCTTTTGTGGATTGGGGGTGTGTGGGTGAGATCAGGTTTTTTGGTGTCCTGGACTGGGAATGGTTAATGCAGAGGGGCATGTCCAGGAGTCCGGTCAGGAGGAGTCAGCAGGTCCCCGTCACGTTTGTTTTGACAGCCCACCCTCCCCGCCTCTCTGCCCTGGAGTGGATGTGAGCCGCAGCCGTCGGGGGATTTGCTTCTGCCGCTGCTGAATGCTATTGGCAGCCATGAGTCAGGCCAGGGACCCCCGAGAGCAAGAACAGCCCGGGGGAGCCGCCCGCCCGCAGCTGGGACCCAAGTAAGTGCTGGGGGACCGGGGAGGGCGCAATGTGCTGCTGACACTGAGCAGGGAGAGGGCAGAGTGCCGGGGATGAGACACATTGCATCCGAGTGCGGCTGGCACTGGTGGGTTATTAATGGTTTCCGACCCCCAAACACGTGCTGAGCAGCAAGAGACCCTCTGACCAAAGTCACAGAATCACAGCTGAGTGTATGTACAAGAGAGGGTGAGAGTATATATACTGTCACAAGCAGAGGGTGAGTGTATATATACTGTCACAAGCAGAGGGTGAGTGTATATATACTGTCACAAGCAGAGGGTGAGTGTATATATACTGTCACAAGCAGAGGGTGAGTGTATATATACTGTCACAAGCAGAGGGTGAGTGTATATATACTGTCACAAGCAGAGGGTGAGTGTATATATACTGTCACAAGCAGAGGGTGAGTGTATATATACTGTCACAAGCGGAGGGTGAGTGTATATATACTGTCACAAGCAGAGGGTGAGTGTATATATACTGTCACAAGCAGAGGGTGAGAGTATATATACTGTCACAAGCAGAGGGTGAGTGTATATATACTGTCACAAGCAGAGGGTGAGTGTATATATACTGTCACAAGCAGAGGGTGAGTGTATATATACTGTCACAAGCAGAGGGTGAGTGTATATATACTGTCACAAGCAGAGGGTGAGTGTATATATACTGTCACAAGCAGAGGGTGAGTGTATATATACTGTCACAAGCAGAGGGTGAGTGTATATATACTGTCACAAGCGGAGGGTGAGTGTATATATACTGTCACAAGCAGAGGGTGAGTGTATATATACTGTCACAAGCAGAGGGTGAGAGTATATATACTGTCACAAGCAGAGGGTGAGTGTATATATACTGTCACAAGCAGAGGGTGAGAGTATATATACTGTCACAAGCAGAGGGTGAGTGTATATATACTGTCACAAGCGGAGGGTGAGTGTATATATACTGTCACAAGCGGAGGGTGAGAGTATATATACTGTCAAGCGGAGGGTGAGTGTATATATACTGTCACAAGCGCAGGGTGAGTGTATATATACTGTCACAAGCAGAGGGTGAGTGTATATATACTGTCACAAGCAGAGGGTGAGTGTATATATACTGTCACAAGCAGAGGGTGAGTGTATATATACTGTCACAAGCGCAGGGTGAGTGTATATATACTGTCACAAGCAGAGGGTGAGTGTATATATACTGTCACAAGCGCAGGGTGAGTGTATATATAATGTCACAAGCAGAGGGTGAGTGTATATATACTGTCACAAGCAGAGGGTGAGTGTATATATACTGTCACAAGCAGAGGGTGAGAGTATATATAATGTCACAAGCAGAGGGTGAGTGTATATATACTGTCACAAGCAGAGGGTGAGTGTATATATACTGTCACAAGCAGAGGGTGAGTGTATATATACTGTCACAAGCAGAGGGTGAGTGTATATATACTGTCACAAGCGCAGGGTGAGTGTATATATACTGTCACAAGCAGAGGGTGAGTGTATATATACTGTCACAAGCAGAGGGTGAGTGTATATATACTGTCACAAGCGGAGGGTGAGTGTATATATACTGTCACAAGCGCAGGGTGAGTGTATATATACTGTCACAAGCAGAGGGTGAGTGTATATATACTGTCACAAGCAGAGGGTGAGTGTATATATACTGTCACAAGCAGAGGGTGAGTGTATATATACTGTCACAAGCGGAGGGTGAGTGTATATATACTGTCACAAGCAGAGGGTGAGTGTATATATACTGTCACAAGCGGAGGGTGAGAGTATATATACTGTCACAAGCGGAGGGTGAGTGTATATATACTGTCACAAGCGGAGGGTGAGTGTATATATACTGTCACAAGCAGAGGGTGAGTGTATATATACTGTCACAAGCAGAGGGTGAGTGTATATATACTGTCACAAGCAGAGGGTGAGTGTATATATACTGTCACAAGCAGAGGGTGAGTGTATATATACTGTCACAAGCAGAGGGTGAGTGTATATATACTGTCACAAGCAGAGGGTGAGAGTATATATACTGTCACAAGCAGAGGGTGAGTGTATATATACTGTCACAAGCGGAGGATGAGTGTATATATACTGTCACAAGCAGAGGGTGACACAAGCGGAGGGTGAGAGTATATATAATGTCACAAGCGGAGGGTGAGAGTATATATACTGTCACAAGCGGAGGGTGAGAGTATATATAATGTCACAAGCAGAGGGTGAGTGTATATATACAAGCAGAGGGTGAGTGTATATATAATGTCACAAGCGGAGGGTGAGTGTATATACTGTCACAACTGCAGAGGGTTAGTGTATATATAATGTCACAAGCAGAGGGTGAGTGTATATATACTGTCACAACTGTAGAGGGTGAGTGTATATATAATGTCACAAGCGGAGGGTGAGAGTATATATAATGTCACAAGCAGAGGGTGAGTGTATATATACTGTCACAAGCGGAGGGTGAGTGTATATATACTGTCACAAGCAGAGGGTGAGAGTATATATAATGTCACAAGCAGAGGGTGAGTGTATATATACTGTCACAAGCGGAGGGTGAGTGTATATATACTGTCACAAGCAGAGGGTGAGTGTATATATACTGTCACAAGCGGAGGGTGAGAGTATATATACTGTCACAAGCGGAGGGTGAGTGTAAATATACTGTCACAAGCGGAGGGTGAGAGTATATATAATGTCACAAGCGGAGGGTGAGAGTATATATACTGTCACAAGCGGAGGGTGAGAGTATATATAATGTCACAAGCAGAGGGTGAGTGTATATATACTGTCACAAGCAGAGGGTGAGTGTATATATACTGTCACAAGCAGAGGGTGAGTGTATATATACTGTCACAAGCAGAGGGTGAGTGTATATATACTGTCACAAGCAGAGGGTGAGTGTATATATACTGTCACAAGCAGAGGGTGAGAGTATATATAATGTCACAAGCAGAGGGTGAGTGTATATATACTGTCACAAGCGGAGGGTGAGTGTATATATACTGTCACAAGCAGAGGGTGAGTGTATATATACTGTCACAAGCGGAGGGTGAGAGTATATATACTGTCACAAGCGGAGGGTGAGTGTATATATAATGTCACAAGCGGAGGGTGAGTGTATATATACTGTCACAAGCAGAGGGTGAGTGTATATATACTGTCACAAGCGGAGGGTGAGTGTATATATACTGTCACAAGCAGAGGGTGAGTGTATATATACTGTCACAAGCGGAGGGTGAGTGTATATATACTGTCACAAGCAGAGGGTGAGTGTATATATACTGTCACAAGCGGAGGGTGAGAGTATATATACTGTCACAAGCGGAGGGTGAGTGTATATATAATATCACAAGCGGAGGGTGAGTGTATATATACTGTCACAAGCGGAGGGTGAGTGTATATATACTGTCACAAGCAGAGGGTGAGTGTATATATAATGTCACAACTGCAGAGGGTGAGTGTATATATAATATCACAAGCAGAGGGTGAGTGTATATATACTGTCACAAGCGGAGGGTGAGAGTATATATAATGTCACAACTGCAGAGGGTGAGTGTATATATAATATCACAAGCAGAGGGTGAGTGTATATATACTGTCACAAGCGGAGGGTGAGTGTATATATAATATCACAAGCGGAGGGTGAGTGTATATATAATGTCACAAGCGGAGGGTGAGTGTATATATAATGTCACAAGCGGAGGGTGAGTGTATATATAATGTCACAAGCGGAGGGTGAGTGTATATATAATGTCACAAGCGGAGGGTGAGTGTATATATAATGTCACAAGCGGAGGGTGAGTATATACAATGTTTCAATCAGAATCAAGGTTAGTACAAGTGAGCGAGTGGATATAAGATTTCACTACCAGTGTCAGTGAGGGCATAGTGTATACAATGTAACAATCGCAAGTTTAGTATAAACAATGTAACAATTCAATACAATGTCAACGTCGTAGTGTCAGTGTTTATCCCGTGTTACAATCACAGTCAGTGTAAGTATATATACAGTGTCAGAATCCCAATCATTGTAAAACTATCTACAATGTCTCTGCCAAAGTCAATGTAAATATATTGTCACATCTAGAATCTGACTGAAGGTCCACAATGTCACAATCAGAGTCATAATGAGTGTAGATATAATATTACAACCAGAGTCAGGGTGAGTGTATATACAGTCTCACAGGGTCATGTGGGCAGGTGTCGGTTCATATTCAGATCATCTATACCTAGACACAATATAATGATCTGACAGTTTTTGCTTTAAAGTAACAATGTGTAATGTAAAGCAATAGCGGCAGCGAGGCCGACACTGTCGCACAACCTCCAGCGACCAGTATGCTTATTGTGCCTCATGCTAATCTGCCGGTATTACATTCTAAATCTCTAATAAATCAAAAGTTTTCAACATGTTTTTATTTCAATTGTTAAAAACAAACAAACAAAAAAAAAGACGAGCGATTTAGATCAAGAACAGCTGAGACACAAGTTAGAAAGAAATATGTAAAAATGACCTAGAATATGACGAGGCAATGAAAGTGCAAATCAGCCGGAAGTGATCAAACATTGATCTAAGCATGAGTAGGATAAAAATGGCCATAAAACTAAATGATTACTGTTAAATAGATGATGAGAAAAGTTTCAGGGGAATCATTTTGGTTATTTGAGGTCCTAGGGTTATCGTACTGTTTCCTTAGTGGTCTCACACGAATGACTGGCTTTACATTTGTACTGCTCGTGACCTATTACACGTCACAATCATTGTTTGTAGAACACAAGAATGATAGTTGTAACAGTGTGAAAATGTTTCACTTAGAAAATAATTCCCAATCACTTTGCGATGTTTGTGCCACTTTGATGGTTGACACCTAAGAGCGTGTTCACGTGTTGCAGATTTGCCTTGGATTTTCTGTCCATGTTTGTCAATGGAATATGTGCAGCGTATTAATAAATCTCATCCACATGCTGTGCAAAAAAAATTCATGCAGAAACTGACATATGGCGCGGGTTTTAAATCCTTGGCATGGCAATTGTATCAGTGGAATTTTATTCTGGATTTCACGTTTTTACAAAGCTTAGGATGGAATCCACAGCAAATTCCCATCAAAATTCACTTGTAAATCGCACAAAATCTGCACATATGCTAATAGTGAAATATTATTGTTCATAAGCTTTGCCTGGATCAAACTGATCCATATCTGACAACTTAATATAAATTTAATTTTACAAAGTCAATTGTTGATTACAGAGATGAAAGGCAGATTATTATTTCTAAAGGTCTCTGCATTAATTGTACATTGTCATTCTTTTGTACCCACATTGGGTTTATCAATATGAAAAATAAAGAGCGGTATCCGGGTCCTCCCAAAAAAGCAGAAGTTGGGGCAAAAAATAATTTCCTCTGTTGGACTTCAGCATACCCAATCTTTAGTTCCCACAAGAGATAAGCGACTGTCAGAAGAGTCTGGAGGGGACAGAAGGGTCTTTATGGTTGGGTGAAGACAGAGGGGTCCGGAGGAGAGAGAGGTGGTAGCAATGGCTTCCATCACTTAGAAATCACAAGCAAGCATGGCCTAGCATAGCTGCATGACCATGGAAAAGTTGGGAGGAATCAGCAAAAACTAATGTGACTAACATTTATCTGAGGTTTATTGGGAGCTGAAAACATTGGAGGAGAACCATTAAACGCTCCCAGAGACGTAACTCGGCGCCCTCAGTCACCGTCATATATTCACTCGATGTGACAGATTTTGCTGTTCTACGTTTCTCACATAAATGACGTTTAATAATAAGACCTGAGTTTGACACTTTGGGATACCGAAGAGTAAAAATAAAATAAGTGTTACTTTCCATCATCGGCTACAGATTTTATTTCATATTATTCACTTGTTGGTTCTAGTGGGATTAATATTGTTATTCACAGACTTTTATCAGAAGGTGATGATGATGCTAATATGGGCGAGGACAGGATTACCCATTCTCATAATCTATGATTCTATGATAAGAATGTCCAATGAATGAAATAAAAATGTGATTTCTTAAAGCTAATATCAACAACTACATACATCAGCCTATGTTACTGTTCCGTACCATCTTGTACATCTCTGGCCATAAGACTTGATTTCTTAAATCACTGTGATTAAGGATAAATGTCCCCCTTCCCCATTTTCAGGTTGTTGGTAGATATGATGGTTCTGGACTACGCTAATATTTTAACGTGTACCGATTTCAACATGTCCTCCTTTGGCTCTGAAATGTGATCGTGTTATTTTGAAACTGCGCTGCATAACTTTCCGTCTGTTGCCATGTTGAGCCAGCGTTATGCCCTTACTACTTCGTAAGTCATTAATTCACTGGAATATAAAAAAAAAAAACATGTCGCTTCCTATTTTTTTTATTAGGCGACCTCGTGTTTGACTCTTGTAGTTTTCTTACTTACGGTAATTATTCAACATTTTATATCTTTACGTAATTTAACATTTTAAGTCAGATTCTTACGTTCATCGGGCCATGTGAATCTGGAAGTTTTTAATTCAGATTTTTCTTTAAAGACGATAATCGCAAATATTATTATTTTGGAATTTAAACTGATTTGATAAAATGTAACTAGCGTAAAAACTTTCGGATCAGATGGAGCGCTTTACTATTGAGTCCATTAAAAAAAAAAAAAGTTTTAATGCGACTGCCGCTGAGATAATAAAAAACATAAATAGTAATGATCGTGAAGGATTTGAAATACATTTTTTTTAATTTTTTTTTTTAGCTCAATAATCACTTCGGCGTACATTTAATACCCAATAAATTACACAACAGTGACGTTTTTATTACATGATTAAAGGCAGGGAGCTTTGGAGGTGATCTATAAAGTGACTTCAAAATGTTAGCAACTGGCGTTTAGCTTTGTAGCGTGTCATAAAAAAAACCTTTGAATATATCAAGGACACACAACGTTTACTTCCTGTAGTACAGCGGTTCCAGAAAATCTGACACGCAACGCTAAGTCCGGGCGTAGATTATTATTTTTTTTGTAAAATGAGTAAAACGAACTTGAAATTAATTTGTTTAAAGTCACCAGCAAAAAGTTATTTTTTAAGAAATTAGAAGTTAACAGTTTGTAATTATATAGATATTTGCAAAGCACATACAGCTGTTACTGTTGTGTGCGTTCAGGGTTTATTGGCGTAGAGTATTTTTTTAGCTCGTTTACATTGTGCATGATGGGAACGTAACCGACCCGGGTGAGATCTCGCCTCACGTATGACATCTAATACACAAAGGCTTTTTTCTAGCAGGTATTTTTTATGAGTTCGGTATGGTAATTTATTGCAATTAGATACCTAACCTGCTATTATTTTTTTCTACTAAAAACCAAACTGGATATAAAGAGTAGAAAAGTTTAAGCGCTTAACACTATTCTTCAATCCAATCTTTTCTTTTTTTGGGGGGGGGGGGGGGAATCTTCCTTGAAAACTGCAAGTATGAATCAAACTTTGTTCCTGTAGTTAATGTAAAGTTCTATGTTTAGTACCTTGAACACTAATAAATTCAAGGACAGTTCAAAATACAATTTACAATTTCAAAAAAAAAAGTTTCTAAATGTAAAAAGGTTTTAAAAAAAATATAAATTAATTACTTTCCACAAAAAAAGTCTATATTCTGAATGTTATAGTATTAGTAATTAGTAACGTACTTTATATTTTGATGTAATTAGTATTTGATTATTTTTACTAGTGAATGTGGTATAGTATATAGAGCTGTATATACACAAATTAAAAAGTTATTACTAGACCAAACTGTGTAACATACGAAACATTAAAATGCTTCTTTTCCTATTAGTTTAAGGTCATAGTGCTGGTTGTTGTATGTTTCTTATTATTTTTTTTTTAGTATTGTATTAACTTTCATAAAGGTTGAAAATCCCCTTCTCCTATAAACCTTTCCTAGTAAATAATACTCCCAGGTCGTGGATGAATGCTGCTTATTATAGACATTTGGAGTAATTTTCCATCATACACAGAGGACTACGGTTGCGGAGAACAGACCCGTCCGTGAGATATCTACAAAATAGATTTTTTTTTTTTTCATTCTGCTGCTTTGTTTTTTAGTTGGGAATGCTCTTAGTATAAAATGGTTACGAGGACCCGGCAGCGGTGACTGAAGTACGCCAGCTGTGTTTAGAATGGGATAAAAGGTTTAAAAGCCAATCAGACATCTCAGAGTTACTGTCACATGAAAGGAAAGTGCTGCCCTGCAAGTGCTGGGCAATGTGTTTAGCGAGTTTAAGTCTTATGACGTCTCTGGAAAATGAAGACTATTTTCCCGCCGGGCTGCAGTTATATTCATTTCAGAATAGGCACCGACATAAGAAGGGTTAGTCTGGTTTATGCACAATCGTAGTGGCCTTAATACATTGACTCATGAGAATCTGGTATATGAGATATTATATTATACTAGCGATTCCTTTATAATATTATTCTTGGCATCTATTAGTGAACTCCAGGAGCAGTTTAGAGGAAAGTCTAAGTCCCATAGAATCATAGAATCATAGAATCGTAGAGTTGGAAGGGACCTCCTGGGCCATCTGGTCCAACCCCTACTCAAAGCAGGATTCGCTAAATCATCCCAGTCAGATGTCTGTCCAGCCTCTGTTTGAAGACTTCCATTGAAGGAGAACTCACCACTTCTCGTGGCAGCTTGTTCCACTCATTGATCACTCTAACTGTCAAAAAGTTTTTTCTAATATCTAATCTGTGTCTCCTCCCATTCAGTTTCATCCCATTGCTTCTAGTCTTTCCTTGTGCAAATGAGAATAAAGTTGATCCTTCTACAATGTGACAGCCCTTTAGATATTTGTAGACAGCTATTAAGTCTCCTCCCATAGTTCTCTGCTTGCTCATCACCAGGAAAATACAACTTGTAGCATGCCAACAGCTGGAAAGCCACTTGTAGGGTCCGGATCACACATTGTAAAATGCATCTGCAGGCTGCTGACGGATTCCCTGGGATCCTGCAGCAGTCGTGGAGTAGATCCAATTCCAATATTATATTGTGGAATTGACGTTATTATCATATGCCGCTAAATACCGTAACTACAAAGCAATAAATCACTGACTTTCTGCCCTTTCAATGTCAACACTGGTGAATCATATTTGTGATTGCATCTTATTTTTTATTTTTATTTTTTTACATATGACACTGATAATTACAACATGGTGAAAAATGTCAGAAAGCGAAAATGTTATCGTTCTACAGTGAGTGACAGGTTCACAAGATGCGCTCAACATAAGGAAACGTTTATTATATGTTTCTTTTTGTATTTGATCAGTGACGCTGAAGTCTGTGTAGGGTCCGGAAGGTTCTGATAGGGATTTACTTGACTCATTAACTGAGTTCTGTCAGATGTGTGGAGCACAGTAATAGAACACTTTCTATATAGAAAATGATGAGCTGATGCCACAAGAACGTGTAGTTTCCGGATTAGCCCTCATGGAATATTGGTTGTGTACAGAACGTTACATGAAATCGGTAAAACAGAGAATATTGATGAATGTTTGTTCAGTAAGATTTGTCTGTTTCTGGATGTATTTGTGCACAGACCGTTAGGGTACGTGCACACGCTGCGGAATCCGCTGCGGATTAATCCGCACGGATTTTGCAAAAACCGCAGATAAACCGCAGGTCAAAAGATCTGCGGTTTTGCCTGCGGTTTGGTACTGCGGATTCACCATCTCCACAATGGTGGAGATAGGAACCCGCTGTGGATTCCGCAGAAAGAATTGACATGTCAATTCTTTCTGCGGTTTCAAAACCGCAGCAAATCCGCGCGGATTTTTCCGCAACGTCTACACAGCGGTTTTTTTTTTACCATTCATTTGAATGGTACTGTACACCGCAGCTAAAACTGCTGCGGGTCCGCAGCGGCCAAAAACGCTGCGGGTCCGCAGCGGAATCCGCAGCGTGTGCACATACCCTAAGTCGGACGCATTGTCATTAAGATTATTAGAATTGTAATGTAAGAATGGACTTAGTTTAGGTTTCTCTTCTTCGGTCACATTTCCTATGACTTGTTGCAAAGGCATTGGAAGGAAATTGATTACAGACCTGATTCTATCATTTTCTAAATGGACACATTTTGGCAAAAAATGCAGGTTCTGACATCGGAGGTCTTCCTGAGCGACACCAGCCATATAACTACTAGGTTATAAATTATTTTTATTATGCAGCTTTAGTTTGGAGCTTCGTTCATACCAGAGGATTACATAAGAAGAAACATGAGGCTAGCTATAATAGCTTTATTAATGAATAATATAATGCCAAAAATACAGTATACAGTGCAAGATAATAACATTCCAAAAAATGGATCAGACTAGTGCATGCTGCGATTTTTTTACATGTGGACCATCAGTTTGTTCTCGTAACCTGCACCATTGACTTGTGCTGCTCAGGCGCTACCCGCCTTGGATATGGACGTATAATATTCCTGTCTGAACGAGGTTTTATATGTTCAGGATAATCTAGTGCAAACAGTGACACCATCACCTATAGATTTGGATTCTCCTGGGTTTTTAAGTTTGTGTTTCTGTTGTTCTCGCCATCTTTTTAAGTGATCTCTGACTACATAATAATAAGAGACAGAGAATAAATGTGATACAGGAATCTAATTTCTAGAAGCAGCATGAGATTAGTTGCTTCGGGATGTAGCGCAGTTTGTTATGTCTTATGTCAGCAGTAATGAGACGAGATAGATGTTGTTACAGTGGGGCAAAAAAGTATTTAGTCAGTCAGCAATAGTGCAAGTTCCACCACTTAAAAAGATGAGAGGCGTCTGTAATTTACATCATAGGTAGACCTCAACTATGGGAGACAAACTGAGAAAAAAAAAATCCAGAAAATCACATTGTCTGTTTTTTTTTCATTTTATTTGCATATTATGGTGGAAAATAAGTATTTGGTCAGAAACAAGCAATCAAGATTTCTGGCTCTCACAGACCTGTAACTTCTTCTTTATGAGTCTCCTCTTTCCTCCACTCATTACCTGTAGTAATGGCACCTGTTTAAACTTGTTATCAGTATAAAAAGACACCTGTGCACACCCTCAAACAGTCTGACTCCAAACTCCACTATGGTGAAGACCAAAGAGCTGTCAAAGGACACCAGAAACAAAATTGTAGCCCTGCACCAGGCTGGGAAGACTGAATCTGCAATAGCCAACCAGCTTGGAGTGAAGAAATCAACTGTGGGAGCAATAATTAGAAAATGGAAGACATACAAGACCACTGATAATCTCCCTCGATCTGGTGCTCTACGCAAAATCCCACCCCGTGGGGTCAGAATGATCACAAGAACGGTGAGCAAAAATCCCAGAACCACGCGGGGGGACCTAGTGAATGAACTGCAGAGAGCTGGGACCAATGTAACAAGGCCTACCATAAGTAACACACTACGCCACCATGGACTCAGATCCTGCAGTGCCAGACGTGTCCCACTGCTTAAGCCTGTACATGTCCGAGCCCGTCTGAAGTTTGCTAGAGAGCATTTGGATGATCCAGAGGAGTTTTGGGAGAATGTCCTATGGTCTGATGAAACCAAACTGGAACTGTTTGGTAGAAACACAACTTGTCGTGTTTGGAGGAAAAAGAATACTGAGTTGCATCCATCAAACACCATACCTACTGTAAAGCATGGTGGTGGAAACATCATGCTTTGGGGCTGTTTCTCTGCAAAGGGGCCAGGACGACTGATCCGGGTACATGAAAGAATGAATGGGGCCATGTATCGTGAGATTTTGAGTGCAAACCTCCTTCCATCAGCAAGGGCATTGAATATGAAACGTGGCTGGGTCTTTCAACATGACAATGATCCAAAGCACACCGCCAGGGCAACGAAGGAGTGGCTTCGTAAGAAGCATTTCAAGGTCCTGGAGTGGCCTATCCAGTCTCCAGATCTCAACCCTATAGAAAACCTTTGGAGGGAGTTGAAAGTCCGTGTTGCCAAGCGAAAAGCCAAAAACATCACTGCTCTAGAGGAGATCTGCATGGAGGAATGGGCCAACATACCAACAACAGTGTGTGGCAACCTTGTGAAGACTTACAGAAAACGTTTGACCTCTGTCATTGCCAACAAAGGATATATCACACAGTATTGAGATGAAATTTTGTTTCTGACCAAATACTTATTTTCCACCATAATATGCAAATAAAATGAAAAAAAACAGACAATGTGATTTTCTGGATTTTTTTTTCTCAGTTTGTCTCCCATAGTTGAGGTCTACCTATGATGTAAATTACAGACGCCTCTCACCTTTTTAAGTGGTGGAACTTGCACTATTGCTGACTGACTAAATACTTTTTTGCCCCACTGTATATGGGGGGGAACAGATCTGAAGGAGCATGTCATTAGTGATCCACCATGTTTCTATCAACTCTCTTCCAAAACTAAGTTGCTCTCAGTCGGTTCTGTCTCCCTTCTCACATATTTGGGAGGTGAGTTTGTCATGTTCTCTCTGAAAATGTGTGTGTGCGTATGGAAAAGTTTGAGCAGCGTATGATCATTTCTACAAAAACTGACTCCCCATGAACTAGCTGGAGCCTCTCAGTGTGAGAATGCCTGGTATAGAGATATGAAAGGACATCGTCACCTGTCCTGAGCTTATATAAGCTCACCTGTCATCTTATATAAAGAATGTATTGATGGATTCTATTTTTGAAATTTTGGTCTTAGATTTCTATTGGTGTCTATTATTATTATTATTATTATTATTAAAAATATTTCTATTACATGATATAATGACAGGTCACTAACAAACACTTCTAAAGCTAGGTTCACATGACCGTATAAAAAAATCATTGCATCCAGAAAAGTTTTTTTTACAGCAGCTATTAACCCTCCGTCAGGAACAATGCCTTCACTAAAGAGTTCAGGGTTAGAAAAATGCCTATAATATCTAATTTTCTCAATTTCAGTTAAAGGTTCTCCAGAAAAAAACACATTTGCAGAGCAAAGAGCAAGAATTGCACATCATTTTTGCATGTGTCAGGCAGATTGCATTTTGACATTTGTGACATTCATATTTAGAAAGCCTTCTGTGTCCGCTTTCCATGGTGCAGGTGGTGCATCTCCTTCTTTTGGGAGGAGGTAGAAGTGGTGGATTTTCACTATCATCTTCTAGGTGGAATCTTTTGAGCCGCTTGAGGCTAGAGGGGATACCGATAGTTTTCATACTTCTCCTGCGTAGCTCTCCAAGCATTAGTTCATGGGCCAATTTTTTCTGATAGTCTCTTCTACTGAGTTGTTCAAGCCGATTTTCAAGGTAAATTATTTGTGAATTTTTACCACCTGAATTCAACATAGTGAAAAATATGACCAGTGGCCAGCGCCTGGAGTTTCTGCTGACGCTGAATGTTGAGCACATCTGATCAGCTGTATCAACACCCCCTTTGGTTGCATTCTAAAATGTAATTATTTCCGGGATTTTTTGTGCTTCAGACCCAGGATCAATGGCACCATCATCATGAAGTATTGAGACAAGTTACATTTTTCTTTTTGCACGGTACATAGGAAACCAAAACTTTTCCATTATTGAATGCAAACATACTGCTGTACTGTTTTCTCCCTTTCACATTTACAAACTGGGACGGCAATTCTTTTTTAATTTTTTTTACAGTATCTACATATGAAAGATTCTGCATTTTCAGATAATCAATCAGATCACAATTTGAAAACCAATTGTCAGCTCACCCATTCTATTCAGAACCTCACTGGATTTGTTGCAGATCCGGTATGGACCTTCTGGCTGTTTTCCTGCAAAAAATTCAAGGTTGTATGTGTAGGTCTTCCTGGCATCAACAAGGGCATAAATGTTAATATTTGCTAGGCTTTGACAGAATGTATTGACGAAATGCACATCTGGCATGAAAACCAGGGAGCATTTAGTCAATAGTGATGTTCTCCCCAGGGCAATAGCTTTTCTTACAGTTTTCAACTTTCATATGTTTTACGTTGGGTTCGGGTAGTTCTGTCGTCAAACTGAAGGCCACAGATTAGAATTTTGAATCTTTTTAAGCACACAAGGCCACATTTTTCTATTCCATCACCATCTACACCCCAAAGTTCCTCCAAACTTTGGCGATTTGACCTATAAACTCCTGCAAGGTATAACAATCCAAAAAAGCCCTCGGTTCTATTTCATCCGTGGGCTTGATGATTCTGTTGAAGATGAACTTGTCTTTTATAATGTCTATATATTGGTTTGTGCATGTGACAATAGAGTCCAGCATGTCATCTGTGAATAAACGATTCCAGCATTCAGCTTCAGTTTAAGCATTCCTTGCTGTTCCTTTAACTGCAGGAAGGTGAGTGAGAATGTTTTGAGGTTCCTCCCTATGTTTAGTTTGCATGGGTGGCTTATTGCTGCATTTGTTTTTTTTTATCTCTTCTCATATAAAATGTTTCTATATCTTTTTCATCCTCATCACTCTCACCATCTTGCTCTGTTCCCTAAATCAATTTCACCTACTTCCACCTCATCATGAGAATGAATCTCACTTTCTTCTCCTAAATCCTCATGCATTGTGGGGTCTGCATCATCGTCATCTAACAGCATCTTCACTTCATCAACATGAAGGGGTTTTGACAAATCATACATTTTCCTCTCCATTTCATCAGATAATCTGAAGTAAGAGGGAGAATATGTGTTAGTGAACAATGTGCCCCAGAAGCACAATTTCATTTGTAAGAAAACCTTACTTATTTCTATGAAATATTCATAAACTTTGCACTATCAATTCATAAAACATGCTAAATTAACAATTGCGATGACTAAAAACATAAAATACCAACCTTACATAGTGTGATGTGTTCGGGAACAATGTGTCTGAGAAGCCAGCAGTTATATCTGCTCTCCTGGACCATTTACAGTTTCCTATGTTATAGAATTGCAATGTGTCCGTAACAATTGGATGTTATTCTGTATCTCCGTATGGAATTCAATTTTTTCTAACAATCATAGACTAGAGTCCCATCTCATTTTTGGAGAAAAATTGTGCATGCTGCATTTTTTTTCACATGCAGATTCGTTTAGTGAAAAAAAAAAATTGTTCATCTGCACTGCCCAATGAATAACATTGGTCTTAGTGCCATCTGTTTTTTAGCAGATAGCACTCCGTCCGAAAATAAGGTCGCTTGCACGAGCCCTAATAATGTTACATAGGTTACAAGGTAAAAAAAAATATGACTACTGGTATATTTTTTTAATACAATTTGTATACTAATTTATATACTACAAATTACTACATATATATATATATATATATATATATATATATAGGCCCACTGTAAAAATATCTTAGAGAATTAATGTAATAAACCAAGATTTTGATTAAAAGGGCTCTCAAATATTTTTTACAATGGTTGAAACTGTTTAAAGAAAAAAAAAAAGAAGCCATAATCACCCTTATTTTATATTGTTGCTTTGCACCTTCTGGTCCTGTTCTCAACACATGAGAAATTGCATGTATTTCCGCTCTGCCATCCCCTGGCTGCAGCGCTTTTTGGGCCAACTTCAGGTGTGTCACGGCTGGAACCAGAAAGAATGGACCAGTGGGGACCAGAGTGTTTTGGGACATGAGTTGTGGGCGATCGCTGAAGGCGAGTATTGCTTTAATTTTTATAAACTGTATGTGCATTTTAAAATTATTTTTCACTGCCTAGAAAACCTCTTTAACAGAAACTTCTAAATAATCATAGTTCAGGTTTAATTTAGGTTAAAAAAAATCCAACTTCCTCTTAGAGATCCCGATACGGATGGGTCATCTTACTTGCTAGAGGATTAACATGTAGTAGTGAATTCCGGCACCCTCCTCGCATTCTTTCATGTGTATGCCACATGTCACTAAATGATCCATAATTAGCCCTCGTAATCCTCAGCAATACTCGGCAGGAAATTCTGCTCAGTGTGTGAGGGGGATTAACCCATTAGCCCAGGTATCAGAGGGGCTACTCCATTAGTGTGAAGGCTTTATTATTGACACCACTGAAGAGCCATGAACACCTTCTGTCCTTGGAGACAAAGTGAAATCTTAAGTTACTGTTATTTCATTCTCTTAAAATTGAACCTTATTTCTACACATTCTGCCGACCCCTCCTTCTCCTGAGACTGAGCTTTGCATTTACTTGACAGAAATTTGATGGATATTAGATTTATTATGTCCATAGTGATCATTGATGATAACTGATAATTAGAGATGAGTGAGCACTAAAATGCTGGGATGCTTGTTACTCGAACCGAGCAATTTCTAATGCTTGGGTGCTCGTTTTGAGGGGGAGTCAATGGGAAATCCCAGCCTTTTTCCTGCAGATCCTACAAAGAGATTTAGGAGCAGGAAAAAATGTTGAAATGGATGGAAAAAGTGCTCAATGGAAGAACAACATAGGGAAGACCCCTAGAAGCATCTCTGACTCCCAGATTGCTGTTGTGAACAATGGTGTCACACTTCCACTCCACTGTAAGGACTGACAATAAAACATTCCAAACTGACGAGAAATTGCATTTTACAGGAAAAAAATGTTAAGAAACAATTTTTCCTGTATAATGACTTGTATATAAGGCAAAATTTAAAAAGTATTTTTTAAAAAAATATAATTTAAGCAAACCACAATTGAAATTTTAATTAAAAAAAATGGAAATTTCAGTGTAATTTATGAAGGGACCAAGAACTACCAAAAATAAGGGATTCAGATACACCCTGTATTAAACATGAAAGAAGACCTCATACACATTCTGTTCTAATTGTAATGGTACTCCCAAACTCAAAGGCTATGCATTAAATGGCAAATCCTGCCCAAAATTACAAGCAGGGTCATTCATACACCTGTGAAGGCACCAACTGGAGGGCCTCATTCAAGTATTGTGAACAAAGTATAGTTGTGTTTACTCATACACTTATAAAAGCTCGGCCCACAGTGCAAAGCCAGCTAATAATTAGAAGCAGGGTCATCCATACACCCTTGAAAGCACCAACTGGAATGCTCATAAAAAAAAAAATTAGTTAAGGTAGTTCTACACTTAGAAATGCTTTGCTTAAAGTGCAAAACTAGGAAATAATTATAAGTAGGGTCATCCAGTCATCCATAGACCCTAGAAGACGACTGGCGGGCCTCATTCAAATATTGAACATTAAAAACACTTTATCTACTTCTGTCATGTGGTGTTGAAAAGGCTCTAATACAGGCTTTGTTCATTGATATCAGAGTGAGCCTGTCAGCACTGTCTGTTGACAGGAGACAGCACCTGTCTGTTATGACCCCCTGGTGGCACTGAATACCCGATCAGACAAGATGCTAGTGGCAGGGCAGCACAACAGTTCTAAGGCATAGTGGGTGTCACGATCCATTTTTGGATCTGTGTCAGATTCTGGATTCTCTTATATAAACTTTTTTCCTTTCAGGTCATCGGGGGTAAATATTAGTTTTTGCCCCCAGTGGCCGCTGGTGTTACTACATCTTTAGTTAGTCTGCTGGTGGGTTTTTCCCCCCTGTGGCCGCTGGTGTTACTGTATTGTGATTAATTATCTATGAAGGTGGGTGCCACTCCCACCTCCCTTTATAAGGCCACCTGGTGCTGCAGCTCACTGTTGGTAATACAGGTCATTTGCAAACCAACCAAAGGAGCTATCTGGAGCAGTGCTGTTGCAGCTTATCTGGAGCCGTGGTGGTTCTGCTGGAGGCAGTGTTCGGGTGCCTTACTCTGCTGTCCTGTGCATGACAACAGAGGAAGCTAAGTGTTGTTTGTTTTTCCGTCTGTTATTTTCCTTGGTGTTGTATTAGTACAGCAGTGGGACCAGTGTCCTCACTAGCCAATTCCCTAGTGAGGGATAGGTGGAGGCCAAGTGAGGGCTGAGGTATCCTGGTCGGCGACAGGTTGAAAGAACCTGTATAGGGAACGTCAGGAGAGTTCAGGGCACCTCCTTAGGAGAGTGCAGGAGGTGTCCATTCCCCCGTTCCCTATTACATGGCCCACCATTGTAATTGTGTCCCCGGTGTCCCCTTGTCTGTCTTGGTTGTTTTTTGTGACCGACCGATCATCGGGTCGCATCACAAAGGGCCAGTCATATATCGTGACAGAGGGACAGCTCGTGCTAGATTTCCAGCTTTGAGACCCAATAGCTGAAGATCGCAGAGGAATTAGGGAGCACACTGGTTTTGTCAGCCACATATTAATTGACCATCTTTAAAAAAAATTTCCCTCCTTGTTATAAATACCTGGTGATCAGGGCATGGACCCTGAGAGGATGTCATAAATTGGCCCAGGCTTTTGACAGTGTACCACTGCCGCTGCTGTGTGTATCCCTCACCTCTCCTCCATGGTTGACCAAGGAATCTTGCCCCCTGCAGCTAGCATTGTCTGATGGAAATGTTTTCAACTTTTTTCCATAATGGCCTTCTGGTATAGCACCATTTTATAAGACCTCTCCGCCTCAGAAAGAAGAGATGCAAAGTTCTTGTAGCATGGGTCTAGCATGGTGAACTACCAGTACTTTTTTGCCAAAGATTAAAGTAACATGAGGGGCATGGGAAAGACAGAGGTACATAAAGTTGGCCATATGTACCAAGATCCCTACAGCCAACACTTCACTGTCTCCACCTTGATGACTACTCTCCATCTCCTTCATCTTTTCCTCTTCATTCTCCTCAGCCCATTCATGTAGGATAGACGGTACAAAGCTTATGTAGGTACTAACCTCTTTTGTGCTGTCAGCCAGCTCCTATTCCTCCTGCTGTTATTCAGCCTCCACCTCATTGTTTCCAAATCTGCGCTGAGCAGATGAGATGAGACTGGGAAGTATCTCCCTGTCTCATGTCTTCCTCCATCTCCTCCTGCTCCGCATGCAAAGCTTCATGTTTAATTGTCAGTAGGGACTGTTTAAGTAGGGACAGAAGTGGGATCGTTGTGCTGATGATAACATCACTGCTCACTTTCTTTGTGGAGTCCTTAAAGTCTTGGAGAAGCACACAAATGTCAGACATCCATGGCCACTCTTCAATTGTTATGTGTGGAGGTTGACCAGAATACCAATGGGTGTGTTGGAGCTGGTATTCCATAACTGGCATCTGCTGCTTACAGTGCTTTGCCAGCATGTGCAGTGTGGAGTTCCAGTCCGTGGTCACACCGCACACCAGTCGTGTGTGAGCTTACCAAGCTTCATAACTACCACTAGTTTACAGCCATTATCACACACGATCATGCCTGGTTGGAGGTTCAGTGGCGAGAGCCACATATCTGTTTGATCTGATATTTCTTTCAATCACTCTGCTGCGGTATGTGGTTTGTCTCATAGAATAGCTTCAGCAGAGCCTTTTTCCACTTCTCTGAGGCAGTGCTGCAGAGCTTCCGGGCTGATGTGGACTGAGATAGCACAATGTAGATGGAGGATGAAGAAGGGGTTCAGGAACTGGTGTAGTAGGTGGAGGAAACCCTGATAGAATTAGGGCCAGCAATCATCGGTGTCGGTAGTACATGTGCCGTGCTAAGGTGGGACTCAGTCCCGGCCTCCACAATGTTAACCCAATGTGTTATCAGGGAAACGTAGCATCCCTGGCCACAAGCGCTGGTCCACGTGTTGGTCGTTAAGTGGATGATCTAAGTTACCGCATTGGTAAGGGCACAGGTAATGTTCCTGGTCATGTGCTGGTACAAAGCGGGAACGCCACAACGGGAGAAATAGTGGCTGCTGAGGACCAAGTACTGAGGGACCAAATTTGTACACCTGAAGAAGGAAAATTTTAGTTTTTTATTTCAAATCAGCAAACTTTCACACAAAGAAGGTTCTACAGTATAAATGACAATAGTCACTTTTTGGAACAAAAATATTTTGTGAACTGTACCAGGCCAGGCGGGTTTTAAAAATTTTTTTAATCCACCATAATTTTACACAAAGCACATTAAACTGTATGGATGACTAATTGAATCCATAACAATTTTGCAAAGGTCTTTTTTTTATTTTTATTTACCACCATAATGTAACATAAATCAGGTATTACTCTATGGATGACAAATTCAACCCAGAGAAACTTTGGAACATAAATATTTTGAAAGTGTAGTTAGTGTACTCGTACGCTCAGAAAGGCTTTACACAGGAAAAAATGATATGGAGGGTAATACAGCAATCATCTTCAGGTGTCTGCTTCTTATCTCGGGAGGCTGGGAGGACTGCCTTCACCTGCTTCCTGGAGCCCGAGTCTCAGGTGCCTAGGCTGCAAGTGATCCAGCTTCGGGTAGTGCTGGAGACTCCGATATGTCAAAATGGGCTACAGTCCCATGTGTCACCTGAACAGTGAAACCTAATAAGGAAACGAGTCCCTGAACAGTGAGTCAGGTGGGGACCGGACTGAAAGGTTGACTACTTGTTTGCGCTTTTGGTAATGGGTTCAGCCATCCCGTGATCCCTTGATTTTATCCATGGAGGATCTTTTGGACATGCTATAACTTTCAGTCTGGTCCCCATCTGATTCACAGTTTTTTTTTAACATAAATATTTTGAAAGTGTAGTTGATGTAATCCTCTTCAGGTGTCCACTTCTTCTCCTTCCTCGGAAAGCTGGGGGGCTACCTCCACCTGCTTACTGGAGCCCGATTCACAGTGTCCAGCTTCAGGGAGTACCAAAGCCACCGACATATAGAAATGGGCAACAGCCCCCTGTGTCACCTGCACCATAACCTGCTTCCACATAGGAGGTGGGGAACCCCAAAGACAGTACGATCTCTTAGGGGTGGTAGTAGCCCCGTTCTGAGTTGCCTCAAGGAGCCTCTCCCAGGTCCATTCATTCCTCAGAAGGATTCATTCTGCTCCCTTCCTTTTCGGATTACACCCACCTTATACCATCAATGTTGCCCCTCCATTTTTAGGAATGTGGTTCCAGCCATCAGCTCTTGCAGTCTTCAAGTCAAGTGTTCCATCCCTACTGTTATGAATGAGTCACCGGAGGAGGAAAAAACAAAAAGGCAAGCTAAGTCCAGAAAACCGGAGAGGTTGGTAACTAGCGGATTGCAGACCCCTGATCCTATTCACAACAACTAGCAGTAGCCGTGGAGCGTGCCTACGGTGGTCATAGACGACTAGTCACAGCCGGAGAGCTAAATAAGCCTAAAGAAAGAAAGGGGAAATCTAAACTGCCCCAGAGCAGACCCCAAAGCAATAGACAGCCCCCAACATGTATTGACGGTGAAAAAAGATGAACGCACAAACACAGACAGAAAGACAGGCAGAGCAAACGATGGGGCCCAACTAACTAGATAGGACAGGACAGAAAAGATGCTGGCTGCAATCCGCAAAAACTCTACCAAAAATGTCCCAACACGTCTGATAGGAAAAACGGCCCTGAAGTCACTAGACTTCAAAATCCCTATATCAGCACTCTGATATTTTCTGAGGACAGCAAAAGAGATTAAACCGATCATGGACAAAAATGGAAATTCAGCACAGCCCCAGCCGGGACTGGCTGAACACAAAACTAAGTAAATCAGACAAAATCTCATGGAACTGTGCAGAGCAAAACTTAGCTTTAGAAGACAGGAACTGAACTGGAGGCCAGACCTCAGAGCAGGAGAAATCACCAGCAACCCTACAGGGCGTCGGCTGCCTTATATCCACTCAGAAACTCCTGATGTCCAATCACAGTCCTCTTCCTCAGGTGGCCGGTTTCTGCCATTTAGATCAGCTTCATTACCTCCCTTCACCAACAGAGGGAGTCCAGATAGAGAACTCACTACTCCTCTGTCAGCACAGCCAGCTCCATAACCCTCACCAGAAGCCAGAGGCAAACCCGAAAATGAGCTCACAACACCTACTGCTCGATGGCTGAACGAGATGTGATGACGGGTCCCAATCTCTTCAATGGACCCCATCTCCGCTGCTAGTTGTATGCCACAACCTCCCCCTTAGAAGCTAACTGGTGGTAACTTGCGGCTAGCGTGCCCAACCAATAGCATTTCTCCAGCCCTGGTCTTGGCTCACCTACTTGTCTCTTCGGATCAGCCTAGGAGCCGTACTATGCTTACTGTTGTGAGTTCATTTTCCCCTTCGTCACTGAGGTCTGGTGAACTCCATATTCTGGTGACGGAAGATAGTGAGCCTGATTATCAGGCACCTGAGCCTAATGATGACTGGCTGAGTGGAGTCACTGACTGTATATAAGGCTGCTGACGCCCTTCTGCCCTGCAGGTGATTTCTCTGTGGACTTCTAGGACACCAGTCTGATTCCTGCTCCTCTAAAGCTAAGTTTTCTGCTTTGCCTTTTTGCATTTGTGTTTTGTTTTTTGCCTTGCTTTTCTGGATTCTGCCATTCCTCTGGGGTGAGCTGAATCTCCTTTTGTTGGTTGCTGTCTTCAGAATATTCCTGAGTACTGACATAGTCTTTTTGAAGCCTAGCGTCTTCAGGGCCTTTTTCACTGTCAGTCTGTTGGTCTTATTTTCATAGGGTTTTTCACGGATTGCAGACAGCAGCCTTCCTGTCCTTTCCTATCTAGTTAGCTTGGGCCCCGTCTTTGCTCAGTCTATCTTTCTGTCTGTGTTGTGTTCTTTCTTCTTGCTTCACCGTCATTATATGTGGGGGGCTGCCTTTTGCTTTGGGGTCTGCTCTGGGGCAGTTTAGATTTCCCTTTCTGTCTTTAGGCTATCTAGTCCTCCGGCTGTGATCGAGGGGTCTAGGGCATCGTAGGAACCCCCCACGGCTACTTCTAGTTGTGTTGATAGGTTCAGGGGTCTGCAATCCGATAGCTGCCAACCTCTCTGGTTTTCTGGACTTAGCTTGCATTTCTGTTTTTGCCTCCTGCGGTTACTCAATCATAACAGCTTACCATGTCCTGGCTCTTCCATCTGCAGTCCGCAACAACCCCAATGGTGAAGGCTGCAGCCTGTTTTTGGGCCTTGGTAGTTTAGGGAAAATGGCTGGTTCCGGACCACAGGCTCCAGCCTGTCTCATGCTCCGATATTCCTCCGATCACTCCCTCGGAATCTCGTGATTCTTCCATTTCTGTCGCCCACTAAGCATGTTCCACTGTATGGATGACTAATTTAATACAGAAGCATTTTTGAACGCTTTTTTGGAGTGTTATATGCCACAGAAATGCACCTCAGAGCACGGAATAGTCTATGGATGAGTAAGTGAATACAGAAATTTTTTAAACGCTTTTTTGGATTATTATATAACACTGAAATATACCTCAGACCATGTACTAGTATATGGATGAGTAATTGAATACAGAAAAATGTTTCAACACTTTTTCGACTGTTATGTAACACCGAAATGTATCACAGACCACTTAATAGTATATGGATGAGTAATTGAATACAGAAAAATTTTTCAAAGCTTTTTTGGAGTGTTATATAACACAAAAATGTCCCACAAAACATTTAATACTCTATGGATGACAATATAGTCAATTTTTTCATAAAAAAGAATATGGTCAACTCCCGCAGCTATACACTACCGTTCAAAAGTTTGGGGTCACCCAGACAATTTTGTGTTTTCCATGAAAACTCATACTTTTATTAATCAAATGAGTTGCCAAATGAATTTAAAATCTCGTCCAGACATTGACAAGGTTCGAAAAAAAGATTTTTATTTGAAATAATAATTTTCTCCTTCAAACTTTGCTTTCGTCACAGAATGCTCCCTTTGCAGCAATTCCAGCATTGCAGACCTTTGGCATTCTAGCAGTTATTTTGCTGTGGTAATCTGGAGAAATTTCATCCTATGCTTCCAGAATCCCCTCCCACAAGTTGGTCTGGCTTGATGGGCACTTTTTGCGTACCATACGGTCAAGCTGCTCCAATAGCTCAATGGGGTTGAGATCTGGTGACTGCGCTGGCCGCTCCATTACAGATAGGATACCAGCTGCCTGCTTCTTCCCTAAATAGTTCTTGCATAATTTGGAGGTGTGCTTTGGGTCATTGTCCTGTTGTAGGGTGAAATTGGCTCCAATCAAGCGCTGTCCACAGGGTATGGCATGGCATTGCAAAATGGAGTGATAGCCTTCCTTATTCAAAATCCTTTTTACCTTGTACAAATCTCCCACTTTCCCAGCACCAAAGCAACCCCAGACCATCACATTACCTCCAACATGATTGACAGATGGCGTCAGGCTCTCTTCCAGCATCTTTTCAGTTGTTCTGTGTCTCACAAATGTTCTTCTGTGTGATCCAAACACCTCAAAACTTGGATTCATCTGTTCATAACACTTTTTTCCAATCTTCCTGTGTCCAATGTCTGTGTTCTTTTGTCCATATTAATCTTTTCCTTTAATTAGCCAGACTCAAATATGGCTTTTTCTTTGTCTCTCTGCCCTGAAGACCAGCATCCCGGAGTCGCCTCTTCACTGTAGACGTTGACACTGGCGTTTTGCGTGTACTATTCAATGAAGCTGCCAGTTGAGGGCCTGTGAGGCGTCGATTTCTCAAACTACACTCTAATGTACTTGTCTTGTTGCTCAGTTGTGCAGCGGGGCCTCCCACTTCTCTTTCTACTCTGGTTAGAGCCTGTTTGTGCTCTCCTCTGAAGGGAGTAGTACACACCGTTGTAGGAATTCTTCAGTTTCTTGCATGGAATAGCCTTCTGTTATGAATAGGTCATCGAGAAGGATGGCAGGAATAGGCTAGGCCACCAGGAAACCAAAAAGGTTGGTAACTTAGCGGATTGCAGACCCCTAATCCTAACAAGACAACTAGCAGTAGCTGTGGGGTGTTATCTACGATGCCCTAGACGCCTCGACACAGTCAGAGAACTAACCAAGCCTAAAGCAAGAAAGGTGAAATCTAAACTGCCCCGGAGTAGAACCCCAAAGAAATAGATAGCCCCCAAACATATATTGTCGGTGAGACAAGATGAGGCACAAACACAGAGAGAAAATAGGCTGAGCAAATGATGGGGCCCAAACTGTCTAGATAGGATAGGAAAGGAAAGACACTGTCTGCAATCATGCAAAACCCTAAAAAATCCAACACGTCTGATGTACAAAAAACACTGAGGTCTCACGACCTCTCCCCCGCGATATCAGCATTCTGATGTGAACTGGCAGCAATGCAAAAGAGACTAATATAACAGGGGACTGAACAAACTGACACAAGCTGTAACATATGGAGCAGGGTCCAGCACTGCCCCAGCAGGGAGCACGCTGAATCCTCACAGCAAAGCAGAAAGAGGCAAAACCAGATCAGATGCAAAGGATTAGTAAATGTACAACTTAACTGATAAATGCAGGATCAGGCAGGAGACAGCAGACCTCAAAATGCACAGGAAGAAGCTAATCATCAGCAGCAACTGAGGGAAGCCTGCTCACTTATATCCTCCCAGTCAGTAATCCCTGACGTCCAATCATCGTCGTCAGGTGGCAGACTTCTCTCAACCCGGCCAGCTCCACTACCCGCAGTAACCACCAGAGGAAGCACCAACTCAGAAGTCAGATTAAGAGAATTCACAACAGCCTTCATTTCTAAGAACAAGAATAGACTGTCGAGCTTCACATGAAAGTTCTTTTTTTCTGGCCATTTTGAGAGCTTAATGGAACCAATAAATGTAATGCTCCAGATTCTCAACTAGCTCAAAGGAAGGTCAGGTTTATAGCTTCTCTAATCAGCCAAACTGTTTTCAGCTGTGCTAACATGCTTGCACAAGGGTTTTCAAGGGTATTCTAACCCTCCATTAGCCTTCTTACACAGTTAGCAAACACAAAGTACCATAAGAACACTGGAGTGATGGTTGATGGAAATGGGCCTCTATACACCTATGATGACATTGCATTACAAACCAGACGTTTGCACATAGGATAATCATTTACCACATTAACAATGTATAGAGTGTATTTCTGAATCATTTAATGTTAGCTTCATTGGAAAAAAACTGCTTTTCTTTCAAAAATAAGGAAATTTCTAAGTGACCCTAAACTTTTGAACAGTAGTGTATATTTAGCAATGGACTGCACAGCCCCAATCCCTGCCTGTAGTCTGTATTCAGCCACTCTCCCTGCTCCTGCAGCTCTCTCTCTCCCTAAGTGAAATGCAGATTGTATCTGATACAAACAGCAAAGAACAAGATTAGCGCTTACAAAGACTTTTAGTATGACGACTCAGGTTCAGCACCAGTATCAACACTACAGGACTCTGATTCGTCAAATTATGAACACACAGGCTTAGACAAGCACTCTCTTCCTCCAATAACAATCGTCACGGAGTTGTGCAATGGGGTCAGCCGAGCCTGGCAGCTCCTGTACTTTTATAACCCCTGATGATGTCACACAGCCAGCCAATCACAGTAATGCCACTACAAAGATGGCTACAGCATTAGAGTGAAACACAGGCAATCCCTGCATGCTTATTAGCTGTGTAACAGGCACCAAACATGTGGGGCGGGGATTAGAGTTTGAAATCAAGCACCAGCTAATGCTTGCTGAGTAACGAGCACATCCGAGCACCCAGATTCTTGAGTGATAAACATGTATCACCGAGCAGATTCTCTCATCCCTACTGATAATTTAAATATTTTACTAAAGTCAGATATATGCCTGGATATAATCACAATCTGATTCGTTCAGCGTCCCATAGACCATTGAGAGGATGAAGCGAGAGATAAACTGGCAGACAACGAAAAAAAAATCCAGCAAACTGTTATCTGGTCCCACACAATATAATGTTTATTCCAAAATTTTATAGTCCTTGATTCAGACAATAGGAAAACAATGTACACATTCCATAACCTGGACTCCATAGAAAAGGGTCTTTGTGTTTGCCGTTGATTTTAATCATTTGGAAAAAAAAATTACATTGAATCAGGACTGAATTATCCTTTTTCCCCTTCATGTTCTTACTAGATTATGATTTGTTAGTTTTTCATTACTTATCTGTTTATTACAAGTTAGTTTTTGTGAGAAAGAGGTTTTCCCACTAAAGGCCCTTTTACATTTAGCGATGCACCAGTGATCCGACCAGCGATCCGACCCGGTCAGGATCGCTGGTGCATCGCTAAATGATCGCTAGTGAGCTTTCATACAGAAAGATCTCACAGCGATGCAGCAGCGACTCAGCGCACGATACTTACCATTCACACACAGCGATCCAGACGTCCTCCCGCCCGCGTCCACGCGTCGCTCGTCGTCACAGCAGGAAGTCTCAGCAGGAAGCAGACGACGAGAAATGAAGCCGGACATTCTCGCGCGATCAGCGATGGACAGCGGGGGAGCCGGTCGGAGGTAAGTATCACACATAGCGATATCGCTAGCAATATCGCTATAACGTCACAAAACCAGTGTTCTGCTGAGACTTCCTGCTGTGACGACGAGCGACGCGTGGACGCGGGCGGGAGGACGTCAGGATCGCTGTGTGTGAAAGGTGAGTATCGTGCGCTGCGTCGCTGCTGCATCGCTGTGAGGTCTTTCTGTATGAAAGCTCACTAGCGATCATTTAGCGATGCACCAGCGATCCTGACCGGGTCGGATCGCTGGTCGGATCGCTGGTGCATCGCTAAATGTAAAAGGGCCTTTAGAGCTTCTCTTTCTGAATAATCAGGCATGTAGATTAGAAACCAATGATAGCATTGTAATGACTTTTAGTTGCCTTTCAGTAACTTTTTTTTTACATTGCCTATTCTGATCCTGAAGTCATACTCTCTTCTACCCCTTCTATGATAGCAGCTGTATTCTAGCTGTTGAGCAGAAGATAACATGTTTCAGGATTTTCATAGGGTATCTTGTAAAAAAGTTGAAAAATTACTTTAAAAAAAATCAATGAATATTGTGGTACGTGATATGATATATTTATCAGACACTAGATATCTTGAGCTGCTTCAAGGGAATCACCAGTAAATTATCTTGTTCTTTTTTATTGGTGGTGTTCTTAGGGTTTGTTCACAGGTTGTGTTTTTGCCACAGAGAAAAATGCAGCGTTTTACAGAACTGGCAAAGTGAATGAGAACTCTGATTCATGTTCACACATTGCTTATATTTTCCTTACAGATTTGAACATTCAAAGCTTTTTTTTCATATCTGCAGTAAGTCAAGTCTTTTAGTGTTTTACAGCGTTTCTCATCCATTGAAATTAAAGGGAAATATAAACGCAAAAACACATAAAAAACGCACACGAAAGGATGCTTATTTTCTGCAGCATTTTTCCTACTAACTGTCAGGAACACTGCACTGTACTTGCTCACTGAGCCAGTGCGCGTGTCCTGAGTGTCAGGATCCTGTCAGCGTCGGCGTGCAGCCTCCGCTGAGCAGGGACTCACCCGCAATATAGGGGTACCGGGGTCAGGTACAGCCAGAAAGTACCGATGCACAGGACCTGCGGATGCTGAAGTTTAGCAAGCAGACACGGGACCTACGGTCATGTGAACGGTAATGTGACTGCAAGGGGGCGGGGCTTAGCGTCCTGCACACAGAGAAGGAAGAGAACTCAGAGTCAAGCAAAGCAGAGGTCAGGCACCATACAGACCAGCAAGGTACAGGAGGGACAAACAGACGGGAGGTCAGACAAGCCAAAGGTCATACACAAGATCTCAGTACAGTACCAGGGAGGAGACAGAGCGGATAGTCAGGGCCAAGCAGAGATCAAAACCAAACAGACATAGAAGGTACCAAGCAGAATCCAAAGCGATATCCAGGGAACAGACCGAGTCATACACAGAGAATCAAGCAACCAGAACACAGCACAGACACACTCAGGGGTCACCACACAATGCCAAGGGCGAAAGTATAACTGACAGGGATGGGAGCGTCCTGAGGCTATAAGAAGCCTCCCCCAGAACCAGGGAGAGGCCACAATCATAGCCCCAGGTGTGCAGGTAAGCCTGCAGCGGGATCACAACCTTTAACCCCAGAAATGCCAGTCATCAGCACTGGTTCCAGACATTAACCCCGCATGTGCGAGTCAAACCCGCACTGAGATCATGACAGTATCCCCCTCTCAACGGGGGACCTCTGGACCCCCAGGCTTGCCCCGGTACTTAGCATGGAAAGCCCGTACCAGGCGATCAGCATGCATCAACCGGGCCGGTACCCAGGACCTGTCTTCCGGTCCATACTCTTTCCAATAAACCAGGTACTGTACCGACCGCCGTACCAACCTGGAATCTACGATATGACCAACCTCATACTCCACCTGCCCCTCGACCAAAACAGGAGGAGCAGCAGACTCGGAGTATCCCCGGACTGCTTCAAAAGGTTTCAGTAGAGATTTGTGGAAGACGTTAGGGATCTTGAAAGAGGGTGGAAGGCACAGCCTATACGCCACTGGATTGATTTTTTCCACAATCTTGTATGGGCCAATGAATTTGGGCCCCAACTTGGCTGAAGGAACCTTCAACTTGATTCGCGTGGAGAGCCAAACCTTGTCTCCAACCTGAAACGTGGGCCCTGGTGTTCGTTTCCTGTCCGCGAAAAACTTTTACCTGCCCTGAGACCTAGATATACTCCGCTGAACTTCTGCCCACGTATTCTGTAATCGCTGAACAGAGCCCTCAGCCCCGGGACATCCCGAGTCCAGACGAGAAAACTCACCAAAATGAGGACAGAACGCATAATTGATCAAAAAAGGAGTCATACCCGTGGATTGACTCACCCGACTATTGAAGGCAAATTCAGCCAACGGCAGTGCATCGCACCAGTCATTCTGTCTAGCAGAGGTTAGACACCTGAGGATCTGTTCCAGGGACTGGTTAGTGCGTTCTGTCTGACCATTGCTCTCAGCATGGTATGCAGACGAAAAGGACAGAGACGTACCTAATTTTTTGCAGAAAGCACGCCAAAACTTAGCCACAAACTGCACACCACGATCAGACACCACATTCAGGGGTACCCCATGCAACCGGATCACATGCTGCACAAACAACCTGGACAACGTCTCAGCTGACAGTAGTGCGGACAGGGGTACGAAATGAGCCTGCTTAGAAAACTTGTCCACCACTACCCATAGCACTGTATTACCCTTAGATGGAGGGAGAGTGGTAACAAAATCCATGGATAAGTGAGTCCAAGGTCTTTCGGGCACTGCCAAGGGTATCAGCTCCCCTGCCGGCCGGCTATGAGAGCTTTTAGAACGAGCGCAGACCCCACAACCAGCAATGAATTTTTTTATGTCCGAACCAAGGGTAGGCCACCAAAAGATCCTAGCCACCGCCAGACGTGTGGCTGAAATACCAGGGTGAGCACTCAGCTTGGATTCATGGAACTCCTGCAAGAGTTTCAGGTGAAGTTGCTCTGGGACAAACAACTTCCCCTCCGACTTGGCCGCCGGGGCCTGCGACTGGGCCCCCTGAATCTCCCGTTCCAATTCAGATGAGACCTCTGCTATCACAACCCCAGGGTGAAGAATGGAGGACGGTGGCTCAGGAGGCGACACCGGCTGAAAACTGCGTGATAAGGCGTCAGCCTTGACATTCTTAGACCCTGGACGAAATGTTATCGTTAATTGAAAACGGGAAAAAAAAGTGACCAACGGGCCTGTCTGGGAGTTAGTCTTTTAGCAGACTCAATGTACGACAAATTTTTGTGATCCGTGATCACCGTAACCGGGTGACTGGCCCCCTCCAAAAAGTGCCTCCATTCTTCAAACGTCAATTTGACTGCAAGAAGCTCTCTATTGCCTACGTCGTAATTTCTTTCCGCAGCAGAGAACTTCTTGGAAAAGAAAGAACATGGCCTGAGGTTGGTTAGAGTGGCAGGCCCTTGGGACAACACCGCCCCCACCCCCACCTCAGAGGCGTCCACTTCCATGACGAATGGTTTGGACGGATCTGGTTGTACTAACACAGGAGCAGACATAAAGCTTCTTTTCAGGGTCGCAAAGGCCTCTTTTGCGAGTGAGGACCAGTTTCTCACATCCGCACCTTTACAAGTAAGATCTGTGAGTGGTTTGACCACCTGTGAAAACCCCCGAATAAATTTGCGGTAATAATTGGTGAACCCCAAGAAGCGCTGAAGACCCTTAAGGTCTCGGGGTTGCACCCAATCCGCAATGGCCTGCACCTTCTTGGGGTCCATGCGAAAACCCTCACAGGACACAATTAATCCCAAAAAAGACAGTTCTTGAACAAAAAACACACATTTCTCCAATTTGGCATACAGATGATTTTCCCTCAGTCTTTGGAGAACGGTTAGTACATGATTCAGATGCGATTGACTGTCGTGTGAGTATATCAGAATATCGTCTAAGTAAATGACAACAAAACGACCAATGAGATCCGAGAATACCACGTTGATGAAATTCTGAAATATGGCTGGGGCATTGGTAAGACCAAACGGCATGACTAAGTTTTCAAACAGTCCCTCGGTCGTGAGGAACGCGGTTTTCCATTCATCCCCCTCCCGGACCCTTATCAAATTATATGTCCCCCGAAGATCCAGTTTGGAGAACCATTTTGCCCCTGAAAGTTGGTTACACAAATCGGGAATCAACGGAAGGGGGTATGTATTTCGTACAGTATTCTTGTTCAGCTCACGAAAATCGAGGCAGGAACGTAGACCACCATCTTTTTTCTTAACAAAAAAAACCCTGCCGCCACAGGTGAGACTGAGGGACGTATGTGTCCTTTGCGAAGACTCTCAGCAATGTAATCTTTCATGGCCAAGCGCTCAGGGCCAGACAAATTAAACAGACGGGCTTTAGGCAATTTAGCCCCCGGGACTAACTCGATAGCGCAGTCAAAGGGTCTATGTGGCGGCAACGTCTCGGCCTCGCTTTCAGAGAACACATCTTCGAATTCTTTCAGGTACTTCCAGCTCGACAGATGACACAGATACAGATTTAACAGGTTCAACCAATAGTGCAGACTTATCACATAACATCGAATCATTAAACCCCACTGAACAATCTCCCCCGTTATCCAGTTAATGACTGGGTTATGGCGTTGTAACCAGGGCATGCCCAACACCAATCCTGCTGGTAGATTGTCCAGAACCAAACAACTTAATTTTTCCACATGGGTAATGCCCACTTTGAGTGAAAACAAGTCAGACTTAAAGAGAATTCCCTCTTTAGTGAGGGGGGAGGAGTCAATGGCCACCACTTTGATTGGAACCTTAAGGCTAACTGTCCCTAACTTACAGCGTGTGACCAATTGGGAGTCAATGAGATTGATGGATGATCCGCAGTCCACGAAAGCTGTAGAGGGAAAACAACAATCGTCCACTAACAGTTCCACATGAAGCAACACCTTAGAAAACGAGGAAAAGGGTACCTGAGGGTCTGAGTAGTCTCCCCGCTGACTACCCAGACCTAGTCATTTCCCGCCGACCGGGTTGAAGACGGGCAATCAGGACACTCCCTTTTCCAATGTCCCGTTTTACCACAGTAGAAGCATAACTGCTTTTCTCTCCGGCGTTGTCTCTCCTTTTCCTTCAGGGAGAGAGCCCCTACGTCCATGGGTACAGAAACAGTCTCTTTTCCACTAGTGAACAATGGAGTCTCTGCCTGCATCATCCCCCTGGCCCGCAGCCTGCGGTCCATCCGGACGGCCTGGGTCATGGCGTCCTCGAGTGAGTTAGGTGGGGGATGTAATGCCAAGGCATCCTGTAACCGCTCGGACAAGCCTCTGCGAAAGAGTCCTCGGAGTGCGGCGTCGTTCCAAGAGACCTCTGCGGCCCAGCGGCGGAATTCTGTACAAAACCACTCAGCCGAGTGTTTCCCCTGACAGACGCTCATCACCATGTCCTCTGCCAATCGCACTCGGTCCGGTTCATCATATATGTGCCCGAGGGCCTCAAAGAATGCATTCACAGACACTCTCTCAGGGGCAGTGGGAGGAAGGGAGAAAGCCCAAGCTTTTGGGGACCCTCTTAACAGAGACATAATGACCCCAACCTTCTGACTTTCGTCCTCAGAGGATGGCATCAAACTAAAGAAGAATTTGCACCCCTCCCTGAAGATCCTGAACTCCTTTTGGTTCCCAGAAAATAAATCAGGCAGTTTACCAGGTGGTTCTGGGGACACCAAAACAACATCACTCGCCCCAGCCCCCAGAGACCCAGCAGCTAAAGCCCCCCGCACTGTCTCAGAAACCTGCTGCTGAGAACGAGCCAGAGCTCGCTGCTCCAGAGATAAACCCTGAAACATCAGACTCAGATTTTCATTTGCTCAGCAAGAGATTGTATGGGATCCATATTTCTCAGCAGAGAAAAAAAAAAAAAAACAACTTAACGGTCAGTTATAATGTCAGGAACACTGCACTGTACTTGCTCACTGAGCCAGTGCGCGTGTCCTGAGTGTCAGGATCCTGTCAGCGCCGGCGTGCAGCCTCCACTGAGCAGGGACTCACCCGCAATATAGGGGTACCGGGGTCAGGTACAGCCAGAAAGTACCGATGCACAGGACCTGCGGATGCTGAAGATTAGCAAGCAGACACGGGACCTACGGTCATGTGAACGGTAATGTGACTGCAAGGGGGCGGGGCTTAGCGTCCTGCACACAGAGAAGGAAGAGAACTCAGAGTCAAGCAAAGCAGAGGTCAGGCACCATACAGACCAGCGAGGTACAGGAGAGATAAACAGATGGGAGGTCAGACAAGCCAAAGGTCATACACAGGATCACAGTACAGTACCAGGGATGAGACAGAGTGGATAATCAGGGCCAAGCAGAGATCAAAACCAAACAAACGTAGAAGGTACCAAGCAGAATCCAAAGCAATATCCAGAGAACAGACCGAGTCATACACAGAGAATCAAGTAACCAGAACACAGCACAGACACACTCAGGGGTCACCACACAATGCCAAGGGCGAAAGTATAACTGACGGGGATGGGAGCGTCCTGAGGCTATAAGAAGCCTCTCCCAGAACCAGGGAGAGGCCACAATCATAGCCCCAGGTGTGCAGGTAAGCCTGCACCGGGATCACAACCTTTAACCCCAGAAATGCCAGTCATCAGCACTGGTTCCAGACATTAACCCCGCATGTGCGAGTCAAATCCACACTGAGATCATGACACTAACAATCTGAATTTGCAGCAGAAAAAAAGCCCTGATACTGAGCTTGGCTGTGTCCACTTATTGCAAGGTCAGAAGTCATCTAATTAGTATTAATGTACATAAATAGAAAGGACAACATTTCAAAAATGTATGGAGGAGACAGGTTGTGGATGGCTTTGTATGTCATAGGTAGGGTTTTGAACTGGAGCCTTTGGACAATAGGAAGCCAGTAAAGGGCTTGGCAGGGAGGAGAGGCTGGGGAATAATGTGGAGACAGGTGGATTAGTCAGGCAGCAGAGTTTAGGTTAGATTGGAGTGGTGCAAGAGTGCTAGAGGGGAGGCCAGAGAGTAGGAGGTTGCAATAGTCAAGGCGGGAGATGATGAGGTTGCGCACGAGCGTTTTAGCAGTTTCTTGGTCAAGGAATGTACGGATCCGGGAAATATTTTTGAGTTGGGAGTCAGCAGGAGGAGGCAACGGATTGGATATGTGGCTTGAAAGAGAGGGCAGAGTTGAGGATCACCCCGAGACACCGAGCATGCGGGACTGGGAAAAGTGAGCAGCCATTGATATTGATGGATAAGTCTGGGGGAGGGGTAGAGTGAGATGGGGGAAAGATTATGAATTCTGTTTTGTCCATGTTCATTTTTAGAAAGTGAGCAGAAAAGAAAGATGAAATAGTGGACAGACATTGTGGGATTTTTGTCAGTAGTGATTTTAGGTCCAGGTAGGTAGATCTGTGTGTCATTGGCGTAGAGATGATACTGCAAACCGTGTGGTTCTATGAGCTGTCCCAGGCCGAAGGTGTAGATGGAGAAGAGTAAGGGTCCTAGAACTGAGCCTTGGGGAACACTGACAGTCTGGGGGTGAGGTGCGAAGGTGGTGTGGGAGAGGGAGACAATGAATGTCCAGTCTGTTAGATATGACAAGATCCAGGATAGGGCCAACAAATCTGTGATGCCAAGAGATGAGAGAATCTGTAACAAGAGGGAATGGTCTACAGTGTCAAAGGCAGAAGACGGGTCCAGGAGGAGGTCCAGAGTAGTGTCGCTTGTTCTTGGCGGTTAGTAAGTCATTGGTGACTTTAGTTAGGGCGGTGTCAGTTGAGTGATGCAGTCGGAAGCCAGATTGTAACCAGTCAAAGAGGGATCAGGAGGAGAGGTGGGAGGACAGTTCAAGATATGCATGCTGTTCCAGTAGGAACATCAACAACCCCTGAGGAAGCTGCAAACAGGAATGGCGAAACAGTATAAAGTTCACCATACACATCAGACTAATGTCGGTCGATCCCACCGATAATGAAGGGTTCAGCAACACTCTAATGTGATAGTCTGATTGTCAGCATAATTAAGGATCTTTTGATCTCTCCGAGATAAGTTGTGGTCCGAAATGTCTGGCAGTGTCTCTTTCGAAGAGAACACAGGAGTGCTGAGCAAAATGTGCTTTTTTCCTGTGTATTGGAAAGATGCCCGAGATGGCTGCTAGATGATCGATTGACCAAACCATTTTTTGGCAGACAGCCATTTATTGTGTACTGGAGGCTTAAAAGACTTTTCCCACAAAGTACCGTACATATTTTAATCAATAGATCTTGAAATAATAATAAGTTCCACAATTATATGATTAAAAAAAAGTTCCTATGCTGAGATAATCTTATATATTCTTTACTTATTTATTTACTTATTTAATCTTATTATGCTGTTCAACTGCTTTGTACTGTGTCATGGCTGTGCAGGAATATGGTCTGATCACTGGGCAGGGGAGGAAACCAAAGAGAGGATACAATCATTACAGCACGGGATCACAACTGCTGGTATCTGTGGGGTGCAACATGTTTATAAACAAGCATGAAATGTTTTACCTCATAGAAAGAATCAGCTGTGATCCCTGCTGTAATGTCTGTATACATACAGTGCCTTGCGAAAATATTCGGCCCCCTGGAACTTTTCAGCCTTCTCCCACATATCATGCTTCAAACATAAAGACACCAAAATAATATTTTTGGTGAAGAATCAACAACAAGTCGGACACAATTGTGAAGTTGAATGAAATTTATTGGTTATTTTAAATTTTTGCGGAAATTAAAATACTGAGAAGTGGGGCGTGCAATATTATTCGGCCCCTTTACTTTCAGTGCAGCAACTCACTCCAGAAGGTTCATTGTGGATCTCTGAATGATCCAATGTTGTCCTAAATGACTAATGATGATAAATATAATCCACTGTGTGTAATCAAGTCTCTGTATAAATGCACCTGCTCTGTGATAGTCTCAGGGTTCTATATGATGCACATAGACCATCATGAAGACCAAGGAACACAACAGGCAGGCCCGTGATACTGTTGTGGAGAAGTTTAAAGCCGGATTTGAATACAAAATGATTTCCAAAACGTTAAACATCACAAGGAGCACTGTGCAAGCGATCATATTGAAATGGAAGGAGTATCATACCACTGCAAATCTACCAAGACCCGGCCGTCCCTCTAAACTTTCATCTCAAACAAAGAGAAGACTGATCAGAGATGCAGCCAAGAGGCCCATGATCACTCTGGATGAACTGCAGAGATCTACAGCTGAGGTGGGACAGTCTGTCCATAGGACAACAATCAGTCATACACTGCACAAATCTGGCCTTTATGGAAGAGTGGCAAGAAGAAAGCCATTTCTCAAAGATATCCATAAAAAGTGAGGTTTAAAGTTTGCAACAAGCCACCTGGGAGACAAACCAAACATGTGGAAGAAGGTGCTCTGGTCAGATGAAACCAAAATCGAACTTTTAGGCAACAATGCCAAACGATATGTTTGGCGTAAAGGCAACACAGCTCATCATCCTGAACATACCATCCCCACTGTCAAACATGGTGGTGGCAGCATCATGGTTTGGGGCTGCTTTTCTTCAGCAGGGACAGAGAAGATGGTTAAAATTGAAGGGAAGATGGATGGAGCCAAATACAGGACCATTCTTGAAGAAAACCTGTTGGAGTCTGCAAAAGACCTGAGACTGGGACAGAGATTTGTCTTCCAACAAGACAATGATCCCAAACAAAGCAAAATCCACAATGGAATGGTTCACAAATAAACGTATCCAGGTGTTAGAATGGCCAAGTCACAGTCCAGACCTGAATCCAATCGAGAATCTGTGGAAAGAGCTGAAAACTGCTGTTCACAAATGATCTCCATCAAACCTCACTGAGCTCGAGCTGTTTGCCAAGGAAGAATGGGCAAGAATTTCAGTCTCTCGATGTACAAAACTGATAGAGACATACCCCAAGAGACTGCAGCTGTAATCGCAGCAAAAGGTGGCGCAACAAAATATTAAGCTAAAGGGGCTGAAAAATATTGCATGCCCCACTTTTCAGTTTTTGAATTACCACAAACATTTAAAATAACCAATACATTTCATTCAACTTCACAATTGTGTCCCACTTGTTGTTGATTCTTCACCAAAAATTTACATTTGGTATCTTTTGTTTGAAGCATGATATGTGGGAAAAGGTTGAAAAGTTCCAGGGGGCCAAATACTTTCGCAAGGCACTGTATATAACTGTACTTCATGGTAAAACCCCTCCAAGGCTATGTTCACACATTGCTTTTTTGCTGCAGCCAAAACCTGATCTCTTGTCAGTAAAAAAGCTGCAAACAAAAAGTAAGTTTTACTGAATGTTTTGCTGCATTTTTCAGGATCTCAAAGTTCAGCTTTGTTTCCACCATACAAGCATGAGCAATGCAAGGTGTTCGGCCACCAATGCAAGATGTATGTGATGCCATAAAACATTGTGTAGAGAAAAGGGAAATTTGATCACATTATATAGTGGAAAAAGATTTTTTATGTCTGGAAAAAATAGTAACTTCAGAACAAAATAAGTTCATGAGTTCATGAAAAAATACAGAATTGCAAATGTAGAAACAGCTGAGGGAGTTGCATTGGTTGGGAATAGTTTACCTAACACATTGGCAGGGCATTTTGCAGGTCCTGCATTGATCACTTTCACACATTGGTCAGGGCCATTGAGTTGGTGAGTTATTATTCAATGTCACAATTTGGGCAGGCAATGTTTACTTTCCACATAGGCATTGAGATGCTTAGGCAGCGTATAATCCAAGGTGCAGGTGCGCTGGACCTCTCCTGGACCCAGGTATCTTTTGCAATTAGAATATCCTTTATACCAATCAGTGAACCTTGCCAACAGCGACTATGTGAATAAGACCCTGTGAGGGTCGAAACGTTACGTTCTTGTCGCCTCACCACTTCCTCTATCCCTGCACCTGAATTGTGTTTTTGCTGCATCTATACAATAACATTTTCACAAGCATCTATCAAGAGTGTGCGGTGATTGAACATTTCTCTACTACGGGGATTGACATCCCACTTCACCAGCACCTCGGAACTCTCCAGGCCAGAGTGCTTGCCACACTACCAAAGTAAGCAGAAAAGTTGTAAGTTCATGAGGTATGTATAGCTAGTTACTAAAACAAACAAATATATCAGGAAAGCTCACACTAAATAAAATATTGAATTAAATTCAATTTGCACAAAGTACAATAGCGTACGATCAATATAATTTCTATAGGTTTAGTTACCACTTAAGTCAACATAACTTATAGGCAGCAATGAGCAGGGAAGACGCTATACAGGGATGATGCTGAGCAGGGACAGCGCTAAGCAGGGACAATACTCAGCAGGGAAGACGCTATACAGGGATGATGCTGAGCAGGGATGGCGCAGAGCAGGGACAGCGCTAAGCAGGGACAATACTCAGCAGGGAAGACGCTATACAGGGATGATGCTGAGCAGGGACAGCGCTAAGCAGGGACAATACTCAGCAGGGAAGACGCTATACAGGGATGATGCTGAGCAGGGACAGCGCTAAGCAGGGACAGCGCTAAGCAGGGACAATACTCAGCAGGGAAGACGCTATACAGGGATGATGCTGAGCAGGGACAGCGCTAAGCAGGGACAATACTCAGCAGGGAAGACGCTATACAGGGATGATGCTGAGCAGGGACAGCGCTAAGCAGGGACAATACTCAGCAGGGAAGACGCTATACAGGGATGATGCTGAGCAGGGATGGCGCAGAGCAGGGACAGCGCTAAGCAGGGACAATACTCAGCAGGGAAGACGCTATACAGGGATGATGCTGAGCAGGGATGGTGCAGAGCAGGGACAGCGCTAAGCAGGGACAATACTCAGCAGGGAAGACGCTGAGCGGGCACTTTGTTAAGCAGAGAAGGCGTTGAGCAGGGACGATGCTGAGGAGGGACGGCGTTGAGTGGAGATGCCGCTGAGCAGGGATGACGCTAAGTAGGGACAGTACTGAGCAGGAGCGTGCTGAGCAGAGAAGGAGCTGAACAGGGACGTTTCTGAGCAGAGAACGCGCAGAGCAAGGATGACGCTAAGCAGGGACAATACTGAGCAGGAACGATGCTAAGCAGAGAAGGCGCAGAGCAAGGATGACGCTAAGTAGGGACAATACTGAGCAGGAACGATGCTGAGCAGAGAAGGAGCTGAGAAGTGACTATGCTGAGCAGAGAAGGAGCTGAGCAGGAACGATGCTGAGCAGAGAAGGTGGAGAGCAGGGATGGCGCTGAGCAGAGAAGGCGGTGAGCAGGGATGGCGCTGAGCAGAGAAGGCGGTGAGCAGGGATGGCGCTGAGCAGAGAAGGCGGTGAGCAGGGATGGCGCTGAGCAGAGAAGGCGGTGAGCAGGGATGGCGCTGAGCAGAGAAGGCGGTGAGCAGGGATGGCGCTGAGCAGAGAAGGCGGTGAGCAGGGATGGCGCTGAGCAGGTCATCTGTCAATGTTGTCCACAGTAATGTTCACTGTGCAGTAAAGGCAGATACTTATAATAAATGTTCTAGGGATGGCGTCATCGTTACCTGACACGGAGGTTTCTGGAGGCTGGAATGGAATTCACCACATCTGTGGCTCGGCCATCACGCCGCTGACAGTCTTTTTACTGTAATGTTGTGTTTGAGATTTTCAGAATTCCTTGCTGGTCCGATCACTTGCACAGAATCTCAGGGATATAAGACCCTGCAACTGCAAATATCAAACAAAAAACTTCTGGTGTATACACTTCAGTGTGATTCATTTTAAAGAAACCCTAAATCCTGTACTGTACTCCATTTTCTGTCCAGTTTCATGTAACCTAGTGTTTGTTCTCTGTCATCAGTTACTTCAGACAGAGGAGAGGCTGCATTACCGGGAACACATACAGATTGCTTCAGGTCTCAAATCTATAGTGTAGGCACCCTACAAAATTCTACTACATCCATATGCTTCGCTGATATGAGACGCTCCTCTTATAACACTCCAGCACCTTTCATTTTTTTAATTTCAGTTTTTTTATACATAATTATTTTAATCGAAAATAAAATTTTTGGACTTTATTGAAAAAAGTTTATCCCCTTCATAACCATCTGCTTTTCCTTTTACTTTTTTTGCAGTTTTGTTTTTTCTTACCTTTTTCTAAGGCTACGTTCCCATAATGAGCTTTTGGTGCGTTTTTGACGCTGCATATTCATCAAAAAACTCAGCGTCTTACAGTTCGAGCAGTGGATGGGATTTATAGAAGTCTCCCGCCCTCTGTGCTTCTTTTTAATGCAGTGTAAACTGACCTGTGGTGCTCGGTATCACATATGCAGATCGTCAATCTCTCTTGCGGGTATGATGAGCTTTCTGTGCGGATTTTCCTCGTAGACTTATATTAAACGTGAAAATTCCGCAGATATAAAATGCACATGCAGTTTAAGTGTGTTTCCACTGCGGAAACGCATAAACAACGCCTGTAATCCACACCTAAGTATCAATAAGGTTTTGTCAGAGCCAAATACCAGGAAGTTTCAAAAACAAAGCAGCTTTTGTAAAGCATGACACACGAACAAGAGACAAAAAGGCGATAAACACACATGCAAAAAACAGCAACAAAAACACGATAAAAATGCAAGTAACCTAATTTAAATAATAGGTGCAGAAAATTTTGTAACATCAAGAAACTCAACAAAAGCCTGAGAGCCACAACTTTTATATTTTTCCATTAACGTATCCGTATGAGGGCCTGTTTTTTGTTTGCGGGACATCTTTCACTTTACCATATAGTGTACTGAAAGACCAGAAAAAATACAAAGTGAAGTGAAATGTTGAAGAAAAAAACCCAGTAATTCTGCTATTGTTTTTTAAGTTTTATTTTACAGCATTCAACGTATGGTAAAAACAGACCTGGTAACATGATTCTCCAGGTCACTGCCAATACGGCAATACCAAACCGTTATATTTTAGTGATTAAAGAAATGTTAAACTTTGAAAAATAAGTAATTAAAGTTTGTGTCACTTTTTTTCTGAGAAGCAGAACTACATATTCCTATTGTGAGGGCCGTATTTTCATGTTGTACTAATATCTTTATTGTTCCCATTTAGGCCTCATTCAGGCAGGATTTTTCTGTGGAATCCTATACAAGAAAAGGTCCTCAAGTAAATTCATTTAAAAAAAAATTAATTTTTATTGAACCATGTCAAAATGTTTTTTAAAAAAGGGATAATGACACACAAGAAAAAAACAATGCACACATTGAGCAGGAGGACGAGTTCTGCCCTACAATAAAAATTTAACAAAAAATCCCTAGATATTAAATAATTAAAGTGCTTTAGATGAATCAGTGGGATTTAAGCCATAATAATACAAGGGCTAGAACAAATCATACAGGACAAAACTGAGGTATCATCATCTGCAGACTTTAAGATAGATAAGTATCCAGTTAAAGTAAGGTGACATTCAAAAACATCAGAACAGAAAGTCTGCTATGAAACGATTTCTCTGCATACCATAGCCAGAGACTGAATTGAAATAGATAACGCTGAATAGCAATTACAAAAGGGCTATAAGGTGCATATAGTTAGCCAGAGTCCGGACCTTTGCAATGTACCCCTTGACGCGCGTTTCGGTATCTTCCTCAGAAGGGGTCAGGCCACATGGCGCTTTGCTGACGTATCCGGTCATGTGTTTCTTAGCTAACCAATCAGCTACAGGCATACACTTGATGATGCTCAATGCATGCGCATTGATGGTGGATTATACATCTGGGTTTACAAGCACGGCGTTACTTCACAGGTGCGTTCATGGGGAAATTAAGACATTTGGGTATATAAGGATGGTCTATTTGGTTGTATCCTTGCGCACCTCTTCTGAGGAAGATACCGAAATGCGTGTCAAGGGGCCTGGGTGTTCGGTTGTGAGTTCATTCTCTGGTTCACCAGTTGTGAGTTCTCCTTCCAGACTCCCTCTGGTGGTAACAGGAGGTAGAGAGGCTGATTTGATCGGTGGAGATCTGCCACCTGAGAATGAGGATGACGATTGGATCTCAGGAGTCTCAGATTGGATTTAAGACAGCCGACGCCCTATTCAGTTGCTGGTGATTCCTTCTGGCTTGGTAGCTCTTGGTTTTCAGCTCTGTTCCAGTCATCTAAAGCTAAGTTTTTCTGCTAATGTTCACACTTGATTTTGTTGGTCTATTCAGTTTTTTGGTGTGGTCAGCCAGCCCCTGCTGTGGGCTGTGCTGAATTTCCACTCTTATTTATCAGTATTTTGCCAATTGGCTTTTTGTCCCTTACTAGTTCGGTCTCTTTTTGCTCTGTCTCAGAATATTTCAGAGTGCTGATATAGTGGAAGAAGTCTAGTGACTTCAGGGTTAATTTTGCTATCAGAAGTGTTGGACATGATTTTTGTAGGGTTTTTTGTAGATTGCAGACAGTGTCTTTCCTTTCCTGTCTAGTTAGTTTGGGCCCCATCATTTGCTCAGCCTATTTTCCAGCCTGTGTTTGTGCCTTCATCTTGTTTCACCGTCAATACATGTGTGGGGGCTGTCTATTCCTTTGGGGTCTGCTCTGGAGCAGTTAGTTTTCCCTTTTCTTGCTTTAGGCTTATTTTGTCCTCCGGCCTTGACGAGGCATCTAGGAACATCGTAGGCACGCTCCACGGCGACTGCTAGTTGTGTGGTAAGATCAGGGATCTGCAATCTGCATAGTTACCAATCTCTCTGGTTTTCTGTGACTTAGCTTGTTTTGCTTTTTTCTCCTTGGTGACCCATTCATAACAGTGTTCGTTCGGGCGACTATTAGACCCCCTGTGACATGATTGTGGAGAGCCAATGGGTTATTATAGCCTGGGACCAGAGAAAGGCTCCCCATTCCTGCCATCTGATCTCTTCTATGATGTCCAGCCTGTGGTCATTTTATTGTACAGAGCAATATTATGCCTTATTACTTATTATTATTTAATGCTTTATTACTGTATAATAGAATTGTTCATATGATCATATGCTCAAGGAACTAACAAAGTAAAAAGGAAAGAGAAAAAAGTAAAATAGAAGATATAAAAATTCAAATCATTCCATTCTCCACAGTTAACATTTGAAAAACATAGCAAAAAAAAACCCCCACACATATATTTGGTATCACCGTGTTTGTAAAAGTCCAATCTATCGAAATATAAAAGTAATTGACCTGAACTGCAAAAACTGTAAAGAGCAAAAAAAAAAAAACAGAAATGCCAGAATTGTGGATTTTGGCTCCTGCTGGTATTATGGGGGGCTCAGTTCCTTAAACTGCTCTATTCCCCCTTTGCACTTATGTGATGTACATTTTTGTTTTATAGTCGCAAAGGGGTTAATAAAGATGTATGAAAAAAGTATAAAATGTTGCTGTAATATAATATTAAGTAACTGGCTCAGCTTGAAGCGATCACATACAGTTTGGTAATAAGTTTTGCTCATGTAAATGCCATCACTATTAGCGGCAAGCATTGTTAGGATGTTACAGCAAATAAACTAAGAAACTAAATTAGCTTAAAAAAACACTAAAAAGACAGTTAAAATTAATCCGCTATATTTTAGAAATGCCCTCAGTATAAGTCACAGCTTCACTAAAGGTCAACGTTTCACGCCCGTATGGATTAAATGTTCAGCTTTGGTAAATGGAAGTTAGAGGTTTCTTAATACAACACCATGAATGTGCCTGTAATGGTGCCAGGTAGCGACGTGGACGGTCAGCGACTAAGCGGGAACTGAAGCACAACATACAATACAAATGAGCTAAATTTTCAGCTTGTTAAACTTTTCCTTGCAATTTCGGTAAAACCTATAAATGGTCACGGAGGCCACACAGCAAGTTTGGAGCTTAATCTGGACAATTTGCTAGGAAGGATTCTGGAGCTCTAGACCGAGGTTAACAATTCAGGATTTAGTTCTCCGTATTATAAAAGAGGAGGCGCGTCAGCTGCTGCACACCTTATAACAACCTGCTGAGGAATGAACAGTCCTTTGTGTATTATCTATGTGTGTGCGGGTGATGAGTGTCACTGCAAAATGGAAACAGTTGTAGAGATATGGGGATTCAAAGCAACGCTGGGACACACGGATAAAAAGCGCCTCGTTTTGCCAAGAGTTCTTTTTTAGCAAACATGATGCTGACCAGATGTCATGGACGCATTACACTTTATTCACTGATCACTGAAGGAAAAACACAAATGTTCCAAGTTTGACGTTTTTGCTCCTAATGAAATATCAGTCTACAAAGAACAACTGATCAGATCTCGCACGTGATGGCAGAATATCTCCTGGGACAGAATGTTGGATGCACTTTGTAAATATGGCGCCTGTTTGTGACATTAAAACACGACTCCAAACTGCAAACTGTCCGGAAATCATCCGTATCTTTTATCTGTATGTTGATGACGGTAAGAAATGAGCAGCCCCAGGAAGTAAAGAATATTAAGTGTTGAAGCAAACAGTGTCCTGTATCTAATAAGGCCTCTTTCACACATCAGTTTTTTGCCATCAGGCGCGATCCGGCTTTTTTTGGTAAAACCGGATCCGGCAAAATGCAATGCCGGATCCAGTTTTTCCCCATTGATTTGCATTAGCGCCGGATTGCGCCGGATGGCATTGCGTTTCATCCGTTTTTTGCCGGATCCGGCTACTTATCTCATTCCGGCGTCTGAAAAAAAACGGCTACTGTAACGTTTTTTGTCTCCGGCGAAAAAGCCGGAAGCGCCGGATCCGACGCTTCCGGCTTTTTGCTACAATGAAAGTCTATGGGCGCCGGAATGCGCCAGATCCAGAAAAAGACGGATCCAGCCACCGGATCTGTTTTTTTTAAGTCTGCGCATGCTCAGATCCGATTGGCCAGCCCCCAGGAAACAGATATAACCTGCTAGACGGATCCAGCAGAAAAACGGATCCGTTTCTACAGTTCTCCAAAATTTATGCCGGATCCGTTTTTTCTAAAATTAGCCGGATCCTGCCTGACGGCAAAAAACTGATGTGTGAAAGTAGCCTAAGGCAAAGTTGACAAAGTATATTTTGTTTGCTACTATTAGGAAAAGAAAAAAGAAAATTGCAATTGCAGAATTTATAAATTATATTTGCCCACATTTAGTATTAATTTATACCTGATTGTTTTATAGAAAAGTTAAAAAGTTGCATCAGAAATGAAGCAAAATTTACAACTCTTATAATAAAAATAAAAGGAGCTGAAAACATGATTGAAGCTGTAAATGAACCTTAGGCCGGCGTCACACTAGAGAGGAATACGGACGAGTGAGAGGCGTTAAAAAAAAGGATTGCACACGGACCAATAATTCTCTATGGGGCAGCTCCCATCAGCCGTATTTTTATTGCGTACATTTTACGGTCCGTGCCAATCGCACCATGCTGCGATTGTCAGCGTACTACGGGGGGTGGGCAAAAACAATGGTCCGTCTCAAGGCTATTAAAATCTGCCCTCACTCACCTGCTTTACCTCTCTGGTTGACAGATTACAGCGGGAGCCCACGCATTTTTTTTTGCAACGAATTAACCCCTTAAATTAACACCTACACCTCCCAAATTTTGCACACAAACCTTCATCTAATTATTAGTCAGGGACATGAAAAAAAAACATGAAATGAAATGGTTTTCTGTATGTAAACCATGTGTCATTTCATGTCGGGTTGGGGAAGGATTTGACAGAAGCCGGCAATTGAATTAGCGGCTATTCTGCTATGAAGAACTCTGTGAAATATAAATATATATATATATGTGTCTCGATGACATGTGTGTGTATATATATATATATATATTCTATGTGTCTAGATCTATTTCGTTTGGATTTGAAAACCTGTGATTGGGCTCCATTATATGTCCGTTTTGCAAGCCTGCGAGAAAAAAACGGTATACGGATCACATACGGATCACATACGGATGCTTACATGAGAAAAATACGGATCACATACGGATGCTTACATGAGAAAAATACGCGGCCTCACAACGGATGACATACGGAGCACTATTTAGGGACCATTTATGCGTATTACGGATGTAAAATTAAGGTCCGTATTTCTCTACCTTGTGTGTGACTCCAGCCTTAGGTTGAAAATTAGTGGCACAGCAGTGCTGCCGCTTATAGTGAGACATTTCCAAATACACCTTTTGATAAATTAATAGCAAGTCTCATAAATTAGCACAAACTCACCATTAATAAAACCTCAGTCAATCGTTTATTTTTCATTTCCCCAGATTTAGTACCAGTGTGCCCGGTGCTGTGTTGCTGAGGTTGTTCTATGTCATTACATTGTTGGATTTTGGTGGATTTCTACGTTTTATTTTGTTTTTTATAATCCAACTATTAAATATTCTAATATTTCAAATGCCACATGCAATATGATGTTATGTGCCGGCTGCCAGCTGTCCCAGGAGGAAAGGCATGTAGCTACAAAAATATCAGATAGAGGTAAAGTGATCCAGATTTCAGGGGAAACCGGCTACAGAACGGGAGCCCCTTTAATTTGGGGTCACAAACTGGTTCTGTTAATATTTTATTGCTGTTTTATGAGAAACTCACTGCATCTGTTTCCATTCACAAACAGGACAAGCAGATGGGCAGAGACGTCAGCTTTATACATCGCTCCCCTCCATGATTCATACGATCTTTATTAGAGAATGAGGTTGACAATTATGTATCCCATCATGTCGGGAATGCGAATGCACAAAGCCTAATTTACAGACTGTAAATTCTTAATAAACGCTATGTTTGTGGATTGTTCTTGCTCTAGATTGTATTGTGCAGCTTTTACATAGGCAGAAACATTGTACAAGTCCTATATTGATAGATGTTCACTGAGGAGGGAGGATTTTATTACACTGAGAGATCTAGGGTGTGTGCACACGTTGCGGATTCTGCTACGGAATTTTCCGCGCGGATTTGTCTGCAGATTTTCTGCGGTTTAGCCTGCAGTTTGACACCTGCCATGGAGCAGGTGCCAAACCGCAGCGGAATCCGCACAAAGAATTGACATGCTGCGGAATTGAAACCGCAGCAAATCCGCGTGGAAAATTCTGCACCGTGTGCACTGCGGATTTCATTTCCCATAGACTAGAAGGGTACTATACAACGCAGCAGAATCTACAGCGTGTGCACAGACCCCAAAGCCACAAATATGGGACTGACAAAAATGCTATTTACTATGAAAACAGCAGTAAACATTTACATTTTGGTTTAAACTTTCACGTCACATTGGGATGGTACATTTGATAAAGGATTTAAACAATGTAATAAACAGATGTAAAAGAATTGCAAAATTGAATCTATTTTTCTAGTGTTGAGCGAATCATCTTGCCAAGGATTGAAGCAATTCATATGATTTTAGATTTATCCATAATTTGGAGGAAACTGAGCTTTTTCCTCTCTGAGACATACAGCGTGTGAATTACAATGTTGGGTGGAGATTGGTTGCCGTCTTTATGGCTATGACTTTTAATTCAGTGGATCGGTCGGTCATTGCATGTTTTCTTCAGCTCACACTAGTTCCTGGAATGGAAGAGTTCGGCTAACACTACGTAGCGTCTAGTATCTGACATTGCCTCCGCGGCTGTGACTGGCAGGATTGCATAGCGGATGATTAGTTTCAGGCCACTCAGTTCTGGACATCATCAGGACTGAGCGACAGGTGCAGTTTTGGTAGTGGATTTATGTCCCAAAGAAAAGCTGGGTCAGCGCTGACAGAACATAAAACCTGAGGTATCTGGATCACATTTGCGCAGTAATGAAACTGATCTATATGTTGTGTCCAGCCCTGCTGTATGTGGTGGGTGAGCTGCCCATAACTTTGAGAAAAACCTTTCATGTTCAGATTGCTCAGTGAAAACACCATACTTAGTTTAGAATAGTTTCCCCAAGTTTTTGTTAAATATGTAAAACAACAAAGTCGCAATAGATGTAACAGATCTCACAGACGCCGTCTTGCTGAAGATGAGGGCAGAATTGTCTTTTAGCACTTTGACTCTGCAACTCTTTTCTTCTAGTGCAGAGCTTCATAGATATGGTGCCAGTTGTGTCTACAACAAAACAATGGCCTAGATATATTGATAAATTACACTTTTGTTAAACTTATTTTTAGAGCATTGCCAGTGGTGGTTGGGCTCAGCCGCCTTCACTTCACCCGTGTCTCTGAGCACTGAACACCTTGTACTTCTGTGTCTTGCTCAGTGGTGGTCGGGCTCGGCCTCCTCACCTCTGCCTTTTCTCTGACCACTGAACACCTTGTACTTCTGTGTCTTGCTCAGCGGTATAATAGAAAATTCACCGCACACTTAAGTGGAATATCTTGCACGAATAGTATAATTTATTAGGGTTTTAACAAGGGAGCGATAATTTACAATAAGAGCAAGTGACTACAGGTGCTGATGTTTCGACCCTACCGGGGTCTTACTCATATGTCGCTTAGTCATAGATGTACATGAGAGATGAGGCACCGTGGTGCGGATTTAGAATTATATGTGTGGTCCAAATAATGCTAATTTGTTGGGATAACGTGCCAATGGAGTGCTTGTATAGCAGGGTATTACTATGGACCTGGACTTGTAGCGTGACCGAGCGGCACTCCCGCCGCCACAGCAAGGTAGTCTTGCTCAGTAGTGGTCGGGCTCAGTCTCCTCACCTGGGCCATGTCTCTGAGCACTAATCACTTTGTACTTCTGCGTCTTGCTCAGTGGTGGTCGGGCTCAGTCTCCTCACTTCGGCCGTGTCTCTGAGCACTAATCACTTTGTACTTCTGCGTCTTGCTCAGTGGTGGTCGGGCTCAGTCTCCTCACCTCGGCCGTGTCTCTGAGCACTGAACACCTTGTACTTCTGTGTTTTGCTCAGTGGTGGTCAGGCTCAGCCGTGTCTCTGAGCACCTTGTACTTCTGTGTCTTGCTCAGTAGTGGTCGAGCTCAGCCTCCTCACCTCTGCCGTGTCTCTGAGCACTGAACACCTTGTACTTCTGTGTCTTGCTCAGTGGTGGTCGGGCTCAGCCTCCTCACCTCAGCCATGTCTCTGAGCACTAATCACCTTGTACTTCTGTGTCATGCTCACCTGTGGTCATTCTCAGCCGCCTCAACTCGACCATGTCTCTGGGCACTGAACATCTTGTACTTCTGTGTTTTGCTCAGTGGTGGTCATGCTCAGCCTCCTCACCTCAGCCGTGTCTCTGAGCACTGAGCACCTTGTACTTCTGTGTCTTGCTCAGTAGTGGTCGAGCTCAACTTCCTCACCTCGGCCATGTCTCTGAGCAGTGAACACCTTTTACTTCTGTGTCTTGCTCAGAGGTGGTCAGGCTCAGCCTCCTCACCTCGGCCGTGTCTCTGAGCAGTGAACACCTTGTAGTTCTGTGTCTTGCTCAGTGGTGGTCAGGCTCAGTCTCCTCGCCTCAGCCATGTGACTGAGCATCTTGAACTTCTGCGTCTTGCTCAGTGGTGGTCAGGCTCAGCCTCCTCACCTCGGCCGTGTCTCTGAGCACTGAACACCTTTTACTTCTGTGTCTTGCTCAGAGGTGGTCGGGTTCAGCCTCCTCACTTCAGCCGTGTCTCTGAGCACTGAACACCTTTTACTTCTGTGTCTTGCTCAGAGGTGGTCGGGTTCAGCCTCCTCACTTCAGCCGTGTCTCTGAGCACTGAACACCTTTTACTTCTGTGTCTTGCTCAGAGGTGGTCAGGTTCAGCCTCCTCACCTCGGCCGTGTCTCTGAGTACTGAACACCTTGTATCTCTGTGTCTTGCTCATTGGTGGTCTGCCTTGGTGATTGCAGACAGATATGTTTTACTCTGTGGGGTCTCAGAGTGAATATATTTTGAAAAGCCTTCTGGGGTTCTTCCTCAGACTAGTCAGCTGAGACACATAGGACCCGATTAATCATTTGAAGTTTGTTAAGCCACTTTCCTTTTTTGTTTTATAGTATTAGTTGCTGTTGTTTGAGCTAAATTCATCAAAATTATTTTAGCACAAAAAGTCAAAAACTTTTTTCCTGTCTTGAACTTTTTTTAATAACTTTTTGTGCATCTGGAATTGCTAAATTCTGCCCATGAATATATATGTACTGCGCCGTGATCACGTGGTCTCACTCTGAGCGCCACCGCAATCTGGTGCAGGTGTTAGCTCTATGTGAGAACTGACACCTTGCAGCAATGCCCACAATTGTTGCTAGCACTGGTCGCGGGTGTTTAACCCCTCTGACGCCGCTGTCAATAGTGTCAGCGACATCAAGGAGCATGGCAGAGGGAGTGAGCTATCTGTTTACCTCCATTGGCGATTGCGTTGTATCGATGGTCTCCATGGTGACCCCGGCTGCAATATTGTATAGCTGACAACGTCACCTTGTCCTGCAAAAAAACAAGCTGCCATACAGCTCTGTCAGTGGAAAAATAAAAAAGTTATAGCTCTCAGAGTAAAGCAATGCAAATATAATTATTTTTTCTATAAAATAGCTTTTATTGTGTAAAAATGTCAAAACATAAAAAATGATATAAATGTGATATCGCTGTAATCGTACTGACCCGAAGAATAAAGTTGCCTTATAAATTTTACCACATGTGGAAAAATATAAAAAAAACACAAAAAAATATTCCTGAATTGCTAGTTTTTGTTCTTTCTACCTCCCAAAAATTGGAATAGAAAGCGATCAAAAAATGTTATGTGCCCAAGAATGGTACCAATAAAAACATCAACTTGTCCCGCAAAAAAGAAGCTGTCACATGGCTCTGTTGGCCGAAATATAGAAAAATTATACTGTGGCTGTCTAAATATGGTAATGCAAAAACTAGTTTTTGCAATAAAAAGCATCTTTTAGTGTGTGACAGCAGCCAAACATAAAAACCCGATATAAATCTGGTATCGTTGTAATCGCACTGACCCGAAGAATAAAGTTGCCTAATCAATTATACTGCACAAGGAACGGCATAAAAAATAAATAAAACCAATTCTTCATCTGTTGTTGATTTGTTCTTTCTGCCTCTCAAAGATCGCAGTAAGGCTCGGCACACATTTATCCTGCGCTCTGTGCTGAGCGCTTACACTGGGGTTTCTGCGTAAATCTCTGAAATAAGTGATTCAGACAGGACCTCTGGTGGAAGATTCCCTATAATGAGGCAGACGGAGGAACTGTGGACAGCGTAGGACCTATGATCCGTTTGTGTCCGTCTTTTTAGAATAGCATAAAAGCGAGGTCGACCACAGTTTTGTGCACTTCTGAAAAGAAAGACAATGCTGAACAGAGGCCAGATGGTTTCCAGAGTAACTCTGCTGCCTCATTATAGTGAATGGATCCCTTGGGGGTTTCATCTGTCGTGTCACTTGGAGATTTAGATGGAAACCCCAATGTAAGTGCTCAGCATAGAGCACCGGATAAATGTGATCGTAAATATTATATAAAATGTTCCCAATAAAAGCTTAAACTCAATCCACAAAAAAACAAGTCCCCACTCAGGTCTGTCATCTGTCAATGGAAATATAGGGGCTTCCATTTTACTGGCAGCACAAAGGCTCTGGAAAAGCTAAATGGCTCCTCACCCCTCAAAAGAAATTCAGCAAATTCTGTGCTCCGGAATCGAAATGTCCTCTCCCTTCTGAGCCCCAGTGTGTCTAAACCACATTTAGCTCCCACATGCTTGGCATTTCTGTAGTGATGAGAGCCCGCTTAATTTACCGGTACGCGTCTCCAGAAGCTGGGAACAATGTGCTGTGGAAAATTCTGTGACACACCTGTGATGTCAAGATAATCACTTCACCCCTAGATGAATTCATTGGGAGGTTTAGTTTGTAAAATAGGGTAACTTATGAGAGGTTCTGCCATTCTGGCACCTTAGGGGCCCTACCAATGAGACATGACACCCTCAAACGAGTGCAGTAAAATCTGCACTGTAATATGGCACTCCTTCACTTCTGAGCTTCGCACTGTGCTTCAAAAGTAGTTTTTGACGATATATGGGGTATTGGTGAACTCAGGAGAAATTGCTCAACAAAATTTGGAGTCTATTTTCTCTTGTTACCCTTGTGAATATACAAAATTTGAGGCAAAAAAACTTTTTTGTGGGAAAAATGTGATTTTCTTTTTTCATGGCTCAACGTTATAAACGTTTGTGAAGCACCTGAGGTTTCAAGGTGCTCACCACACATCTAGATATGTTCACTGAGGGGTCTAGTTTCCAAAATTGTGTCAGTTATGGTTTTTTCACTGTTTAGGTACATCAGGGGCTCTCCAAATGCAGCATGGCATATCCGCTAATCATTCCAGCAAATTTTACATTCAAAAAGTCAAATGGCAATCCTTCAAAGCACTGCTGTGTGCACAAACAGTGGGGTATGCTCAGAAGAAATCGCACAACAAAGTGTATGGTCCGTTTTCTCCTGTTACCATTGTGAAAGTAAAAAAAAAATGGGTCTAAAGGAAAATTTTTGTGAAAAAAAGTTTATTTTTTCCTTCCACATTCCACTACTTCCTGTGAAGCACCTGGAGGGTTAATGAACTTCTTGAATGTGGTATTGAGCACCTTGAGGGGTGCGGTTTTCAGAGTGGTGTCTCTTTTGGGTATTTTCTATCATATAGACCCCTCAAAGTCACTTCAAATATGATATTGGCCATAAGAAAAAGGTTTTGTAAATTTTGTTGTAAAAATTAAAAATCGTTGATCAACTTTTAACCCTTATAACGTCCTAACAAAAAAAATGTTTAAAAAATTGTGATGATGTGGGAAATGTTATTTATTTTCTATTTTGTGTGACATATCTCTGATTTAAGGGCATGCAAATTAAATATTTGAACATTAGTACGGATGGTAAAGCGTTTAAAATAAGTTTATATGCGGATGATATCCTCCTGACCCTTACCAATCCTTGTACGTAGTTCTATTAAAAGAGTGCAAACCCTTCTGCATAAATACTCTTTATTTACATATTTTAAAATTAATGAATTAAAATATAAAATTCTCCAATTTCATCTCACTTGCATGCAAATTCAGAGTATAAAAGATGTTTCTCCTTGGGCCTGGGCAGAGAGGGATCTTATATACTTGGTTTTGAAATTTTGTAGACACATCAAATCTCTCATCCCCAATAATTTGGACATTCTTATCTCCTCTATTTCTAAGGCACTCCGGTTTTATGAGGACAAGGAGTTGTCTTGGTGGGGTAGGGTCCTCATTGTTAAATCTGTTATTCTCCCTAAAATTCTTTATGTATTTAGGTCCCTTCCATTACTCATCTCAACTTCCTATTTGACTAGTTTGCAGACACATCTCAACCTTTTTGTGTAGAGCAACAAGAGGGCTAGAATAGCTTCTAATCAGTTACACAAGCATAAATTTTGAGGTGGTATGGGTCTTCCTAATTGTAATGAACAAAGCAGAATTTAGTGCTCCAATGTTGAATAGCAAGGCCTTTTAGTATGATAATGAGATAAGGCCCAAAACAGAACTTCAAAGCTTGAGTAGGAGCCATGCCAGCGTGGGGCAGGAAGGGGCCTGGGGGCTTCAATTAGAATATACCTGTCAGCTAGACACAGAAATACACATCCATTGTCTCTCCCAGCCGCCCCGACTCCATTCTAGGATCATGGATTATGAGCACAGCTTTCAAGTTATGGACTCATGAAAAATATCCGAGTGACCCTGAGGAAATCGCGCATCTGGCAGTGCGACTCCTGAGTCGGTGAGGGCTCTGGGAACTGAGATATAGAGATTGGCCCTCCACAGCGACCCAATGGGGCCATGTTTGCTCTCCACACAACAGGCAAAACAAAACACATTCACTGGTACCTCTCATGTCCTGATCTGATCATGCTGTTGAAAGTTACCCCCTTTCTTAGATATTGGGAATAAGTTCTGCAGGGAGCTAAAGGGTGAAGATTATTAGCCCACCCTCTGACACAGGGGGAGGAGCCTAGCGTGCTTAAGAACTAGCAGCACATGACAGAGACTCTCTCAGAAGAACCAGACGATGATCTAAGAAGGAACAGGGGACAGATCTGCCAAGGGGAGCAGCGGCCATGCTTTGGGGTCTGTCTGGTAACTAAGATTCTTGTACCTGTGGACTGCAGAGCTCCCGGCACCCACATGCAACCTACAATCTGGTAAATTGACCTCCAGCTTAATATCTCTAAGTCTTGTACCCTTATTGTTATATTTTACTCTGACTGCAAATCCACTGTAATTCCATTGTATAACTTACTGTATATTTCTGTAAATATCTAGTGTGCCCTTAAGGCAATTAAAGCATAAAATTAATCTTGGGCTGATGCTTTTACTCTGAGTATGAATCTTAGAATACCCAGCGGGTAACAGGACATCCTCCCCGGCGGCCATTTGCTCTAGGTGCAGTTCCCTTACTGACCTGAGAGACAAAGGGGGCGCCAGAGAGCTGTGCCTGTGTAGTTACGTCACATTGGTGACGTGGGAGGAACGGATCCTGTCCTCCACACTAATATATCGGCCTATTACTTTTCTAATTTAATTAAGCAAAGTCTTTATTGGTGGTCAGCTGATTATACGCCTTCATGGTTGGAATTAGAATCGTATTTTAATAAATACTCCTCACCCTGTAGGATTTTTTTTTATTTATTCAAGAATAAAACTTTGATTCAGCATGATCATCCAATTTTTACGGCAGTTCTTGAGGCTTGGCAAAGACTCCTAAAAATAAAAAATGGTTTCCCTGAGAAGGAGCTTCTATTGAGACTTCCCCTTTCATTTGTGGGTACTGTTTTCACAACTGATCTGGATCCGGATTGGGCTACTTGGGGAATTTCCAAAGTACCAGATGTTTTTGATGGAAATAATTTAGTTCTTTATCAAATCTTAAAAATAGGTATAGTGTTCCCTCATCTGCCTTTCTGGAATTTATTATTTTGAAAGCATTTTTAGAGCCATTTGTTCGCAATAACTCTCCTCTCTTGGAGCCTGCGATTAACATCGAAAAACTATTTGGGTCATGGTATATTTTGGACCATTCAGTATTTGTATCTTCAACAATGATGCTAAATTTGCTAAATCCCCATACATGACCAAGTGGGAAGCTCATCTGAATATTTCTATAGCTTCGGATGACTGGGAACAAGCTATTTCTTTAACTTATTCCTCCACCATATCTATGGCCCTACAGGAGCCATATTTTAAAGTTATCTCTAGATGGTATTACTCATCTTCTCGTTTGGCACTTCTAAACTCCTCTAACTCCCCTCTTTGTTGGAGGGATTGTGGGCAATGCGGCAGCCTTTTACATTTGTTTTGCTCTTTTCTGCTTATTACACCCTTTTGGAGGGACATCTCTTCCCTTATTGCCATTATTTTACAGAATTCGGACTTTTCTTTATCTCCCCAACTGGCCCTTTTCTCTCTGGGTTCAGATCGGTTGGATCTGCCTTTGCATTTGCTCCTGGTTTCCAAAATCACCATAGCTCTATTTTGGAGGTCTACTAGGGTTCCTTCCTCACAGGAAATTGTTTGAAAATTGTCTCTTCCTAAATCCTATGAGTATAAACTGGCTTTATTGAATTGTTGCTTCCCTACTTTTTCGAAAAAATGGTGTCGCTGGCTGGAAATATTTCCGTGAAGATTTACTGTATTTTTTTGTTTTGTTGTTTTATTGCTATAAATCTTGGATACTTGATATACTTGCTTTCATGTTAATGTTATGTTTTGATTTATTTTGAAAATGTTAATAAAACATTAGAGAAAATTACAGATATGACACACAGTATGTCTGATACATGGGTGGGTTATTACAGGTGTGTGATGGCTGGTATGGCCATGTCACACTGCTGGCAGTCGCTGTGTATGTCGCTGACCGCCTGCTGGCTGCTCGCTGTATAAATAGGGCCGGGTGTTGAGCTTTCTTCTTCTAATGATTCAGAGAGGAGTTTATGCAGAAAGTGCTGCAGTCTCAGAGTGACTTTAGGGAACTCTCATCAGCAGCTAAATATATCAGTGAGGTCAGAGCCTGATATCTTATTAATAGAGCAGCGAGAGTCTCCGCTGGGTCTCCCTATGGCTGAGCCCAGTCTGTACAATACACAATATATCACTGCACTGCTGATAATGTGCACTATTAGACGTGAAAAACGTCTTCCGGGATCATCTTATTCTCATTTCACTCCAAATCTTATTGCTTGTGGTCAGAGAATAAATCACTGAGTAGCAGACACTCAATATTTTTGTCTTTGGAAGGTTGTCCAGTCCACCGGAGACGTGCGGTGTTCTTTACCTGTGCTATATAGCTTTACATCCAATGCTTCTTATAGAAATTCATTCTGTAGATTCAGAGTCCATGTTCGGTCCCTTTTGCTGTATATGGCTAGTTAGTAATCCCCTTAAAGTAGTTGTCCCAACTCTATATTGTTCTGCCGACTTCATATATCACCATTAAAATTCAATGCTCAGAATTCTTGTAATTCCGACTGAGAAGCAATGACCATAATTCTCTCAATGAGAAGCCACATGGGGGGCGATAAGTAGTCACATTAGCCAAGGGCGCATTGCTTGTCTAGGCGAGAAGTAATGGAGTACAGGTCAGGACTGTCAGTAACTCACAGGATACAGGTGACGGACAAGATTTTTTATTGCACAGATGTGAAGGATGAAAATCTGCCGCCACTGAGAGGAGATTTACGATCACTGTCCTAAAGTTACATGGGATAAAATGAGATGAGGCGGGCAGGAGCTTTGCCAAAGTTATCACGGTGGGGCACGATGTGAGATAAAACTGTTAGACACTTTTCCTTATGTCGCCTCTTGGTTGGCAAACGTTATACCATCAGTTTGTGCCATTAATAATTCTGGATTTTATGAAAGCTAAAAAGTGGTAAAAACACATGGTAAATTTTGCTTAATAAATCTGAGACACAGCAACCTACAGTATATAACAGAAATTGGCTTCAATGTTCTGCTCATTTTCCCTTTCGGTTCTTCCCATTCCTACTCTGACTTCTTCCCTTTCACTGGCGCCATCTGTGCCATCGGGTAGGAATATCTGAGGCGGTATTTTCCCCATCTGATTTCATCCATTTCTCCATGAATAAAAATGATCAAAGAAGACAAAGGAGAAAGGAAAGAGATATAAAGATGTAATGATCCGAGACCGGTCACTGACAGTTTCTTTCCTCCTTCTCCCCTCCGCTGTCGCTACAAATTGTGGGGGATGAGGGTGTTATTTATGTTATTTCATGTAGCTGCCAAAAATTTTCTCAATTACCAGTCATTATTTTGTAATGATCAAGACTCCTTTATAAGAAGTGTACGTTTGCAGACAGATTCTTGGCCATAATTTATATAAAATTTATGTCAGATTCCATGAAGAAGTTGCAAATAACTATAAATTTGATAATACATTTCAGAAGATAAATGTCTGCAGTGGATTTCTTGTCTGACCTGGCATTGGCTGGATAACATTGTTTTGGTACATGCCGATATCACCAACATATTCTTCAACACTGTACAGTTCATTGTGGACTCAATCCCTGTCCTTCCGTGGTTTCACAATCTAATTTGCCTTTCTCGTGCATACACCCAAAAAACACTTTTATAGAACGCTAATTAGCCTACATATTTTTCTGTGTGGGGGAAACCAGAGGAACATACAAACTCCATCCCGGTCATCTTCGGTGAGTTTGTAACCTAGGACCCCATCACGTCTAGGCAACAATGATAACCACTGAGCCCTTTTTTCTTAAACTTGGGTCACATTTAGGAAAAATTTGACCACACTCTTCAACCAAAAGCTATCAGACTTCATAAAGTCAGAGATGGCTTCCTCATGCTTGATATATAAAGCACATTTACTTGCATCATAAACTTAAAGGCTATTTGTAAAGCAGTCCGTCATGGTGTAAGATCAAACAGTAATGTAAATCTACACACACACATGGTCAAAATTGTTGGCACCCCTCGTTTAATGACCGAAAAACCCACAATGGTGACAGAAATAACTTAAATCTGACAAAAGTAATAATAAATCAAAAATCTATGAAAATGAACAAATGAAAGTCAGACATTGTTTTCAACCATGGTTCCACAGAATTATTTTAAAAATAAAACTCATGAAATAGGCCTGGACAGAAATGATGGTACCCCTGAAAATAATGTGACAAAAGGGACATATGAAATCGCGGTGTGTCCACTAATTAGCATCACAGGTGTCTACAATCCTGGAGTCAGTGAGTGGCCTGTATAGAGGCTACAGATACTCACTGTGCTGTTTGGTGACATGGTGTGTATCACACTCAACATGGACCAGAGGAAGCGAAGGAAAGAGTTGTCTCAGGAGATTAGAAAGAAAATTATGGACAAACATGTTACAGGTAAAAGTTATAAGACCCTCTCCATGCAGCTTGATGTTCCTGTGACTACAGCTGCACATATTATTCAGAAATGTAAGCTCCATGGGACTGTAGCCAATCTCCCTGGATGTGGCCGCAGGAGGAAAACTGAAGATGACAAATCAAAGAGACGGATAATACGAATGGTAACAAAAGAGCCCAGAAAAACGTCTAAACAGATTAAAGGTGAACTTCAAGCCCAAGGAACATCAGTGTCAGATCGCACCATCCATCTTTGTATGAGCCAAAGTGGACTTCATGGGAGACAACCAAGGAGGACACCATTGTTGAAAAAAAAATCATAAAAAAACAGACTGGAATTTGCCAAACTACATGTTGACAAGTCACAAAGTTTCTGGGAGAATGTCCTATGGACAGATGAGACAAAAATGGAACTTTTTGGGAAGGCACATCAGCTCTATGTTCACAGATGACAAAATGAAGCATATCAAGAAAAGAACACTGTCCCCACTGTGAAACATGGAGGAGGCTCTGTTATGTTCTGGGGCTGCTTTGCTGCATCTGGCACAGGGTGTCTAGAATCTGTGCAGGGTACAATGAAATCTCAAGACTATCAAGGGATTCTAGAGAGAAATGTGCTGCCCAGTATCAGAAAACTTGGTTTCTGTCGCAGGTCATGGGTCTTGCAACAGGGTAATGACCCAAAACACACAGATAAAAACACCCAAGAATGGCTAAGAGGAAAACATTGGACTATTCTGAAGTGGCCTTCTATGAGCCCTGACCTAAATCCTATTGAGCATCTTTAGAAAGAGCTGAAACATGCCGTCTGGGGCAGGCAACCTTCAAACACGAGACAACTGGAGCAGTTTGCTCTTGAGTGGACTAAAATACCTGTCGAGAGGCGCAGAAATCTCACTGACAGTTACAGGAATCGTTGGATTGCAGTGATTGCCTCAAAAGGTTGTGCAACAAAATATTACGTTAAGGGAACCATCATTTCTGTCCAGGCCTATTTCATAAGTTTCATTTTTTTAAAAAATTCTGTGGAAGCATGGTTTTTGATTTATTATTTTGTCAGATTCAAGTTATTTCTGTGACCATTGTGGGTTTTTCTGTCATTAAACGAGAGGTACCAACAATTTTTTTCCACGTGTATATGCGGACTTCTTTGGGATGTTACCTTTTCCTCTTTGCGCTATACCAGTACACCACTTTGGATTCTCCTTCAGAAATCGGTCAGATGAAGGTGAGAGTTACTGATCAAAACATCACTTTTTGTTGAGTTGCATTTCTGAAATAAATCACAAATTCACCTTGCATCATACTAGTGCCAGACTCTAATTTGGAAATAGTGAATTGAGTTGTACCCTACCTGAACACCGCATCCTACAGAGTGAAGTATATCTCTATCCAATCATGTATACTCACCTATCCATCCCCTGCCGGTCTCTGTACATCCTGTTCTGGCCATTCATGGGCCAAATCAGCCACATGCCAGGCCTTGCCGGCAGAAGCAACATGGAGACTGGCTGGGGAACCTGGGCAGCAATGGGGGGAGGAGCAACAGGGAATAGCGATGGGAGTATACATTAATTTTTTATTTTTACACCAAGTTGAGACTTATTTTTAATAGTGGAGGACGACCTCTTTAAACTCCAAAAACCAGTGTTGGACGATTTTATATGTGTCCTGTACCTACTTTCCCTGTGCTCTATGCTGTTCTTGTGGCACCCTAGTAAAGACCATAGAGAGCACACTCGTACATGCTGCCACGCTTCTCAATAATAATGAGTGCTACTGGCATCTATGTGCAGATCTTCCGCTTGGTCGCACACTGTCCTATCCACCCCCTCACTGTTCCTCCCAAGTAGTGTACTCTTTCAGCGTAATGACAGTCAGCCTTGTAAATATGTCAGCGCAGATCATGATAAACTCATTTATCACCGTATTAACTAATTGGAACGACCTGATATTGCCTTATAACATCACAAAGCAGCTGAGGCAGCCCGAGAGCGGTTACATCCAGTGTGATTTTTAAGAGACCGTAAAAAGATTATAGGTCTGAAGTGGTATACCGTGTGGCTGCTAAGTCACGGCGACTGCATCTTGCGATGGATGGACAGGGTAACATTATCACGCCGTGGATTTTGTCATCTGACCCAGAGATATGATTTAGGGATTGTTTCAGATTTGCTTCATATAATCCGGTTACAGAAATCAGTGTTTTGTTCCACGTCAGTTCTCGATTCCATTCCAGACAAGAGTTTTGATGGGAAGCCGCACTGGTTCCATAAATCTATAACCTCAAGTGCTTTAGAGTAGGGAAGATTTTGTGGAATGTGTCAAGGCAATTAATGTTAATGACCATGTCCACCACAGGAATAATTAATTACGAAGACTGATTAGGTTCATTTAAATATCTCTTTCTTTTTCCACCAGCTGTCTGCTGTTTGATGCATTTTTGAGTCGGGGCCATTTGGCCATTTCGGTACTTTCAAGTTGGTTGAACACATTTGCCTGGCGAGGACTCCCGTTATAAACTTCTTCCTGTGTTTTTTTTCTTCCTATGTACGACAAAGGCCGAGTCTGGGGGTCCAGACACAATTCATCTTTTGTCCAGTGTGCAGCTGTTTAGAATGTGAAGCTGGTGACACAGGGATAATGTATCCTCATCCTGTCACACGCACTTCAGGGCTGCAGATTGAGGAGCAATGCAGTAATTCCTCTGATGAGCTGTAACACTTATGCACTGGTCTTGGCATGGTGTGTGCAACGCTCTTAGACTATAATTGTTTAGCTTCAGAAAGTTTTTCCATCTTTGGTTTGTGGAGATTAAGGTTAATGGCCTAATAAGCACAGTAACACAGGAAAACCAGAAAAAAACTAAATTACCAATTACAAGGATTGTAAACCTGCACAGTGTCTTTCGTTGTGCCCCGATACAACCAGGGTAGAGGATAATTTTAGAAACTGATCCAGTGGGTCTTCCTACACGTGGCATCTGAACATCCTCCAGAAGATGTGCACAATCTAACACTTCTGTCCATAGACATGAGAAAGATGTAATCTGTCCCGACTGTCACATATCCATGTGTGATCAGCATAGGGGTCATAGGTGGTGCCAAAGGTTGGACAGTCTGACTCAGCATGTCAGATTGTTGTTTCCCTCATTAGGAAAAGTTGGAGTGTGCCAGTCCATAGACATCCTCAGATGATCCTTCTGAACGTTCTATGTCCAACTTTAGTTTTTTTTCATTAAACCATTTCCATAGAAAATGAAGACAAATGGCACCAGATAATATGGAACAGAATAATGGGAATTCGCTAATTCACTAACATGATCTTCAAACTCAAAGACTCAAATATACAGAAGAGTAGGGAAATCATAACTCACCCCAGTGCTCCTGGAGGAAACTGGCAGACCATGGATCTGTATGTCTCTTATGGGACGCAGTCTATATCACACCTGCATGCAGGGAAGCCTGCTTTGAGCAGGGGGTTGGATCAGATGGCCCAGGAGGTCTCTTCCAACTCTACCATTCTATGATTCTAATAACGTGTCAGCAGCTTCTGTCTGATGTTTACTGTACAACTTGGACTTCTGAATCCTTACTATCCACAACAGCGGGTTTAGTAGCTAAGTTTGGTCTTTTCCATTCATATTATGCTAATTGAAATTGCCATTTTTTCATAAACTCCTAATAGCCCAGCACTAATGGCGCCTACAGCTCATCATCTGTCGGTCCAATGCTTATTGGCTGGATCTCTCCAGACACCATGGGCACTTGTCGCAACTGAACACAAGAGTTTTCTCAATATGGAAGGGGTGATAAGTGGCTGACAAACTCCTCTGTCCAATCCAGATTTTCCCGGTGTAGTTTATCTCATGTGAGAACAAAGGATCAGACCTGTGGAAATCCATTATGCCTCATCCTCATTTCTGCTAACATCTACTCTCATGGTAGAGGTGGGACATCCTTAGTACACATTACATACTTGGCCAGTCCTGCCAAGATCAGGGAATTCGACTAATGTTCCTCTCATATGTATGGCCACCTTTACAAGTGGTTGATATCAAGCAAACTGGTTGCCAACACATTGGTAAATCTCCTGGCGGTGTCTGCTGCATCCACTGTCCTTTCATTATTATTCATGTTAGAAAGGATAAATTATTACCATGCAGCAATAAGATTAAACCTCAGTAATGGCATCACATTAATACTTGAATGTATCCAATTCCTGACGTTACACCAGGTCATTCATTTGTGTCTGTACAGCAGGGCTCTGGTACATTGAGCCTCCACTTTACCACCATCTATAGACTTTCTGCAGGGTGTAACATTAACTCCAATGCTATTGTGGGTGACTGTAGATTTAGGGTTAGGGTTACATGGACAGTTAAAGCCAGGGATGGTAAGGAGTATAAAACAGAGATATTATTAGAGATGAAGCAACCACACTTAGCAACTTTATGTATTTTCATATATGTATTATCCGATGTGCAAAAATAGGATGTACATGTCTGGATTATTTCCTAGATCTGTAAATGAATGAGAGAGAAAATGATGAAAGTGATGATTAACATAGAGATCTAAACCTGGCCGCCTGATATCACCAATTCTTCCCTTATAATGTCCTTTCAGTAATATTAATGCTGAAAACAATCTTGTACAGAGCTGCGTACATGGACCCAGGACTCGCTCATAAAACTATTCCACTCTGTGCACTAGACAAGTGGGTCATAATGCACCTTTTCATATGTCTGACCATGAGGTTTATCCTGAAATTGCAGCTCAACTACATTATTTGATGGCGCAAGTTTTTGTAAGCTGTTGGCCAAGTAGCTTGTAAGCACTGTTGTGAAGCAGGCCAGATCATAGAATCGTAGAGTTGGAAGGGACCTCCTGGGCCATCTGGTCCAACCCCCTGCTCAAAGCAGGATTCGCTAAACAATTCCAGACAGATGTCTGTCCATCCTCTGTTTGAAGACTTTCATGGAAGAAGAACGCACCACCTCTCATGGCAGCCTGTTACAGTCATTGATTACCTTCACTGTCAAAACTTTTTTTCTAATATCTAATCTGTGTCTCCTTCCATTCAGTTTCATCTCACTGCTTCTAGTCTTTCCTTGTGCAAATGATAATGATCCTTCTACAATGTGACAGACATATATTTGTAGACTGCTATTCTGCACCTCTCAGTCTTCTTTTTTGCAAGCTAAACATTCCCAAATCCTGCAACTGTTCCTCATAGGACATGGTTTGCAGATCGGTCACCATTTGGGTAGTTCTTCTCTGAACTTACTCCGTTTTTTTCAATGTGTTTATTTAAAATGTGGTGCCCAAAACTGGACACAGTATTCCAGGTGAGGTCTGACCAAGGAGGAGTATAGGGGGATAATGACTTCACGTGATCTAGAGTCTATGCTTCTGTTAATACATCCTAGAATTGCATTTGCTTTTTTTGCTGCTGCATCACACTTTTGACTCATGTTCAGTCTGTGATCTATTAGTATACCCAAGTCTTTTTCACATGTGCTGTTGCTTAGCACTTTTCGGTGTCCACTTCGGTGGGAAAGCACAGTTTGGGGGGCTGCTTGGTCCTATCTCTGGAGTCTCAGGAGTGCATCGCTCTTCTGACAAGCAGGAAGCCGAAAAGTGAGGGATCGGTGCACTCCTGAAAATAGGGACGCAAGACAACCCTTTTATCATATTAATATATTACATAATTTCTGTTCATGCAACTCCCTAATATTTAGAGGAGTTCTACCCGTGTAGGGAATCTCAGTCACTGGGTGTAATTTGTTATACAAAAATCCTTTACTCACCATCCCTGGGTCCAACACTGAGTCTCCACTGCAGTTCCAGATGCCTGGTATTGGCTGCTGCACTGACATAGTTTTAACAGCATGGCAGCCAATCAAGGAGCTCGGCTGCTCTGAGCGAGTAGATCCATCTACACGGGAAGTGCCGCTGAGCTAACTGACTGGCCGTCGTGCTGTCGACATGATATCAGTGCAGCAGCTAGTACCAGACACTGGGAGCAGCAGTGGAGATTCAGTAGTGGACCGGAAATGGTGAGTAAAGCATGATTTTGTTGTTTTTTTAAAAACAAATTGTGCCCGGGGAATGGAATTTTCTGAAAAAGGACAACCTCTTTTTTTTAAGCTTTAATAAAGTAACAAGTTATTAGACTTGAAGCCAACTCACTTGTGACATATCCCATCCATCTGCCAGTTATTCCTGCCTCCTGGGCAGTGAAGCCTCATATTCATGTCTTGGAAAGGCTTACAAATGTAAGTAGGATTTAAAGCATCTCTGAGTGGGAGAGAGACATTCTCGGCTCAGTCTGTGTTTGCTCAGCAAGTGTCTCCTGACCTTTCTGTGCTTGGTGCCCTGTATTGGGAATATCCTCCAGTGCAGACAAGTTATTAAATATGACTCCATAATATATGTGGTGCTGCTCACGACATACTGGATACATTTTGCCATCGCCTGGTCGTTCTATGTGTAATCTAGGAATTCATTTAATAAAAGGCAAAGACACCATTTCAGTCACCCTCCTTTCAATGCATCTTTCTGTTGCACCGAGAAAAAAGACACACAAGCTTCCTGTACATCACTTTTCTAAAGCATTAATAAATGGGGCCCTGGTCTGTACGTTCTGACAAATTCCACATATGGAGGAATGTCATGTCACCGTACACTTCTGAATACTAAATCTCAAGTACAATGACACGATTGTCTATGCTGCAATGCATGGAAGTCACAGATTCCATGTTACATTTCTCTAAGACAATGAGGAGGATCATCGAAACACACCAGAATTGTGACACCGTGTGCTTTAACCCCTTAGTGACCGAGAAAATTTTCAGCTTAACGACCAAGCCAAATTTTGCAATTCTGACCAGTGTCACTTTATGTGGTAATAACTCTGGAAAGCTTCACTGGATCCCGGTGATTCTGAGACTGCTTTTTCGGAGGCTTAAAAATCAGTCTGACACCTTATACTAACCATGATTAAGACCGGAGTGTCGAAACGCGTCGGTTGGTAGCTCTCTGGGATCATCTATATGTTGTCCGCATTGTGCCTGTGTTTATGATTTTTTTCCATTAACCCCTTACTGCCATGAGACGTACTATCCCGTCCATGTGCCCTGGGACTTAATTCCCAGGGACGGGATAGTACGTCATAGCGATCAGCGGCGCCCACGTGGTGAGCGCCGCTGATCGCGGCCAGGTGTCAGCTGATTATCACAGCTGACACCCGGCACAATGTGTCAGGGGCAGTCACGGACCGCCCCCGACACGTTAACCCCTTGTACACCGCGATCAAACGCGATTGCGGTGTACCGGGGGTTAAAGGGAAGCATCGGCAGGGAGGGGGCTCCCTCCGTGCTTCCCTGAGCCCCCCACGGCAGCGCAATGTGCAGCGCTGCTGCAGGGGGCTCTTTCCCTACAGGCCCCCGGATCCAAGATGGCGACGGGGACCTTCGGAGGCCTGCAGGGAGCTGACTTCCTCATGCCTGCAAAGTGCAGGCAAGGAGGAAGCCTTGTGCAGTGCCTGTGACAGATCGCTGATCGGTCACAGTGATCTGTGATGTGACAGATCAGCGATCTGTCACAGGACAGTGATGTCCCCACCTGGGACAACGTAATAAAGTTAAAAAAAAGTGTAAAAATAATTTTTAAAAAAATCGCTAAATAAATTAGTAAAAAAAATAAAATATTCCCCAATAAATTCATTTTTTGAAAATAAAAAAAACAAAAAACAATAAAAGTACACATATTAGGTATCGCCGCGTCCGTAACGACCCGCCCTATAAAACTGTCCCATTAGTTAACCCCTTTAACGAACCCCTTAAAAAATAAAAATAAAAAACAAACCAAAAAATAATGATTTATTATCATACCACCAAACAAAAAGTGCAATAACGCGCGATCAAAAAGACGCATATAAATATCCATGGTACCGCTGAAAACGTCAGCTTGTCCCACAAAAAACGAGCCGCCATACTGCGTCATCCGCAAAAAAAAAAAAGTTATAGCTCGCAGAATAAAGCGATGCAAAAATAATTATTTTTTATATAAAAGTTTTCATTGCATAAAACCGACAAAACATAAATAAACGACCTAAATGAGGTATCGCTGTAACCGTACTGACCTGAAGAATAAAACCACTTTATCAATTTTACCGCACGCGGAACGGTGTAAACGCACCCCCCCAAAAGAAATTCATGAAACGCTGTTTTTTGTTCATTCTGCGTCCCAAAAATCGGAATAAAAAGCGATCAAAAAATGTCACGTGCCCGAAAATGATACCAATAAAAATGTCAACTCGTCCCGCAAAAAATAAGACCTCACATGACTCAGTGGGTCAAAATACGGAAAAATTATAGCTCTCAATAAGTGGTGATGCAAAAACTATTTTTACAATAAAAAGCTTCTTTTAGCGTGCGACAGCTGCCAAACATAAAAACCGCCATAAATAGTAAATCAAACCCCCCGTTATCACCCCCTTAGTTAGGGAAAAATAATAAAATAAAAAAAATGTATTTATTTTCATTTTCCCATTAGGGTTAGGGTTAGGGTTAGGCCTAGGTTTAGGTCTGAGATTAGGGTTAGGGGTGTGTTGGGGTTCGGGTTGGAGTTAGAATTGGGGGGTTTCCACTGTTTGGGCACATCAGGTGCTCTCCAAAGGCAACATGGCGTCGGATCTCAATTCCAGCCAATTCTGCGTTGAAAAAGTCAAATGGTGCTCCTTCCCTTCCAAGCTCTGCCATGCGCCCAAACAGTGTTTTACCCCCACATATAGGGTATCAGCATACTCAGGACAAATTGCAAAACAACTTTTGGGGTCCAATTTTTCCTGTTACCCTTAGGAAAATAAAAAATTAGGGGCAAAAATATCATTTTTGTGGTAAAAAATTATTTTTTTATTTTCACGCCCAGGCGTTATAAACTTCTGTGAAGCTCTTGGGGGTTCAAAGTGCTCACCACACATCTAGATAAGTTCCGTGGGGGGTCTAGTTTCCAAAATGGGGTCACTTGTGGGGAGTTTCAATAGTTTAGGTACATCAGGGGCTCTCCAAGCGCACATGACACCCGCAGACCAATCCATCAAAGTCTGCATTCCAAAACGTCACTACTTCCCTTCCGAGCCCCAACGTGTGCCCATACTGTAGTTTTCTCCCACATATGAGGTATCAGCATACTCATGACAAATTGGACAACAACTTTTGGGGTCCAATTTCTCCTGTTACCCTTGGGAAAATAAAAAAATTGGAGACTAATTGATCATGTTTGTGGAAAAAATACGATTTTTTATTTTCATGCCTGGGCATTATAAACTTCTGTGAAGCCCTTAGGGGTTCAAAGGGCTCACCACACATCTAGATAAGTTCCTTAGGGGGTTTAGTTTCCAAAATGGGGTCACTTTGGGGGGTTTCCACTGTTTAGGTACATCAGGGGCTCTCCAAAGGCAACATGACACCTGCAGACCAATCCATCAAAGTCTGCATTCCAAAACGTCACTACTTCCCTTCCGAGCCCCGATGTGTGCCCATACAGTAGTTTTCTCCCACATATGGGGTGTCAGTGAACTCAGGACAAATTGGACAACAACTTTTGGGGTCCAATTTTTCCTGTTACCCTTGGGAAAATAAAAAAAATGGGGACTAAAAGATGATGTTTGCTGAAAAAATATGATATTTTTATTTTCACGCCCGGTCATTATAAACTTCTGTGAAGCACTGGGGGGTTCAAAGTGCTCACCACACATCTAGATAAGTTCCTTAGGGGGTCTAGTTTCCAAAATGGGGTCACTTTGGGGGGTTTCCACTGTTTAGGTACATCAGGGGCTCTCCAAACGCGACATGGCATCCGATCTGAATTCCAGCCAATTTTACATTGAAAAAGTCAAACGGCGCTCCTCCCTTCTGAGGTCTGCCATGCGCCGAAACAGTGGTTCCCCCCACATATCAGTTATCAGCGTACTCAGGACAAATTGCACAATAACTTTTGCTGTCCAATTTCTCCTGTTATCCTTGGTAAAATAAAAAAAATTGAATCTGAAGTATTTTTTTTGTGAAAAAAAGTTAAATGTTCATTTTTTTTAATATTCAAAAAATTCCTGTGACGCACCTAAAGGGTTAATAAATTTCTTGAATGTGGTTTTGAGCACCTTAAGGGGTGCAGATTTTAGAATGGTGTCACTTTTGGGTATTTTCTATCATATAGACCCCTCAAAGTGGCTTCAAATGTGATGTGGTCCGTAAAAATAAAATGGTGTTGCAAAAATGAGAAATCGCTGGTCAATTTTTAACCCTTATAACTTCCTAACGAAAAAAAAATTTTGGTTCCAAAATTGTGCTGATGTAAAGTAAACATGTGGGAAATGTTATTTATTAGGTTTTTTGTGTGCCGTATCTCTGTGATTTAAAGGCATAAAAATTCAAATTTGGAAAATTGCGAAATTTTCAAAATTTTCACCAAATTTCCATTTTTTTCACAAATAAACGCAAGTTATATGAGTGAAATTTTACCACTAACATGAAGTACAATATGTCATGAGAAAACAGTGTCAGAATCACCGGGATCCATGGAAGCGTTTCAGAGTTATTACCTCATAAAGGGACAGTGGTCAGAATTGTAAAAATTGGCCCGGTCATGAACATGCAAACCACCCTTGGGGCTTAAGGGGTTAAAGACAAAGTTTTAAATTATTCTACGCTGGAGTGCCTTTTTTTCTTCATTCTTTGGAACTTGCATGCCCAAGCCCAGGTGGCTCCGTGCGTGGAACTTATTCTTGGAAAGAGACTACAAATGGTGAGCTGACTTCACCCGTTCCTCATTCCACTTTTTTCATATATTTTAATTTTTGTGCCCTTAAATCAGAGAGTCACGTCACACTATATAATTAATAAGTAACATTTCCCTCATGTCTACTTTACATCAGCTCAATTTTGGAAACATAATTTTTTTTTTATTATGGAAATTATAAGAGTTAAAAATTGACCAGTGATTTTTCATTTTTTCCAACAAAATTCACAAAACAATTTTTTTTAGGGACCACGTCACATTTGAAGTGACTTTTGAAGGACCTATATGACAGAAAATACCCAAAAGTGACAGCATTCTAAAAACTGAAACCCTCAAGGTACTCCAAACCACATTCAAGAAGTTTCTTAACCGTTCCGTTGTTTCACAAGAACTGAAGCAATGTGGAAGGAAAAAATGAATTTTTAATTTTTTTTTTAAAAAATTTAATTTACACCAAAACATTTTTATTTTCAGAAGGGTAACAAGAGAAAATAGACCACAAGATTTGTTGTGCAATTTCTCCTGAGTATGCCAATACCCCATTTGTGAGGGAAATCTGCTGCAGGGCTCAGAAGGGAGGGAGCACCGTTTGATTTTTTTAACACAAAATTGGCTGGAATCATGAGCGGACACCATGTTGCATTTGGAGAGCCCCTAATGTGGGGGTTTTCCATTGTTTAGGCACAAGTGACACCATTTTGGAAATTACACCCCTCCAGGGCATTTTAAACCCACAAGTACGACAAAGAATTTTGATAACATTAAGTCGTAATATTGAATATGTCGTCGTTAGTGTTGAGTGCAAGTGCTCACTAATACAGTTTGCATTGGATGCTCGGATATGCACCGAATATCACAGGTGCTCGAGTGACATGCTTGAGTCCTCTCAGCTGTTAGACACACAAAACAACTTGAGAGGATCCGCGATACTCCATGCATACCTGACCAACCGATGCAAACTCGATTAGCGTGAACTTGCGTTCAACACTAGCCGTCATATTGTCATAATTTTTTTTCTTACTTTTGAAAAAAAAACAATTCCAACCCTAACCCCAACACAACCCTAATACAACCCTAAGCCTAATACACTCCTAACCCCAACACAACCCTAACCCCAACCCTAACTGCAAAAAATGGAAAATATTTTTTTAAAAATATTTTATAATTTTTATCTACGGTAATTAAGCGGCTGTAAAGGGGGATTAAATTTACTTTTTCTTTTGATTACTGTGATAGTGTTGCCAGGTACCATCAGGCAGACCTCGGCGAGCGCGCAACGCATGTGCCCGACATTTTTTTCAGGAAGATGACGCGGAGAACCGGGTGACGGAACAGGAGGGACCAGGGGATAGCAGAGAAATCAGGGGTTGGGGAACCCCATTTTTATCTTATGTTAGATAATATCAGAGGAGAGAGAAACTAATTTTAAATCAGACTTTTTTTATGTGATCACCATTATTCGGTGAATAACTGTGATCACGTGACAGAGTCCTAATTACGTAATAAACGACCCTGATCATGTTCTCCAGGGCCTGAGCACCCCCCCCGGCGTATCGATGGTCATTAAGGGGTTAAAGTATTAGTCCCAAAATCACATTATCATCAAATAGTAATGTACATACAGCTCTGGCAAAAATTTTCACTTTGTCTGATTTTTCTCTTTATAGGTATATTTTTTGAGTAAAATGTAAATTGCTCTTTTATTCTATAAGCTACTGACAACATGTCTCCGAATTTCCAAGCAATAAATTTTGTATTTATTTTCAGAAAATGATAAATGGTCAAAATAAATAAATAAACGCAGCGCTTGCAGACCTCAAATAATGCTAAGAAAACAAGTTCATAGTCATTTAGAAACAACAATTCTAATATTTTAACTCCGGAAGAGTTCAGAAAGCAATATTTTGTGGAATAACCATGATTGTTAATCCCAGCTTTCCTGCGTCTTGGCTGCTTTCCACCAGTCTGTCACACGGCTTTTGGGTGACCTTTTGCCACTCCTGGTACATAAATGTAAGCAGTTCTTCTTTGTTTGATGGCTTGTGACTATCCATCATCCTCATGATTACATTCCAGAGTTTTTCAATGGGTTTCAGGTCTGGAGATTGGGCTGGCCATGACAGGGATTTGATGTGGTGGTCCTTCATACACACATTAATTGACCTAGATGTGTGGTATGGCGCACTGTCCTGCCGGAAAAACCAGTCCTCAGAGTTGGGGAACATTGCCTGAGCAGAAGGAATCAGCTGTTTTTCCAGGATAACCGTGTATGCGGCTTGATTCATACGTCCTTCGCAAAGATGAACCTGCCCAATTCCAGCCTTGCTGAAGCTTCCCCAGATCATCACTGATCCTCCACCAAATTTCACAGTGGGTACAAGACACTGTGCCTTGGACGCCTCTCCAGGTCTCCGTCTAACCATTAGACGATCAGGTGTTGGGCAAAGCTGAAAATTAGACTCATCAGAGAAGATTACCTTTAAGCTCCAGTCCTCTATGGTCCAATCCTTATGGTCTTTGGCAAACTTCAGCCTGGCTCTCCTTTGGTTCTCATTGATGGAAGGTTTTTTTCTACCTTTACAGGACTTAAGCCCTGCCTCTAAGAGCCTGTAATGAACTGTTCTTGTCATGCACTTCACCCCAGCTGCCATTTGCCATTCCTTTTGTAGGTCACTTGATATTATCCTGCGGTTGCTGAGTGACATTCAAATAAGATGACTTTCATCCTGGTCAGTGGAGGGTCGTTTTCGCCCTCTGCCGGTCCTTTGTTAAAGATTTGGTTCAGGTGATCACCTAATCAGAAGCACATTAAGTAGAATGATGTGTTCTCTGGTTGGAATTCAACTGACACTGGAATGGAATGGCTGTTATGTAGAGAAGCTGATTTTTATAAAACTGTGCAGTGGTCTCTTATATACAGCTCTGGCAAAAATTATTTTTTTATTTGTGTCAATATAACCCATATTAAAATCTGCTTTGCACATATCATTCCTCTAAGGATGCCTCTCCAGGGTTTATTCACCATTCAGTTGTCATTGGAACCATCCTGTAGTTTCGGGAGTCCTGGATGATTATGTGCAGTGGTGTTTTGTCAGCTGGCATCCTTCATTAAGGTATGTTTCCACGTGGCGTATTTGCTGCGGATTGGATGCTGCGTACAGCCACAGCGTCCAATCCGCAGCATCCAGATGTTACAGCATAGTGGATGGGATTTTATGAAATCCCATATCCACTATGCGTACAAAGATGCAGGTGGCAGACCTGCGTATACGCACAGGCGGCGCGTCTTTATAGACCGCAGCATGTCTATTTATCTTGCGGAGACACACAGTGTCCGCAAGATAAATAACACTGTTGTATGTATAGGATGCGGTGATGAACACATTCGGAATCACCACGCATACAAAAGGGGGCGGTGCTTTGGGCGGGTATCCGCTGCGTTCAAAGCATTGCCAATCCGGAACGTGGAGACATACCAACAGTGCAGAGACCTTGTACCAGGAAGCAGCGGTGTGCCTGTGTGCTGGTAACTAAGAGGAGCAAGATACTGTAGGATGGGCTGTGCATAGAGGGGACAAAATAAGAGCAATGTACTGCAGGATGTTCAGGAGACAGAGGAGATATATAATGCAGGATAGGAGATCTGTGTACAGGAGACTGAGAGGAGGGATATACTGCAGGATAGGTGCTCTGTGTACAAGAGGCTGAGCAGAAACAAAATACAGGATGGGAGCTCTTTGTAAAAGGAGGCTGAGAGGAGAGATACAGTGGGGAAAAAAGTATTTAGTCAGCCACCAATTGTGCAAGTTCTTAAAAAAGATGAGGCCAGAATTGACATCATAGATAGACCACAGCTATGAGAATCAAAATGAAAAATCAAATCCAGAAAATCACCTTGTCTGATTTGGCAAGATTTATTTAGCAAATTATGGTGAAAAATAAGTATTTGGTCATAAACAAAAGTTACCGTATTTTTCCGACCATAAGTCGCACTTTTTTCCCCCCAAAATTTGGGGGAAAGTGGGGGGTGCGTCTTATGATCACAATATACTAACCTCCGGGGCTCTGCGGTGCGGTGGTGGCAGCGGGCGGGGCTCTGCAGTGTGGTGGTGGCAGCGGGCGGGGCTCTGTGGTGCGGTGGTGGCAGCCGGCATTTCCTCGCAGCCCGGAGGCCCCCGCACATGCCTTGCTGGCCGCCGCCATGTTGCGGTGGCCTCCGGGAACATGGACGCCGGGAAGATGGCCACCGGTCCGGGGACGGCGCATGCGCAGGTTCAGATCTCGTCCCGAGATCTCGGAGGACGAGATTCAAATCTCGGCAACGAGATCTCATCCCCCGAGATCTCGGGACAAGATCTGAACCTGCGCATGCGCCGTCCCCAGACCGGCGGCCATCTTCCCGCGTCCATGTTCCCGGAGGCCACCGCAACATGGCAGCGGCCAGCAAGGGATGTGCGGGGGCCTCCGGGCTGCAAGGAAATGGCGGTGGAGCCGCCGCCCCTGCACCGGAGCACAGCCCCCCGCCACCCTCACCCCGCAGAGCCCACCTGCCCCAGCACAGCTGCCCCAGCAAAGCTGCCCCAGTCCCAAAACAGCTGCCCCAGCACAGCTGCCCCAGCATAGCTGCCCCTGCCCCAGCACAGCTGCCGCAGCACAGCTGCCCCTGCCCCAGCACAGCTGCCCCTGCCCCAGCACAGCTGCCCCAACCCAGCTGCCCCAGCACAGCTGCCCCTGCCCCAGCACAGCTGCCCCAGCCCCAGCACAGCTGCCCCAGCACAGCCCACCTGCCCCAGCGCAGCTGCCCCAGCACAACCAAACTGCCCCAGCACAGAGCTGCCACCGCACGAGCCTGGACCACTGAATGACCCCTATGACTACTCCTCCACCTGTGCCGGATCCCTTCTCAGGTAAGCTGAATTCGGACTGTAAGACGGACCCCCATTTGACATATTATTTTTTTCCCTATTTTCCTTCTGAAAATTGGGGTGCGTCTTATGGTCCGGTGCGTCTTATAGTCCGAAATATACAGTAATCTCAATATTGTGTTATATATCCTTTGTTGGCAATGACAGAGGTCAAACGTTTTCTGTAAGTCTTCACAAGGTTGGCACACACTGTTGGTGGTAGGTTGGCCCATTCCTCAATGCAAATCTCCTATAGAGCAGTGATGTTTTGGGCCTGTCGCTGGGCAACACATTCTTTCAAATCCTTCTAAGGTTTTCTATGGGGTTCAGATCTGGAGACTGGCTAGGTCACTCCAGGACCTTCATATGCTTCTTATGAAGCCACTCCTTTGTTGCCCTGGTGGTGTGCTGGGGATCATTATCATGCTGAAAGACCCATCCACGTTTTGTCTTCAATGCCCTTGCTGATGGAAGGTGGTTTGCACGCAAAATAACACGATACATGGCCCCATTCATTCTTTTATGTACACGGATCAGTCATCCTGGTCCCTTTGCAGAGAAACAGCCCCAAAGCATGATGTTGCCACCCCCATGTTTCACAGTAGGTATGGTGTTCTTTGGATGCAACTCAGCATTCTGTCTCCTCCAAACATGATGAGTTTTTTTTTCAACCAAACAGTTCTACTTTGGTTTCATCAGAACATATGACATTCTCACAATACTATTCTGGATAATCCAAATGCTCTCTAGCAAACTTTAGACGGGCCTGGACATGTACTGGCTTAAGCAGGGGGACACGTCTAGCACTGCAGGATCTGAGTCTCTGGCGGCGTAGTGTGTTACTGCTTGTAGCCTTTGTTACGGTAGTTCCAGCTCTATGCAGGTCATTCACTAGGTCCCCCGGGTGGTTCTGGGAGTTTTGCTCACCGTTCTTGTGATCATTTTGACCCCATGGGGTGAGATCTTGTGTGGAGCTCCAGATCGAGGGAGATTATCAGTGGTCTTGTATGTCTTCCATTTTCTTATTATTGCTCCCACAGTTGATTTCATCAGACCAAGCTGTGTGCCTATTTCAGATTCAGTCTTTCCAGCCTGGGGCAGGGCTACAATTTTGTTTCTGGTGTCCTTCAACAGCTCTTTGGTCTTCACCATAGTGGAGTTTGGAGTGTGACTGTTTGAGGTTGTGGACAGGTGTCTTTTATACAGATAACAAGTTCAAACAGGTGACATTACTAAAGGTAATGAGTGGAGGACAGAGGAGCCTCTTTAAGAAGAAGTTACAGGTCTGTGAGAGCCAGAAATCTTGCATGTTTTTAGGTGAGCAAATACTTATCTTTCACCATAATTTGCAAAATAAATCTTGCCAAATCAGACAAGGTGATTTTCTGGATTTGTTGATTTACGATGTCAATTACAGGCCTCTTTCATCTTTTTTTAAGTGGGAGAACTTGCAAAATTGGTGGCTGACTAAATACTTTTTTCCCCACTGTATACTGCTGGATAGGTGGTCTGTGTACAGGAGACTGAGAGGAGATCTATACTGCAGAATGTGGACTCTGTACAGGAGGCTGAGAGGAGAGATATACTGCACGATGGGGGCTCTGTACACAAGATTGAGTGGAGGGATATACTGCAGGATAGGTGCTCTTTTTACAGGAGACTGAGAGGAGGGATATTCTGCAGGATAGGTGCTCTGTGTGCAGGAGACTGAGAGGAGGGATATACTGCAGGATAGGTGCTCTGTATACAGGAGGCTGAGAGGAGACAAAATACAGGATGGGAGCTCTGTGTAAAAGTCAGAGAGGAGAGATATACTGCTGGATAGGTGGTCTGTGTACAGGAGACTGAGAAGATATATATTGCAGAATGTGGGCTCTTTGTACAGGAGGCTGAGAGGAGAGATATACTGCACAATGGGGGCTCTGTTGTGAGTTCATTTTCCCCTTCACCACTCAGGCCCGATGAACTCCCTCTGCTGGTTAAGAAAGGTAGTGAGCCTGATTATAAAACATCTGAGACTAATGATGATGACTGGCTGAGTGGAGTTACTGACTGGATATAAGGCTGCCGACGCCCTTCTGCCCTGCGGGTGATTTCTCTGTGGCATCCTTGGAGACCAGTCTGAATTCCTGCTCTTCTAAAGCTAAGTTTTCTGCTATGCTTTTTGCATTTTTGCTTTGACTTTGTTTTGCTTTGTTTTTCTCGATTTCTGCCATTCCCTGCTGGGTGAGCTGAATTCCTTTAGCTCTGTCTTCAGAAAATACCTGAGTGCTGATATAGCTTTTGAAGCCTAGCTGCTTCAGGGCCTTTTTCCATTTCAGCTTGTTGGCTTTGTCTTTTATAGGGTTTTGGCAGATTGCAGACAGCAACCTTCCTATCCTGTCCTATTTTTAGTTAGCTTGGGCCCCATCGTTTGCTCAGCCTATCTTTCTATCTGTGTGAGTGTTTTTTCATCTTGCTTCACCGTCATTATATGTTGGGGGCTGCCTTTTACTTTGGGGTCTGCTCTGGGGCAGTTTAGATTTCCTTTTCTGTCTTTAGGCTATTTAGCTCTCCAGCTGTGATCGAGGGGTCTAGGGCACCGTAGGAACCCCCCACGGCTACTGCTAGTTGTGTTGTTAGGTTCAGGGGTCTGCAATCTGATAGTTGCCAACTTCTCTGGTTTTCTGGACGTAGCTTCTATTTTTGTGTCTGCCTCCTACGGTGACTCTCTTCATAACAGGGCTCTATACAGAAGACTGAGAGGAGGGATATACTGCAGGATAGGTGCTCTTTGTACAGAAGACTGAGAGGAGGGATATACTGCAGGATAAGTGGTTTGCGCACAGGAAACAGAAAAATATACTGCAGGATGGGGGCTCTGCATATAGGAGTTTGAAAGGAGAAATATACTGAAGAATGTGTGCTTAATGTATAAGAGGCTGAGAGGAGAGATATACTGAAGGGGGATCTCTGTACAGGAGGCTGAGAGGAGAGATATACTACAGAAAGGAGTTGTATATAGAGGGGCTGAGAAGACGAGTTCAGGATGGGGCTCTGTGTACAGGGTATGAGATACTTTGAGTTGTGTTGCCTACTGCTGAAAAATTTGTGATGTTAAGCTGCAAATGCCGCTGTTTATTCATATGACAGGAGATTATCTTCTGCTTTATGCATCAACAGACCAGCATTTGCAGTTTCACATCAATGATCTGTCTGCATCAAGCAACAAACCATCTAATGATGAAAAACCACACAGCAGCTACACTGATGTAGATGGCAGAATATAAAATTAGTCTGTCAGATTACTGTACCATAGCAGACACAGAAGCAAAAGGGGAAGTCTGCACTTAGATTAGCCTGATGATAACTCGGAGAGGATCCCCCCTCCACTTATTATGCATAAAGAATCAACAGTAATAAATTATTTTGTGCGCATAGACGGTTATTGTAATTGGAAGCATATACACAGGATGATGTGCTGCCAAGAACAATGATTTTTTAGGCATTTAGTGATCAGCAGCTTATTTAAACTGGACAATTATTGGGAAACGAGTGTTATCATTGCCGATAATCGTGCAGTGTAAATGCACCCTTAGGGCAGAGACACACTAGCGATGTAATGCAATTGTCAGGCGAGTGTCATGCTTTTTTTGTGCAAGTGCAATCAGATTTTTCACACATAGCATCCGAGTAACATCAGAATGCAGTGCGATTTTAACATGACCTTTTACATAGAGCACTTCTCTGTCATTTACACATCGTTTTAAAACGAAATATTATTCAAAACACACACATATATAGTATATATACTGTATATATAATATACTGTATATATAGATATCTATATATAGATATCTATATCATATATATATCTATACATAGATATATATATCTATATCTACATCTATCTATCTATCTATCTATCTATATATATATATATATATATATATATGAAAACCAAAGAAAGAGGAAAAAACCTCCAAAAATTCAGGAAAAAACCATGAACAGACAGAGATGCTTACCTGTATAGACAGGCCTCAATACATCTGCACTAAACAGGGTGCAGTGGACCCAAGTAAATTGGCAACTGCACAGGTGCAATAATACCAAATGAAACAGCCAGCCTACAATCAGGGATTGGCCGTGTGGCACACCAGTGCAAAAAAATAATCCGTATGTGGCAGTGTTCACACAGGGAATGCAGAGCATCTGGTTCTCAGCCTATTAATGATGCCCTATGGCGGGCTGCCCAGTGCTAACTATAATGCATCCCGTGTGAACAGAGGCCACAGTTTACAGAACCATTTGGGCCCAACTGCACCCTGCAAAAGATATAAAGTGCACAAAAACATATAAATATGTGTAAGGTATTAGTTGATATTCTGGCCATAATACGTAAGCTGGCAAACCGCGCCAAGGTTCCTTACACAGTCCTACTCTAACATGAAAACCACAGAAAGTGTTTTTTTTTCCTGAGGAAGGAGCTCTGTGAGACTCTGAAACGCGTAGAATAAAGACCACTGCATTAATAATCCGAGTTTTTAGTGATTCGCAGCGCGGATTGTCTGACCACATTTTTCCTATCCTGAATGGTTTACTATATGTAAACCATGTGTCATATCCTGTCAGGTTCTGCAATTATTTTACGGAATCCGACAATTGAATTAACGGATATTTTGCTATATATATCTCTTAACATATATATATATATATGTGTGTGTCACTGACATATATATCTATATATATAAATGCCTTATTGTGTCTGTCTGTAACCAAAATCACGGCCCGCTGACTGGTTGCGGCCGCCAGGCGCAGGCGCAGCTATTTGTAATGGTAAGCTGCACCTGCTGCTGATTGGTCGCGGCCGCGACCAATCAGCGGCAGGCGCAGGCCTTAATCTGTAAAAAAGAGAATTAAAATAAAAAAAGTTATTCTCACCTTCTGACGGCCTCCTGTCTTCTTTCCACGCGCCCGGCCTCGCGTTCCCAGTAATGCTTTGCGGCTTAGACCGCTGATGACGTCACTCTCACGAGAGCGAGAAAGAAGAACGACGTCACTCTCGCAAGAGCGAGGAAGAAGGCCAACGTCATCAGCGGTCTAAGCTGCAAAGCATTACTGGGAACGCGAGGTCTGGCGCGTGGAAAGAAGACAGGAGGCCGTCGGAATCTGAGAATAACTATTTTTTTATTTTTTAATATTATTTTTGTACAGGGCCGCGGCAGTCATTGGTCGTGGCTACAGGGCCGCGTTGCTGATTGGTCACGGACAGAGGGCCACGACGCTGATTGGTCACGGCTACATGGAAAGAGGGGTGAGGGGACCATGCATACCAGGAAAGGGGGGTGAGAGAACCATGCATACCAGGATAGGGGGTGAGGGGACCTTGCATCCCAGGATTGGGGGGTGAGAGGACCATGCATACCAGGAAAGGGGGGTGAGAGAACCATGCATACCAGGATAGGGGGTGAGGGGACCTTGCATCCCAGGATTGGGGGGTGAGAGGACCATGCATACCAGGAAAGGGGGTTGAGGGGTAGCATGCATACCAGGATTGGGGGTGAGAGAACCATTCATATCAGGATTGGGGGGTGCATTATTGCATTATTATTAAATCTTCAAAAATAAACTGCATATATATTCTAGAATACCCGATGCGTTAGAATTGGGCCACCATCTAGTATATATATATATACACACCTATTCTATGTGTATACATGTATTTTTTTTTTTTAACGTCAGTGTGATTTTATAGTAGCTACATATGAAATGCCGGCTTTCCTAAGGACACTGGTGCGTAAAATACGGACAGCACACGCATGGTGCATGTGCTGTGCGTTTTTTCTCTCATCCATTGACTTGCATTGGCGAGTCTCTTCCAAGACTCGCAGAAAATCGCAGCATGCTGTGACTTTTTTCCAGCCCGATCGTGATCCGATCCGAGCTGGAAAAAAAAATGCAGATGAAGACACAATGATAGGGCTCATACTCACTTGCGAGAGACTCTCATGATTCTTGTGCGAGTCTCTCGCATGAAAATCTGGCACTGCCGCCGGCACTCGGACCGGAGCGTGCGGCTACATGTATTTCTATGCAGCCGCGCACTCTGGTCCCAGTGCCGACGGCAGTGCCAGATTTTCATGCGAGAGACTCGCACAAGAATCATGCGAGTCTCTCGCAAGTGAGTATAAGCCCATAGATGAACATTGGTACAAACTCAATCTGATTTTTTTATTGGATTGAATTCGTCCAATTTAATCGCAAGTGGGATGAGCCCTTACAAGCAACGGAGAGAGCAAAAATATGAGACAGACGTTTGTCTCAGCTTTACATGATAAAGGGGTAAAATGTCCTGAAATGTGATGTTAATTTGTATCTAATAAAACGTAATTATTCATTGAAAATCTGGATGTCGTCCATTTCTAAAGAGGGATTGTCCCACACTTGGATTTTTTTTGCAAGTGACTTCCTGAATCGTCCAGAGCAGTCTTGACGAAAGGAACCAAATCCAGGCAGCTGTAACTGAATTATCCAAGTCATATCTGCATATAGGCAAGCCCGGACGCCTGCCCCAAAGGGGCTACAGGGAGGGCGCACATGACTAAGGAGGGATGCTAGGCCTGAGGGTTAGTGAAGGGTAAGGTGTAGTGCTTTTGTGTTTGTGGGGAAGGTGTGGGTTGGAGCTATGGGGCTTATGGTGCAATGTGAGTTGGCAGGGAGTGGTCAGTAGTGCTTTGTGCTTGTGGGGAAGGTGTGGGTTGGAGCTATTGGGCTTATTGTGCAATGTGAGTTGGCAGGGAGTGGTCAGTAGTGGGATGGCTATATAGGGCAGAACTGTGGGGGGATGGTCATTCCTTACCTTGCAGACGTCCTATCGGAGGTTTGGGGAACCAATGTAGGTTCTTTTGTTCACGGCAATAATGGTTGGCTTTGATTAATTATTAGGTGAAGTATAATTTTCGGAGGCGCCTGCAATGTTGCGGTCTCAACGAGGCAGAGGCGGCGGCTCAGGTTGGGGACTGTTCGCGCAGGCGGTGCATAGGATTGGACGATGCGGTTGGCTAGTTGCAGGTCTTGGGTGTGGCTGACCTTGTTGTACTGGTATTTTGGTGTAGGTTGGCATTGTGAGGTCTAATGGGGATCAGTTTTGATCGATTGGTCTTGGTACAGAAACATTGGTTACTCGAGCCGCAGAGTCGGCTCGGGTTGGGTTTTTGGTGGTGGTACTCGCACGTACAAGGTGTCATACGTGCTCGCGGTGGCGGAAAGGAGGGGGGTATTTGAAGTCGGTGGATTGCACAAAGAGCGGGGGGGTGAACCCAGTGCAGGAGCGGGTTACCCCTGGTGGTGCAATGGTATACTTGGTTAAGGTGGGTCCCAGCTGTGCTGGGTCACAGCGGGACATGTTAACGTGGCACCCTGCTGTGCTCGGTCACAGCGGGGCATGTTAACGTGGGTCCCTGCTGGGCTGGGTCCCAGCAGGACATTGGTTGGGCAACACTCGGCTGGGTGTCCTCGAGCCGGTGTGGTGCGGCTGAGGGCACGTGGTGGAGCTGGTGTTGCAATCATGTACAATGGACTCTTCATTTACCCCCCCTCCTTTTGCTGGTGGTTATGTTTATGGAATATTTCTACGTTTATGGATAAAATGTTATTGCTTGTTTGGTGTTAATAAACGGGGCTGCTGTGGCCTTTTACATCCAATGTCACGCAGTCGTGTCTTATTTAAGTTAAGAAGGGGTAAGTGTGGGTTTTGGGAGGGGTCATTACAGTGAAGCCGTCAGTCAGACTTTCCTAAGTCAAGTCTGTGGTGTCCACCACACCAACAAATAAGTGAGCAAGTTTCCACCTGCATTTGCTAAACCTATATTATTGTCCATGGTGTCATTAGATGACCTCTGATGTTCTTGTATTTAATGCAATATTCCTATATCCTGCATCGTTATGTGGTGCAAGGAAGTAGACTCAGACTCTGAGCTTTTGTAGCAGAAAGGAGACCCCCCCACCAAAGTTCTGCATTCCTTCCTTTCATGAATTAGCTAAGGATTGCTAGCTGTTCAGTCTCCTTCTTGACAGCCCCTATCACTATTCCTGGCAGGTCACATGGAGAGCTGTGATAACGCTGCCACCTAGATACCATAGTAAAAATTCCTGCCTATTTTTGTCTCTGCATCTAACAATAGAGATGCCAGGACCAGCAAAAAGTGGGACAATGGTGAAACTTGTAGCTTGACCTCCAGGGTGGGCATCAATGAGCATGAGCATCGATGCTGGTGACATCTGGAGATTGTAACACAAGGTAAGGAGGGCACCAGAGTATTGCCGAAATGTGTGTTCTGAAAAATCATTATCCTGGGAAGACAGCGCGGACCAGCTGATGGAGTGCAGCCATATCCCGGTAGACTCTGCTCCAGCTCATTCCAGCCTCAGTACTGGCAGTGTCAGGGTCCAGCACAGACATGGGATGTGGAATTCAGCTGCTGCCAGGACTGTAAGGAGACGGAATGGGCAGAATTCACCCTCCATTCCTGGCACTATTTCAGAATATTTGTTGGCATTTAGGTTGCATTGCAGCCTTTACATTAATTGTGTCTTTATTGGACTCAAACACCAGTGTCATCGTTATGTCTAAGGGCAAAATCATCCAAATCTGCAGCATGAATGCTTTTGTCTCTGTTGTACACCCCTCATTACATCATTATATATCAGACATATAAAATAATATATAATATTACTACCACCACCAACATGCCAACAACAATCATCTGCTACAATACATAATAATATACAAGATATTTACAATAATATATACAAATAATTGCACTATATCAGTCATTTATAACTATAGCTACTACTACAACATATATACTGTAGTATTGTTACCAGACATATATGATAATAAGCAAACAGAAATATCTGGTATATTATTATATATTATTACACAAGTATGATATAGTAGTAGTGTGTGTGTATTATTTTAAATATACAGTACAGACCAAAAGTTTGGACACACCTTCTCATTCAAAGAGTTTTCTTTATTTTCATGACTATGAAAATTGTAGATTCATTCTGAAGGCATCAAAACTATGAATTACCACATGCCTTCAGAGTGAATCTACAATTTTCATAGTCATGAAAATAAAGAAAACTCTTTGAATGAGGTCTGTCCAAACTTTTGGTCTGTACTGTATATGCACACACACATTATATACTATAAATGTCATACATTATTTAAATATATGATAAAGGTCTGACATATTATAGATGTATTCTCTAACTACTTCCAATATTTGATGAGGACAATAATAATCAACAACAATCACTTTTGAAGTTTTCGTTCTGATCTTGGACACATGCACATGATGTAAGGAATATACACTGTGTGCAGAATTATTAGGCAAATGAGTCTTTTGATCACATCATCCTTTTTGTACATGTTGTCCTACTCCAAGCTGTATAGGCTTGAAAGCCAGCTGCCAATTAAGTAAATCAGGTGATTTGCATCTCTGTAGTGAGGAGGGGTGTGGTCTAATGACATCAACACTCTATATAAGGTGTGCTTAATTATTAGGCAACTTCCTTTCCTTTGGCAAAATGGGTCAGAAGAGAGATTTGACGGACTCTGAAAAGTCAAAAATTGTGAGCTGTCTTGCAGAGGGATGCAGCAGTCTTGAAATTGCCAAACTTTTGAAGCGTGATCACTGAACAATCAAGTGTTTCATGGCAAATAGCCAACAGGGTCGCAAGAAGCGTGTTGATAAAAAAAGGCGCAAAAAAACTGCCCATGAATTGAGGAAAATCAAGCGTATAGCTGCCAAGATGCCATTTTCCACCAGTTTTGTCATATTTCACAGCTGCAACATTACTAGAGTATCAAAAAGCACAAGGTGTGCCACACTCAGGGACATGGCCAAGGTAAGGAAGGCTGAAAAACAACCACCTTTGAACAAGAAACATAAGATAAAACGGCAAGACTGGGCCAAGAAATATCTTAAGACTGATTTTTCTAAGGTTTTATGGACTGATGAAATGAGAGTGACTCTTGATGGGCCAGATGGATGGGCCCGAGGCTGGATCAGTAAAGGGCAGAGAGCTCCGCTCCGACTCAGACACCAGCAAGGTGGAGGTGGGGTACTGGTATGGGCTGGTATCATCAAAGATGAACTTGTGGGACCTTTTCGGGTTGAGGATGGAGTGAAGCTCAACTCCCAGACCTACTGCCAGTTTCTGGAAGACACCTTCAAGCAGTGGTACAGGAAGAAGTCGGTATCGTTCAAGAAAAACATGATTTTCATGCAGGACAATGCTCTATCACATGCATCCAAATACTCCACAGCGTGGCTGGCCAGTAAAGGTCTAAAAGAAGAAAAAATAATGATATGGCCCCCTTGTTCACCTGATCTGAACCCCATAAAGAACCTGGGGTCCATCATAAAATGTGAGATCTACAGGGAGTGAAAACATTACACCTCTCCGAACAGTGCCAGGGAGGCGGTGGTGGCCGCTGCACGCAATGTTGATCGTAAACAGATCAAGCAACTGACAGAATCTATGGATGGAAGGCTTTTCAGTGTCATCGTAAAGAAAGGTGAAAGCTATATTGGTCACAGATTTTTTTGTTTTTGAATGTCAGAAATGTTTATTTCTAAATTTTGTGTTGTTATATTGGTTTACCTGGTGAAAATAAACAAGTGAGATGGGTATATATTTGGTTTTTATTAAGTTGACTAATAATTCTGCACAGTAATAATTACCTGAATAAACAGCTATCCTCCTAAGATAGCCAAATCTAAAAAAAACCCACTCCAACTTCCAAAAATATTAAGGTTTGATATTTATGAGTCTTTTGGGTTGATTGAGAACATAGTTGTTGTTCAATAATAAAAAGAATCCTCTCAAATACAACTTGCCTAATAATTCTGCACGCAGTGTGTATATATATATAATGACTGACACTTTCTCTTCCTGCAAAAGCAGTCAAGTCCATGGTGACTTCTAGTATTATTGCATATTAACTGTTAGGCATCGGGTTCCTGCAACGGCTCAGCAGGGATCCAGAGCCTCACATTCTGCGGTCTCCCATTGTCTATCGACCGCAGAGAAGATTGCTCAGCAGTCTCGGCGTCCCAGACGCTCTGCCCAGACCTGCTCTGTGGGTCTGGTTGTTGCTGCCATCTTTGGGTCAGCAGTGGCTATGCAGGCTGCTCAGCAGCAAATCGCTCCAGAGCCTAAGTCCCTCCGTCGCTCTACTGGGCATGCTCACGAGACGATCTCCCTTTGGAGATCGGGAGTCACGTACTCAGGTCCTTCTCCTGATCTGATTGGTCCATCTTAGAGATCTGGAAGGTCCCGGAGGCGCACGGCTATAAAAGGTCCGCATGGCCACTCAGCCATGCGCTAGTATAGTCTCTAGTTGCTACTATGTGAATGATGATGGATGCATGAACCTGCGAATGACTCATTAAGATCCCCTTCCTCTGATGTTATGAGTGTGTATAGGGACTTAGCTTTAGAGTCTGTGCCAGCCAGTGGCAAGCTGCAAGCCACAACAGCATCCTTCACAGTGCTAGCATCCGACAGTGCGCCTGCTACCGGGCATTGTCGATTACCGGCAGTGTCTGTCGCCGCGCTGCAGTCTGCAGCACCTCTTGGCGTCCGCAGTTGCGACACCGCACGCACGGTAGGTCTAGACGGACTCTGACCCTCTGCCTAGGGCCCAGCACCTGTGACCATATATCGGGTGTGCACTTCTCTGAGACCTGCGAGTCCAACAGTCTCAGCATTTATGTTAATTCTTTAGGCGTCACTGTGAAGCTAACAGAGTACGTCAAGCGCACACCGGGTGACGTCTAACCCGCGTGCAATATACCGCCATATAGCACTCCTGCCATTATCTAGCAGTGGTTTAACACCTACGAGGGGCGATCCAAAAGTAATAATAATAATAATAAATTTTATTTTTATAGCACCGACATATTCCGCAGCACTTTACATTTCAGAGGGGATTTGTACAGACAATAGACATTACAGCATAACAATAATCACATACAGTAGATTATAACAAATAACAAAAGGAGTGAGGGCCCTGCTCGCAAGCTTACAGTCTATGAGGAAAGAGGTAGACACGAAAGGTGGGTGGTAACAGTTGCTCTGATTGTATGGACCAGCCATAATGTTAAGTGTGTAACAGTACAGACACAGAGGGCTAATGGATGCATAAAGCATGTGGGAACATGATGCTGGGAACCTGGTTATGGTCAAACTTTTGGCTCTGCCACACAGGGATAGGTTAGGTTAATGTGTTGAGACGATAGGCCAGTCTGAATAAATGCGTTTTCAGGACACGCTTAAAATTGTGGGGATTGGGGACTAATCGTATTGACCTGGGAAGTGCATTCCAAAGAATTGGCGCGGCACGTGTAAAGTCTTGGAGACGGGAGTGGGAGGTTCTGACTATTGAGGATACTAACCTCAGGTCATCAGCAGAACGGAGGGCGCGGGTAGGGTGGTATACTGAAACAAGGGAGGAGATGTAGGGTGGTGCTGAGCCATGGAGGGCTTTGTGGGTGAGGGTAATAAGTTTATACTGAATTCTGGAGTGGATGGGTAGCCAGTGTAATGACTGGCACAAGGTAGAGGCATCGGTGTAACGATTGGTGAGGAATATGATCCTGGCTGCAGCATTCAAGACAGATTGGAGAGGGGAGAGTTTGGTAAGAGGGAGACCGATTAGAAGAGAGTTACAATAGTCGAGACGAGAATGAATAAGAGAAACAGTAAGAGTTTTTGCAGAGTCAAAAGTAAGAAAAGGTCGAATTCTAGAAATGTTTTTGAGGTGCAGATGACAAGAGCGAGCCAGTGATCGAATGTGGGGGGCAAAGGAAAGCTCGGAATCAAGTATGACCCCAAGACAGCGGGCATGTTGCTGGGGAGTAATAGTGGAACCACACACAGAAATAGCAATGTCGGGTATAGGTACATTAGTAGCGGGAGGAAACACCAGGAGTTCAGTCTTTGACAGGTTCAGTTTCAGATATAGTGAGGACATGATATTAGACACAGCGTTTAGACAATCACCAGTGTTTTCTAGAAAGGCTGGCGTGATGTCAGGAGAAGAAGCGTATAATTGGGTGTCATCAGCATAGAGATGGTACTGGAAACCAAATCTACTGATTGTTTGACCAATAGGGGCAGTGTACAAGGAGAAGAGGAGGGGGCCTAGAACCGATCCTTGAGGAACCCCAACAGTAAGGGGAAGGTGAGAGGAGGAGGAACTGGCAAAAGAAACAGTAAAGGAGCGGTCGGAGAGATAGGAGGAGAACCAGGAGAGAACGGTGTCCTTGAGGCCAATGGAATGGAGCATAGTGAGGAGGAGCTGATGATCCACAGTGTCGAATGCTGCAGAGAGATCCAAGAGAATTAGCATGGAGTAATGACCATTTGATTTAGCTGTTAGCAGATCATTAGAGACTTTAGTGAGGGCAGTTTCAGTGGAGTGTAAAGAGCAGAAACCGGATTGGAGAGGGTCGAGAACAGAGTTTTCTGAGAGATAGCGGATAAGACGGGAGTGGACCAGGCGTTCCAGGAGTTTAGAGATGAAGGGAAGATTAGAGACAGGTCTATAGTTAGCGGCACAGTTTTGGTCGAGGGATGGTTTTTTAAGTAGTGGATGTATGATGGCATGCTTAAATGAGGAGGGAAAAATACCAGAAGAGAGAGAGAGGTTAAATATTTTAGTTAGGTGAGGGGTGACAGCAGGGGAAAGGGACTGGAGGAGATGTGACGGAAATGGGTCACTGGTGCAAGTAGTTGGGCGACACGATGCAAGGAGCCTGCTTACTTCTTCTGTGACTGGTTCAAAATCAGAGAGTGAGTTAGATGCAGTGGGGGAGGGAGGACAGTGCATGGTATGAGGGGATTTGGAGATAATTTCCTGTCGGATCTGGTCAATTTTTTCTTTGAAGTAATTGGCCAGATCGTCAGCTCGGAGCTCCGTGGTTGGGGCCTGTACTCTTGGATTGAGTAGAGAATGAAAAGTGTCAAAGAGACGTTTCGGGTTATTGGACAGTGAGGTGATGAGGGTGTTGAAATAGGTTTGTTTGGAGAGGTGAAGGGCAGTGTTGTATGTTCTAAGCATAAACTTAAAATGGATGAAATCTTCGTGTAGATTGGATTTTCTCCACAGACGTTCAGCGCACCTGGAGCACCGCTGCAGGAAACGTGTTTGCACCATGTGCCAGGGTTGTCGCCGTCTGTGTTGTGGTGCTCTATTTATAGGGGGTGCAAATTCATCCAGGGCACTTTGAGCATGGATCTGTGCAATTTAACAATGTGAAAAGAGCGTGAGTGCTATACATAGGAGAGGAAAGAAGCGAGGGGCCAATATGGATGGAGTGTGGAGAGTTAATGCCAGGGCGGTGGATGTGTGTGAATGCAGCGGCCAGGATATAAATTACACAAATGCATATGGTATATATTTGTTGTACTCCTAATGTACAGGGAGTAGATGTATATAAATGTCTTACCTGTCTCCTGCCCTGTCTAACTGCCATGTTATAACTGCCAGAAGTACTTTGATACATGTACTTCGATTACATGTGCATAAATGCCACCCCTGCATGAATGCTCCCCCTAGCTGTGTCTGAATATATAGGAGGTTAAGGCTAAGTTTGTTTTTTTTTGGCTCTCTCTTCTCGTTAATCAATCACACTAAATTGAGACACCAGGACCCAATAAAATGTTGTGGTCAAATTATTATTATTATTATTATTATTATTTATTGTTATAGCGCCATTTATTCCATGGTGCTTTACATGTGAGGGGGGTATACATAAAAACAAGTACAATAATCTTAAACAATACAAGTCATAACTGGTACAGGAGGAGAGAGGACCCTGCCCGCGAGGGCTCACAATCTTCAAGGGATGGGTGATAATACAGTAGGCGAGGGTAGAGCTGGTCGTGCAGCGGTTTGGTCGATCGGTGGTTACTGCAGGTTATAGGCTTGTCGGAAGAGGTGGGTCTTCAGGCTCTTTTTGAAGGTTTCGATGGTAGGTGAGAGTCTGATATGTTGTGGTAGAGAGTTCCAGAGTAGGGGTGATGCGCGAGAGAAATCTTGTATGCGATTGTGGGAAGAGGAGATAAGAGGGGAGTAGAGAAGGAGATCTTGTGAGGATCGGAGGTTGCGTGCAGGAAAGTACCGGGAGACGAGGTCACAGATGTATGGAGGAGACAAGTTGTGGATGGCTTTGTATGTCATGGTTAGGGTTTTGTAATGGAGTCTCTGGGCAATTGGGAGCCAGTGAAGGGATTGACAGAGGGGAGAAGCTGGGGAATTGCGGGGGGACAGGTGGATTAGTCGGGCAGCAGAGTTTAGAATAGATTGGAGGGGTGCGAGAGTGTTTGAGGGGAGGCCGCAGAGCATGAGGTTGCAGTAGTCAAGGCGAGAGATGATGAGGGCATGGACTAGGGTTTTTGCAGATTCTTGGGTGAGGAATGAACGGATGCGTGAAATATTTTTGAGTTGAAGTCGGCAGGAAGAGGAAAGGGTTTGGATATGTGGTTTGAAGGAGAGATCAGCATCAAGGATTACGCCGAGGCAGCGAGCTTGTGGGACTGGGGAGAGTGGGCAGTCATTTACTGTAATTGATAGGTTCGTAGGGGGGGGTCACGTGGGATGGGGGAAAGATGATGAATTCTGTTTTGTCCATGTTGAGTTTCAGATATCTAGTGGAGAAGAAGGATGAAATAGTGGACAGACATTGAGGGATTCTGGTTAGTAGGGAGGTGATATCTGGTCCAGAGATGTAGATCTGTGTGTCATCAGCATAAAGATGATACTGAAAGCCATGAGATTCTATGAGCTGTCCCAGGCCAAAGGTGTAAATAGAGAACAGCAGGGGCCCTAGGACTGAACCTTGTGGGACTCCGACAGATAGGGGGCGAGGTGAGGAGGTGGTGTGTGAGTGGGAGACGCTGAATGTCCGGTCTGTTAGGTATGATGAGATCCAGGAGAGGGCCAAGTCTGTGATGCCGAGGGATGAGAGGGTCTGTAATAATAGGGAATGGTCCACTGTGTCAAAGGCAGCCGACAGGTCCAGGAGGAGGAGGACAGAGTAGTGTCGCTTGCTCTTGGCAGTTAAGAGGTCATTGGTGACCTTAGTAAGGGCAGTTTCAGTGGAGTGGTGTGACCGGAAGCCAGATTGTAAGCGGTCGAAGAGGGAGCAAGAAGAGAGATGGGAGGACAGTTCAAGGTAGACGTGTTGTTCCAGTAGCTTGGAGGCGTATGGGAGAAGTGATATAGGGCGATAGCTAGATACAGAGGATGGGTCAAGAGAGGGCTTTTTGAGGATAGGTGTGATGGAGGCATGTTTAAAGCTTGAGGGGAAAACACCAGTTGTTAGTGATAGGTTGAAGAGATGGGTTAGGGTTGGGATGAAGACTGTGGTGAGGTTTGGGATGAAGTGGGATGGGATCGGGTCGAGTGCACAGGTGGTGAGATGTGATCTTGAGAGTAGAGTGGAGAGTCGATCTTCTGTAATGGTGGAGAAGTTGGTTTTGAAGGTGGAGGGCTGGGAAGTCGGGAGGAAGGGCTCTGGGGGTTGTTGACCAAAACTGTCCCTGATGTTATCAATTTTCTGCTTGAAAAATGAGGCAAAGTCTTCAGCTGAGATGAGTGGGGAGGGAGGAGGTGCTGGGGGGCGGAGGAGAGAATTGAAGGTGTTGAATAACTGTTTAGGGTTGTGAGACAGGGAGGATATGAGAGATGAGAAGTAGGTTTGTTTAGCTGTGGCGAGTGTGGTCTTGAAAGTAGTGAGGGACTGTTTGAATGCGATGAAATGCTCGTTGGAGTGGGATCTTTTCCATCTGCGCTCAGCAGCCCTGGAAGCTCGCCTCAGCTCTTTGGTCAGGCTGGTGTGCCAGGGCTGTCTGTTGATTTTGCGAGTTTTGGTATGTGTAAGTGGGGCAGCGGATTCCAAAGCTACAGCTATTGTGGTGTTATATAGAGCGGCAGCGTCATCCGCATTGTGTAAGGAACTTATATCTGTAAGAGGGAGGAGGGATTCGGAGAATGAGTGTAGGTCAAGGTGTTTAAGATTCCTGCGAGGGTGTGAAAGTTTGTGGGGTGGGGATTGTAGACATGGAGTGAAGAGGGAAGAGAATGTGAGCAGGTTGTGGTCAGAGAGAGGAAGAGGTGAGTTAGAGAGGTTAGATAGGGAGCAGAGGCGGGTGAAGATGAGGTCCAGTGTGTGACCATCTTTGTGGGTGGCTGTAGAAGACCATTGAGTGAGGCCGAAGGAGGAAGTGAGAGATAGAAGTTTAGTGGCAGCTGAGAGGGAAGTGTCAATGGGGATGTTGAAGTCGCCCATGATGATAGTAGGGATGTCCGCGGAAAGGAAATGAAGTAACCAGGTGGTGAAGTGGTCAAAGAAGGTGGTGGCTGGCCCTGGGGGGCGGTAGATGACAGCCAGTTGGAGGTTGGAGGGGGAGTAGATGCGCACAGAGTGCACCTCAAAGGAAGGGAGGGTAACAGAGGGTGGCAGTGGGATTGGGGTGAAGGAGCAGGTATCTGACAGGAGAAAACCAACTCCTCCACCATGTTTGCTGCTGGGGCGGGGGGTGTGAGAAAGGTGGAAGCCGCCATACGAAAGTGCAGCAGGAGAGGCTGTGTCAGAAGGGGTGAGCCAGGTTTCGGTGATGGCGAGGAAGGAGAGTTTGGTAGTAACAAAAAGATCATGGATGTAGGAAAGCTTGTTGCAGACAGAGCGAGCGTTCCACAGAGCTCCTGTTAGTGGGACTAGGGAAGCGGGGGCTGGGTGAATGGGTATAAGGTTGGAGAGGTTACGGAAGGTTGTGATAGAGCGTGGATGGGAGGTAGAAATGACTGTGGGAATGTGGTGAGGAGGACCAGGATTTGGAGAGATATCACCAGCAGTGAGAAGGAGCAGAGAAAGTGTTAGCAGGTGGGAGCAGGAGAGGGCATGAGGGGGCTGTCTGTGTTTGGAGACAGAGGATTGTATGTTAAGGAACAGTTTTGAGGCGGAGGTGAGGTGGATGGGGAGGATTGAAGAAGAGATGAACAGTTCCTTACTAGGAGTAGGGATTAGGGGAATTAGCAGAAAGTGAAGGATTATTGGGGTGAAAGTGAAAACAAACAGAAACATTGTTTACAGTGACTGTGTCCAGTTACCTTCAGTTCCAATTCTGGTTTTAATTCTTAAATTAATCTTCACACTTCTAGCACACACTTATAGCAATCACAATGCAGACTGAAGTCTATGCAGACTTGTACTCTGCAATATATGTACAACTAAGTGCAGTCAGGTGTGAAGCAGAGAGGAGTGGTCTCTGCTCATCTTGGCCAGACAATTAAGAGTGGACCAGATGTATATGATCAAGCCAGAGTAAACAAGGTCATAAATAACACTGGGGTAAGCTGGGGTTAGCTGAAAGGCATACCATGTGAATGCTAGGTGCAGAGGCAAGTCTATGTGCAAAGCTGGGTGACGCACTGTGTGTCCTTCATAGACAGACAGCAGGAGAGCTGGGTGGATGGACATACCATGTGAATGCTAGGTGCAGAGGCAAGTCTATGTGCAAAGCTGGGTGACGCACTGTGTGTCCTTCATAGACAGACAGCAGGAGAGCAGGAGAGCTGGGTGGATGGACATACCTGTCGGAAGAATAGAGATGCTTGTTAGAGTGCGATGGTGGCAGGTAGCAGGGCACAGTCTGTATACATCCTTCTGGTTTTAATTCTTAAATTAATCTTCACACTTCTAGCACACACTTATAGCAAATAAACACATGTCCAGCACTACATGGATCATAAAGCACTTTGAAAAGTTTCTTGACCTCACAACATAAGGGGACAAGCAGAGTAAGTTGAAAAAAACTATATACCATATATAAGTTTGCAGAGTTGAAAACACATAGCTAGCATTCAGGATTAACTGCTTGCTGACATTGAATGGAGACACAGGAGTGGATTCAGAGCAGAGATTGGAAAAGCTGGTTACCAGATATAAGTTTGCAGAGTTGAAAACACATAGATAGCATTCAGGATTAACTGCTAATCAATAATAAACACAATGAATATAGTAAAAAATTTTTTTATTTTTCTACATAGTCTCCTAACAAGTGTATACATTTAGTCCATCTCTATTCTAAACTTAGAATTCCATTCGAAAAAAATTCTTGATCTTGACCCTCAAAAAACTCCCCAACAGCAGTTATCACGTCGCTGTTGTCGTCAAATTTCTTGCCCCGGAGGTGTTTCTTGAGCCGAGGAAAGAGAAAGAAGTCACTGGGGGCTAGATCTGGCGAATGGGGGGGGTTCCACCAGTTCAAAGCCCGCTTCTTGAATGGTAGCCATGGCAACTGCAGCTTTGTGAGCCGGTGCGTTAACTTGGTGAAACAGCACTCCAGCCCGCAGTTTGCCGTGCCTTTTCTCCTTGATAGCCTCCCGCAATCTTCTTATTTGTTCTGTGCAGTAGGAGCCTGTAATAGTGGCTCCCTTCTCTAAATAGTCAACCATAATAATTCCTTCAGTGTCCCAAAACACGGACGCCATAACCTTCCCTGCTGAGCTTGACACTTTGAATTTCTTCGGCGTCGGTTCGTCGGCTCGTTTCCATGTCATCGATTGTTGTTTAGTTTCGGGATCAAAGTGGTGGATCCAGGTCTCATCCATGGTCAAAAAACGTGACGAAAAAATTCTCCTTGTCTGCTTGGAACTTTTCGAGATTTGCTATTGAAATGTCAACTCGTTTCTTGTTTTGCTCGTTTTTGGCACCCAACGCGTGGAGACCTTTCTCATATGCAATTCTTTTGCAAGGATTCTTTGAATACTGCCATATGAGATCCCTGTGACCTCAGCTACATGCCTGATAGTCACTCTTCGATCTAACAACACAACTTCTTCAACTTTTTTCACATTTTCTTCATTGAGGGACGTGGATGGGCGTCCTTCGCGATGTTCATCTTCCGTCGATGTTCTTCCCAGCTTAAATTCCTTGGCCCAGCTTGTAACTGTGGAATATGGAGGAGATGAGTCCCCCAATGTTTCCACCAAGTCGCTGTGTATGTCTTTGGTAGACATTTTTTTCAAGCAGAGGTATTTGATGACAGCTCTGAGCTCGTTTTTTTCCATTTTGATGTTCACTCCTTGGCAGTTCATATTCAAATGAATGTAGCTCCCGGGAACCGTGGCCTATTTAAGTGATTTTTTTTTCCTGGACTAGTGGGTACCTAAGAGAGAAGAAAACATTTTATTTTAATTTCTGTGTGCAATAGAAATAACCGATTATCATTACTTTTGGATCGCCCCTCGTACTGCACGGTGGACCCCCAGCGGCGACAGCACTTTATTATTTATTTATTTATTTAGTGCGTTCCGCCGTTCCTAACATTAACATAGATAATATGATTGTTAGGCCTCATTTAGACATTAAAAAAAACAACCGATCAGTGTTTTTAATTAAATATTCAATGTTTGGTCCAGGCTAGAGATGGGTGAACCCGAACAGTAAAGTTCGGCGTCAGTACCAAACACCCACTGTTCGGGCACGGACACCGAACACGGACTTCACCAGGAAGTCCATGTTACTGTTCGGGTTCGGCTTCTCGAACACCGGGTGTTTTTTGCACTGTTATGTGCATGGCAGCACTGCAAACACTGCTTCTGATAGGTGAAATCATCCCCCCCGGTCAAAGAGCCGTGGTTCCCACGCTGTCAAAAGACAGCATGAGCGCTTAGCTGTGATCGTAGGTATAAACTTTACCTCCGGTCACTGGTGTCAGTGGATGGGACTACTGATCCCATTATCCGACATCTGCTGCTGCAAATAACAGCGAGAGCAGGAGCGTTGGATGGGAGTATTTGTTAGCCGCTCCTGCCCTGTAATTAAAAAAAACAAAACGGTGTGGGTTCCCCTTATTTTTGCTAGCTAGCCAGACAAAATGCAAAGCTGGGGGCTGCAACCCTCAGCTGTCAGCTTCAGCAAGGCTAGTTATCAAGAATAGAGGGGTCCCCATGCTGTTTTTAAATTATTTAAATAAATAATTTAAAAAAACGGCATGGGCCCCCCCATTTTGACAACCAGCCTTCCTAAAGCAGACAGATGGGGGCTGGTGTTCTCAGGCTGGTAAGAGGCCATGGATATTGCCCCTCCAGCCTAAAAATAGCAGCCTACAGCTGTCCAGAAAAGGCACATCTATTAGATGTGCCAATTCTGGCGCTTTGCCCGGCTCTTCCCACTTGCCCTGTAGCGGTGGCAAGAGGGGTTCATATTTGTGGGGTTGATGTCACCTTTGTATTGTCAGGTGACATCAAGCCCACGGCTTAGTAATGGAGAAGTGTCTGTAAGACACCTATCCATTACTAATCCTATAGTTGTATGGTAAATAAAGACACAGCCAGAATGAAGTCCTTTATTTGAAATAAGACTAAACAACGTTTTCAATTTTTATTTTAACCCTTAATTCCAGCAAAGCCCTTGTTAATAAAAAAAACAAAACAATATACCATAACTGTCCGTCGATTGGTCTCATGCTGTAATCCATGTCTGGGGGATAAACAGTTTTCAACCTGGACGGTGCCAAGATGCGACCATCCAGGCTGAAAACCACAGGTTACTGAACTGCTGCAAGCGCAGCCTCAGAGACCCGTGGTGACGTCATCGAGGTTATGTCCGGTCACTGAGGCTCCGTTCCCAGCCGGGCTGCTGCGGTGACCTCTGAGAGATCCCCGCCAGCGCGGTGAGAAAAACTCCCACAGTGTTAGCGGTGATGCACACACTGGTTGTTCGGGCCCCCCATTCAAGAGAATGGGGTCTGGGGCAGGTACTGTTCTAGTACCCAAACTTTTTGTAACTGTTCGGCTGAACCTCCCGGAACACGAACATCCAGGTGTCCGCCCATCTCTAGTCCAGGTTTCAATTTTACAATTTTACCATCAGAGTTTCATCAATGCTTTTGCCATGCTTTTACAACAAAAAATATTTCCAAAGCTTCACCCCCCCCCCCCACTACAGACACTTCTACGTTTCTCTTGCTGGTGTGATTACAGCTTTTGACTATAATACAGGCTGTAACTAAGTACAAGTAATTTATGTACACAGTGAATGCACTAGCAGAATACTGAGTGCAACTCTGGGGTATAATACAGGATATAGCTCAGGATCAGAACAGGATCAGTAATGTAATGTATGTACACAGTGACTGCACCAGCAGAATAGTGAGTGCAGCTCTGGAGTATAATACAGGATGTAACTCAGGATCAGTAATGTAATGTATGTACATAGTGACTGCACCAGCAGAATAGTGAGTGCAGCTCTGGAGTATAATACAGGATGTAACTCAGGATCAGTAATGTAATGTATGTACACAGTGACTGCACCAGCAGAATAGTGAGTGCAGCTCTGGAGTATAATACAGGATGTAACTCAGGATCAGTAATGTAATGAATGTACACAGTGACTGCACCAGCAGAATAGTGAGTGCAGCTCTGGAGTATAATACAGGATGTAACTCAGGATCAGTAATGTAATGTATGTACATAGTGACTGCACTAGCAGAATAGTGAGTGCAGCTCTGGAGTATAATACAGGATGTAACTCAGACTGCACCAGCAAAATAGTGAGTGCAGCTCTGGGGTATAATACAGGATATAACTCAGGATCAGTAATGTAATGTATGTACACAGTGATTGCACCAGCAGAATAGTGAATGCAGCTCTGCTGTATAATACAGGATGTAACTCAGGATCAGTAATGTAATGTATGTACACAGTGATTGCACCAGCAGAATAGTGAATGCAGCTCTGGAGTATAATACAGGATGTAACTCAGGATCAGTAATGTAATGTATGTACACAGTGACTACACCAGCAGAATAGTGAGTGCAGCTCTGGGGAATGGTACAGGATATAATTTGGGATCAGTAATGTAAAGTATTTACAAAGTGACCCAATATTTTTTGTTGAATATGTGTAATAGATAAAATTAGCTCCTTTAGTATATCAATTACGTTACCAGATGACGAGATTTGTAGTGTCACTTCCCAGACATGCAATTATGTTGAGCATCACTGGGTCCTGATGAAGTGATAGATTAAATATATTTTTCTTGGCAGCTGTTAAGTTAAATAGTTACTTAACAAAGACCTGATCTATGTGTCCAACAACTCTGGATGTTACATTTTTTGTCAATTGGTCTTGCTTTTATTTCACATTCTGTATGTTCATGGGAACCTTTATTGTTTGGGAAAAAAAATTCAGAAGCCGCATTTGTTGATGTTTTATTAAAAAATGTCTGTAATGATACAAAAATTATACAGAAGTGGTTTTGAACTGCTGTTAGGTTATTCCCTGCTCACTTGCTTGAACTTGCTCCTTTATTCTCCTCCGTCCACCTTCTCTATGGCCCAGGACGTGTTTCCGCTAAATATCCGTCAATAGTGACTGATAAGAGAGATTCTGCAGAACCCAGTGTAACCTGCTGTATTATTTCATATAAGTGTTAGCTTCAGTCATTGTATAAAGAGATTCTGCATAATAGTGGCCATGTCTTGTAAGGCAAAATGTATCCTACCTTGCAAATTGGTAAGGGTGTTCTAATTATTCTACACCATTTCTATTCACCAATTGCAGTATCTCTGCTGCTTGTCAATTAATCAACACATTAATTTTTTGCATCCAAAGGCTAAAAAGTCGTCCTAACCTTATACAATTCACAGCTAAGGGTTTATTACAAAGTATAGGTATAGACAATCCTCAGTGAGCTAAACGCACCAGCATCACATATTTGATCTGGACATCACACTCAGGCTATGTTCACACGTAGCGTTTTTTTTTTCGTTTTCGCTGCGATTTTTAGCGTCTTTTATGCCGGTCTGAATGAAGGCAACATTTTGCCTTTTTAAAAAAATTGTCGCATTTTTAATCTGTCGTGTGTCACTGACAGAAGTGCACTTTAGTCAGGGACTGGCGTATACTTCTGCTATAATTTACAATACTTATGTGTATTAAATTAATTATGATGAATCTGTCTGGAGAACTTGTCCATGCCCCATCCTGACAGGTAACTGATTGATAAATTCCAAGAGTCGTGATTTTTTTTTTTGTGGAACTTCGAGATGGGCAGAAGTTTTCCAACATTTCAGTCAGTTTTATACAAGAAGGAGGCCACAGTCTATTAGAACGTTGTACAACTTTTCAATATGCATCGATTAGCAATGAATCCACCAATTTTCTGCAGTTTTCAGCTAGACATCTGCTTGCTGGCTTCCCTTTAAAAAAAAAATCACGCCCAGGAATTTTTTTTAAACCTTTCTAAATGTGTATGTAATGTAGAGTAAATTTACTTTACTCATATAGCTCCATTAATCCTACAGAACTTTACAGTACCATAAAATACTTACCGATCGCCGTCTTCCCAGGTTTCTAGCGCTGCTTCATTCCTCTTCTTTCTCACATGACTGAAAGTCCAACTTGCCGGATCAAACTGATGTTTATTTGTGAACCAAAAGTCGCTTTTACAATGTATAACTATGGAGCTTTGTTCTCTGCTCGTTTGTTCCATAGATTTACCAATTAAATCAATTTTGTCCGAATCACAAAAAATTGGCACTTCGAAATACAATCATAAACCAACAGGAACAGTTATTGAACTGTCAGTAACAAGAAGCGGACCATGTATAAATATAAAATATATTTTTATTGGAACATTAATAAAAATCCATAAAAGATGCTACTTATCCATGATTTCAATAAACGTACCCCAAAGGGGACACCTACCACTACAAAAGGTCAAGATAACGTATATAGAACAAAAATCACACTGCGCATAATATATATCAAAGGGAGAGAAAATAATCCATCATGACAAGGTTTAAAATTACGGTAATAATATGGAGTGATAGTGGTTTTGATATACAATTAGTACCCAAGGCCTCCACAATATGCTCCACATACCTCCTTATGCAGTTTCTCTTAATCTCAAGTTTTCATACAACCCCTGTATTGCAATGCCCAGCGGATTGGTTAAGTCAAATATACCATATCCCCATTTTGGATCAATATAACCATAAAATTACTTACTTTGGTAAAAAATAAAGTGAGTGACCGTTGTGGTGATGGACCTCTGCGCCCCGATGCGCGTTTCGCCCGCTTGCTTCTTCCGGTTGCTTTTGCAATGTATAACAATGGAGCTTTGTTCTCTGCTCGTTTGTTCCATAGATTTTTGTGTTGCAAAAGTGACTTTTGGTTCACACATAAATCCCTGTGTGTTCTAGTGAGTCGCATTTTCAGTCAGGTGAATGAGAAGAGGACTGGAGCGACGCTGGAAACCAGAGAAGGCATACACAATTAGAAGGTTTTAAGAATGAAATAGTCTTGGGAGAGCTTCTTTAATAACTAGTGAGTGATGGTCTCTATTAATTTTTCAGGATCTATCATTTGCATGAATCGTTCCTCCTACAGACATAACATTGTTTAGTTTTTGACTGTAAAAGCAATCGTTTCTTCAGTTTCTCCAAGCAATGTGATGTTATGGATCCTAAATACACATCACAATTTACTATGAACATTTTTAGAACATTGTGGCTGCTTATGAGCCCGGGGAATGACGGCCATTCTGCGTAATCCCGGCTCATATTCCCATTGCTGAACGTGTCAGCGCTTTCCCCAAAAGGTTATGCTACATTTGGTTGCAAATGGAAATGCAGGTGCTTTGCATCCGGCGTAATCCAGCCAGGAGTAGCAAATTGCGCTCTCAGTGATTTTAGTAAACCCTCAATCTGAGGCAGCAGTGACAGATTTATCCAGTGAAAGATGTATTGTTCTACGGTAAAATCATTCTCAGCGTGGCCCTGTTACCGTATGATCCACTAGTGACATCTCACAAGCTCCGGATTATATTTACACTGGCGTGTAAATCCTTCTTTTATATACAGCATTTCTTGTGGCGTCTGTAACCTTGGAGAAGGCACGATTTATTGTTTCTGAAGAATTCTGAACAGAAGCAATAATCTACTCCCTGCTAGGAAAGGGGCTTAGTCCATAATCAGGAAAACGACAACATTACAGTTTAAAATAACTCCATACAGAGAAGGACTTTCACCTGCCGGGATGGGAGCAGCTCCAAAACCTAAAGAATAATGAAAAAAAGAGAAAGTAAATTAACTGTCCCACCTGACAGAACCGTGGGAATAACAGAGAGCGAGGCACCGTGCGCACCGGCATCGTACAGGAGAATGAACAAGAACAAACCTTTTAGTTACCGAGGCACTGACCAAACACACGTTTCAGATTGGATTTTATTTTTTTTGCTACGTGACTCTGTCATATATCTTCTTTGTATCAGGTGATTTCTCAGCCATTTTTTTATAAATGTGACTGGGTTCAGCAGGTGATTGTGGTAAATAATAAAAAGATATTTTTTCACTTTTACGCTGTTCTCATTTCACTTTGCAAAATGTCACATTAGATATTTATCATTGTTATCGGATGATTTATTGTATAAAATGTACTTTTAGATTTTCGGGTTTGGATTATGCTACAGAGTAGGATGGTAATAATATGGTTTATTTTTCTTCTACATGCAAGATTATGCGTTATCGGGAGAATAAGGGTATGTTCACACTAAGTTTTTCCTACTTGGATTTTGTAGCGGAAATTTAAAATCCACTTATAAAAAAAACTCTATGGAAACATACCCTAATTGTGTTTCCAGTTCTTTGAAATCAATGGCCTATTCTTTTTTTTTAATTATTTCTTTTAATGGCCTATTCTTAAAAAAGGCCATTGATTTTAGATGGGGAGTGGGATGACTCTCAGCCCCCCCCCCGCCAGTCTCTAGTATGAAGGCGCTGTTAGTTTTGACGTTCTTATCTAAGATACACTACTACTATTAAAGTAAAATAAAAATGCGCTGGTTTGTATAGCATTTGTTGCAGCAGGTGAATTTTTAATCTAAAGAAAAAGTAGAGTTTTTCTTGTTACTTAAAAAAAAAAAAAAAATTATTGGATTCAATAACGAGTGGAAGTACAATACTATGGAAAGTTTTAAGCAGGTGTAAAAAGATGTTGCAAAGTAATAAGCTTTAAAAAAATAAACGTGGCAATCGTTCACATTTCTCAAAACGCAAAGTGAATGAACAAAAGAGAAATCTAAATCTAATCAATATTTGGTGACCGCCCTTTTCTAGCAAAACAGAATACAATTTTCTAGGTATACTTGATTCTGCCCCACTTCTCTGAACAGCAGATAGATGTAGCTGGTCCCACTGGTTGCTGCCAGTTTTGAGCTGATGGCTCTCCTAGACATCTTCCGATTTCAAAAGGGAGGTATCATGATGTATCTTTCATCCGCTGCACCAAGCTTCCTTGGCCGACCACTGCGTCTACCAGGTACGGACTGGGACTGAAATTCAGCCATGGCATTTGAAATCACACAGGCCCATGCTGTCCCTGCCCCCAAGCACCAGATGGGATATATTACTAATATTACCCTGGATAGAGGAAATCAAGATTTACTACAAGACCAAAATTTGTAATGATACCCGTGGCCCGCTGGGATAAGTGACGGAGTCAGCAACTTTGTGCTTCATTACAACTCTTCACAGTATGGGTATCTTGAGAACGCTGATTCTGTTAGCAAACAAGGTGGCCCACAAAGAGACAGGCACTTCTGGCATTTGCCAGAATTGCCAGATGGCCAGTCCGGCCCTGGCGTCTACAGTCGTCAATGTTGCCTATTTTTTGCTGCTTCTGTACAGCTTGAGCAGCACATCCTGAGACACAGTCTCCTTTTAAATATAAACTTGGGAGAGACTTTGCTGATACAACATAACTACTTTGTGTCTTGTTGCTTTGCTCGGTCTTGACATGGTATATGACATGTGACATGAAACGGTGTTCCATAACCTCAGCTTTGTTGCAGAGTCAGGCTGTTCCCTGCCCAGTTTTAAGTCTCCTGAACATGGCTGTTTCTGGTAATGGCTGTGTTTCTGAATATTTAGACAAAAAAGAGGCAAAGAATTTGGGCACTTCAAGTTAAAGGACTATGGAAGTGGAGATGATTAGGATAGTAGTGTTGGGAGGATAGGTAGTCACCTCAAACTCAATGGAGATTGTTGCTCCTCTTCCCACCACAGGCTGTTGGAGATGATCATTTATCCAGATGTTGAAAATAGGAGAAAAATTGGGATTAAGAGAGTGCTGTCTTGATGTGGTAGATATAAAGGTCCAAGGAGTTTTTCCTATTTGAATAGATATAAGTTCACCGCATAGAGCCTTCTTCAGGTGGTGTACAGACATAATCTTCAATGACTGTGTGTCAATCTACATATGAAAATGAAGATTATCATCTGTTTAGTACAACTGCTTATTCATACACCTGACTTCGATCCTACAAAACTGCTAACTTTGAGCAAGTGTGCATAGAAGAAGTGATGATGTTTTGAAGGCAAAGGCCGGCCAGACCAAATATTCATTCTTTCCATTTTGTTGATTGAGGAAAATAAACTATTAACACTTCTATTTTGGAAAGATTCTTACTTTGCAGGGGTTTTTCCACATCTGCCTAAAACTTTAGCAAAATGTTGTAGAAAAGTGTATTAACACATGATAAATTTGATTCAAATTTCACTGATTGTCCCAGAAACAACCAAATCCTGATGTGCCGAGTTAAATATTTGTGCGGAGCCAGACCGTACACAGTAGAGAACTTCGGCATGTAAACACGCACATCACTTACCCATTAACTCCTTTCAGTTCTTCCAATTAGTCTTCTGACTAGATTGTACAGCGTGGCGACTTGTCAAGAGTTGCAGGGTTATATTTCAAAGCGCACTTAGCAGGGAAAGGGCTCCAGCAATGTATGTAACCTCAACAGCATAAGTGATCTGATGTTATATATAACATGAGCGCAGTGTAATCGTATGATTTATGAACTTGACTGCATGAGCCAGTAGCCTGTTTTGTATGTATGGTCTGAAGAAAGATCTTCCCTGACCAGTTATCTGACTGCTGTGCAATTAAAATGCTTCTGTCTAATGAACCTATTACCCTGTGACTGAGTATCAGAAAAGGAAGTATGAAGCTCCCATGGGGAATACAACAAAACATCAAGTTCCAGTGATGGAGTCCAGGCCCCGAATGCACTGGCTGCAGCTGTCTCCTTGATAAATGTTCCCACAGAGAATGAGGGGAAGTAACATTCCTGCTCCCCTCTCCTTATAATCCAAAAATCTTCCCAGTAGGATTGGCTCGCCGCAGGCCTGCAAATCCAGAAATGCAGAGAAGCCTTTTTCTCATTCCACAGAGGTTCCAGAAATGGCGAGAGATCAGCCTGCACCTCTACACATTGTACATATGTTAAGTGCCAGGACAGAAAACAATAGCGGAGTAAATAAATGAACACAAACCATGGAGTATCATATGCCCCTGTAGTTTCCAGATTCAAGAACCCTTGTATATTTTAAAAGGCATTACTTAGCTTGGAACAGTGGGAAACACAGGTTTAACCCCATAGTGACAGAGCCAATTTTGTCCTTAATGACCAAGCCACTTTTTACAATTCTGATCACTTTATGAGGTTATAGCTCTGAAACGCTTCAATATATCCCACTGATTGTGAGACTGTTTTTGCGTGACAAATTGTAATTCATATTAGTGGTAAAATTTCTTCAATATGACTTATGTTTATTTATGAAAAAAATGGAAATTTTGCAAAAATGTTGAAAATTTTGCAATTTTCAAACCTTTAATTTTTGTGCCCTTAAATCAAAGAGTCATATTGCACAAAATAGTTACTATATAACATTTCCCACATGTCTACTTTACATCAGCATGATTTTGGAAACATGATTTTTTTTTTTTGTTAGGAAGTTATAAGGGTTAAAAGTTGACCAGTGATTTCTCATTTTTCCAACAAAATTTACAAAACCATTTTTTTTAGGGACCACCTCACATTTGACGCAAGTTTGGGGGTTCTATATGACAGAAAATACCCAAAAGTGACACCGTTCTAAAAAAAACTGCACCCCTCAAGGTGCGCAAAACCACATTCAAGAAATTTATTAACGCTTCAGGTGCTTCTCGAGAACTAAAGCAATGTGGAAGGAAAAAATTTTACTTTTTTCACAAAAAATTAATTTAGACCTAAACTTTTTTGTTTTCACAAGGGTAACAAGAGATAATGGACCACAAAATTTGTTGTGCAATTTCTCCCGAGTATGCCAATACCCTATATGTGGGGGAAAGCCACTGTTTGGGCACTTGGCAGGGCTCAGAAGGGAAGGAGCGCCATTTGACTTTGAACGCAAAATTGGCTGGAATCAATGGTGGGCGCCATGTTGCATTTGGAGACCCCCTGATGTACCTAAACAGTGGAAACACCCAATTCTAACTCCAACCCTAAGAGAGCCCTAGCCCTGACCCTAACCCTAACCCCAACCACACCCTAACCCGAACACCCCAACTGTAACCCCGACACAACTGTAACCTGAACACAACCCTAACCCCAACACAACCGTAACTCCAACAACCCTAACCCCAACACCACAAGCATAACCCCAACTCTAACCTCAACACAACCATAACTCTAGCCCCAACCCTAACCCTAATGGAAAAAAAAAAAAAATTATTTTATTAATTTTACCTAACTAAGGGGGTGATAAAGGGAGTTTGATTTCCCATTTTTTTATTTTGATCATTGTGATAGGGTTATCACAGTGATCAAAATGAACCAATAGGAAAAATCTCCTATTCGTGCCGGCCGGCAGATCTCGGCGGGTGCACTGCAAATGCGCCCTCCATTTTCTTCCTGGGAAGATGACATGGAAAGCCGGGGGACGGAGCCGGATGGTCCGGAAAAGCCAAAGGTACTGGGGGGATGCTCGGAGGACCCCATTTCTCTCTCCTCTGATATGCTAAATCATATCTGAAGAGAGAGAAATGAATGGGAAATCTGACTTTTTCTTTGCGATCATTGTTATTTGGTGAATAACGGCGATCATAAGAACAGTAAAAACCAACCCGAATCATGTCATCTGATAGCCGAGACCTCAGGGATTTTCCAACCCTGGGGGAGTTATACCCTTATTTCTCAGCGCCATTAAAAAGCAGCGCTGAGGAATAAGTACCCTTAACTCCCACTTTTAAAAGGCGTATCGGCGGTCATTAAGGGGCTAAACAATCCTCTGTAAGCCAAGTCCTCTCTCCTCTGCTGATCGTTTGATACAATGTATCAGTGCAGATAAAATCCATGAGCTGGAGTTTAGGCTTGAGCTTAAAAATCAGAGCTTTGTGGCACACAGCTGTGGTACCACCTATGTTTAGTCATATACATTATTAGGATCAGACTCTCCCATTAAATTCAGTGGGTGAGTAAAAAAAACCCTCTGTTATTCTGGATGAAAAACGGATGATTTACATAAGCTAAATTGAACTTAGGATGAATGAGACTAAAAAAATCTAACCTTAGTAATTAGAAGATGGGTTTAGATACCGCTAAAAATGCTTTGGCTCATTAGTTTTAATATGGAAAAAGGCAAGACTTTGTTGACTACTCTTGATAACTGTGGCATAAACGTAAATTAAATATTAGTCTTTTGCAGTTACATACAGTATATGGTTGCATCTTCCTAGTCTCAGCCTCATATCTGGAGTGGGAATTTCCAGCAGGGTTTTTTTCCCATGTAATATTTGATCTAACATAAACCCTCCTGGCGCCTGCTGATTACTCTGGCAGCATGTCATTACAGTATCAAATAAGGAAGATCCCTCTAACTTTGCTTGTTTGTATCTGACATCTTGGGTTTAGGTTACCTGTAGCACTTTAACTATGTCAGGGAAAAAAACACTGGAAATGAAATGTCTTTATGTATGGACTGCGTGTTATCTCACAGATTATTTATTTTTTATTTATTTGACTCACTTATATAGCGTCATTATTTCCAAAGTGCTTTACAGACATTATCGGCAATGTCCCCATTGGGGCTCAGAATCTACATTCCCTATCAGTATGTCTTAGGAGTGTGGGAGGAAACCCTCGCAAACAAGGGGAGAACATACAAAATCCGTGCAGACAGGGCCGGCCCGAACGTATAGGCGAACTAGGCGGCCGCCTAGGGCACCGACCCAAAGGGGGCGCCAGAGAAAAAGTAGAAAAAATTATAAAAAATCTTTTCAAAAAACAAAAAGTTTTAGGGATGGAAAGAAAAGTGTACATATTTAAGGGCAAATATGACGCAAGAGAGGTTGGTTGGGTTGGCAACAATTTCGATAGAATCTGAAGTTGCTAAACAAATTAATCTCGGTGACTTAGTGTCATCCTTTTAAAAAAAAAAGGCAAGGGAACAAAAATTGTAATTATCTATGGTCGTTTTTGTTTTGTGTTATTGATTACTTTGTATATATTTGTCCTATACAACTTCTCAGAAGATTAAAGAGTTAGGAGAGAGTTAATTAATCATTGTTGTTGTGGTTTATTTTGCTCCTAAATTTATATCCCAAGTTTTCATCTACTGCCAAGAATAGTAGGGGCGCAACAAAATAGTTTCGCCTAGGGCGCCGTAATCACTCGGGCCGGCCCTGCGTGCAGATATTATCACAAAGTCCACATCATATAGAGTCAGGGCCCATTATATTCTTTAAAAGAACATATGTAGTTTAAAGAGAACCTGTCGGCACGATTTTGTAATGTACAGACATGGCTGTAATGGTGCTGTAATACCGATTACGGTGATTCCTTTGGTGAAGAAATCCACTTTGTTGTTCTTCTTTAATCACAATTTAAGGTTTCCTGCTAATTTTGGTGCATAGGGGTCGGACTGTGTGCGGGGTCTTTTCCGCAGTGTTTGTGATTTCCCGACTCCTCTGCCTGCCTCTGGTTTGTTTATAACCTGCCTCTTCTATTTGACATTTCAGCAGTGACCTGTTATTCAAAGACCAGGGGCAGGCAGAGGAGCTGGGGAATCACAGACATGTTGAAGATGACCCAGTGCACAGTCCGGCCCCTGTGTATCGAAATCTGACGAGCAGAAAACTTCAAATTGGGCTTAAAGAAGAACAAAAGAGTAGATTTATTCACCAAAGGTCTCTACATTACATATGAAAATCCAGCTGACAGGTTCTCTTTAAGCCCATAGTGACCGGGCCAAATGTTTAAAATCTGACATGTGTCTTTATGTGACAATAACTGCGAAATGTTTCAGCATATTCCAGTGATTTTGAGATTGTTTTTTGTGACACACTATACTTTATGTTCATGGTAAACATAGGCTGATATGTTTGCGCTTATTTGTAAACGTATCAGAAATTTGACAATTTTTTTTAACCCCTTTACCCACAAGGGTGGTTTGCATGTTAATGACCAGGCAAATTTTTACAATTCTGACCACTGTCCCTTTATGAGGTAATACCTCTGGAACGCTTCCATGGATCCCGGTGATTCTGACACTGTTTTCTTGTGATATATTATACTGCATGATAGTGGTAAAATTTATTTTATATCACTTGTGTTTATTTGTGAAAAAAATGGACATTTGGCGAAAATTTTGAAAATTACGCAATTTTCAAACTTTGAATTTTCATGCCTTAAATCACAGAGGTATGGCACACAAAATACTTAATAAGTAACATTTCCCACATGTTTACTTTACATCAACACAATTTTGGAACCAAAGTTTTTTTGGTTAGGAAGTTATAAGGGTTAAAATTTGACCAGCGATTTCTCATTTTTACAACACCATTTTTTTTTTTAAGGGACCACATCACATTTGAAGTCACTTTGAGGGGTCTATATGATAGAAAACACCCAAAAGTGACACCATTCTAAAAGCTGCACCCCTCAAGGTACTCAAAACCACATTCAAGAAGTTTATTAACCGTTCAGGTGCTTCACAGGAATTTTTGGAATGTTAAAAAAATGAACATTTAACTTTTTTTTCACAAAACAGATCCAAGTTTTTTTTATTTTACCTAGAGAAAAAGGAGAAATTGAACCCCAAAAGTTGTACAATTTGTCCTGATACGTCATACTGTATGTGGGGGTAAACCACTGTTTGGGTGCACAGCAGAGCTTGGAAGGAATGGAGCGCCGTTTTACTTTTCAATGAAAAATTGGCTGGAATTGAGATTGGATGCCATTGCGTTTGGAGAGCCCCTGATGTGCCTAAACAGTGGAAACCTCCCACAAGTGACAACATTTTGGAAAATAGACTCCCTAAGGAACTTATCTAGATGTGTGGTAAGCACTTTGAACCCCCAAGTGCTTCACAGAAATTTATAATGTAGAGCAGTAAAAATAAAAAATTATATTTTTCTCACAAAAATTATATTTTTGCCCCCAATTTTTTATTTTCCCAAGAGTAACAGGAGAAATTGGACCCCAAAAGTTGTTTTGCAATTTGTCCTGAGTACACTGATACCCCATATGTGGGGGTAAACCACTGTTTGGGCGCATGTTAGAGCTCGGAAGGGAAGGAGCGCTGTTTGACTTTTTCAATGCAGAATTAGCTGGAATTGAGATAATAATAATAATAATAATAATAAATTTTATTTCTATAGCGCTGACATATTCCGCAGCACTTTACATTTCAGAGGGGACTTGTACAGACGATAGACATTACAGCATAACAATAATCACATAGATCATAACAGATACCAAGAGGAATGAGGGCCCTGCTCGCAAGCTTACAGTCTATGAGGAAAGAGGGAGACACGAAAGGTGGGTGGTAACAATTGCCCTGATTGGACCAGCCATAATGTTAAGTGTGTAACAGTACGGACACAGAGGGCTAATAGATGCATAAAGCATGTGGGAACATGATACGGGGAACCTGGTTATGGTAAAACTTTTGGCTGTGCCACACAGGGATAGTTAAGTTAATGTGTTGAGGCGGTAGGCCAGTCTGAATAAATGAGTTTTCAGGGCACGCTTAAAATTGTAGGGATTGGGGACTACTCGTATTGACCTGGGAAGTGCATTCCAAAGAATTGGCGCAGCACGTGTATAGTCTTGGAGACGGGAGTAAGAGGTTCTGATTATCGAGGATGCTAACCTCAGGTCATCAGCAGAACGGAGGGCGTGGGTAGGGTGGTATACTGAAACAAGGGAGGAGATGTAGGGTGGTGCTGAGCCATGGAGTGCTTTGTGGGTGAGGGCAATAAGTTTGTACTGGATTCAGGAGTGGATGGGTAGCCAGTGTAAGGACTGGCACAAGGTAGAGGTATCGGTGTAACGATTGGCGAGGAATATGATCCTGGCTGCAGCATTCAAGACAGATTGGAGGTGGGAAAGTTTGGTAAGAGGGAGACCGATTAGAAGAGAGTTACAGTAGTCCAGACGAGAATGAATAAGAGAAACAGTAAGAATTTTTGCAGAGTCAAAGGTAAGAAAAGGTCGAATTCTAGAATTGTTTTTGAGATGCAGATAACAAGAGCGAACCAGTGATTGGATGGGGGGTGAATGAAAGCTCGGAATCAAGTATGACCCCAAGACAGCGGGCATGTTGCTGGGGAGTAATAGTGGAACCACACACGGAAATGGCAGTGTCGGGTATAGGTGCATTAGTTGAGGGAGGAAACACAAGGAGTTCAGTCTTTGACAGGTTCAGTTTCAGATATAGTGAGGACATGATGTTAGACACAGCGTTTAGACAATCGCCGGTGTTTTCTTGGAAGGCTGGCGTGATGTCAGGAGAAGAAGCGTATAACTGGGTGTCATCAGCATAGAGATGGTACTGGAAACCAAATCTACTGATTGTTTTACCAATAGGGGCAGTGTACAAGGAGAAGAGGAGGGGGCCTAGAACTGATCCTTGAGGAACCCCAACAGTAAGGGGAAGATGAGAGGAGGAGGAGCCAGCAAAAGATACAATAAAGGAGCGGTCAGAGAGATAGGTGGAAAACCAGGAGAGAATGGTGTCCTTGATGCTGATGGAGCGGAGCATAGTGAGGAGGAGTTGATGATCCACCGTGTTGAATGCTGCAGAGAGATCCAAGAGAATTAGCATGGAGTAGTGACCATTTGATTTAGCTGTTAGTATATCATTAGAGACTTTAGTGAGGGCAGTTTCAGTAGAGTGTAGAGAGCGGAAACCGGATTGGAGAGGGTCGAGAAGAGAGTTATCAGAGAGATAGTGGATCAGATGGGAGTGGACCAGGCGTTCCAGGAGTTTAGAGATGAAGGGAAGATTAGAGACAGGTCTATAGTTAGCGGCACAGTTTTGGTTGAGGGATGGTTTTTTAAGTAGTGGATGTATGATGGCATGCTTAAATGAGGAGGGAAAAATACCAGAAGAGAGAGAGGTTAAATATTTTAGTTAGGTGAGGGGTGACAGCAGGGGAAAGAGACTGGAGCAGATGTGACGGAAATGGGTCACTGGTGCAAGTGGTTGGGCGAGAAGATGCAAGGAGCCTGCTTACTTCTTCTTCTGTGACTGGTTCAAAATCAGAGCGTGAGCTACAGTAGATGCAGTGGGGGAGGGAGGACAGTGCATGGTATGAGATGATTGGGAGATAATTTCCTGTCGATTATGATCAATTTTTTCTTTGAAGTAATTGGCCAGATCGTCAGCTCAAAGCTCTGTGGTTGGGGCCTGCACTCTTGGGTTGAGCAGGGAATGAAAAGTGTCAAAGAGACGTTTCGGGTTATTGGACAGTGAGGTGATGAGGGTGTTGAAATAGGTTTGTTTGGAGAGGAGAAGGGCAGTGTTGTATGTTCTAAGCATGAACTTATAATGGATGAAATCTTCGTGTAGATTGGATTTTCTCCATAGACGTTCAGCACACCTGGAGCACCGCTGCAGGAAACGTGTTTGCAGCCTGTGCCAGGGTTGTCGCCGTCTGTGTTGTGGTGTTCTATGTATAGGAGGTGCAAAATCATACAGGGCAGTTTGAAGTGTTTCATTGTAATGCTTCAGTGCAGAATCAGGACATGAGAATGAGGAGATAGGGGCCAATGAAGACTGCAAGTTCATCGTAAGTTTCTGGGTGTTAATGGCCTGTATGTAGGGGAAGAGTCTTGAGGAGATCATTTGCATATTCCCAGTGCCTTCTGGGATAAGTGAAGAGTCTCCGTGAGTTCAACGATCACTGGGTTTTGGCCGTTGCAGGTGAAAAGAGGTAATCGGAAAACCAGGGGAAGAGTCTTGAGGAGATCATTTGCATATTCCCAGTGCCTTCTGGGATAAGTGAAGAGTCTCCGCGAGCTCAACGATCACTGGGTTTTGGCCGTTGCAGCTGAAAAGAGGAAATCGGCGCGCGAATTTTGGCTCATCTTTCATCGTTTTTAAGAAATCTCAAGATGGAAGAGGCCAGGAGCCATTTGGTGAGCTGCATTTCTTGCTACATGTTCACAGACTTACCAGTGGAAAAGCCAAACTTCACATGCCACAAATGCAAGCTTGTGTCCCTGTTGGAGGAAAAGTTGCAAAATCTCGAAGAGAGGTTAGCTACGTTGAAGATCATTAAGGAAGGTGAAGAGTTCTTGGACAGAGCAGAATTATCTCTTCATGTTACAGAAGAAATTCGAAGTGCACCTGAAGAAACAGAGGAATGGAGACATGTGACCCAGAGAAGCAGGAGGATCAGGAGGCAGTCAGCACCCATACTGCTCAGAAACCAGTACCAGGCTCTCACGCAGGAAAACGATGAAGAAATACATCAGGATAAGACTTTGCCCACAAACAGCAACCTTGTACGCCTTCAGAGTCCTCCTGGATGGAGAAAGAAAAATGTTGTGAAGAAACGGAGAGTGGTGGTCATGGGGGATTCCCTGTTGAGAGGAACAGAGGCCGCTATCTGCAGACCGGATATAACTTCAAGAGAAATGTGCTGTCTTCCAGGTGCAAAAATTAAAGATGTGTCTGACAGGATATCAGGACTCTTCAGACCTACAGATGACTACCCATTCCTGCTACTACACGTGGGGACAAATGACACCGCAAGAAACGACCTGGAAACCATCTGCAGAGACTTTGAAGACTTAGGCAAGAAAGTGAAAGAACTGGGAGCGCAGGTGGTCTTCTCTTCCATCCTCCCAGTGGATGGCCATGGAACAAGGAGGTGGAATAAGATTCTGCAGGTGAACAACTGGCTACGTCGATGGTGCCGTCAGCAACGATTTGGATTTCTGGATCACGGAGTGAACTACTTATACGATGGACTACTTGCTAGAGATGGGGTGCACCTTACGAAGACTGGAAAACATGTATTTGGAAGTCGCCTTGCTACACTTGTAAGGAGAGCTTTAAACTAGAACAACATGGGAAGGGAAGCAAAAGACCAGAAAAAGCCATACACCTGACAAATGCTATTGAGAACTCTGCTATTAGAAGTGGAAAGGAAGAACAAAGACGAAAGAATCTAATTAATAAAAATATTGGAGAAAGAGAAACCAATCACAAACTAAAATGTTTCTATACTAATGCACAAAGCATGGGCAACAAACAAGGAGAATTGGAACTACTAACACAGGAAAAGAAATATGATGTCATTGGAATCACTGAAACTTGGTGGGACAATACACATGATTGGAATACAAAACTAGAAGGATACAACTTATTTGCAACAAACAGACTTGATAAACGAGGAGGAGGTGTCGCATTGTATGTTAGAAACGCGTATATCTGCACAGAGATTGAAGCTTCAGAGACTGGCAGTTCTGTGGAAACTGTTTGGGTAAGAATACAAGGACAGAACAATGGAAAGGACACCATTGTAGGCATTTACTACAGGCCGCCTGTGCAAGCTGAAGATATGGATGAACTCTTTATGCATCAAATGGCCAAGTTCTCCAAAAAATATGACATAGTTGTCATGGGAGATTTCAACTATCCAGACATTTGTTGGGAATCTCTCTCAGGCAAGACTAACAGGTCAAGGAAATTCTTATCCTCTCTTGCTGACAACTTTATCTTCCAAAAGGTAAGGGAGAAAACGAGGGGAACTGCTACCTTGGATCTAATCCTTATAAACAGGGAGGAAATGTTTGAGGAGGTAAAAGTGGCTGGGACCCTAGGAGGTAGCGACCATGCTATTTTAGAATTTTGGATAACTAGAGGCGGAAGACCTGTGAAGACTCAGACGTCAAGGTTAGATTTCAGAAAGGCAGATTTTAAGGAATTCAGAAAGAGAATTGGAGGGATCCAATGGCTGGATATCCTTAAAGACAAAAATGTCCAGGAAGGATGGGAAATCTTGAAAAATGAAATTCTCAAAGCACAGTTGTTAACAATTCTGAAAAGAGGGAAGAATAGGAAGCATTTAAGGAAACCAGGATGGATGAACACAGAACTTAAGCACATGCTAAAAAGGAAGAAAAAAATGTTCATAAAATGGAAAGAGGGAGGCATATCTAAAGAAGAATATAATGCTGTCTGCAGAACCTGCAGGGCACAAATCAGACTATCTAAAGCTGACAATGAATTGAGGCTTGCAAGAGATTTCAAAAGTAATAATAAAGGATTTTGGGGATATGTCAAAAGTAAAAGAAAAGTCAAAGATACTATAGGATTTTTACAGGATGAAAATGATGAAACGGTAAGACAGGATGTTGAGAAGGCTGAACTTTTAAATTCCTATTTTGCATCTGTTTTCTCTCAGAAAGGAAATGTAACATCAACTGTTATTCACTGTCCTATTAAGGGAATAGAAGAATCCAGGATATCTATAAACAGAAAGATAGTGAGGAAACACTTAGCTAACCTAAATGAATTCAAGTCTCCAGGTCCAGATGAATTACACCCCAGAGTACTGAAGGAGATAGCAGAAGAAATTTTTGAACCCCTCTCCATAATCTTTGAAAATTCTTGGAGAACAGGAGAAGTGCCAGAAGACTGGAGAAGAGCAAATGTTGTTCCTATCTTCAAAAAGGGGAAGAAGGTGGACCCAGGCAACTATAGGCCGGTGAGTCTGACTTCTATACCAGGAAAGATCTTTGAACAAATTATTAAACAACATGTATGTCAGTACCTGGATAAGAATGAAGTGATTAAACAGAGTCAGCATGGGTTTGTAACTAATAAGTCATGTCAGACTAACTTAATTTCCTTCTATGACGGTATCACTGATTGGGTGGATCAAGGAAATGCTGTAGATATAGTATATCTTGACTTCAGCAAAGCATTTGACAAAGTCTCTCATACAATCCTTATTGAAAAAATGACTAAGTATGGAATAGACAAGGCAACTGTTAGGTGGATTCATAACTGGCTTAGTGATCGGACCCAAAGAGTGGTCGTAAATGGCTGCACATCCAGTTGGAAGAATGTCTCAAGTGGGGTACCACAGGGCTCTGTCCTGGGCCCTATATTGTTCAACATCTTTATCAACGATTTAGATGAAGGAATTGAGGGTTAACTGATTAAATTTGCTGATGACACAAAGCTAGGAGGGATAGCTAATACTAGAGAAGAGAGAGAGAGGATTCAAAAAGATTTAAATAAACTGGAGAAGTGGGCAGCAACTAACAGAATGGTTTTTAACAGGGAGAAATGCAAAGTACTACATCCGGGCAATAAAAATGAAAAAAGCATATATAGAATGGGAGGAATAGGGCTAAGTGACAGCACATGTGAAAAAGACTTGGGTATACTAATAGATCACAGACTGAATATGAGTCAACAGTGTGATGCAGCAGCAAAAAAGGCAAATGCAATTCTAGGATGTATTAACAGAAGCATACAGTCTAGATCACGTGAAGTCATTATTTCCCTCTACTCCTCTTTGGTCAGACCTCATCTGGAATATTGTGTCCAGTTTTGGGCACCACATTTTAAAAAAGACATCAACAAACTGGAGCAAGTTCAGAAAAGAGCGACCAGAATGGTGACCGGTCTGCAAACCCTGTCTTATGAGGAAAGGTTGCAGGATTTGGGAATGTTTAGTTTGCAAATGAGAAGACTGAGAGGAGACTTAATAGCTGTCTACAAATATCTAAAGGGCTGTCACATTATGGAAGGATCAACTTTATTCTCATTTGCACAAGGAAAGACTAGAAGCAATGGGATGAAACTGAATGGGAGGAGACACAGATTAGATATTAGAAAAAACTTTTTGACAGTTAGAGTGATCAATGAGTGGAACAGGCTGCCACGAGAAGTGGTGAGTTCTCCTTCAATGGAAGTCTTCCAACAGAGGCTGGACAGACATCTGACTGGGATCATTTAGCGAATCCTGCTTTGAGCAGGGGGTTGGACCAGATGGCCCAGGAGGTCCCTTCCAACTCTACGATTCTATGATTCTAAGATTCTATGTTTCTATAAGTATGGCAAGTGGGGGTGACCTGAGCGGCCTGGCAGTTCTTGATAGAGAATGAAAGAAGGTTGAGATCAGAGAGCGGGAGAGGGGAGTTTGTGAAATCATCCACTGCACAAAGCCGAGAGAAGACCAAATCGAGGGAGTTTCCGTCTTCATGCGTTGGAGAATTAGTAAGCTGCGAAAGGCCAAACGAGGAGGTTAGAGATAAAAGGTGAGTAGCAGATGGGGAGAGGGGAAGAGCAATGAGGATGTTGAAATCACCCATGATGAGGGTAGGGATGTCATAGGAGAGAAAATGTGGAAGTCAAGTGGCAAAATGATCCAGGAACTGATGGGAGGGGTCGGGGGGACGATACACTACTGCCACTCGCATGGAGAAGGGGGTATAGAGTCTGTCAGCATGGACCTCAAAAGATGGGAAGACTAGTGAGGATACTTGAGGGATAACCTGAAAGGTACATTTTGGTGATAGAAGCAGACCAACGCCTCCACCTGCTCTTTTGTCTGATCTTGGGGTATGAGAGTAGTGTAATCCCCCATATGAAAGAGCAGCAGCAGCGGTAGTGTCTGACTGCTGCATCCAGGTTTCAGTAAGAGCCAGGAGGTTGAGAGAATTAGAAAGGAAGAACACATGTCGTGTTTGGAGAGCCCCTAATGTGATTAAACAGTGGAAACTCCCCAATTCTAACTCCAACCCTAACCCCAACACACCCCTAATGCTAATCCTAACCCTAACACACCCCTAGCCCTAATCCCAACCCTAACCCTAATCCCAACCACAACTGTAATCCTAACTTTAGCCCCAACCCTAACCCTAACTTTAGCCCCAGCCCTAACCCTAATGGGAAAATGGAAATACTTTTTTTATTTTATTATTTGTCCTTAACTAAGGGGGTGACAAAGGGGGGTTTGATTTACTGTTTATAGCGGGTTTTTATGTTTGGCAACTCTCACACTTTAAAAGACTTTTTTTATTGCAAAAAATAGTTTTTGCATCACCACATTATGAGAGCTATAATTTTTCCATCTTTTGGCCCACAGAGTCATGTGAGGTCTTGTTTTTTGCGGGACGAGTTGATGTTTATTGGTATGATTTTCGGGCACGTGACATTTATTCATCGGTTTTTATTCCGATTTTTGTGAGGCAGAATGAATAAAAACCAGCATTTCATGAATTTCTTTTTTTTTTGGTGGGGGGCATTTATACCATTCCGTGTGTGGTAAAATTGATAAAGCAGTTTTATTCTTGGGTCAGTACGATTACAGCGATACCTCATTTATATCTTTTTTATGTTTTGGTGCTTTTATACAATAAAAACGATCTATATATAAAAATGAGTGTATGTATGTGAGTGTGTGTGTATCAGCCACACCCATCCACATAGCCCCATGCAATCACTAAGCATCTTTCATTTCCCCAGAGCTGCTTAAAAGAAGCTGAGCTGTGATTGGTTGCTATGAACAAGTTTTCCCACTCCACAACACCTCAGTAGAAACTGACCGGGTGGGAGAAATATAGCATCCCCGGGATCATAAGCTGTAACGATAATGTGAAGTGTCATGTATTTTTTCCCTACTATCACTATTTCTGGAACATTCCAGACTCTTCTATTCTTACTCACACATGCTGTAGAGTCGACCCCCCCTTCCTTTCCCCCTGCCTGCATCTTCACTCACAGCTTGTAACACTACACTCACTCCTTCCTGTTACCCCTCCACACTAAGGAATGCTAATTAGCCAGAGCAGTCCTTTGTCCAAAAGAGACCATGTTCTTCTCATATATATGGGGGATATTAAAGAGGCCATAACTCGGGTCCAATCAGTGACAGAAAAATAAAAACTACATATCTGAGACGTGCGTCGATTAAGCGTTCTAGCCCGTGTTTTTCACGGTTCCAGCGCCAACAGAACCAGAGAAATGGATTTCTCCTGAACCGTGTGAAATAACTGGTTCGAGTTTGATTTTGAATGATCGCCAGCGACAAGCTGGAAAAGATAATACTATGTGCGTTTCTATACAAGGTACCCTCTGCGAGTTATGATTATTATAAGTTTTTAGCCAGATTGTACCTCTGAAAGCAAGGAGGAGGGAGCCGGAAAACCAGCCCCTTTAGTGATATCACAAGCCCAAAGGTATAAGGTATTGTCCCCTTCCCCCCCAGTCAGTCTAGCTTGGGATGCCGTGGCAATAAGAACTAAAAATGCACTGTGACGTTTGGCTCCTCCTCCCCTCCCCGCATGGTTTTGCCTAAGATGATCTGACCAACATGTGAGTTTATTTTCTTTCCTTCCTTAATCCTGTTTTATTTGCATTCGCATTGTACATACTTTAAATTGTCTCATTTTTTGTAAAATCCTTTTTATAACTTCTGTAAACACTGCCTACCTTTTTTTGGAGTAAATATAAAATTTATTAGTTCCATCTCCTTGCTCTGTGACGAATTCACGTGCCTAAAAATTAATTATGCTACTAATTTGGGTTGGCTTCGTACCCCTTTATTAATTTTAAATATTAATAGAGAGAACGGAAGCTGGTGGCAGCGAAGTGTGCTTTGGGCAGGTGGGCTAGCTGGCAGTGACGGAAGGGGTTTTATAAGCTGATTGGCTGTGGCCAGAGCCCTTATAATTCCCTCGCTGCAGCGGGTCTAATAGCCACTGCACAACAAGTAGCCTGTCCGGCGACTAATTATCCTAGGTGCAGTTCTCTGACTGACCTGAGGGTAAGGGGGCGCCAGAGAGCTGGGAGTTCCAAAGTGGAACTGGAAAGTGGGATTTACATAAATCACGGCAGCTTGTGACATATTGTGGCAGCAGTGGGATATCTACAATAAACCCCTGCAATAAATTGTTAGGGCAAGACTAGCTTGCTGTTTTCGCCACATTGTTGGCAGAGGTGGGATAACTAAGATAAGCCCCTCTGCACATGTGATAGCCGTGTGCGGCCAAAGGCATGTAAAACCTCCTGATCATGACATTTAAGCTCTCAGCCATTGTCTGCCCCCCAGAAAGGAGCAGAGAGCACATGACAGAAATGAATCACCCCCTCCTCTATTACTGCCATGCTCTATTGTTACCGGCTGTGATGAACAGCCCACCACTGCTTGTCCGATACGTGCGACTGACGGGGGTCCCGCTGCCACCAAAACGCGACGGACAGCGGACCCTGTGTCACCACTATGTCACAGCCCCACCACTGACACGGGTGTATCAGCGGACGGAGGGACGAGACACACTGCCAGCACACGGCTATCACAGGCACAGTGGGGGCTTATCTTAGTTATCCCACCGCTGGCACCATGTGACCAAAAATACCCAGCAAGCTAATCCCGCTCTGACAATTTGCCGCAGAGTTTAATTTGGATGCCCCACCACTGCTATCAATCTTCTAAGTACTGCGGGTATTTATGTACATCCCACTTTCTCAGTTCCACTTTGGAACTTGCAGCTCTCTGGCGCCCCCCTTACCCTCAGGTCAGTCAGGGAACTGCACCTAGGATAATTAGTCGCCGGACAGGCTGCCTGTTGTGAACCGGTAATTAGGCTTCTGCAGAAAGGGAATTACCAATGCTGTGGCCGCAGCCCCTCATTCAGCAATATAAAACCCTTCTGGACTGCCAGCAAGCCGCAATCACCGTACACAACGCGCTGCCACCAGCTCCTGGTTTCTCTGCTTAAGTTATAGACTCAAGGGAGGGGTTTGAAGCCAACCCGACAAATTAGTAGCGATTATCTAACAAAGGCGTATAGTTCGATTCTTAGAGCATGGAGACAGGCTAAATATTAAATCATTTATTTTCCGAAAGAGGACAGTGATTACAGATGAAAGTTGCTATAAATTTGAGACATTAATTATGTGCAGTTACAAATATAAAATAAAAGATGGATGAACATAGAAAGTACACTCACGGTTGTTCATGGCTCTTTAGGCAAAACCATGCGGCGGAGAAAGAAGGCGGAGCCACACATCTCCACTCATCTGGAGTTCTGGTCAGCGCGAGGATTGGAGCTCTTCTGAGCTGGTTTTGCCAAGGGAATGCCTTATAGGCTCTGCTTTGTGACATCACGGAGAGATGCATTCTGGGTTAATCCCACCTCTCTCTTTCCAATGTAGGAATCTTGCTAAAACTTATAATCCTCATAACTCTATGGGGGAAGCTAGTATGGACCCATCAGTGGTATCAATGGTTGCAATTTACCAAATAGAATCAAACAATACCATGCACGCCATAGGTACGACCTTCTATTTGGGAGCAAATCATATCTTAGGTTCTGGACAGGTTAGAACTTCGAAAGATACCCTGTAGCGGAGCTGGGACCACTCAGATTACCAAAATATGATTTTCATATCTCTACTTTGTACGGTTTTCGCAGGGCAGGCTCTTAAAGGTTTACTTCTAACTCCTGATTTCAGACAAAGAGTTTTTTCCTGCACTTTTTTTTCCCTCTTTCAGCTGAGGCTGAGAGAAGCCAAATGGTGTGACAGGAAGTTGGTTTATAACACTTGGGGGAAGGGAAGCGGCTGTAGTGTGCAATGTAACTGAGACACTGGCAGACAGCTTCTCACAAAATGGAGGATTTTTTAGCACATTCCAACAGAAAACATATCTTGCAGACATTGTACATCACATCGGCGTAGAAAATCGCATCATCAGCAGCCGCACACAGAGCCGCACTGCCAGGTTACATAACAGCACATCTCCAGGAACTCCCTGCTCAGCGCCACCCAGCTCGGGACTATGGGATGGAGGATGTGTGCCGGGTATATGGGCACTGAACTATGGGATGGAGGATATGTATGATGGGTATATGGGCACTGGACTATGGGATGCGGGATGTGTGATGCGTATATGGGCACTGGACTATGGGATGGAGGATGTGTGATGGGTATATGGGCACTGGACTATGGGATGGAGGATATGTATGATGGGTATATGGGTACGGGACTATGGGATGGAGGATAATCATTATAATTTGTTATAACTAACCACAGTTAGTTACTATTCCCGGGCAACGCTGGGCTCTTCAGCTAGTTTTATATAAAAATAATTATTTTTGCATCGCTTTATTCTGAGAGCTATAACTTTTTTATTTTTCTGGTGATGGAGCTATATGGTGGCTTGTTTTTGCGGGAGAAGATGACGTTTTCAACGGTACCACGTTTATTTATATCCGTTCTTTTGATCGCGTGTTATTCCACTTTTTGTTCGGTGGTATGATGATAAAGCATTGTTTTTTTTGCCTTGTTTTTTTAATGGTGTTCACTAAAGGGGTTAACTAGTGGGACAGTTTTATAGGTCGGGTCGTTAGGGATGCGGTGATACTAAATATGTGTACTTTTATTGTTTAGATTTTTTTACTTAAAATATTTATTTATTGATGGAATACATATTGATTTTTTATTACTTTTTATTATTTTTTTAAAATATTTTTACAATTATTTAAAAACAAATGTAATTTCATTCTTACTTTTACACTATGGCACACTCATTTTGTGCAGGCTGATCGCTTATATGGCATGCAGATCTGCATGCCATATAAGCTGTCAGCGCTGCACTCTGTGCACACGGACCTCAGAGACTTCCTGACAAGCACTACGCATGACAGGATGTCTCTCAGCTCTGGTAACCCGGATGTCGTTATGATGACATTGGGTTACCATGGGAGCGATTGGGAGCCTGTGTCATGCCGCGGGGTCTCCAACCAAAGCCCTTCTGCCGGCTCCGGAACACTGTGATCATATTTGAGCGCAGTGTTCCGGGGGTTAGGGTATGACCTGCGTTTTACCTGTGGATTTAGTGCGGATGATTTTCTGCAGATTTTGTGCGGGTTTTGCCGCACAAAGAATTGACATGCAGAAAATAAACCGCTGCGGTTCTGTGTGGAATTTTCCGCAGCAAGTGCACAGCGGTTTTTGTTTTCCATAGGTTTACATGGTACTGTACACCGCATGGAAAACTGTTGCAGATCCGCAGGGCCAAATCCGCAACGTGTGCATATACCCTTTAAGTGCCTGGAGCAGTCTGTGACCGCTCCTGACACTAAGTGCCAGGTGTCAGCTGTGAGAATCAGCTGACACCCGGACGCGATCAGCCGTGCTTCCCTCATGAGCGCTGCTAATCGCAAATGACGTACTATTCCGTCCATGGGAATTAAGTCTCAGGTCACATGGACAGAATAGTACGTGTAATGTCAGAAAGGGATTAAACTTATCAATTTTCAAATTTTTAATCATTATTGCTTTAATGTAGATATTGATATCACACAAAATAGTTAATAAATTATTATTTATTTATATAGCGCCATTAATTCCATGGTGCTGTACATGAGAAGGGGGTTACATACAAAGTTATAGATATGGTTAACAGTAAACAAATTTACAATGACAGACTGGTACAGAGGGGAGAGGACCCTGTCCTTGCGGACTTACATTCTACGGGGTAGTGGGGAAGGGACAGAAGGTCGGGGGTGCAGCAGCTCTGGTGGTTTTGAGGCGGCAGCTCAGGCGGTGGTGAGGCGGCAGAATGGTTATTGCAGGCTGTAAGCTTTCCTGAAAAGATGGGTTTTCAGGTTCCGTTTGAAGGATCCGAGGGTGGTGGATAATCGGACGTGTTGAGGCATTGAATTCCAGAGGATAGGCGATATTCTGGAGAAATCTTGGAGGCGGTTGTGAGAGGAACGAATAAGTGTGGAGGAGAGTAGGTCTTGGGAGGATCGAAGATTATGTGAGGGAAGATGTTGGAAGATTAGTTCAGAGATATAGGGAGGGGATAGGTTGTGGATGGCTTTGTAGGTCAGTGTTAGTAGTTTGAACTGGATTCGTTGGTGAATTGGGAGCCAGTGGAGGGATTTGCAGAGGGGAGAGACAGGGGAGTAGCGAGGAGAGAGGTGGATTAGTCGGGCAGCAGAGTTGAGGACAGAATGGAATGGTGCAAGAGAGTTAGCAGGGAGGCCACAGAGGAGAGTGTTAGTAGATTGAGGGCTGAGGAAGGGACGGATTTTGGAAATATTTTTGAGTTGGAGGTGACAGGAGGTAGCAAGAGTTTGGACGTGTGGTTTGAAGGACAGGGCAGAGTCGAGAGTTACTGCGAGGCAGTGGATTTCAGGTGCAGGAGAGAGCCTGATGCCGTTTACCCTAATAGATAGATCGGGTAGGGAAGATACGTGAGATGGAGGAAAGATAATGAGTTCAGTTTTGTCTACATTGAGTTTTAGGAAGCGAGAGGTGAAAAAGGAGGATATGGCTGATAGACACTCCGGGATTCTGGACAGCAGAGAGGTGACATCTGGGCCAGAGAGGTAGATCTGAGTGTCTTCTGCATACAGGTGATACTGGAAGCCATGGGACTTTGTGAGTTGTCTTCGGCCAAGAGTATAGATTGAAAAAAGTAGGGGCCCCAGGACAGAGCCTTGGGGGACTCCAACAGAGAGAGGGTGGGATGAGGAGGTAGTGTTGGAGTGGGAAACGCTGAATGTGCAGACAGAAAGGTATGATATGATCCAGGACAGGGCAAAGTCTTTGATGCCAAGGGAAGAAAGAATCTGTAGCAGTAGGCAGTGTTCGACTATGTCAAAGGCAGAGGACAGGTCAAGAAGGAGGAGGATGGAGAACTGCCTTTTAGCTTTGGCTGTAAGTCAATAGTAATTTTGGTCAGGGCAGTTTCAGGGGAGTGGTGGGGGCGGAAGCCAGATTGGAGGATGTCAAGGAGGGAGTTAGATGAGAGGTGGGAGGAAAGTTGAGCATGGACATGCTGTTCAAGGAGTTTGGAAGCAAACCGGAGCAGTGATATGGGGCGATAGCTGGGCATAGCAGTTGGATCAAGGTTTGATTTTTTGAGGATGGGTGTTATGGTGGCATGTTTGAAGGCAGAGGGGAAGGTACCAGAAGATAGGGATAGGTTGAAGAAATGGGTAAGGGCTGGAATGATCATGTTAGTCAGGTTGGGGAGCAGATGGGAAGGGATGGGGTCAAGTGCACAGGTGGTGAGGTGTGATTTGGAAAGGAGATGAGTAAGCTCTCCTTCAGTGATGTTGGAGAGGGAGGTTGTTAGGGAAGGGCAGAGGTCTGGTATGTGGAATGGTTGGGGTGATGGAACAGTAAAGGTTTGCCTTGTTTGGTCCATCTTGTTTTTGAAGTAGGTGGCAAAGTCCTCAGCAATAAAGTCCTTTCAATAAATAACATTCATCTCATCTCTACTTTACATCAGCACCATCTGTAAATTGTTATTGTTTTTTTAGGTTGTTTTTGTAAATGTTTAAAAATCAGCAATTTTTCATTTTTTAAGGAAATTTACAAAACTTATTTTTTAGGGATCTATTCAGTTTTGATGTGACTTTGGGGGAAATATATATTGGAAAACCTCTAAAGTTATACTATTTTTAAAAACAGCGCCCTCAACTTATTCAAAACAGCTGCCAGGTTGTTTATTAACCCTTCAGGTGCTTTTCAGGAATTAACCCAAAGTGACATGGCTAGAAATAAAAATGTTATTTTTACTACCTAAATATGAACAGATCACTATAGCCGGCAGACTCATGGCTGTTATTCGGTCATGAGTTGCCATGACAAACGTATTGACCACACAATCATGATCTCAGGATGCTGATGGAGCCTCCACACTCTGTTAGTCATCTAGATGCTTTAGTCAGCAGCATCTAATTAGATAAACGGCCAAGGATGTTGCCAAAACTTATTGTGGCTGATGCAGCAGGGTGTCCGCTATAGTGTACGACAGTTTAGCATTTTCACACATGCTATTATTTTATATCTCAGGTCAATAAAAAGACATATTGGTGGTCACTAAGGAGTTATTTATTGTGGTTGCCTGCGGCTTTATCAGCCAGACACAGGTCACAGTTTAGCGATATATAAGTTTTGGTAGAGATGTTTGACAGTGATGTTAGGTACAGATGTTTGGTAGGAGTAATGTTTATTACAGATGTTTGGCAGTGATGTTAGGTACAGATGTTTGGTAGTGGTAATGTTTATTACAGATGTTTGGCAGTGTGATGGTGTGATATGTTATGTGGATGTCATTTTTTGTATATTCCTATTTTTAACAATTCCAGTTATTTTCATAGTGTTTTTCTTATTACATTGTAAGCCTACAGCCTCACTGTATCTGTCTCTTGATGACCCCCTGTAGTGCATTAATCCCTAAGGCCTTTTGTTCTCCTCTGGGAGGTAACTTGTTTGACTACCCCTGGACAAGGAAGGGGGTGGGGGGAAGAAAGGCAGCTGGACAAGTCAGTTCCGGTAGAGACAAGATGGTGAAAAGGCTGCATTTCAGAGAGAAGGACCCATTTTTATCCTCTGGTGCTAGAGTGTTTTGGAATCTCGTTTCCCTGGACATTTTATCCTGATACTGGACTGCATTCTTATTCTGGACTATCTTATCCTTTGTGTGGTGGACTGAATATGGACCTTTTTGTATTTTTGCCTGAATAAAGGTCTTGGAATTGTTCACTCTTCGCTTGCTCTGTTGATTGTGTGATACCAGAGAAGGACCCGTGACAACTGGTGGCATCAGTGGGATCAACAGAGCGTCACCCAATGGAGAACCACCCACAGAGTGAGTACAGAAATTGGACTGTATGCAGTTTACAGGAGAGAGCCAGAGACCTGGGCCTGAACTACCAGGGACTGACTAAACAGGCCTTAATCGATCTACTGGTGGGCGCTAGCCCGGCCACCTCCTCCCAGATGTCTGAAGGACGAGCACTGGAGACAGGGATCCCCATCCAGAAAAGCCAGTGGTTGGTGTGGTATGAAGAAGAGATGGCGGTTCTGTGCCCCGGCATCTCTCAGAAGTACAAGGAGGAGGCTGCCCGCCGAGCACAGCGGAGACAGGAAGCAATGGAGCTTGAAAAAGGGAGTAACGCAATGTGGAGTGTAACCCCAACAATCCGGGAGCCTGTACGGATCACCCGGACAGAGTTTAAGCCATTTGATGAGGCTTCTGGAGATGTGGAGGGGTTCTTCAAAGACTTTGAGCAGCAGTGTGCTGTGATGGAGGTGCCCCACTCTAGCTGGATGCGTTTGTTAGTGGGGCTCCTGAACAGAAGCTTGGCGGAGGCTTACCGAACCATTGATGCACTGCGGAATCAGGATTATAACATTGTAAAGCAGACTATCCTGGATTACCATGCTATCACCCCAGACTCATATAGGGCCAAGTTCCGAGACCTCCCATGCACCACGGGGGGATCGTTTAGGATGTATGCACATAAGATGTCCGAGGCTTGTCAGAGATGGCTGGAAGCAGAAAACGCCTTTACTGTGGAAGATGTTATACAGGCGTTCCTTATAGAACAATTTCTTGCCAAGTGCCCTGCAGAGGTACGGGAATGGGTCCGGGAGCGCACGCCGTGTACCGTGGATAGAGCTGCAGCCCTGGCCGATGAAGCCCTTACTATCCGGCCTCAATGGAGGAGGCTTCTGGACAGTGAACCACGGCCTGCTCCCGCACCCCGTCCCCCTCCAATTATATCTGCCCTTCCACCTAGTCGCCAGCCGATGACAATCACGCCTCACAATCCTAGGCCCCAACAGTTCCGACCACGACCTGGGGGTATCACAGAGAGGAGGTGTTATGGGTGTGGGCAACCTGGACATTTCCAGTCTGGCTGTCCCTCCAGGATTCGGAGGGAGCCCCACGCAGCCCCACCTTGTCCAGTGCATCTTGTACATTCCACCACACCTGAGGAAGAGCTACCACCACCCCCACCAGAGTGGACTACCGACCACGGCACCATAGATACCCCTCCTGCAGTGTACGGACTCCGGCCTCTGTCCTTTAGCTACTCAGAGCAACGGCAACGCCACCTGCAGGATGTCTTTATTGATGGATACAAAGTGTCAGGATTTAGAGACACGGGGGCATTCTTGACTATCGCTGACCCCTGTGTGGTTCGACCCGAGGCAATTTACCAGGGTCCGGGAATTCCCATTGTCCTGGCGGGTGGTGCCTGCAAATATATACAGCGAGCTTCTGTGCGTTTGGATTATGGTTGTGGAGAAAAACTGTGTTGGATTGGAGTTATGGGAGGACTTCCTGCAGATATCCTCCTTGGGAATGACATTGGGGAGTTACAGTGCCAATTTGTGGGAGCAGTCACCCGACTACAGGCCCTTCAAGCACTACGTCATCCGGACCCCACCGGGGAGCAACCACCACGAACCGCATCAGAGTCGGTAAGCAATACTTTCGCTGCTACTACATTGGGAGAGTCTTGGGACAGAGAGGAGTTTAGGAGAGAAATAGAGGATGACACTACCTTAGCAGCCCTTAGGCGAAAGGCAGAAACTGGGCACATGGGAGATAATGGGGATGGCTTCACTCGAGAAAACGGACTGTATTATCGTGTAACAAAGGGCAGTGACCAGGGAAAACCCTGACGCAACGACCAGGCAACTCATTGTCCCTCTGAAGTACAGGGCACAGCTACTTCAACTGGCCCATGACATCCCCTTGGCTGGGCATCAAGGGAGAAAAAGGACTGAAAAGGGACTCACCCAAAGTTTTTACTGGCCGGGCGTCTCGCAGTCGGTAGCCCATTATTGCCGCACCTGTGATGTGTGCCAGCGAATGCGGCATCCAGGAGCTCAACATAAGGTACCCCTGCAATCCCTGCCCATAATTGAGGAACCATTTCACCGTGTAGCTGTCGACATCATAGGTCCTCTGGCCCACCCCAGCAGGTCAGGGAAAAAATATATCCTGACCGTGGTGGATTATGCCACTAAGTATCCTGAAGCTGTGGCCCTGTCCAGTATTACAGCAGTAAAGGTAGCCGAGGCCCTTGTTACCATCTTTACCCGGGTAGGGTTTCCTAGTGAAATATTGTCGGATCAAGGCACTCAGTTCATGTCAGATCTGGTCCAGTCCCTATGGCATACCTGTGGTGTTCGAGCCATTCGCACCACCCCATACCACCCGCAGACCAACGGACTATGTGAACGCTTTAATGGAACCCTAAAAAATATGCTGAGGGCTTTTGTTGACGTTGAAAAAGACTGGGAAAAGTACCTGCCACATCTCCTCTTCGCCTATCGGGAGGTTCCCCAAGAGTCAACAGGGTTCTCTCCCTTCAAACTACTGTTTAGCCGGAAGGTCCGGGGGCCTCTCACTCTTCTGAAAGAACATTTGGAGGGAGACATCTCAGATACCGGAATGCCCATCGTTCCCTATGTTCTAGAGCTCAGAGACCGTCTCACCCAGCTAGCTACCTTCGCTAAAGAACATCAGCGAATGGCCCAGTCCAGACAAAAAACCTGGTATGACCGTAATGCCAGGAACCGGGAATTTATGGAAGGACAGCAAGTGCTCATGATTACTGCTTCCCCTGCCAACAAGCTTCAAGCAGTGTGGGAAGGCCCTTATCAGGTTGTCAAGAAAATTAATGACACTAACTATGTTATTGCCCTGGACTCTAGTGGTCGACGACAGAAAACCGTCCACATTAACATGCTGAAAGACTACCACGACCGATCTCTGCCTGTTCTAGCTGTCTGCCACCCCCCTAGTGATACCGCCGACGACGAGTATCTCCCAGATCTCCTCCAGATTGCCCAAGCGGGAGGATCACTGGAACAAGTGCCCCTGGGCTCCCATTTATCGGATATACAAAAGGACGATATTGTCGCCGTACTAAGGCTGAGGGCTACTGCTTTCTCCTCAAAGCCGGGGAAGACTACTCTCACCAGTCACCATGTGGAAACCCCCGGGCAACGCCCCATCCAGCAGGCTGCCTACTGGGTTCCAGAGGCTGTTCAAGGCATAATAAAGAACGAACTGGAGGAGATGAAACAACTGGGAGTTATTCAGCCATCTCACAGTTGTCCTGGTCCCCAAGAAGGATGGTACAACACGATTCTGCGTTTATTACAGACGACTAAATGATGCCACCAAGAGTGATGCTTATCCCATGCCCAGGATTGATGATCTATTGGATCGTCTGGCCAGTGCCCAATTTGTGACCACGTTAGACTTGAGCAAGGGGTACTGGCAGATACCCCTAACGGAGGATGCTCGGGAGCGCTCAGCCTTCATTACTCCATTTGGGCTTTATGAGTTCCTGGGAATGCCCTTTGGGATGAAAACTGCCCCCGCTACTTTCCAGAGACTGGTGGATCGACTGTTACAACAATGTCAGGACTTTGCCTGTGCTTACTTAGACGACATCGCCATTTTTAGCACAACCTGGGAGGAACATCTTAAACACTTGGGCATCGTGCTGGACTGTATCCTTACTGCAGGACTGACCCTTCGCCCTGATAAGTGCCAAATAGGAATGGCTGAGGTGCAGTACCTCGGGCATAGAGTAGGGGGTGGGACACTAAGGCCTGAGCCTGCCAAGGTGGAAGCCATTAGCAACTGGTGTAGACCCCAGACTAAAAAGCAGGTACTTGCGTTTTTAGGAACTGCTGGTTACTATCGCAAATTTGTTTCTAACTTCAGCACCTTGGCCAAGCCACTAACCGACCTGACCCGCAAGAACATGCCTAGGAATGTGACATGGACGCCTGCATGTGAGGATGCCTTTTCAGCGTTAAAGACTGCCCTCGTCACTGCTCCTGTCTTGGCTGCCCCGGATTATAAACGCAGGTTCCTCGTGCAGACAGATGCATCCACCTTTGGGATTGGGGCTGTACCTAGCCAAGTGAACGCGGCCAGAGAAGGACATCCTGTTGCTTTTGCCAGTCGGAAACTACTGGATCGGGAAGATGCCTATGCCACTGTTGAAAAGGAGTGCCTTGCCATCGTATGGGCGCTAAAAAAATTGCAGCCCTACTTGTATGGCAGAGACTTTACAATTGTTACAGACCACAACCCCCTCACATGGCTGAATCGCGTATCAGGGGACAATGGAAGATTGCTGCGGTGGAGCTTGTCCTTACAACCCTACAGCTTCTCCATCCAATACAAGCGAGGAAGCCAACACCAGTACGCCGATGGACTGTCTCGACAAGAAGAACCATAGGCTCCCCAGGCCGACCTACCCCTGCCACTGTACAAGGAATTATAAATAACTGAGCAATGTGGACTAAAGTGAGCAGGCCAGAGGTCTGTGTAGACCTCATGGCGTGCTCACTTATTATGGGGGGGGAGAGGTTGTGATGGTGTGATATGTTATGTGGATGTCATTTTTTGTATATTCCTATTTTTAACAATTCCAGTTATTTTCATAGTGTTTTTCTTATTACATTGTAAGCCTACAGCCTCACTGTATCTGTCTCTTGATGACCCCCTGTAGTGCATTAATCCCTAAGGCCCTTTGTTCTCTTCTGGGAGGCAACTTGTTTGACTACCCCTGGACAAGGAAGGGGGTGGGGGGAAGAACGGCAGCTGGACAAGTCAGTTCCGGTAGAGACAAGATGGTGAAAAGGCTGCATTTCAGAGAGAAGGATCCATTTTTATCCTCTGGTGCTAGAGTGTTTTGGAATCTCGTTTCCCTGGACATTTTATCCTGATACTGGACTGCATTCTCATTCTGGACAATCTTATCCTTTGTGTGGTGGACTGAATATGGACCTTTTCGTATGTTTGCCTGAATAAAGGTCTTGGAATTGTTCACTCTTCGCTTGCTCTGTTGATTGTGTGATATCAGAGAAGGACCCCGTGACAGGCAGTGATGTTAGGTACAGATGTCTGGTAGTAGTAATGTTTATTACAGATGTTTGGCAGTGATGTTAGGTAGAGATGTTTGGTAGCAGTGATGTTTATTACAGATGTTTTGCAGTGATGTAAGGTACAGATGTCTGGTAGTAGTAATGTTTATTACAGATGTTTGGCAGTGATGTTAGGTACAGATGTTTGGTAGCGGTAATATTACTGATGTTTGGCAGTGATGTTAGGTACAGATGTTTGGTAGCAGTAATGTTTATTACAGATGTTTGGCAGTGATGTTAGGTACAGATGTTTGGTAGCGGTAATGCTTATTACAGATGTTTGGCAGTGATGATATGTTTGGCAGTGATGTAAGGTACAGATGTTTGGTAGTTGTCTATTGCAGATGTTTGGCAGTGATGTTAGGTACAGATGTTTGGTAGCAGTAATGTTTATTAAAGATGTTTGGCAGTGATGTTAGGTACAGATGTTTGGTAGCAGTGATGTTTATTACAGATGTTTGGCAGTGATGTTAGGTACAGATGTTTGGTAGCGGTAATATTACTGATGTTTGGCAGTGATGTTAGGTACAGATGTTTGGTAGCAGTAATGTTTATTACAGATGTTTGGCAGTGATGTTAGGTACAGATGTTTGGTAGCGGTAATGCTTATTACAGATGTTTGGCAGTGATGATATGTTTGGCAGTGATGTAAGGTACAGATGTTTGGTAGTTGTCTATTGCAGATGTTTGGCAGTGATGTTAGGTACAGATGTTTGGTAGCAGTAATGTTTATTAAAGATGTTTGGCAGTGATGTTAGGTACAGATGTTTGGTAGCAGTAATGTTTATTGCAGATGTTTGGCAGTGATGGGTACTGATGTTTGGTAGCAGTAATGTTTATTACAGATGTTTGGTAGCAGTAATGTTTATTACAGATGTTTGGCAGTGATGTTAGGTACAGATGTTTGGTAGCGGTAATGCTTATTACAGATGTTTGGCAGTGATGATATGTTTGGCAGTGATGTAAGGTACAGATGTTTGGTAGTTGTCTATTGCAGGCAGGTGTCAAACCACTGGCTAAACCGCAGAAAAACTGCAGATTACTTGCGGTTTTCATCAAATCCGTGCGGAAAATTCCGCAGAGCAATCCGCAGCGTGTGCAGACACCCTAAGGGACCTGACAACCACTTTAAAAAAAAGTTTGGAGTGGAAAGTTTCGGCTTTAAAAACGCCTGAAGAAAAAACTTGGTATGAATACACTCTAATAATAATAATAATAATAATGATAATAATCTTTATTTATATAGCGCCAACATGTTCCGCAGCGCTTTACAGTTTAACAGTTTCAAAACACAAGTCATAAGTAACAACATTAACAATACAATAATTAAAGCAAAATAAGATGAAGTAAGATGACCCTGCTCGTTAGAGCGTACAATCTACAATGAGGTGGGGGAGATACAGAGTACAAGTGTGTATTTACAATGATGTATTTATAATGATAGGCCAGCCATCTTCAGGGAGTGAAAGATGGATTGCAAACCTCCTATTTTAGTGCAAACTTGAACTTAAAATTATATATTAAAAAGTACAGTATTCACATTTTTTTTCTGGGGAGAGAAAGTGTGGGGGTATTTAGTAAATGCTACGTCTAAATCTGTGTGAGATCAGCCCCCTATTGATTTTTGTAGATTTTTTTTTCGCTTGAATATAATATTTGTGACTTTAAACAACATTTTAATACCTTGTTAAGCAGCTTGATGCTGATTAGCCCCAAACTGAAGATTTGTGCCAGAAATCTTGGAGCAGATTTTTACTATTATATCTCCATTTATGGCATCTAAAGCATCCTTCAATATTTACAAAGCACTAAGGGTATGTGCACACGTTGCAAATTCGTATAATGCACCCCCATAATTCTCCATATAGTATAATGCACCCCCATAGTCCTTTATACAGTATAATGCACAACCCAGATCCCTTCATACAGTATAATACACCGCCCCATAGTCCTTCATATTATTATTTATTGTAGCGCCATTTATTCCATGTCGCTTTATATGTGAGGAGGGGTGTACATAAAAAAACAAGTACAATAATCTTAGTCAATCAATACAAGTCACGACTGGTTCAGGAGGAGAGAGGATCCTGCCTGCGAGGGCTCACAATCTACAATGGGATGGGTGAGGATACAGTAGGTGAGGGCAGAGCTGGTCGTGCAGCGGTTTGGTGGATCGGTGGTTACTGCAGGTTGTAGACTTGACGCAGGAGGTCGGTCTTCAGGTTCCTTCTGAAGGTTTCCATGGTAGTAGAGTGTCTGATATGTTGTGGTAGAGAGTTTCAGAGTAGAGTGATGTGTGGGAGAAATCTTGTATGCGATTGTGGGAAGAGGAGATAAGAGGGGAGTCAAGAACGAGATATTGTGAGGATCAGAAGTTTTGTGCAGGAAAGTACTGAAAGATGAGGTCACAGATGTATGGAGGGCACAGGTTATGGATGGCTTTGTATGTCATGGTTAGGGTTTTGAACTGAAGTCTTTGGATAATGGGGAGCCAGTGCAGGAATTGACAGAGGGGGGAGGCTGGGGAATAGCGGGGGGGACAGGTGGATTAGTTGGGCAGCGGAGTTTAGAATAGATTGGAAGGGTTCGAGAGTGGTAGCAGTCAAGGCAGGAGATGATGAAGGCATGGACTAGGGTTTTGCAGATTCTTGGTTGAGGAATGTACAGATCCGGGAAATATATTTGAGTTGAAGTCGGCAGGATGTTGAGAGGGCTTGGATATATAATTTGAAGGAGAGATCAGAGTCAAGGATTAACCCAAGGCAGCAAGCTTGTGAGACTGGGGAAAGTGGGCAGCCATTTACTGTAATAGATAGGTTCAATGGGGTGTCGAGAGAGATGGGGGAAAGATGATGAATTCTGTTTTGTCCATATTAAGTTTTAGAAATCTAGCGGAGAAGAAGGATGAAATAGCAGACAGACATTGCGGGATTCTGGTTAGTAGGGAGGTGATATCTGGTCCACAGATGTAGATCTCTGTGTGTGTCATCGGCATAGAGATGATACTGAAAGCTGTGAGATTCTATAAGCTGTCCGAGGCTGAAGGTGTAAATGGAGAAGAGCAGGGGCCCTAGCACTAAACCTTGCAGGACTCTGACAGATAGGTTGTGAGGTGAGGAGGTGGTGTGCGAGACGCTGAATGTCCGGTCTGTTAGGTATGATGAGATCTAAGATAGGGCCAAGTTTGTGATGCCAAGAGATGAGAGTGTCTGTAGTAATAGGCAGAGGACAGATCCAGGAGGAGGAGGACAGAGTAGTGTCACTTGGCTTTGGCAGTTAGTAGGTCATTGGTGACCTTAGGGCAGTTTTAGTGGAGTGATGCGGCCAGAAGCCAGATTGTAAGCGGTCAAAGAGGGAGCAGGAAGAGAGGTGGAAGTTCAAAATGGATGTGTTGTTCCAGTAGTTTTGAGGCATAGGGGAGAAGTGATATAGGGAAATAGCTAGATACAGAGGATGAGTCAAGAGAGGGCATTTTGATAATGGGTGTGATTGAGGCATGTTTGAAGCATGAGGGGAAAACACCAGTTATAGGTTGAAGATATGTGTTAGGGTTGGGATGAAGACTGTGGTGAGGTTTGGGATGAAGTGGGATGGAATTGGGTAAAGTGCACAGGTGGTGAGATCTTTAGAGTAGAGTGGAGAGTCGATCTGTGATGGTTTTGGAGGAGGAGGGCTGAGCAGTTGTGTATAGTATAATGCCCTCTCCATAGTCCTCCATTAATATAATACACAGTCCATAGTCCTCCATGTAGTTTAATGTACCACATAGTCGTCCATATAATATAATTCACCCTATGTAGTCCTCCATGTGTAATGCACAGCTCATTATTCTCTATATAATTTAATGCAATTCTCACAGTACTCTATATAGAATAATGCACCTTCCATTGCACCCCTCATAGTCTTCCATATATAATGCACAGCCCATAATCCTCCATATAGTACCACATAGTCCTCCATATAATATAATGCACTCTCTGTAGTCCTTCATATATAATGCACAGGTCATAGACCTCCATACAGTACAATGCACAGTCCATAGTCCTCCATAAAGTATAATCCAAATCCCATATACGGTACTTCATATAATGATATAATGCACAGCCAAAGTCATCCATGTAGTAGTATGGCCATCGTATACTCACCTTCCCTCCGCTACTTCGCTACATGGCGTCCTCTTTTGAAGACAGCAGCAGACTTCAGTATATAACTGACGGGAGTGAATGACATCACTGCCTTGCGCCCCTGGTCACATACAAGCTGACATCAGCTGCTAGCCTTTGGTTGGCCGGCAGTGTGCATTGCCACACATGGACCCGATGGGTCTGTGTGCTGCATTACACTTCAACTGGATGTGTGTCCGAGGGCGCACATCTATTTGAAGATTCAGCTGTCCTCGGAAGGCATCCACCCACATGAGCCCAGTCGTGACCTCTGTGACAGCGATTGTTACGCCCCTGGTAATACAACATGTGATGAAGAATGCTCTGAAAACCTATTTATGCCTCTATATACAACAGGATGTACAGTATGGGTCCATATCAGGCCATGGAACTGTACAACAAAAATCTAAAATATGAACGCGTACATGAGACACTCGCATAAAGGTCTTAAGTGCATTGCATAAAGATTAAGAGATTATTATAGGATATGGATTTCCTTTTTGGAATACAGAGTACTTCCTCCTACTGCCTAAATATTAAATAGAAAGCGCAGAATGTCATGGTGGATTACAGCGAGTGAAGCAAGTCCAGCTGACCTTGTGTCCAATACCAGTAACCACAATGAAAGCTGCCACGAAACACAGATTAGATTTAATCCACATCCATTTTCACATACAATTTTGGGTAATAATCAGCAGATTATTTCATTTATAAACATATGCGGATAGATGTTATCTTCCTGCAGTCGACTGTTCATGTTTCCCCTTTGGTGGAACAATCTGTGTATGTTTTCTGCCATTCTTGCAGCCAGCGTTAACTCGCAAAGTATTTTTTTCTGGCACAAGGGACATATTTCCCTAGAATTTATGAGCGCAAAAATCCTTTTTAACAGTTTGCTGTCCCTATAGAGTCTGACCACTGTGCTATCCATCAGGTTGTGCTTTATGGCTTTCCTGGCCTGCAACGCATCTGTTACACTGTGTTACAGCACTCAGTGACAGTATTTTTAACAATTTCCGATACATTAGTTACAGAATGAAGACTTCAGTTCTGGGAAGAAGTCACTAATCCGACAGGGACATTAATTATATCTTCTACAGGTAGAAATTATGAAGAGTGTTTCTTTTCCTTAAATGCCTCTAGCAATGACATATTTCACATGAATTGTAATCCAGTTATTTTGATATTTTATTTGTCATGAAATCTATATTTTCTTTAAAATTTGGTAAAAGCTAAATATACTTCTGTGAGAGGCAGGTGAAAATTTGTAGCAAAATTATCTTAAGAAAATACATTTTGGAACAACTTTCCACTTTATTATACATTAACATTGTAAGGGAGGAGGAAGATATATACATACATCATACTCCGTCATCTCACTGCTCTAAATCCCACATACACCCAGCCAGATACAATTTAATTAAGGTCCAAAGGAGTCAATATGCCATTTTAAACAATTTTTATGAAATTTCCTATATGTGAATTTGTTGGAAGGAGAACTCATATATCGTTTCCTTCTTCACAATTTGGGCTTAATAAGGTGTAACTATCTCATTATAATCTATTGTATGTCAGATCCTCCTTAATATTTCATGAATTTAAGACCCCTTTTGCTGAGCAGCCACAATTTGGAGTGTGGCACAATTGTTATGACTGTACGTTAGACTTGTATTCTCTGTGAATGCACCGATAAAAAGAGAATTGCAAGCGATTCCTACAAAGCCTTGTTTCTCAAACAACGACAGTAGAATGGCTTTTTACCTATTTTGTTACATTACCTGTGTTTAAATATTTTTGTAATCTTAGAGCCCTGTGTGAAATCTAAGTGCTCATGTCTGTCAGTATACCGATCGAGAGAGAATATATGAGGAAACAATGGATGGATGTAAGACCTTCATGCCCACTGACTGAGAAACAACTTTTCAATGTCGTGAAAAGGAAGCTATTATCACAACTTGAGTTGGATCGGCTGCACCCCACATCCACGCCACAAGAACATGTGTAACCTCCTGAAAATCTTCTTCCAACCCTGCAACTAGAGAGTACTGCAGCTGACCTAAGACAGAAAATCATAGATACTAACTACCATCAATCCCAGAGATGGACTGCCAAGGCTCAATAGAGAAACACCATGAGGCAGTATGCTAAAAGATGCCAATAGAGCCTTTGCATTGCAGTAATTCTGGAAATGCTTGGCTATACAACCAACAAGAACAGCAGCACATGCCCTTCTTGGAAAAGAAGATTGGAAACAAAGATCAAGGTGGCACCAAGAGAAGTTTAGCCAACTAACAGAAATACCGAAGGGATAAAGATGAAGGGTTAAGATCAAGCTGGACAAGTATAAAGGCCTAACTCCACTTGAAGCCCTAAAGCAGAGGCGGCGAACCTATGGGACGCATGCCAGAGGGTGCACGCACAGTTTCAGCTGCAGGCTTGCAGCAGCTGACGAGCTAGCATGGGTGCCCACTCATTAAGGTAATTAATATTCACCTCTCTCCACTCCCATAGGCTGGAGAGAGATGAATATTCATTCCCTTAATGAGCAGGGACACGTGATCGCCCAGCATCTGCTGGAACCAGAACATGATGCTGCGAGGGCACGCAGGGAAGGTAAGTAGGAAGTTTTTTATGCTTTTCTCATGGGGGCTATACATACAAGGATAGGGATGAGGAACCATGCATACAAGGACTGGAATGAGGAACCATACATACAAGGACAGGGATGAGGAGCTATGCATGCAAGGACAAGGATTAGGAACCATGCATACAAAGATAGGGATGAGGAGCCATGCATACAAGGATGGGGAGAAGGAGCCATGCAGACAAAGACAGGGATAAGGAGCCATGCATACCAGGACAGGGATGAGGAGCCATGCACACCAGGACAGAGATGAGGAGCCATGCAGACAAGGATGGGGATAAGGAGCAATGCATACAAGGATGGGGATAAGGAGCCATGCATACAAGAACAGGGATAAGGAGCCATGCATACAAGAACAGGGATAAGGAGCCATGCATATGTAGAGTCGGTGGTGGGCCGAGCTGGGGGGGGTGGTCCCTCTTTCACTACCGCGCAGAGATGACACAGAGACAAGATGGAGGCAGGTACTGGGTGCAACAGATCCAAGTTTATTTCTTCACTTGCCGTCCACCTGACGGCCTTTGCAGCACACCGCACGTTTCTTCACTTATCGGCCCTCCGTTTCTAGAGCCGTTTACACACCGTACTTTTACAATAGGGACGTACATATGCGTACCGTCCCTCCTTTACTGTTTGATGCTCCTGACAGGTCCGCTACTGTGGCCGCCCTAGGCCCAATAACCAACAGCGCTTTCACTGGTCAGTCGTCGTGTCCAATACGGTATATAGCACTCACTGCCTCGTCTCTTCTGCGGTATCTTCCTGTCAGGACCACCCCCCTGACGTTCCCTCTCCTCAGTCCCCCTGGTAAGATTCTCCTCAGAGCGCAAAGACTGTCACAGTCCTCCTGACACCTGAGCTCCCCCTGGGGACTGGAACTTTCTGGAACCCTCCCTCAGAATTTATAGCTCACCCGGTTCCTTGAAACTGTCACTCCAACTGTCACCACGCCCCCCATGACCAACGGTTTCTAAAGCCCTAAGCTGCTGTCAAGTCCTTTGCTCACACTCCTCCCTGCCATCTAATGTCCACCCAAGGTACTGCACGTCCACTACACTTTCCAAGCTGTTTCCCCACTGTAATAACTGACACCTACCTACACTGTGCAAACCTTTCCTTCTTCACTCTGACTAGTCCGTCCGTCCGTCAGGTCACCTTCCCTACACTCCCCCTTCCTTTGTCCATTGTCGTCCTCGACAATCGTCATCCCTGCCTTCGTCGTTCTGAAGCTACACCTACATTCTGTTGTCGGACCAGCTGTTGAGCCAAACCCATTATCTGCGGGGGCCGAACCATACTGGGAGCACTATGCTCTGAGCAGCCTACTGCTACTCACCAGCGCGCACGCCACATGACAACATCTTTCAAACTGGGCAAGGTACACCTATATTCTCTCTACGGCGTGTATCTTTCCCCTACTCTCCCCTTCTGTTACCTTTCACTATTCGGTACGCCATGATCGAGGTCTCTTACCTTCCAGATCATTACCAGCGCCCGCCTTCCTCCTTCAGGCGTGTCCGTGGTGTAGGGGACCTGACCTAGGACGGCTGTCTCTCTCACATCTTCCAACTCATTTACCCTTCTTTAAATTACATGTCATGGTCGGCGTCCCGGTCTCCCAGACCTCCTCAACTCTTAGATCCCTACTGGATCTCACACTTTCCTTTGGTCCCGCAGACCTTCCCTTACCCGGACCTGTTGCATTTTTACTTGTGCATATTGTACACCAAAACAACTTTACAATATCACAAGTACCCATTTTTATAATTTTTTTTTTCATTTTCTCTTGCTTTTAAAACCAAAATATAACATAACATTGCATGTCTTCTTTCCTCCTCCCCCCTTCCTTGGACCTGGACACTCCTCCGGTTTCAGTATCCCCGTTCTATCAGGTAAACATGTTTTCGTATATAAAGAACATAGAAAGAAGAAAGAAAGAGAGAGAGAAAATAGTTGCATCAGTTAAACAACAACAAAACTTTTTCTAAATGCAACTGTCATTATAATCTGCACAACGGTGCATCGAACTCCTGACAGTCTATACCACTCTCAATGGACAGAGGTGAGGGCTCCACAGCCGTGGAGCCCCCGGGGATACTGAGGGTGTCCATTCAAGTCCTCTTCTTTTCCATGACGGCCTCTCCTTGAGTGTGGAGCAGGTTCCACACTTCCTGCTCCCGGGCCTTTTTCTTCCTGATCACCTCCGCTTCCCACACGGAGGGAACAGCACGGGCCCTGGAGTCCGGTGGGCGGGACTCCACTGAAAAAGACCGCAAGACAGAAACGGCCGAAGATTTCTGTGGCCCAGCAGCCGCTGGGGTCAGGTGGCAAATGGGGACAACCGTGTCCTCGGGGGCTGGAATCACAGGGCCCGCTAAGTCGGTCGCAGCCGACTCCAGCAGCGGCATAACTGCGGCCTCAGGACAGGCCGCATCCACTACTTCCAACGGAGTCGGAGTAACGGCCGATTTCAGCGATGCAGCTGCTATTAGCAGGGAAAGCGCAGCAGCGTCTTCTTTGGGTGAGCTCTGCACTGGTGACTCCGGGCGGGGTAGTTCGGGGACATGAGCGGGGACCTCGCTCAGCTCCGCATACACCACGAGGCCCGTGGTAACTAGGCCTTCCGGTGCGCAGGGGGCCGCGTGCTGCAGCAGAATGGTGGGGGCCGCTTGCGGAGGCACTGGTAGGGCCGGGTTTACTCTCACCTTCCCCGGCGCTGTGGCCTCCGTTCCATCATCGCGCAGTTTCCCCCGCAGTCTCCGTTCCTTGCTCCACAGTCCTGCGGGCCTTCCCTCCGGACTCGGGGGCTCCGCTGAGAAGTCCTCTGCTGGTATTGGTGGCGGCCGTTCTCGCTGACTCCGCTCCCCGGCTCAGCATTCCGCTGCCTGCCCGTGGTTCTACAGATGACTTCTGGTGCAGCTCCATCTCCTGCCGCCATTGCCACTCTAGTCGGCCGATGCCCCGACACCCGCAGCGTCTCATACCGTCCGTTGGGCAGCACTCGAATGGCATCAGACAGCTGCAGCCAAGTTTTTCTTCTGTGCCACTACCTCTGTGAGGTGGGGTGTCGGCAGGCCTCTCCACCCACCTGTCAGGGTCCAATATATGGAAGCGTCGATCTCCAGGCACATACTGCTTCCTTTTGGGGTACGTTGGAGGGGGTCCCAGTCCATTCTGATCAACTGCAAACACCCGGACCTCTCCTCTGCGCTGAAGCAGCACCACCATACTGCACAGTCCCTGGTACCGCCCCGGATCCTCTGCTGGCCACACAGATCCGCCACAGCGCTCCCCTTTTGTATTCCACAGGTAGGTAATTTGTAATCCACAGGTAATTGTAATCCAAACAGAGTAGTCCAAGTCCTTTTCCAGTCTTTGAGGCAGGTCTGCCGCAGAAGATGATGCATTAGCGGCGGCGATCCTGCCGACTACGCCAAATGTTGAGTCGGTGGTGGGCCGAGCTGGGGGGGTGGTCCCTCTTTCACTACCGCGCAGAGATGACACAGAGACAAGATGGAGGCAGGTACTGGGTGCAACAGGTCCAAGTTTATTTCTTCACTTGCCGTCCACCTGACGGCCTTTGCAGCACACCGCACGTTTCTTCACTTATCGGCCCTCCGTTTCTAGAGCCGTTTACACACCGTACTTTTACAATAGGGACGTACATATGCGTACCGTCCCTCCTTTACTGTTTGACGCTCCTGACAGGTCCGCTACTGTGGCCGCCCTAGGCCCAATAACCAACAGCGCTTTCACTGATCAGTCGTCGTGTCCAATACGGTATACGGCACTCACTGCCTCGTCTCTTCTGCGGTTCTTCCTGTCAGGACCACCCCCCTGACGTTCTCTCTCCTCAGTCCCCCTGGTAAGATTCTCCTCAGAGCGCAAAGACTGTCACAGTCCTCCTGTCACCTGAGCTCCCCCTGGGGACTGGAACTTTCTGGAACCCTCCCTCAGAATTTATAGCTCACCCGGTTCCTTGAAACTGTCACTGTCACTCCGCCCCCCATGACCAACGGTTTCTAAAGCCCTAAGCTGCTGTCAAGTCCTTTGCTCACACTCCTCCCTGCCATCTAATGTCCACCCAAGGTACTGCACGTCCACTACACTTTCCTAGCTGTTTCCCCACTGTAATAACTGACACCTACCTACACTGTGCAAACCTTTCCTTCTTCACTCTGACTAGTCCGTCCGTCAGGTCACCTTCCCTACACATACAAGGATGGGGATAAGGAGCCATGCATACAAGAATGGGGATAAGGAGCCATGCAGACAAGAATAGTGATTAGAGGACAATGCATACCCGGCTTATACTTGAGTCAATACATTTTCCCAGTATGTCATGTCAAAATGAAGTCACTTAGCTTATACTCGGGTCGGCTTATACACAAGTATCTACGGTGTTTATTTTTTTAATGTGAGGCCATTATACTATATGGAGCACTATGTGAGCAGCACATTATACAGTATGAAACTATGTGTGGCCATTATACAGTATGGAGCATCATGTGGGTCCATTATACAGTATGGAGCACTATATGGAGCCATTTTATAGTATGGAGCATCCTGTGGGGCCATTATACAGTATGGAGCATCGTGTGGGGCCATTATACAGTATGGAGCATCATGTGGGTCCATTATACAGTATGGAGCATCGTGTGGGGCCATTATACAGTATGGAGCATCTTGTGGGGCTATTATACAGTATAGAGCACTATATGGAGCCATTTTATAGTATGGAGCATCCTGTGGGGCCATTATACAGTATGGAGCATCGTGTGGGGCCATTATACAGTATGGAGCATCATGTGGGTCCATTATACAGTATGGAGCATCGTGTGGGGCCATTATACAGTATGGAGCATCGTGTGGGGCCATTATACAGTATGGAGCACTATATGGAGCCATTTTATAGTATGGAGCATCCTGTGGGGCCATTATACAGTATGGAGCATCGTGTGGGGCCATTATACAGTATGGCGCATCATGTGGGGCCATTATACAGTGTGGAACACTATATGGGGCCATTTTATAGTATGGAGCACTATGTGGGGTCATTATACAGTATGGAGCATCACGTGGGGCAATTATACAGTATGGAGCATCATGTGGGGCCATTATACAGTATAGAGGTTCATGTGGGGCCATTATACAGTATGGATCATCGTGTGGGTCTATTATACGGTATAGAGCACTATGTGGGACCATTTTATAGTATGGAGCATTATGTGGGGCCGCTATACTGCATGGACCACTATGTGAGGCCCATTACACTTTATGCAGGAATATGTGGGGGCCATTACACTGTATGGAGGACTATGTGGAGCCATTATACTTTATGGAGATCTATGTGGAGCCATTATACTATATGGAGGACTTTATGTGCCCATTATACTGTATGGAGGACTGTGTGGGGATTACAGTTGGACAATCATACTGTGATGGGGTCACCATTCTTTGTTGGGGGAATTGAAGGAGGGGGGTACAGTAGGGTCATCATACTATGCGTGTGGAGGAGTTCACTGTGGGGGTATCATACTTTATTATGTTTTATTCAAGGTATTTTTATCCTTTGTTATTACATATGTAAATTAGGCCATTGGGCCATGTGCCTTTTACTGCTGTTACATAACAAATTCCACAATAATTCCAAACGTTAAGCGTTTTATTTGATAAGGAAAAGCTTCCTCAATTGTAGACTTTTTTTAACAAATATCAAGGTTGGCCTGCAATTTTCTGCAAACTTATAACTTTGGCCCTCTGTATATTTGAGTTTGATATTCCTGCCTTAAAGGGTTTGTTCACATCAAGATAAAGGGCTACAATTGCAAAGAGGTTTTAAAAACAAACAACTTTGCAATTTTACTTTTGATTAAAAATATTCTCCATTCTCAAGAACAGACCTTCGCTACAAATGGTGGCTAGTATCTTCGGCTTGGAGTGCAGTGCTTACAAACTCTTTGATATTGACTCGATAGGGCGCTAATGTACAGTATGTGTTGTCTTTCTAATCTAAAACCTCAGTATTCAAGGAACTTTGCTAAAAATAAGTGGGTTTTGGATTGCAGTTTGGTCACTCTGTCTCTAAAAGTTTCGCCATCACTGCCCTAGAGACTACTAAACAGAGGTTTACAGCACTTGCTGCAAGATTAAGGAGAACAGGGCATATATTTTCTTGGCCTTAACTTCTCTAAATTTGCAGAATTTGCAGAATGGGCAAAACAAAAATTTACATCAATTAAGGAATTTGCTCTTCAGACATTCTGGGGTCATCACACAACACAGAACCAGACCCCCAATTAGTGGGCAATAAAACTTTCACACTCCTTATCTATGAACTGCTCCAATATTTGTTTATCCCTCTCCCATAATGACAATTCTGCTTCACGTTACTTGTCTCCTCTATTGCGTTATTTCTGTGCTGTCTTGTGAATAAATATGTGATTCTCCAGATGTTGTATTAGTCTAGCCTGATGAAGAGACCTGAGTGGTCTCGAAAGCTTGCAATGTGTTACCATCTTTTCAGTTAGCCATTAAAAGGTATCAACCACTGAGGACTCTCAATTCTAAATATTCTTCTATCTACTGGCTAACACGGTACAAAGATATATATCTTTCCTGTATCAGATCCATATAAGAAGTGATCTACCATACAAGACAAGACCCAAGGTGTAGACTATACAAGGCCTCGGAAACAGTCCAACACATTGTGCAAGATGCAAGCAGGAACAATGTATACCGAATGCCACAACCAAGTAGGCGGCATTGTATACAGGAACATCTGCACAGCGTATGGACTGTCCTCCTAAGTTGTGGAGAATGAAAGGGCTAAAATCCTGTGGGACTTCAAGATCCAGACAGATAAGCATGTCTTGGCTAACCAACCACATATCGTGATAGATAGATAGAATCAGAAGACAGCAATGATAATAGATGTGGCAGTGCCAGGTGACAGTAAGATAAGAAAGAAGGAATATGAGAAGCTGGAGAAATACCAGGGCCTCAAAGGAGAACTGGAGGAGATGTGGAAGGTGAAGGCCACAGTGATTCCAGTGGTGATAGGAGCGCTTGGAGCAGTGACCCCTAAGTTGGAAGAAGGGCTACAACAGATCCCGGGAGCAACATCTGAGCTCTCTCTCAGAAAAACACAATACTTGGGACAATTAAGATCTTGCGCAGAACCTCCAAACTCTCAGGCCTATGGTAGGGGACCCGAGAAGGGGAAAGACAATAAAAAAAAAATCACCCCACAGCCGGGTGAGAAAGTAATTTTTATATCTTTTTTTTTTTCCTTTGGGGGGACTCTGTACGACAGGGGCTTTTTGTTTAATTACTGGTTGCCAGCAATGGAAAAAAAAACACACAGCTGAAATCTGGTTTCAGGCTTCATATTTTGTCTACACTCGCTTGTACACATTGGGTAAAGTTTTACTGCAGCATGTGTGATGAGGATTTGCAGGGCAGTTCCAGGTCATCTCACTTTCCATTCAACTCTACAATGCACCCATTTGTATAAAAAGACAGTCTGACTGGGTATATGACATACACTATATCATATACAAATATACTTGGCCATATATGTAGCTTCTTAATATATTCATGCTGGCTCTTATAAGATAAACCTATACCATGAAGATACTTCAGCTGTTGTGAAAACACCGCCACCAGGTGGCTGATATGGAACTACATCTCCCAGCATGCCCTAACAGGTGGAGTGAAGTTTGTGAGCCCTCAAGCACAGGGTCCTCTCTCTTTCTCTGTGCCTGACTCTCAGGTTTATTGTACTTGGTTTTCATCTTCTGTTATACAGGGATGATATGTATGATGTTATATCCTTATGTCATCTGCTATCCTTATTTTGTTATCTACTGTAATCCCTGTTTGCACCTATTTTAGATCTATATCATGCTGAAAAAAGGTGGTTAAAAATAAATAATAATAATTAATATTAAGTGTCCACTTATTATTAAGTGTCCAGTTTTGGGCACCACATTTTAAAAAAGACATCAACAAACTGGAGCAAGTTCAGAAAAGAGCGACCAGAATGGTGACCGGTCTGCAAACCCTGTCTTATGAGGAAAGGTTGCAGGATTTGGGAATGTTTAGTTTGCAAAAGAGAAGACTGAGAGGAGACTTAATAGCTGTCTACAAATATCTCAAGGGCTGTCACATTGTAGAAGGATCAACTTTATTCTCATTTGCACAAGGAAAGACTAGAAGCAATGGGATGAAACTGAAGGGGAGGAGACACAGATTAGATATTAGAAAAAACTTTTTGACAGTTAGAGTGATCAATGAGTGGAACAGGCTGCCACGAGAAGTGGTGAGTTCTCCTTCAATGGAAGTCTTCAAACAGAGGCTGGACAGACATCTGACTGGGATGATTTAGCGAATCCTGCTTTGAGCACGGGGTTGGACCAGATGGCCCAGGAGGTCCCTTCCAACTCTACGATTCTATGATTCTAATTACAATCATTATTATGGACTCGAGACTGTGATCTCCTTAAGATTTTTTGCTTAACTCCATCTGATGAATAATTTGAATCATTGTAAACGCGGCTCCAAATACCAGGTGTTGCGTTATATGAAATGAATGGCATGTACTATAAATCCCACTGGCTACAAACCATTAAACGCTCAGTCTCACAGAGTATCAGATGCCTCCGCGTAGGTGATGTAAATTCTGGGGCAGCCTGACTTCTCTTCTAATAATCCTCTGGTAGGAGGGTGAATATTAAGTTGGGATTAACAAACAGTAAAAAGAGGAAACTCGAAGTTCGCTGCAATGTGTGTTATGGGAACAGCTTGAGCCCAGTGTCATAAATTACTAGGTGACAAAGACTTCAGAAACGATAACTTAAAACGTGCAATAGAGAAAAGTCCGCAGAGCGACAGGAGGCATGATAATTGAAGCTGTTGAATGATGGAGAGAATGCTAGAACTATGGCCAAAGAATGACAGAGACAAAGTAATTGTGGCTGCGGAGTGATGGTGAGAAATGGTGACTGTTATTACTGCAGAATGACAGGGGTAACACAAGAGACAAAGGAGAAACAGGACTACTGAGACTGTGGAGTGACGGGGGAAACACTGCAGCTGTGGAGTAACAGGAGCAAGCGACTCATATGTGTTAGAGACGTATGGGGAGAATACCTCAGAATATGGCATGCAATGAATCAGGTCAGGATTTTTTCTCTCTCACAAAATCCTCTTTCGCTTTATTAGAAAATTGGATTGGAAGTATAGTATGTCACATCGCCAAAAGAACAAGGCTGCAGTATGTCGGTGTGCATGGACCCATAGGAAACGAAGCAGGTGCCTGAGATCTAGTAAGGCTATGCTCATACATTCAGTAATCATGAGTAAGAACGGATCCAGCAGCAATCCATTTGCAAAAAAAGTTGTGCAGACACTACACTTTGCCTGCCTGAAAAAAAATGATTTCAACTGGATCCATTCTTTTAACATTGAAGTCTATGGAAAACGGACCCGTTAAATAGTAGTGATGAGCGAGTATACTCGCTGCTCGGGTGTCCTCCGAGTATTTTTGCGCGCTTGGAGATTTAGTTTTCTTCGCCTCAGCTGCATGATTTGCGCTTCTGGACAGCCTGAATACATGTGGAGATTCTCTAACAAACAGGCATTCCTAACATGTATTCAGACTGTCCAGCAGCTATAAATCATGCAGCTGAGGCGAAGAAAACTAAATCTACGAGCACGCCAATATACTCAGAGAACACCCGAGCAACGAGTATACTCGCTCATCACTATTAAATAGCCATCTGTTTTTCTCACATTTCAAAAGGATTCGTTTTTTGCTTCCTGGAGGTGGAAAAATAAATATTTAACTTATCGTATACTACTGGAGATGTGAACTTTCAAGTACCGTAATCATCTGTTTGAAACTCATCCAGTAATCAAACAACGCACTCTTTTCAAATGGGAGAAAAAAGCATGGCTAATTATGTTAAGTGATCTGTTTTCCATAGACTTCAATGTTAAAAAAACTGACACAGTTGGAATCAGTTTTTTATCAGGCAGACAAAAAAAGTAGTGTCTGCGCAACATTTTTGTCAATGGATTGCTACGGAATCCGTTCTGATGATTACTGGACATGTGTACATCGCCTCCCTGGCCGAGCACAATGCAGAGAAGTGACAATATACTGCTAGGCTATGGTCACGCTTGCGTTGGAACCTCAGTTGCAAGCTTCGTCATTTTCACTGGAAGAGAAGACACGGCATGATGCGGTATTCGGTTCTGCTCACATGACCGCCAAAGTCAATGGGGTCAATAATAGAATAGAAAAACAGAACTCCAAACGCTAATGTGATGCTACCTTTCCATGTTGCATTAGAATAGGCCGTGATCTATGCTTCTTACCTGGAGGAGGATGTCTGATTTGGTGGTATAGTGCTGGATATGATCCGGATTGTACCAAAGTTAATTTCTTTATAACTGTTCAGGGCCTCTGCGTGATCAAAACCCCCACATAAAGCCCTCTCTTTCTGAGGAGCCAGTATCAGATAAACTAGTGTAACTTGCTTTGTTTTGTTTTTTTTTACAATATGAAAATGTTCTTTCATGGAAAGAAAATTGATCGGCCACCCCGTTGTTTTTATAGAGCTTGAAATTGCTGCAATATTTCTATCTATATAGTAACCAGCCGCAGTGAGCTGATCGGTGCTCAGAGGAGGAACAGGTTCACGGTCTATGGGAATGCCATCCTTTGTCTACAAGGAGTTGCAAAGAATTTAGAGATTTTCTGATTAGGACGATCCTGCTCCAGACAGCTCTGGCTTCATTTACATGGTCGAGCTGTTAATAAAACGAGGAATTTGGTTGTAAAGAAAATCCATGGCCTAGATCAGTACAAGAAACAATTGTGTACATGACCGGGAAGCATTTTGTGCCATCTATGCCTTTTGTATGGGGCGAGATTCATGAATTTTTCCTGATACAACAAAAGCTTAACATTCCCATAGTCTTTAGTATAACCAGCCCACCGGTCACAGTGACGGCTGCCTTGCGGTATTGCCGGCCCTGATGCATTTCTTCTAGAAAAGACCCAGAGAACAAACCAGGTCAGTGCCAAAGATAAAGCTTGAGCTGTTGAGACCTCGATCTGCAGGAATGTACTGATTCCACATGAGACTTTATGTTTCATTGGTGAAATAATTACCCTGAAAAATTGACATGGAGCGTGAAACACATGGTGCTGATTAGTTTTGGGCTCAAGATGTCATCTGTCTTTGGCACAGTTTCCTCTGGGCATCCGTTTTGTTCTCTTTCTATAAGCAGGTTGGAGGGCTGCAGATGGAGAGATTCATACTATAATAGTCTAGTTTTAGACTGATGTAAACAATAGTCATCTTTTCATGACACAAGTAAAGGCACCAGAAAAGAGTCAACCAAAGTAGAGAAAAATTGCCATTGTTCTACAACCAGCAATGCCTAACTGTTGTCCGTCCCCTACACCAGTCTATTTGTTTCCATGGTAGCAGACTACAAACAAGCCATGTGTAGTCTGGACCTGTAGTCACCTGTCCCCTATCTTTCCCAACATAAAATCAGTAACTAATCATTAATTAAGGGACAATTGGACAAAAAATCCTGCCTGTTACCATGGAGACATATAAGTGGGTCGCCCCTCACACCCAGGGCAGCGGGGTACTCGGTACCGCAGGCCGGTGTCAGGAGGATGTGTCACAGCAGCGGTGACCCGGTCCGTGGCCCTGCGCACCCAATATCAATGGCGGTGATGTCAATAGTGTTATAGCTTAGTTGAATAGTTCGTGACGCCACCCGTGGTATTTGGCAAGTAAGATGTTGAGCCAACGCTGCATGCAGATCCACTGGGACTGATGGTGTGGTGCAGAAAAGATGGTGTAGCTCCCCGCAGGTGGAGCTGTAGTCCCAGGGCAGTGTGGGTGCAATGGATGAGGAGAGGTGCAGAATGGTATAGATGCTGGTACCCTGCTGTAGCGGTGCTGAAGGTGTTAGCGACGAATGAATGGAGGACACCAGGGCTTGTAGTTTCAAAGCTTTACTCACAGTTCGTGGTACCCACTGGTGCCTGCCTCCGTGCTGTGTCCTCCGGGGTAGAGACTCAATCAACCTCCCGGGCAAGTCAGGGTTCTCCTCTCCAATACTCCACCAACATGTGCCTTTCCTGAACGACTCCTCTATTGCGCCTTTTAATGTGAAGAGCTCCAGTACCGTAGTTCTCTGGAATTCCTCCTGTCAGATGTTCCTAGAACCTTACTTGTATGACAGACAGCTGTAGCCTCTATCTGGGACTCCTCTCAGAGTCCTGGCTCGCAAATCTGTTGCTGTTGTGTCCCAAGTCTTGGATGGGAGTAGTGCATTTACAGCCAACTACTCCACCGGTGTCTGCTGCAGAACCATAAGTGTCCATACAACCTCGGGGACCGGGCCCCGGCCTTGCGCTGAGAACCTATAGGCAGGGTTCCTCTTCCAACCCACAACTCCTCTCTGTTCTCCTACTCCTTCGTTCCGCGCTGTTCCTTCTCTCTCTTATGGAAGCTTAGGTTGCAGTTCTACGTCTTTCTCCTTCTCTTCTCTTTCCTGTGCCAGCTGACTCAGATCACAGAGACAGCTGCAGCACTCCTTCCTCTTTTCCTCTCCTAGGGAGCTCGTTCCACTAAGACCAGTCCTCAGCCTCTCCTGACTGACTGCCTTCCTCCGCCTTGAGCTCCTCTCAGGCTGAACTGCTGTCAGCCTGCTCTCTCTCCCAGACCCTCATCTGACTGACCTGTAATTCTAAACTTTCCCACACTTTTATACTAACTCCACCCACCTCCCAGCACATCTCGTGTTACGAAGCAGGGTTCCACGAAGGGTGCTCTGCTACCCCCAGCCTGAAGCTGCTAGGCGGACCTACTGAACTATCCTGTGTGTGGGATGCAGGTGTTGGAGTGTGAAAAGGAGTTCCCAACTTACCTAGTTGGTGTGGCACTACACCTTAGGAGAAGGTGCAGTACCTCTGTGGCGACTGAGCCTCAGGGGTGCCACAAACCCCCCCGTTAAACACAGCACATCCGTGGGCTGCAAGATAACAAAGTAGACAGCAAAGAAACATACAAAAATTTTGTAATGCATAACAACTTTTCTTATGCTAATCTTCCTAGTATAGGAGGTACTCATCTTGAACGTTACAAACAATTCTATCTTAGATTCTATCTAAAATTTTTAATTCTAAGTGCAATTCTCAATTCAAAGTGCTATTCTCTGTAACACATTTTCTCTCATTTTTCTCTCTCTCTAGTACACATTTATTTTTCTACGTTCACTGTCTCTTCTAGACGCAAGACGCTGACCACAAGTACCTGGTCATTCACCTGTCTACTTTCAATTCTTTATTCATATCACTCATCTCTATATCAGACATTCCTAATTCTTCTATAAAAGCCATTTCTCAATTACTGTAACAACCCTGCTGGCATCACTACATGGCCTCCCATCCCCCGCACACCAACTTACTTTCTGCTTCAAGCCATGCTGCTCTCCATGTTTCCAGACTGTGTGTATAGGGGGGCGGCGCCTGAACTCTCTGGTTCTTATGCAGTCAGGTTGCACCTGGGTAATCTGTCCCTGACCAATCACCTGGAGCACTTGACTATTTAGTTTCACCACTCCCACTGAAACATTGCCTGTGCAATGTCTAAACTCAGTTAGCTCCTTGCTGCTGAGCCAGCCAGGCCCTGTTCTGTATCTTGCCTTCTCTGAAGGCTCTTACTGTGTACTCTTGTATCTTGGTACCTTGCCTAGCATTTCTCTGTCCGCCTGCCAGGAGGCAGAATACCCTGGCCCTTGAGTCTTGGTTCTTGTGTCTTTGTCTGTGTCTCTGTCTGAACTCAGTCTTACCTTTGTCTATCAGTCTCCCTTTCTCCTTGTCCGTGGCTCCCTTCCTTGCTGTGTTTTTCCTTGTGTCCTCCCTGTCTGTGCATCTGCACCTTCGCAGCTTTGTCTGTGCATCTGCACCTTCGCAGCTTTATCTGTGCATCTGCACCTTCGCAGCTTTCTCTGTGCATCTGCACCCTCACAGCTCTGTCTGCATGGCTCCTTAGCCGCTTTGCCTGCTCCGCACTCCTGCGGCTCTGCCTGCTCCGCACTCCTGTGGCTCTGCCTGCTCCGCACTCCTGCGGCTCTGCCTGCTCCGCACCTCCCGTGTGAACAGGTCTAACCTGTTCCTTCATATTCTACTCCCTCCTGCCTACACCTGCTGTGTGAACAGGTCCAAACCTGCTCTCTAATACACCACTCCCTCCTGCCTACACCTGCTGTGTGAACAGGTCCAAACCTGCTCTCTCATACACCACTCCCTCCTGCCTACACCTGCTGTGTGAACATGTCCAAACCTGCTCTCTCATACATCACTCCCTCCTGCCTACACCTGCTGTGGGAACAGGTCCCTACCTGCTCCTTCTCATACCACGCCAATCTGTCCTGTGTCTCCAAGCCGTGCCCGCCTGTCCTTTGTCTCCAAGCCGTGCCCGCCTGTCCTGTGTCTCCAAGCCGTGCCCGCCTGTCCTGTGTCTCCAAGCCGTGCCCGCCTGTCCTGTGTCTCCAAGCTGTGCCCGCCTGTCCTGTGTCTCCAAGCCGTGCCCGCCTGTCCTTTGTCTCCAAGCCGTGCCCGCCTGTCCTGTGTCTCCAAGCCGTGCCCGCCTGTCCTGTGTCTCCAAGCCGTGCCCACCTGTCCTGTGTCTCAGCCGCGCCTGTCGTGTCTACCTGCCTGCCTGTCTATAGCCTCTGTCAAAGTGACTTGTCCCTGAGTGGGACCAGCAGCCACAGCCAGACACCACCCTGGAGTGGCACCCGACAGCTATCTGCCGCACAAGCCTGACCTCACTATCAGAGGCTCCAGTGAAGACCAAGGTAGCTGTCGTAGTCACGCCCCTTCCAGGATAGTCTGGTTTGTGGCACAGTGGGGCCACAACCCCCTGGCTCGCGCCATTCAGCCAAGGCGCGAGCGTGACAGTTACTAATACTCAATAAACACATTATCAAATACTTCACAGTAAAACATTCAACAGTTATTCTTGTAAGGTGCTGGACACCACTCCCAGCCGGGATCTCTTGCAGGGTCCTTTGAGGTAGACATCATCTTCGAAAAGTGTCCATGCAAAAACATTATCTTCGCAAAGAGTCTCTAAATGTAAAACCAAGAGAGGGCACCTAAAGAGGTGCAACTATTTACAAGTAAGAGTTTTTGGATCACTCCAAGTTCATGATCGCTAGATTAAATTGGGAAAACGCTGCCATTGCAAAAACTAGGCAACAAAAGTGCTACCAGAAAAACAAAACATGATAGCAAAAACAACAAAGCACAACTGGTGCAAACAAACCCTCCTGGGTAACGAGATTTGAAAAGTGTTTTAACGGCTACCAGATTCCAAGTAGTCGTTGGCAATCCTCAAGTACTCCTCTTCCCACGGTGTTAAGCCAGGGATCTTTGGTTTGGGCTGCCGGACTGGAGGTGATACAAGAGCAGCCTGGTTCCTAGAATCAGGTACCTGAGCAGTCTAAGTGGTAGACTCTCAGCTCTCTGCTCTCTCTCCCAGACCCTCGTCTGACTGACCTGTAATTCTAAACTTTCCGACTCTTTTATACTAACTCCACCCACCTCCCAGCACATCTCGTGTTATGAAGCAGGGTTCCACGAAGGGTGCTCTCCTACCCCCAGCCTGAAGCTTCTAGGCTGACCTACTGAACTATCCTGTGTGTGGGATGCAGGTGTTGGAGTGTGGAAAGGAGTTCCCAACTTACCTAGTTGGTGGGGCACTACACCTTAGGAGAAGGTGCAGTACCTCTGTGGCAACTGAGCCTCAGGGGCGCCACATAAGCGTGCACAGGTACTGAATAAAAACAATAGGAATGTTGTTAATTAAATCCTATTTTGGAGTTATAAGAAAACATTGAGAGTGGGAATGGTTGATTGATTCTAATCTTATTACCATAGTTGCCATTTCTCCACAAATGTCCAAGAGCCTCTCGGAAAAAGGAGAGATCTCCTGGACGCTCAGAAAGGAATTCAAATCTCCTGGGCCTTGCCAAAACTGCACAAAACCTCCCAAGGTTATGTGCCCTGGCATCTCAGAAGGGCCAGAGAATGCGCGTTCCCGGGGTGTGGTCTCTAAAATTTCATATGATGCGCGCCGCTCAGCTGACAGTCTCTCGGTTGGCAACCAAAAACAGTTGAAGGCGGTGTGTGTAATATTATATGTATCATTTAGTTGACTCATACTGATGTACTGACATTAAGGTTAGATCACGTTACTGTGAGTTTTACAGCGGTGAAAACGGAGGTCACTTAATGTACCTGACAATTAGCAGGAGGGTCCCTTTGGAGTTGTTTGCCAGATGAAACCACATTATCAGTTTTGTGCCAAAAGTGTGAAAGTCTATGCCTAGGGTTCAATGACTTATCATTGACGAGTGACAGACAGTTCTTGCTCAGCGTAAGAGAAACTTTGAGAGATAAATAACACTAATTGTAAATCACTCACATGGACATTATGCACAACAACTGCTCTGAACCCCTGCGGTTCTTAGACGTCAAAAAAAGTGCAAATATACAAGTCATTTGTAGGTTTTGTATTTCATGACCATGTTGGTGCTGGGGATCATCTCATCTGCCTTACTTGGGGCAAGGAAAGAAAGCTGGTGACATTAGCAGCTGGTTCAAGTTCATTGAAATAAACCTCAAGGTGATTGCAACACACGGGGTCACAGAATGCAATGCAGGCGGCTGTAGCAGCTCCATGTAAGGCCGTGTTCCCATTAGCGTCATGGCTTCCATTTATAACAGAGCTTTGATCTTTTTGGTTAGAGCTTAACAATTCATGACTTGTCTCCCCTAACTTTCTGTGGTCTGGAAGCTGTTGGGGTGATGGCTTGAAATTGAACAGTGGGGACCCCAACTAATCATGAAAACTTAGTCTTTCCATTAGAAGTGATGGTCACACATGCCCAGTAACTCTCCAATAAGGACAGGGGACTTCGGGCCTCATGTTCTAGGGAACCGTGAAGGTTCCAGAAGCTGAACCCCCAGCAAATAAATGTTAATTGGGCCACTTTTTGAAACCTAAAAACTGCATGAACAGTCTGTTCTGTAGTTTTTGCAGCATGGCAGATGATGCATGTACAGAGATTTTTCTTTTATCCTTGCAGCAGGATAGTTGTGTGGCTGCATAAAGTACTGTGTGGCTGCACAGTACGGAGAATTCTGGACTCCCTGTTTGGATGAGTAGCCTTTGTGCCATGTGCATGTTTCTCTGCCTATGGGCCAGTCTTCGCACTAATTCTGGTATGCTGTACAGCAGGGTTCCCCAACTCCAGTCCTCAGGGCCCACCAACAGATCATGTTTTCAGGATTTCCTTAGTACTGCTCAGGCGATAATTGCATCATCTGTGCAATATAAAGGAAATCCTGAAAACATGATGTGTTGGTGGGCCTTGAGATGGGGAACCCTGCTATACAGGAACCAGAGAGCTCAGGATGAAAAGTGCTGTGGGTCCCAATCACACAGAATACGGCTGTTGAAGGCGAATTTTCATTCACTCCCTTTAATGACATGTCCATAGTCTGGTGAACAACTGTTTCTATCCCCCCTTTGCATATAGAAGTTATTTTTATTTCTTGGACGCATCTTCAAACAAATGATGTCATTAGTAAGCCATTGCTGAGGCTTTTTTTGGCCGTGATTGAAAGTTACATTGCGGAAACAAATTACCATTTCTTGTCAGGATAATAGCAGACAGTGGATGACAAGTTTGGCTAGAAATACCGTAGAAGCTGTGAGGCGACCTGACCTGCCCCCATTGTTAATATCACGGTCGTCAACACTAGAGGAGAACAAGAGTATAATATAAGTGCTGTGCTGGCCCCGCTGTACCTGGTGATAACTGGAGTGAGGTAAATGTGACACAGCTCTGCCGCAACTAACGCTTCGTCGGAATCAAGTCTTCCAACACATGGCAGGCTGCCCAATACATGTCCACTAACATACACTGTATAGATCAAAAGCAGAAAGGTCGATATATGGTTATATACACTAGATATTTCATGGGCAGAAAGGTCGATATATGACTATATACACTAAATATTTCATGGGCAGAAAGGTCGATATATGGCTATATACATTAGATATTTAATGGGCAGAAAGGTCGATATATGGCTATATACACTAGATATTTCATGGGCAGAAAGGTCGATATATGGCTATATACACTAAATATTTCATGGGCAGAAAGGTCGATATATGGCTATATACACTAAATATTTAATGGGCAGAAAGGTCGATATATGACTATATACACTAGATATTTCATGGGCAGAAAGGTCGATATATGACTATATACACTAGATATTTCATGGGCAGAAAGGTCGATATATGGCTATATACACTAGCTATTTCATGAGCAGAAAGGTCGATATATGACTATATACACTAGATATTTCATGGGCAGAAAGGTCGATATATGGCTATATACACTAGCTATTTCATGAGCAGAAAGGTCGATATATGGCTATATACACTAAATATTTAATGGGCAGAAAGGTCGATATATGACTATATACACTAGATATTTCATGGGCAGAAAGGTCGATATATGGCTATATACACTAGATATTTCATGGGCAGAAAGGTCGATATATGGCTATATACACTAAATATTTAATGGGCAGAAAGGTCGATATATGACTATATACACTAGATATTTCATGGGCAGAAAGGTCGATATATGGCTATATACACTAGCTATTTCATGGGCAGAAAGGTCGATGTATGGCTATGTACACTAGATATTTCATGAGCAGAAAGGTCGATATATGGCTATATACACTAGCTATTTCATGAGCAGAAAGGTCGATATATGGCTATATACACTAAATATTTAATGGGCAGAAAGGTCGATATATGACTATATACACTAGATATTTCATGGGCAGAAAGATCGATATATGGCTATATACACTAGCTATTTCATGGGCAGAAAGGTCGATGTATGGCTATGTACACTAGATATTTCATGAGCAGAAAGGTCGATATATGGCTATATACACTAGCTATTTCATGAGCAGAAAGGTCGATATATGGCTATATACATTAGATATTTAATGGGCAGAAAGGTCGATTTATGGCTATATACACTAGATATTTAATGGGCAGAAAGGTCGATATATGACTATATACACTAAATATTTAATGGGCAGAAAGGTCGATATATGACTATATACACTAGATATTTCATGGGCAGAAAGATCGATATATGGCTATATACACTAGCTATTTCATGGGCAGAAAGGTCGATGTATGGCTATATACACTAGATATTTCATGGGCAGAAAGGTCGATGTATGGCTATGTACACTAGATATTTCATGAGCAGAAAGGTCGATATATGGCTATATACACTAGCTATTTCATGAGCAGAAAGGTCGATATATGGCTATATACACTAGATATTTCATGGGCAGAAAGGTCGATGTATGGCTATGTACACTAGATATTTCATGGGCAGAAAGATCGATATATGGCTATATACATTAGATATTTAATGGGCAGAAAGGTCGATATATGGCTATATACACTAGCTATTTCATGAGCAGAAAGGTCGATATATGGCTATATACATTAGATATTTAATGGGCAGAAAGGTCGATATATGGCTATGTACACTAGACATTTCATGGGCAGAAAGGTCGATATATGACTATATACACTAGATATTTCATGGGAAGAAAGATCGATATATGGCTATATACACTAGCTATTTCATGGGCAGAAAGGTCGATATATGGCTATATACACTAAATATTTAATGGGCAGAAAGGTCGATATATGGCTATATACACTAAATATTTCATGGGCAGAAAGGTCGATATATGGCTATATACACTAAATATTTAATGGGCAGAAAGGTCGATATATGGCTATATACATTAGATATTTAATGGGCAGAAAGGTCGATATATGGCTATATACACTAGCTATTTCATGGGCAGAAAGATCGATATATGGCTATATACACTAGATATTTAATGGGCAGAAAGGTCGATATATGGCTATATACACTAAATATTTAATGGGCAGAAAGGTCGATATATGGCTATATACACTAGCTATTTCATGGGCAGAAAGATCGATATATGGCTATATACACTAGATATTTAATGGGCAGAAAGGTCGATATATGGCTATATACACTAAATATTTAATGGGCAGAAAGGTCGATATATGGCTATATACACTAGCTATTTCATGGGCAGAAAGATCGATATATGGCTATATACACTAGCTATTTCATGGGCAGAAAGGTCGATATATGGCTATATACACTAAATATTTAATGGGCAGAAAGGTCGATATATGGCTATATACACTAGATATTTCATGGGCAGAAAGATCGATATATGGCTATATACACTAGCTATTTCATGGGCAGAAAGGTCGATATATGGCTATATACACTAAATATTTAATGGGCAGAAAGGTCGATATATGGCTATATACATTAGATATTTAATGGGCAGAAAGGTCGATATATGGCTATATACACTAGCTATTTCATGGGCAGAAAGATCGATATATGGCTATATACACTAGATATTTCATGAGCAGAAAGGTCGATATATGGCTATATACACTAGATATTTCATGAGCAGAAAGGTTGATATATGACTATATACACTAGCTATTTCATGAGCAGAAAGGTCGATATATGGCTATGTACACTAGATATTTCATGGACAGAAAGGTCGATATATGGCTATATACACTAGCTATTTCATGAGCAGAAAGGTTGATATATGACTATATACACTAGCTATTTCATGAGCAGAAAGGTTGATATATGGCTATATACACTAGATATTTCATGAGCAGAAAGGTCGATATATGGCTATATACACTAGATATTTCATGAGCAGAAAGGTCGATATATGGCTATATACACTAGATATTTCATGAGCAGAAAGGTCGATATATGGCTATATACACTAGATATTTCATGGACAGAAAGGTCGATATATGGCTATATACACTAGCTATTTCATGGACAGAAAGGTCGATATATGGCTATATACACTGGCTATTTCATGGACAGAAAGGTCAATATATGGCTATATACACTAGCTATTTCATGAGCAGAAAGGTCGATATATGGCTATATACACTAGATATTTCATGGACAGAAAGGTCGATATATGGCTATATACACTAGATATTTCATGGACAGAAAGGTCGATATATGGCTATATACACTAGATATTTCATGGACAGAAAGGTCGATATATGGCTATATACACTAGCTATTTCATGGACAGAAAGGTCGATATATGGCTATATACACTAGCTATTTCATGGACAGAAAGGTCGATATATGGCTATATACACTAGCTATTTCATGGACAGAAAGGTCAATATATGGCTATATACACTAGATATTTCATGGACAGAAAGGTCGATATATGGCTATATACACTAGATATTTCATGGACAGAAAGGTCGATATATGGCTATATACACTAGATATTTCATGGACAGAAAGGTCGATATATGGCTATATACACTAGCTATTTCATGGACAGAAAGGTCGATATATGGCTATATACACTAGCTATTTCATGGACAGAAAGGTCGATATATGGCTATATACACTAGCTATTTCATGGACAGAAAGGTCAATATATGGCTATATACACTTGCTATTTCATGGACAGAAAGGTCGATATATGACTATATACTCTAGCGTACAGCCGCAGCGTTGAGTCCGCAGCGTCCAGATGTTACAGCATACTGGAGGGGATTTTATCAAATCCCGTATTCACTATGCGTGCGAACACGCATCCGGCGGCCCTGCGTTTCCGACATGCGGCGCGTCTTTTTAGACCGCGGCATGTCTGTTTACCTTGCGGCGATGCTCTGTCTCCACAAGGTAAACAACATAGTCCTATGTATAGGGTGCGTCGATTCCTGATGTGTTCAATGAACACATCCGGAATCACCGCGCGTACAGAAGGGGGTGGTGCTTTGGGTGGAGCAGGGTTTCCACTCTGTCCAAAGCGCCGACAATATAGCCCATGAAGACTCACCCTTACAGTCTCCTTAGTGTGGCGTGGTCTCCTCCATGAGTGACAGTTCGTAAGATTAGTAGAACTATAAAGCCCAGCACATGTTCTGCTGTAACACATTCAGCTATCAGGGGTTTGTTCGGAGTCTGCACTGATATCACTGGGCACACTGTTGAGGAAAGAGAGTGCCACGATTAGGGGACCTACTTTTTAAGCTGCTGATGGTGGGGGCTGGTGATTTTGCAAGATTTATAATAGAAGCTTGTTAGGAGTTGAGTGGAAGATGGAGGTAAGCAGCTAACTGTATACAAATCAATGTGCTGGAGAAAGCAGACTGAGGTGTTAGGCCGGGGTCACACTTGCAAGAAACCAGCATGAGTCTCGTGTCTCAATACCCGGCACTGCCGCCGGCACTCGGACCAGAGCGCTAGGCTGCATAGAAATACATGCAGCCGCACACTCCGATCCCGAGTGCCGGGTATTGAGACTCGTGCGAGTTTCTCGGAAGTGTGACCCCGGCCTTAGGTGTTAACTCCTCTCCTATAATGTAACTACTGTGTACACTGGACCAGGCTATGATAGTTGAGCTTCATGGAAATAAGCTGTACATTATGTAAGATGAAAGCTTTCATATAAGTAAAGCCATGGCAGATAAAAAAAGCAAGTTGCCTGCAAACTTGCTTATTTTCATGCTGGCTATCTAAATAAAGAAATTTAATTATATGAGAGTACACCTTTAATAAACACTTTGCATTTTAAGTCAGTACACTTTTCATTAAAAGTAAATATTCCTCCTTGTGTTCAAATACAGAGGCTGAAAATAGTAGTAACCAAGCTTAAGGGTATGTGCACATGGTGCGGATTCTGCTGCGGATCCGCAGCGTTTCTGCAGCTGCGGGTCCGCAGCAGATTTAGGTACGTTGTACAGTACCATTGTTTTCAATGGTAAACTGGAAAACGCAGTGCACATGCTGCAGATTTTTCCATGCGGTTTTGTTGCGGTTTACAATCCGCAGCATGTCAATTCTTTAGTGCAGAAACGCTGCAGTTTCACACCTCATCCATTATGAGGTGTAAAACCGCAGGACTTTAGTCCTGTGGATTTATCTGCGGTTTTTACTAAAAAATCCGCAGAGCCAAAAAACTCTGTGTGCACATAGCCTCACCAATCTCTTCCCTGTACTTATATTTTGCTACATTGTGACAGTGCAGAAACCCTCAAATGTGACAAGGTGAGAAGTGTTAGATTTCTACAGGTTTTGGGAAGAATGTTTCCACAGACAGCAGATTTTATTGATATAGTAAAGAATTCATAGCATAAAGTGCATTATATCTTTGCAGATCATACAATTAGCAATTAATAAGCTTATCAGATTACATGAAAAGAGAAGGGTTGGGGGGTACGCTTTATTTTTAATCCAAAACAAATAATACCGCAAGCTGTTTTGTTTGACCAATGGATGGAATGTTGCGAAGTGGATTCTGATGGGACAGATCCAAAGTTTCAATCAATGAATGTTTTCATTCCTATTATTATGTTCACAATGGTGGCTAGTAATAAACGCAGAGGGCACATCGGGTTAGAGGACGGCCGGCCGGCTGAAATATGTTACGTAAGAAACTAAACTGAATTCAGGACAACTGTCTGATGCACAATGAATTCCCTGCTGCACGTTACTGTGGGCCCCATTTTGCAGCTGCTTGTCATTACTATGGGCAGTACAGAGATCTTTAAATATACCCCAATAAATGTGTAGTTTATAGCCGGGTGGCGTGTGCATACTCTGTACACCATGCGGGCTGCTAACACTCTAGGGATCCTATGAAGAGTGAAAGATTGACAGTCACAGCTTGGTCCTAATGACAGATGTGAAAGTGCTGTGTCTGCAGGCTGGTGCTCTGCTGCATAGGTCTGTACTGAGACAGTTCCAATCAAGGATAGAATAAACCACAAGAAGTGCCCCCTCTATAGGATATTTGGAATTTTGCACCTAAGCTGGGAGCTAACTATCTAGTAAACCGTAAAGCCGATGTAACTTATGTATTGTGCATAACTGGAACGAGAACTGGGGCATGATGCTATAAGAGCAGAGTAGTCGGACATGGTAGTTATACTCCACACGTTAGAATGGAATTGTCTCAGCAGAATGTGCACTTCCCAATCAGATCTGGGGCAGAACCCAAAAGTTTATTTTGAAATTATCTGTTTATATTACTGGCATTAAAACTATGCTGCCCGATTTATAAATCCATTGCTTAATTTTTCTCCCTCAGAAATGGGATTGAGTTAGGTGTTTGCAAGACTGCAGCATATGAATCACATTATATATGTATGTATTACTGCACCTATATAGTAAATATATAATGGCCTGAGCCATCACAATTTAAATGAAAAAATAATTGAAATAGTAATTACTGATAATGTAATATAGAAAAAATACCCTGTTCACAGCTTGCCCTATGGAGCATAAATCATTACTTGGTTATAAATGCAATTGTACCAGATGTTTGCCTTATATGCAGTGAAATTCTTGCACAACATGTAAAGCCCCAGCATATGCGCTGATGCGTTATTGTTTTTACCAAAGGGGTTTGGCTCATTGGATTCTCTGGGGGCAGATCTATTTTCTACTCGGCATAATTAGGGCTCATACTCACATGCGAGATACTCGGACGAGTCTCGCACGTCAATCCCCGGCTCGGATCGGAGCGTTCAGCTGCATGTATTTCTATGTAGCTGAACGCTCCGCTCCCGAGTGCCGGCGGCAGTGACTGGTATTGACGTGCGAGACTCGTCCGAGTTTCTCGCATGTGAGTATGAGCCCTTACTCTGTGAGTACTGTCTCCTTGTAAAGACCACAAAAACTAGTAGTAAACAAATAGGTCCTTAACTCTGCAACCATATGCTGGATTAGAAAACAAAATACTCAGGGAAGCAGCAAGAATAAAATATGCCACTTTTGATGTTCTGACAGGTAATCACTTTTCAGACATCGATTTTTTTTTCTTGTGTATGTCAAAAAAGTAGAGCAGATTTAGAGCATCTTTCACCAGTGTTTTCGATCAGATTTTCAGCATTTACAGCGTTTCATCAATTGTTCTTGTATGTGAAAAAAAAAATCAAAACTTGACTTACAAATTAAACAGTAAAAAACAAATAAAACACAAACAGCACCAGGAAGACGCATGAATGGCATCTGGGTGCTTTCTATTTTTTTTTCCAGGAGCCAATAATTTGAAAAGGTGACTTTGATTTGTAATAACGAATTAAAAATAGACATGATGCCTTTTTGTATATTTCTGTTTTTTCAGACTCCATCCACATAAAAACACAAACACGTGTACTGTACCATAAACTATAATACGTAAACCTACATCAATTAGCAGACTTTAAAAAAAAAAACTTATTAAAAGTGAAATTCTAAAAGTTCTAAACAGTTTTATGTGGTAGAGATGAAAGTATTTTTTGACATTGGCAAGTTTGTACCAATTAAAAGGGTTTACCACCTCTTTGTATCATTTTTTATTTTATTTAAATGCATGTATTTGGAGCCTGAAATTAAATTAAAAAAAAAATGCAAGTAACCTATTTTACTTAATGGGCATCAAAAACATTGCAGCTTTATTAAAAGTATGCCACATCAACAAGAGACAAAAATCGGAGTGTCAAGCATGATAAAAACGCACACAAAATGCAATAAAAAAATGAAAGTAACTTAATTTAAATAATAGGTACACAAATGAGTGCAGAAAATCTGCAACATCAAAAACTCACCGAAAGCTCAACGTCGGAACTTAGCCTTACAATTAGTTTTTGTTAAAATGTTTGCACAGTTTTCCTTCTGAAGCCTTTGTGCTGCACTATTACTGCCTGCATCTGAGTTAAGAGTTTTTTCTGATGGTCTTACTTTAAAGCTTGTAATGGTTTTACCTGTTTTTCTAACATCTCGGCTGATTTATGACCACAGACCACATGAAAGTAGAATGTCCTTGGAAACAAAAAGACTGTTAGGATATATTTTTTGCAAATGGATTTTATTAAAATGTTGCAACGTTTTATTGTAAGGCCACATGCACACGCTGAGTATTTGGTGAGTTTTTTTTACCCCAGTATTTGTAGCCAAAACCAGAAGTGAGAAATACAGAAGTGGTGACGTGTTTCTATTATACTTTTCCTCTGACTGTTCCACTCTTGATTTTAGCTTACAAATACTGATGTAAAAAAAAAACTCGCTAAATACTCAGCGTGTGCATGTGGCCTTACAATAAAACGTTGCAACATTTTAATAAAATCCATTTGCAAAAAATATATCCATCCTCAAATACATGCTTTTCAGGGAAAATAAATGTGCCCCTTTAACCATAAGTACATCAGTGTACAGGGGGGCTGCGAATATTATGCTATTATTTTTTTCACTACTGTTGCTTTATGGGGGTGGATACTTGATATTACACTTCTATATACTGATCATTTGCATTTTCAGATAGCAATTTGCCATTGTACTGTACAAGACATAATTAATTGGGTCAGAGAAATTCACCAGCTCCAGAAGAAAACCATTTTGTATATGTCAAGCAGTTTTATACAGATGTGGGGTGTTTTTTCTCTCTCTCGGATTCTGCATAAATAAATAAATAATAATCTTTATATAGCGCTAACATACTACACAGCGCTTTACAGTTTGCACACGTTGTCATCACTGTCCCCGATGGGGCTCACAATCTAAATTCCCTATCAGTATGTCTTTGGAGTGTGGGAGGAAACCCACACAAACACAGGGAGAACATACAAACTCCTTGCAGATGTTGTCCTTGGTGGGATTCGAACCCAGGACCCCAGCACTGCAAGGCTGCAGCGCTAACCACTGAGCCACCGTGCTGCATGCATCTGGCACAGAAACAAACTGTTGCATTCTGCATTACATCCAATATTACAGAGATATTCTCCTAGTAGCGCATACACGATATGTGGCGTAGCATCATGCGGCTTTGCCAGCTTTGTAAGGATGAATCCGAGCTGCAGAACGTCACATTAAATAATAACCTGTCTTTAAATGAATAAACAGCCCCACAGCGGCAGAGTGTGATTATTCTTACATGTGCTTCATCTTTAAAAACTTTGAGAGCATTGTAGATGTCCTGCAGTTTGTACACCCATGATGGCAGGGTCCTCACCTCCTCTGTACCAGTCTGAGATTGTCCGTTGTATTTTATTTATGTATTTTGTATGTAAACACTGTTAACATGAACAGCAACTCAGAATTAAGTAGTAATGATAATATTCATGTGGGTGTCTTGTGAGAAGAAAGTGATGGGGGGCGACGGCAGAACATTCTAGTGTCTTGTGCTATTTATAAGACTGATTCCTACACCCAGCAGCACCTTGGCGTTGGGTGTGATCAAAAAGGTCATAGCTTGCTGATGACTGGGAATTCACAGTCTCGTTTGCTCCATCAGGCCTTTCAGCCAGTGTCTTTAGTGCAGCCATAGAGGCAGCATGCTCTGTCGGTGCCCTCTCACAGGCTGTACACTGAAGCACTTGGCAGTCAGTTGATAAGATGCTCACAATAACCTCAGCCCTTCAGTCTCTATATATAGAGCGACAAACCGGAGACAAAATTTCCCTTCTACTATATTAAAACGTCTACATCTGTGGATTAGGTTACATGTCCCTTGGATTAATTGCTTTTCAATAAATCATTAATATTTGCATTGGCTGCCCATTATCTATTATCTGTTAACTATCTATCTATGATCTATCATCTATTTATCTATTATCTGTCTATCATCTATTATCTATTAACTTGCTATATATCTATTATCTATTATTTATCATCTATTAAACAATATATTATCTAAAGTATGTATCTATCGATGTTTTTGCAATTAAGTCAAAACAATTACCTACTAGGTTACAGGGAGTCTGTCACCCCATTTTTGGACTATCAGCTGCCAGCTCCGCCATCAGGGGCTTATCTACAGCATTCTGTAATGCTGTAGACAAGCCCCGAGGTAACCTAAAAGAGAAGAAAAACGAGTTATTATACTCACCGGGGGGCGGTCCGGGTCCGGTTTTGGTCCGATGGGTGTCGCAGTCCGATCCGGCGCCTCCCATCTTCTAGCGATGACGTCCTCTTGTTTGCTTCCCGTCGTGGCTCCGGCACAGGCATACTTTATCTGCCCTGTTGAGGCACAAAGGAGAACAGAACCGGGTCAGAATCATATAAACAAGCTATAACAACGAACAGGCACAGGCACACGGAGGTCACCACACTCGGCCAAAGGCAAAAGTATAACTGACAGGGATTGGAGCTTCCCAGGGGTTTAAGAAACTCTCCCAGAACCAAAAAGAGGCCACAATCATTAACCCAAGATGTGCAGGTCAAAACCTGCACTGAGCTCCAGACATTAACCCCTGACGTGCAGCTCAAAAACCTGCACTGGGATCATGACAGGTGGTAGACTGAGACGAGGGAGGAGATGTAAGGTGGTACTGAGCCATGGATTGCTTTGTGGGTGAGGGTAATAAGTCTTTACTGAATTCTGGAGTGGATGGGTAACCAGTGTAATGACTGGCACAGGGTAGAGGCATCGGCGTAACGGTTGGTGAGGAATATGATCCTGGCTGCAGAATTCAAGACAGATTGGAGAGGGGAGTGATTGGTAAGAGGGAGACCGATTAGTAGAGAGTTACAATAGGGAAACAGCAAGAGTTTTTGCAGTTGAAAGTAAAAGGTTGAATTCTAGAAACGTTTTTAAGGTGCAGATAATAAAAGCTAGCCAGTGTTCGGATGAGTGGTGAATGAAAGCTCTGAATCAAGTATGACCCCAAGACAGCGGGCATGCTGCTGGGGTGTAATGGTAGAACCGCACATGAAAATGGAAATGTCAGGCATAGGTAGGTTAGTAGAGGGAGGAAACACAAGGAGTTCAGTTTTTGACAGGTTCAGTTTCAGATAGAAGGATGACATGATGTTAGAGACAGCGGAAAGACAATCACTGGTGTTTTCTAAAAAGGCAGGTGTAATGTCAGGAGAGCAAGCATATAATTGGGTGTCATCAGCATAGAGATGGAACTGGAAACCAAATCTACTGATTGTTTACTGCCCCTACTGGACAAACAAAGAGAAGAGGAGGGGGCCTAGGACTGATCCTTGAGGAACCCCAACAGTAAGGGGAAGATGAGAGGAGGAGAAACCAGCAATGGATACAGTGAAGGAGCAGTCAGAGAGATAGGAGGGGAACCAGGAGAGAACGAGGCCAATGGAGTGGAACATAGTGAGGAGGAGCTGATGATCCACAGTGTCGAATGCTGCGGAGAGATCCAGGAGAATTAGAATGGAGTAGTGACCATTAGATTTTAATGTTAGTAGATCATTAGAGACTTTAGTGAGGGCAGTTTCAGTAGAGTGTATAGAGCGGAAACCGGATTGAAGAGGCTCGAGAAGAGAGTTATCTGAGAGATAGCGGATAAGACAGGAGTGGACCAGGCGTTCGAGGAGTTTAGAGATGAAGGGAAGATTAGAGACAGGTCTATAGTTAGCAGCACAGTTTTGGTCAAGGGATGGTTTTTTAAGTAAAGGATCTATGATGGCATGCTTAAATGAGGAGGGAAAGACACTGGAAGAGAGAGGTTGAATATTTTTGTTAGGTGAGTGGTGACAGCAGGGGAAAGGGACTGGAGGAGATGTGACAGAATAGGGTCACTGGTGCAAGTAGTAGGTTGTGCATATTTTAATAAATATTTTTATGGTGCACCTTCCAGTTTCCATTTTTCTCTTACTGTAGGAGCGCCTATTACCTCTCTGCAGGAACTCCTCTTGGAAGAAATTCCTGCCTCACACCAGGTTGGTTACACCTATTTGATACACTTCTCACACATTATATGGATTTGTGCCCTACAAGCACAACCCTATCAGATGAGTTTTCCTCTTTATGGTCACAATAGTTTCAATTTTACTATGTGTAGCTAGTGCTACTCTATCTGCCTTTCCCTCAAGAGAATCCTATATTCAGGGTAAGAGATTTACTATTGGTAAATTTTGTCTTAGGCCGGTTTCACATGACCAGAAAAAAAACGGTATCGGAGATGACAGTGTACGTCTGTGTCATATTTGCGGCAGATGTGTGTCTCCCATTTGCCGCTCAGTACGACATGGAAGGGCGCCAGGGAAGAAGTGCTACAGTAAGCGCTGTTACCCGGTGCCTGGTGCTGACGATGCTCTCGTCATTCTCCCCTGCTCTGCCGGCAATCAGTGCAAGAAGGGGAGAATGATGAGTGTTATGATTGAGTCACCGTAGGAGGCAAAAACAGAACTGCTAGCTAAGTCCAGAAAACCAGTGAAGTTGGCAGCTATCGTATTGCAGACCCCTGAACCTATCAACACAACTAGCAGTAGCCGTGGGGGGTTCCTACGATGCCCTAGACCCCTCGATCACAGCCAGAGAAATAACTAGGCCTAAAGAAAGAAAGGGGAAAACTAAACTGCCCCAGAGCAGACCCCAAAGCAATAGGCAGCCCCCAACATATAATGACGGTGAAGCAAGATGAAAACACTAACACAGACAGAAAGATAGACTGAGCAAAGACGGGGCCCAAACTACCTACATAGGAAAGGACAGGAAGGCTGCTGTCTGCAATCCGTGAAAAAACCCTATGAAAATAAGAGCCAACAGACTGACAGTGAAAAAAGCCCTGAAGACACTAGGCTTCAAAAAGGCTATGTCAGTACTCAGGAATATTCTGAAGACAGCGCTACAGGCAAAAGGAGATTCAGCTCACCCCAGCAGGGAATGGCAGAATCCAGAAAAGCAAGGAAAACAAAAACTAAACACTAATGCAAACAGGCAAAGCAGAAAAACTTAGCTTAGAGGAGCAGGAATCAGACTGGTGTCCTAGAAGTCCACAGAGAAATCACCCGCAGGGCAGAAGGGCGTTGGCAGCCTTATATCCAGTCCGTGACTCCACTCAGCCAGTCATCCTCATCAGGCTCAGGTGCCTGATAATCAGGCTCATTACCTTCCTTCACCAGAATATGGAGTTCACCAGACCTCAGTGACGAAGGGGAAAATGAACTCACAACAGTACCTCCCCCTTGAGGAGGGGTCACCGAACCCTCAACCTCGCCACCAGGGCGATCAGGGTGAGCCCGATGAAAGGCACACACCAATCTTTTGGCATGAATATCAGAGGCAGAGACCCAGGAATTATCTTCCTGACCATAACCCTTCCATTTAACCAAATACTGGAGTCTCCGTCTAGCCAGACGGGAATCCAGTATTTTCTCTACCTCATATTCCATGTTACCTTCAACCAATACAGGGTCTGGAGGTGCCACCCCAGGAACAACTGGTTCAACAAACCTCTTCAACAAGGACTTATGGAACACATTATGCATTTTAAATGTGACAGGAAGAGCCAAACGGAAAGAGACCGGATTAATAATCTCCAAAATCTTGTAAGGTCCAATAAATCTAGGCTTAAACTTAGGAGAAGCCACCTTCATAGCAATATTTTTTGATGATAACCACACCATATCACCAATCTTAAACTGGGGACCAATGGTCCTATGTCGATTGGAAAACCGCTGGGCCTTTTCCTGGGAGAGAGATAACTTATCCACCACTTGGTCCCAGATCTGGTGCATTCTCTCCACCACAGTGTCAACACCTGGGCAGGTAGAAGGCTCCACCTGCCCTGAAGAAAATCGAGGATGAAACCCAAAGTTACAAAAAAAAGGTGACATCAAAGTGGCAGAACTAGCTCTATTATTTAAAGCAAATTCGGCCAAGGGCAAAAATGAAACCCAATCATCCTGATCAGCGGAGATAAAACATCTCAAATACGACTCCAAGGTCTGGTTTGTTCTCTCCGTCTGCCCATTGGTCTGAGGGTGAAAAGCAGAGGAGAAGGACAACTGAATTCCCAGCTTGGAACAGAAAGTCCTCCAAAATCTAGAAATAAACTGAACTCCTCTGTCAGATACAATGTTCTCAGGAATCCCGTGTAGGCGAACCACCTGTTGCAAAAACAGGGGCACCAACTCAGAGGAAGATGGCAACTTAGGGAGTGGTACAAGATGAACCATCTTAGAGAACCTATCACAAATCACCCAAATAACAGTCATTCTTTGAGAGACCGGCATATCAGAGATGAAATCCATTGAAATATGGGTCCATGGCCTCTTGGGGACAGGCAAAGGCATCAACAACCCACTAGAGCGAGAACAAGATTTAGACCGGGAGCAAGTCTCACAGGACTGCACAAAATTCCTGACATCATGAAACAAGGTGGGCCACCAAAAAGAGCGACTCACCAGATCTCTAGTACCAAAAATACCTGGATGACCAGCCAATGCAGAGCAATGAACTTCAGACATCACTCTCTTCTTCCACTGGTCAGGAACATACAACTTTCCACTGGGACAACGCTCAGGTTTGTCCTCCTGGAACTCTTGCAGAGCAAGTCTCAAATCGGGCGAGATGGCAGAAAGAACTACCCCTTCGCCTAAGATGGTAGCAGGCTTGGTCACCACAGGAGAATCAGCAAAGAAACTCCTAGAGAGGGCGTCTGCCTTGACATTCTTAGTTCCAGGAAGAAAAGAGACCACAAAATCAAAACGTGTAAAAAACAAGGCCCACCTAGCCTGTCTAGGGTTCAAGCGTTTAGCCGACTCTAGGTAAATCAAATTCTTGTGGTCAGTGAGGACCACAACTTGATGTTTAGCTCCCTCCAACCAATGTCTCCACTCCTCAAAGGCCCATTTCATGGCCAACAGTTCCCGATTCCCCACATCATAGTTACGTTCAGATGGAGAGAACTTACGGGAAAAGAAAGCACAGGGATTCATTTTAGCTGTTACAGGATCCTTTTGGGACAAAACAGCTCCTGCACCAATCTCAGAAGCATCCACCTCTACCTGGAACGGGAGAGAGCCATCAGGTTGCCGCAAAACCGGGGCGGAGGTAAATCTTCACTTCAGCTCCTGAAAGGAAGCAACAGCCTCCGGAGACCAATTCAACACATCAGCACCCTTCTTAGTCAGATCAGTCAATGGCTTGGCAATACTAGAAAATTTTGCTATAAATTTCCGATAAAAATTAGCAAAACCCAAAAACTTCTGGAGGGCCTTCAAAGAAGTGGGCTGAACCCAATCATAAATGGCCTGTACCTTGGCAGGGTCCATTTCAATAGTTGACGGAGACAAAATAAATCCCAAAAATGAAATCCTCTGTACTCCAAAAAGGCATTTCGATCCTTTGACATACAGGGAATTCTCCCTCAAGATCCGGAACACAGTCCGAATATGTTCCACATGAGAATCCCAATCCTTGGAGAAGATCAAAATATCATCCAGATAGATAATCAAAAATTTATCGACAAAGTCTCGAAAAATATCGTTCATGAAGCACTGGAAGACAGAAGGGGCATTAGTGAGCCCAAAAGGCATCACCAGGTACTCAAAATGTCCCTCCGGAGTATTAAACGCCATCTTCCATTCATCCCCCTGCTTAATGCGGATAAGATTATACCCATCCCTGAGGTCAAGCTTGGTAAACCAGCAAGCACCTCTAACTCTAGAGAATAGATCCGAAATCAGGGGTAACGGATACTGATATTTAATAGTAATTTTATTGAGGGCACGATAATCAATACAAGGCCTTAAAGAACCATCCTTTTTGGCCACAAAAAAAAAAACCGGCACCTAAGGGTGAAGAGGATGGTCTAATATGACCCTTCTCCAACGCCTCCTTAATATAGGACCGCATAGCCTCGTGCTCGGGTGCAGATAAATTGAAGAGCCGACCCTTGGGAAATTTACACCCCGGGCTTAGTTCAATTGCACAGTCATAACTCCTATGAGGAGGCAAGGACGCAGACTCATTCTCACTAAATACATCATAAAAGTCCGCCAAATAGTCAGGAACATCATGCGACTGAGGAGAGGTGGAAAAAACCTGAGCCTCACTAAAGGTACACCGACAACCCCAACTCACCACAGACACAGATTTCCAATCCAAAACTGGATTATGAATTTGCAACCAGGGAAACCCCAGAACAATGGCATCATGCAGACCATGCAACACCAAAAATCTGCAATTTTCTTGATGGTCTGGGGCGACCCGCATGACCACCTGGGTCCAAAACAGGTTTATTTTTAGCCAAAGGAGTAGCATCAATCCCCCTCAAAGGGATAGGTGTTTGCAGAGGTGTCATCGGAAATCCACAACGTTTAGCAAAATCCAAGTCCATTAGGTTTAGCGCTGCTCCCGAATCCACAAAAGCCTTGGCGGAAAATGTGCACAGGGAGCAGATCAGAGTAATTGCCAGAAGAAACTTAGGTTGAACACCACTAACAGAAAACGTGTGTGCAAAGCGTTTCTCTCGTTTAGGACAAACAGAAATAATATGCGAGGCATCTCCACAGAAAAAACACAGCTTATTACGCCTTCTGAACTCCTGACGTTGCGCCTTAGAAAAAACTCTATCACATTGCATAGGTTCAGACGTCTGTTAAACCGGTGGCAACACCTCTCGTGCAATCCTGCGTTCACGTAAACGCCGATCAACCTGAATGGCTAATGACATAGAATCGTCCAGACCAGAGGGAACAGGAAATCCCACCATAGTATCTTTTACGGCTTCTGACAAACCCTTCCGAAAGAGAGCAGGCAAGGCATTATCATTCCAGGTAGTAAGGACCGCCCACTTTCAGAACTTTTGACAGTACAATTCTGCAGAATCACGACCCTGGTTCAATGCCAGCAGGGTCTTTTCAGCCTGATCAATAGCATTAGGTTCGTCATACAACAACCCCAAAGCTTGAAAGAATGCGTTCACATTAGTCAGAATAGGATCATCTGGTTTCAAAGAAAACGCCCAATCCTGGGGATCGCCACGCAGCAAAGAGAGGACAATTTTAACCTGCTGCGCAGAGCTCCCTGACGAGTTAGGCTTCAAGGCAAAAAATAATTTACAATTATTTTTGAAACTCAAAAATTTAGATCGATCCCCAAAAAATACATCAGGTGTAGGGATCTTTGGTTCAACAGCATGCGAACGAGCAAGGTAGGCGGAAATTCCCCGCACTTCCGCAGCGAGCTGCTCCACACGATCAGACAATTGCTTTATCTCCATTGAGAGAAAAAAAAAAATTCCCCCTACGGCCTCAGAGATATAGAGGAAAGAATATACAAACACCTATATACAATTCTTTCCTGCTATAGAGTACCCTAGGATCTGCGGTATGGCGGGTGATTCTGTTATGATTGAGTCACCGTAGGAGGCAAAAACAGAACTGCTAGCTAAGTCCAGAAAACCAGAGAAGTTGGCAGCTATCGGATTGCAGACCCCTGAACCTATCAACACAACTAGCAGTAGCCATGGGGGGTTCCTACGATGCCCTAGACCCCTCGATCACAGCCGGAGAAATAACTAGGCCTAAAGAAAGAAAGGGGAAAACTAAACTGCCCCAGAGCAATAGGCAGCCCCCAACATATAATGACGGTGAAGCAAGATGAAAACACTAACACAGACAGAAAGATAGACTGAGCAAAGACGGGGCCCAAACTACCTACATAGGAAAGGACAGGAAGGCTGCTGTCTGCAATCCGTGAAAAAACCCTATGAAAATAAGAGCCAACAGACTGACAGTGAAAAAAGCCCTGAAGACGCTAGGCTTCAAAAAGGCTATGTCAGTACTCAGGAATATTCTGAAGACAGCGCTACAGGCAAAAGGAGATTCAGCTCACCCCAGCAGGGAATGGCAGAATCCAGAAAAGCAAGGAAAACAAAAACTAAACACTAATGCAAACAGGCAAAGCAGAAAAACTTAGCTTAGAGGAGCAGGAATCAGACTGGTGTCCTAGAAGTCCACAGAGAAATCACCCGCAGGGCAGAAGGGCGTCGGCAGCCTTATATCCAGTCCGTGACTCCACTCAGCTAGTCATCCTCATCAGGCTCAGGTGCCTGATAATCAGGCTCATTACCTTCCTTCACCAGAATATGGAGTTCACCAGACCTCAGTGACGAAGGGGAAAATGAACTCACAACAGATGAGAGTTGTATTCAAGTTATAACAATGACAGCAGGCGGCGGCTAATGGGACTATTACTCCCATCAGTCGACACCTGCTGCTGCTAATAAGTGACAGCAGGAGCGGCTGATGAGAGGATTCCTCACCCGCCGCCTGCGCTGTAAATAAATAAATTAAAAACCTGGCGTGGGTTCCCTTCTATTTTCTATAACCAACCAAGCAAAGCTGACAGCTGGGGCTGCAACTCTCAGCTGTCAGCTTCAGCAAGACTAGTTATCAAGAATAGAGGGTTCCCCATGCTGTTTTTTTATTTATATAAATAATTAAAAAAAAAAAAATCTTTGGGCCCCTCCCATTTTTGACAACCAGCCTTACTAAAGCTGACAGCTGGGGGCTGGTTTTCTCAGGTTGATAAGGGACCATTGACAGAAATCACCCCAGCCTAAAAATAGCAGCCCTCAGGTGCCCAGAAAAGGCACATCTATTAGATGTGCCAATTCTCACGATGAAAAATTCTCACGGAGATCTGCTGTGAAGACACTGAGCTTGAACTGCAGTGACCTCATGACTGACTTTTTCCCATGGAGCTGAGGTCACCACAGTTCAGCCCTGCTGGAAAAGCAGCCTCACTGACCGGCGGTAACCATGATGATATCACCGCTGGTCAATGATGCTGCGCGCACAGCGGTTCATTCACCAGTGGTTCTCAGCCTGAACGGTCGCATCTTGGCACCGTGTAGGTTGAAAATTATTGGCCCCTTACTAGCCTGAGAATACCAGCCCTCAGCTGTCAGCTTCAGCAAAGCTGGTTGTCAAAATGGGGGGACCCCCACGCCATTTTTTCAAATTTTTTAAATAATTGAAAAAACAGCGTAAGGACCCCTCTATTCTTGATAACCAGCCTTGCTGAAGCTGACAGCTGAGGCTTGCAGCCCCCAGCTGTGAGTTTTGCCGGGCTGATCATAGAAACTAGAGGGGAGCCCATGCTGGGTTTTTCATTTATTTATTTATAGCGCAAGAGGCAGCTAATGAATATTCCCATCAGCTGCTCCTGCTGTCACTGTTATTAGCGGCAGCAGATGTAGGCTGATGGGAGTAATAAGCCCATCAGCCGCCGCCTGCTGTCTTTTTGATCACTTGAATACAACTCTCATCATTCTCCCCTGCTCGCGCTGATCACCAGTAGAGCAGAGGAGGATGAGAGCCGTCCTTCAACATCCGGCGCTGGGGAACAGAGCTTACTGTAGCTCTGCTTCTCAGGTGTCGTGCGTATCACACGGATTATTAATATTATTATTATTATAGCACCATTGATTCCATGGTGCTGTACATGAGAGGGGGTTACATACAAATTACAGATATCACTTACAGTAAACAAACTAACAATCAAAGACTGATACAGAGGGGAGAGGACCCTGCCCTTTCGGGCTTACATGCTACAGGATGGTGAGGAAGGAGACAGTAGATTGGTGGGTTGCAGCAGTTCCGGTGTTGGTTGAGGTGAGGAGGTAGCGGGGTCATTGCAGGCTGTAGGCTTTCTTGAAGAGGTGAGTTTTCAGGTTCCGTCTGAAGGATCCAAATGTGGTTGATAGTCGGACATGTTGGGGCAAAGAATTCCAGAGGATAGGGGCTATTCGGGACAAGTCTTGTAGGCGGTTGGGTGAGGAGCGAATAAGTGTGGAGAGAAGGAGGTCTTGGGAGGACCGTAGATTAAGTGAGGGAAGGTATCGGGAGATTAGTTCAGAGACATATGGGGGAGACAGGTATAGATGGCCTTATAGGTCAGTATTAGTAATTTGAACTGGATACGCTGAGGGAATGGGAGCCAGTGAAGAGATTTGCAGAGGGGAGAAGCGGAGGAGCAGTGAGGAGAAAGATGAATTGGTCGGGCAGCAGAGTTAAGGATGGACTGAAGAGGTGTGAGGGTGTTAGCAGGGAGACCACAGAAAAGGATGTTGCAGTAGTCGAGGCGGGAGATGATGAGGGCGTGCACAAACATTTTAGTAGATTGAGGGTTGAGTAAAGGATGGATTCTGGAAATATTTTTGAGCTGGAGGCGACAGGAGGTAGAAAGAGCTTGGATGTGCGGTTTGAAGGACAGGGCAGAGTCAAAGGTTACTCCGAGGCAGCGAACTTCCGGTACTAGGGAAAGCGTGATGTCATTAATTGTTATAGATAGGTCGGGTAAGGAAGATCTGGGAGATGGAGGAAAGATGATGAGTTCAGATTTGTCCACATTGAGCTTGAGGAAGCGAGAGGAGAAGAAGGAGGGTATGGCTGATAGACACTCCGGGATTCTGGACAGCAGAGAGGTGATGTCTGGGCCAGAGAGGTAGATCTGAGTGTCATCAGCATAAAGGTGGATGACATTCATGTGTGTTCTCCGTGTGCAGGACGTTTTGTGGCCCATGCTGACGGTAAAAAATAGACATGTCAGTGTGTTTTGCCCTTGGACACACGGTCCATGGAAACACACTCTCATGGGCACAGACCCCTTCACTTGAATGGGTCTACTGTGTGTGTCAGTGTCTCCGGTACTTGTGAAAACTGTCACCACACGTACTGGAGACACAGATATGTGAAAGAGCACTTAGGGTTTTGTTATTGCAATTGCGGTGTCCATTTGGTACCTGCATTGGAAAGCTCTCAGTATACACAAATTTATCCATGCCACTCACTGGATAATTGCAAAATGAAGTCTCCATCTGGTCTGTATCAGGTTGCCATATGTCTACAAACCTTTTTTCACTGAGATACTGTAGTCTACTTCATAATGTAATTAATTTAATGCAGAATAGAATGCTTTTTATAATATGTTACACTAGGAGCCTATGTGAATCATGAGACAAAAGATTGGCTATACAGTGGCATCCATTACAGACATCCATCTGTGATTTACATCAAGAAATCAATCCTCCAAGCACATAACTCCCATGTATTGTGTCCACTTTCCAGTCCACACACTTCTACAAATACGGTGTGAACGAAGGTTAACATTTTGCAGCTGCTCATGTTGCCCCAATGTATTTTCACCAAGTGTCATTGGAATGTAATTCAGAATTTCCTGATGTATGGCAAGATGGCTGAGTGGCCTTTAATGGAGCCAAGCTGGAGACAAGAGCAGCGCTTCGCTGAAGTGTTTACAGGCAGCATTTTATCTGAGTTATAAAAATTCTACGAAGACTTTAGAAGCGACAGATGAAACCTGATATTGTGTAAATAGATATGGCCGTACCTCGATTTTTTGACTGACAGATGCCGAGGAGCAATATGTTGTCATCTTATGTTTCTCAAGTTTCTGTTCTGTGCCAAAAGGAGATTTTTATAGCTTTGCAGAGTCATTCAGGAATATTAAATAGTATGGGATACAAGAAAGTTTTTCTCCTTGGTTGCCCTTCCCTACCTACAGCTCTGCTTGTTTTAGGCCTCTTTCACACGTCCTGATATTTCCAGTACCGGAAAAACTGATACCGGAGATATCCGTGTCTGTGTGTATAATACGTGCGGCACATGTGTGGCAAATGTGTGCCGCCCGTGTACCGCATCAGTACCACATGCACGGCCGCTGGAGAAGAAGCGCTACAGTAAGCGCTGTTCACCGGCGGCAGGTGCTGAAGACGAATCTCATCATTCTCTCTTGCTCTGCCGGCGATCGACGCAAGCAGAGGAGAATGATGGATGAGAGTTATATTGAAGTCCGAAAGATGACAGCAGGTGGGGGCTTTTGGGACAATTACTTCCATCATCCGACACTTGCTGCCGCTAATAACAGTGACAGCAGGAGTTGATGATCGGGGTATTCCACAGCTGCCGCCTGCGATCTAATGAAATAAATGAATGAAAAACCTGAAGTGGGTTCTGCCCTATTTTCTTCAACCAACCAGACAAAACTCACAGCTGAAGGCTGCAACCCTCAGCTGTCAGCTTCAGCAAGGTAGGTTATCAAGAATAGAGGGGTCCCCACACTGTTTTTTATTAATTAGTTAAATAATGTAAAAAAACGGCGTGGGGTCCCCCCCAGTTTTGACGACCAGCCTTGCTAAAGCAGACAACTGGGGGCTGGTATTCTCAGGCTGGTAAAGCGCCATTAGATCGCAGGCGGCGGCTGTTATTAGCAGCAGCAAGTGTCGGATGATGGGAGTAATTGTCCCAAAAGCCCCCACCTGTTGTCATCTTTCGGACTTTAATATAAAAGCTGATCGCTGGCAGAGCAGGGGAGAATGATGAGAGCCGTCTTCAGCTCCTGCTTTCTGTAGTGCTTTTTCCCCGGTGCCGATGCGTGTCACACGGAGGACATCAATGTGTGTTATGCGTATGCACGTGTGCAGAACGTTTTGCCATCCATGCTGACGGTAAAAAACGGACAGCATGTTTTGCCCACGGACACAGCGTCCATGGAAACACACTGACATGTGCACAGACCCATTCATTTGAATGGGTCTACATGTGTATGTGTCTCTGTACGTGTGAAAACTGTCACCACATGTACTGGAGACACTGATGTGTGAAAGAGGCCTCAGGGTGTGTGCAGACGCTGCGGAATCCGCTGCGGATTAATCCGCACGGATTTTGCAAAAACCGCAGATAAACCGGAGGTCAAAAGACCTGCGGATTATCTGCGGTTTTGCCTGCGGTTTGGTCCTGCGGATTCACCATCTCCACAATGGTGGAGATAGGAACCCGCTGCGGATTCCGCAGAAAGAATTGACATGTCAATTCTTTCTGCGGTTTCAAAACCGCAGCAAATCCGCGCGGATTTTTCCGCAACGTCTACACAGCGTTTTTTTGTTACCATTCATTTGAATGGTACTGTACACCGCAGCTAAAGCTGCTGCGGGTCCGCAGCGGCCGAAAACGCAGCGGAAACGCAGCGGAATCCACAGCGTGTGCACATACCCTTAGAGTCAGTCATTACCAAGTTCCTTGCATTATATTCAAAAGCTGGAAAATCAGGTTGACCAGAACTATATGTTCTGTCTATATGGATAAGAGGCTCCAATTCATCATTATCTTTGCGTCTAAATTTCTGAAGTAAAAAATGGTGCTAATGACTTTTATGTGACTTTTGCACATTTTTTTGCTGTGGTGTATTAAAAATAGCTGTCTAATTTTATTTTTGCACAGTTAAAAACAGAAAGTGGGAGATTTGAAAGGATCATGTGACTTTTGCTTTTAGAAAGGTGTAAAAAAAAAAAAAAAAAGAAAACCTTAATGACCACCAATACGACTTAAAAATGACCTGTTATATAAGACTAGCATCCCCCCCTGGGTGACAATCCAGCAGCTGTGGGTTATACACTACAGCTGACAATTTGCTGCATCAGCCACAACAGTGGCACTGCAGCATTTAGATGGTTAAAAGTGTGGTCACTTCCTATTTAACCCCACCGGCACCCTGAGATCTTGACACAAAGAAATACAATGTCTGAGGCTGAGTCACAGAAGAGTCAGTTGTAGGGCTTTCCCCGCACACACCTTCACACCATGTGTCAGCGGTTCGCTCCTCTGTGTGACTTGGAAGGAAAAACACAGATATTAACTGCTGCGGGTTTTCTTTCATACCATAACACGTCTATCCGTCGGTGCTTAAAGCCAAGGAGCTGTAAACGTGTGAATTTTCCATGCCTGTGGCCTTAAAAGTCTTATACCTTTATCTGTAGCCAAAAGGTTGAGTTTCAGTCCTTTAAAAGTAGACTCATGATGTGATGACTTTTGCATAGTTTACATTTCACCAACATGGAAGCAAACATTTAAGCTACGTGAGTTTTTGATGCATAGTTTTGCTGTTCAAAACAAAGCAGAATATTAAGTTTCCAGCAATTTACAGTAAATGGGATTAATTATCAATCTCATGCCAACTGTCTTTTTTTTTTTTTTTTTAAGATGAATAGACTGACCTGCGGTGCGTTTTTGAAATCCTCATGTCAACTTGTCTGCTGTAAATACGCGTTTTATTTGCAGATTTTCCCAACAAAATTGAATGAGATGGAGAAAGTTTCTGCACACAAAATTATTAATAAATTTTTATCATAGGTAAATAACAGAAAGTATCCAAAACAAAGCAATTGTATTTAAAACATCCAAGTTGCCAGAAAGAAGCAGCGGTAGAATTCGTAACAGTGAATACACAGCGGTATGATTAATCACAGTGCATACACAACGGTACCTTCATTTCAGCAGAGCGTTGAGCAATGAAAAGTTCCTAGCTCCGGAGGTCCAGTGGAGAAGCACCGGTCCACGCGGCAGTCCAAATAAAGATATAAGTTTCCAAATGCTCGGAACACCGTGTGATGCCATAGGTATTGGACGCTGTCCCGGCCGGTGACAGATGTCCCGCTTACCGCGTGCCAGCCGCTATTAGGGGGCGATAAGGGCGCCGCGTGCAAGCTATAGCCAGCAAGGTGAACCAGAGCCCCGCAGGACCTTGCGTGACGTCACAGTCACGTGTAGAGTCACGTGACTGGCTAAGGAGCGCTAAATAGACCACAGTGCTGTCTTACACGTTTCGGAATCGTCGGATTCCTTCATCAGAGAAGGTCCATAGGAATTAGATAAGCGCTTATACACCCACAGTCTCTTATAACTGTGTTCAGACATCAAAGGCAAAAAGTTCAATCTCACTCTCAAATAGGGCAAGGCCACCAGCACTCGGGATCGGAGCGCCCAGCTACATAGAAATACATGCAACCACACACTCCGGTCCCGAGTTTCGGTGGCAGTGCTGGGAGTTGAGATGCGACACTTGTGTGAGTTTCTCGCAAGTGTGACCCCGGCCTAAGAAACAACCAAAAGACAGATTTCATAAACCAGGTATCAATCATTTTAATCAGTATAACGGCGCCAACCTGATAGTGTGTGTAGGTTACTATGTACAATCCTGCTGACGGGTTCCCTTTCAACCCTTTACCCCCCAAGGGTGGTTTGCATGTTAATGCCCGGGCCAATTTTGACAATTCTGACCACTTGTCCCTTTATGAAGTAATAACTCTGGAACGCTTCCATGGATCCCAGTGATTATGACACTGTTTTCTTTTGACATATTGTACTTCATGATAGTGTTAAAATTTCGTTGATATGACTTGCGTTTATTTGTGAAAAAAACCGCAATTTGGCAAAAATTTAGAAAAATTCGCAATTTTCCAAATTTGAATTTTCATGCCCTTAAATCACAGAGAAATATGTCACACAAATTACTTAATAAGTAACATTTCTCACATGTTTACATCAGCACAATTTTGGAACCAAATTTTTTTTTGTTAGGAAGTTATAAGGGTTAAAAGTTGAACAGCGATACAGAGACTTCTCATTTTTACAACGCCATTTATTTTTGGGGAGCACATCACATTTGAAATCACTTTGAGGGGTATATATGATAGAAAATACACAAAAGTGACACCATTCTAAAAACTGCACCCCTGAAGGTGCTCAAAAACACATTCAAGAAGTTTATTAACCCTTCAGGTGCTTCACAGGAATTTTTGGAATGTTTCACAAAAAATTTACTTCAGATCCAATTTTTTTATATTTTACCAAGGGTAATAGGAAAAACTGGACCCCAAAAGTTATTGTGCAATTTGTCCTCAGTATGCTGATACCCCATATGTGGGGGTAAACCACTATTTGGTTGCATGGCAGAGCTCGGAAAGGAAGAAGCTCCGGTTGACTTTTTCAACGCAAAATTGGCTGGAATTGAGATCATCTGTCATGTCGCACTTGGAGAGCCCCTGATGTGCCTAAACAGTGGAAACCCCCACAAGTAACACCATTTTGGAGACTAGACCCCCCCCCAAGGAGCTTATCTAGATGTGTGGTGAGCACTTTGAACCCCCCAAGTGCTTCACAGAAGTTTATAACGTAGTCCACAAAAATGATCTTTTCACCCCCAATTTTTTTATTTTACCAAGGGTAACAGGAGAAATTGGACCCCAAAAGTTGTTGTGCAATTTCTTTTGAGTACGCCGATACCCCATATGTAGGGGAATACCACTTTTGAGGCACAGTGCAAAGCTCAGAAGAAAAGAGGCGCCATATTGGAGTTCAGATTTTGCTGGAATGGTTTGAGGGTGCCATGTCACATTGGCAGAGCCCTTGAGATGCCAGAACAACAAGTACCCACTATATGTGAACTCATTTTACAAACTACACTCCCCAATGAATTCACCAAGTGGTGCAGTGATCATATTGACACCATATATGCCTCACAGAATGTTATGCCACTGAGCGCTGAACAAAGAATAATTACATTTTTACCACTAAAATGTTGCCATAATCTTTGAATGAAGTGGTCCTTTGCTGGATTGACAGTCCATTCAAAATGCTCCTAGCCTCTCTAGCATTTTTCACCTCAACAGTGGACAGGTGATAAATGCTTCTGAAGGGAATACCCATTTAAGAGCAGAGTAGAAAATTAGCAAAATAGATTATAAAAGTTCAGTGACTAAGGCTATGTGCACACGCTGCGGATTTTGCTGCAGATCCGCTGCGGATTTGGCCGCTGCGGATCCGCAGCAGTTCTGCAGACAGTGTACAGTGATTTACAATCCGCTGTTCACATGCTGCGGTTTTTTCACTGCGGAAAAGCTGCGGTTTTGAATCCAAAGAAAGAATTAGCATGTCAATTCTTTCTGCGGTTTCTGCTGTGGTTTGCCACCTATTCCAGTGTCAAATCGCAGGGGAAAACCGCAGGCTAATCCGCAGATAAACCACAGGTCACTTTACCTGCGGATCCGCACAGAAAAAAACGGCTGGTGAATTTGCAGCGTGTGCACTTAGCCTAACAGTAAAAAATGCAGGTTAGGGAAAAATAACAGTGGAGACTTTGGGTGATGTGACCAATGAGTGAGATATATTTGTTCTACAGTGACATAATGTCAGCATCCGTGTGATAATTATTTAGGTCACTGTTTTTTTTCCACACTTGGCATAGAGAAAAAAAAACTTTGTTTGCCCCAGGTTTATCATTGCTCAATACCATGTGATGTGATTAAGGAGTCATTGTTTTGTAGCTATATTTATGTAATGGTAAGATATGATTTAGTAAAAAAAAAGTCAAATGTTTGGTGGAACACTGTCCTCTGCTGGACACACAGCAGACTGTGGAAGATGTGAGACACGAGGGCGTCCTGAAATGTTGAAATGTATTGGTGGCATAGAAACAAAAGAAAAAAAAAGGATCCATAGGCTGGATATAAATAAGAATTATTTGCATTATTTCATTCCATTAAAAAATGTTATCGTGGTACATACAAATTAAGTTATCAAACATTCTGAGGCATTTCTGGCCGTAGCCCTTAAGGGGGTTTTACACATAGCGATATCGCTATAACGTCATCGATTTTGTGACGTTATAGCGATATCGCTATGTGTGATACCTCCGACCGGCTCCCCCGCTGTCCATCGCTGATCACACGAGAATGTCCGGCTCCATTTCTCGTCAGGCGCTTCCTGCTGGGCTTCCTGCTGGCGCCGATGAGCGACGCGTGGACGCGGGCGGGAGGACGTCAGGATCGCGGTGCGTGAAAGGTGAGTATCGTGCGCTGCGTCGCTGCTGCATCGCTGTGAGATCTGCCTGTGTGAAAGCTCACCAGCGATCATTTAGCGATGCACCAGCGATCCTGACCGGGTCGGATCGCTGGTGCATCGCTAAATGTAAAAGGGCCTTTAGATTCTCTGGAGAACACAATATAGATGCTTAGAGGGCTCCTGGTGGATTCAGGCTGCAGCCTAAGTCAAGGTTGCTCATTTTTCGCTTTGGATTCTGCAAATTAATGTTTTTGAGGAATTGTAATAAATACAGTATTATTTAGCTTTCACACCCCACTCTTCCGGTCTGTAGAAAAAGTTATATCCATACAGTATGCAGTTTACTAATATATGAAAGTGGTTTTCCATAATCAAAAAAACGATGTGCCCAAAGACTGGTACGCTTCTAGAACGACAAGCACAGAAGGTACTCACCCTCCTGGCTCTCTGCCTCTGGTCCTTGCACAGGACCCAGTGAGGGTGAGCACCGTCGGTGATTGTTGTTACCTTTGTCCACATATTACTTGATCATAGTAAACACTTTTATATCGAGTTTTCTACACTTATACTACCCAATCTCCTGTCCTCGGGTTTTACTACTATTAACCACTCGCTACCAAAAGGAAGGAGCAATTGCTCTGTAAATGAATTCCCTCCTGTCTTGTAGTCTATGGCATTTCTTCAACTGCTGCGGATCTTAAAGAAGCCCTCATCCTCCTCCCATCAAAGTTTTTATCCGCTTAATACATTGCAATCATGATATTATATAGCACTGTGTACTTACAATTGCTCATTTTGCCTTTCTACCCAAATAATTCTTCTCTTTTTAGAAACAGGAGGTCAGTTTTCTCTGTATGAGTCATGAGTCACTGCAAATGTCCCTGGCAGGGGGAGGAGGGAGCAGCTGGGTCAGGAGGTGAAGAAGGGAATGATAAATGCAGGGACAAGAGACTTTTTTTCTACAGAGAAAAGAGAAGAATATACTGAGTAGAAAGGCAACATGAGCAATTGTAAGTACAAAGTGCCATATAATATGTTGATTACAATATATTTAGTGAATAAAAACATTGCTAGGAGGAGGAGGAGGAGGAGTGCTTCTTTAAGGTCTCAATATAACAGGAAAACAAAGAGTATCATCCTTGCTATTACAATTTTCTGTCCCAATCTTTGGCTCCATATTTTGCAAATTTTTTAGCCCAGGAAACTGGAAAAGGAGGATAAATTCATTTTCTAAGTGATTTATAAATAAGGGCAATGGTAATATTAACTTCATGGGAAAAATACTGTGTTGTTTTTTTGCTGCATTCTTCCTGGCCCTCTTACCAGCAATTTTTTTGCAATAAAACACTGCAGCCAGATGACACATAAAGGGGTTTTTCAGGATTGTATCATATTAATGACTTATCTGATGGATAGGTTGTGAAATTGTTGGGGGTTCGACTCCCAGCCTGCTCACAGATAAGTTTCTTTCTGCTCCGGTTCTGGTGGTAGCCATATGTAAAGAGTGAAATGAGCTGAACAGCACAGCTCCATACACTGTAGTGGCCATTTTCGGATCCTACAGTTGAGCTCCTATTAAAGTGAATGATTGGTGAGCTGCATTACCCATACCCGGCAGCGATCGCCGATAGCTGCTGCTGCGCATGTGCCAGCGGTGCCATCTTGAAAGAGAATTTTTTTTCTCTAGCAATATGGCACTGCCAGCACCTACACAATAGCAGCTATCGGATCACCGATAGCTGCTACGGCGAAGGTGGCTCCATTTTCAAACGTTTTTTTATTTTTTATGAATTTCATGATAATATGAAACATATTACGTATATAGATCGGCAGCGCCTGCCTACAGAAGGTGTTTTCTCTTTCCAAGATATATATAGGATATTCATTATATAAAATAGGGGGCAGGTCACTGAGGGATGCAGATGCATAGCTAATCAGATCCCCCCCACAGGCCGCCCCGGAGCACGAGCATATCATTAACTCAAAACTGAAAATAAAGATTAAACAACAACCACAAGACGGATCTCATCCCAGGTATCAGTGTAATCACTCAGTATAACGGCGCTGACCTGACACTGTCTGTAGGTTACTGTGCACAATCCTGCTGACAGGTTCCCTTTAAAAAAATAATTAGACATGCCATAAAAGATGGCTTTTTTAAACCAGCCAGTCCCAGGTTAAAAAAAAATGTCACCATAGAAATTGATGTGTAGGAGAGGCCATAGGGTGGGATGGGTGGCCTTTTGATTCAACATTATTCCATTTTTACAGGTAAATATTAGGAGTGAGTTATAAATGCAGGAAATGCTCATAGCGGAAGCAAGAGCAGGCTGCAGCCGGGGGTCACGTGCTGCCTGTGAGCGGCCAGCGATAGCGCCACTCACAGGCAGTATAAGGGCAACATGAGGTATTTACAAAATTCATTAGGGGCCCCGGGGGCATACATTGGGGGCCTATAATGTTAGAACCATTTCCAAGGTCTAGGTGATTAAGTGAGATGGGACCTATATGATGTGTATTGCAGAGTTTCAGTGTATTTGCAGGTGAAATAAGCATTGAACACGTCAATAATTTTCTAAGTAAATATATTTCTAAAGGTGCTATTGACAGGAAATTGTCACCAGATGTCGGTGCCATAGGTTCGCCATCACTGATCTTGGCCATGATGGTTGAGTGTATTACTTATTGGTTTTCTTTGATACAATTGTACCTGCTGATTACAGGTATATCTGTAGCTCTAAACAGAAGGTCCTTGGCTCTTGGACAACTTTTCTGATAATTCTTTTCACTCTTCTGTCTGAAATCTTGTGGGGAGCACCTGGTCATGGCCGGTGAAATAATGTTCTTTCCACTTCTGGATTATGGGCCCAGCAGTGTTCACTGGAACCTTCAGCTCACTGGTGTTACCCATCATGAGATGTTTCTTGTATGGCATCCTGGTAATGAGACACCTTCAGTTGAACCAGCTGATATTACTTTTCACTAAGTGGCAGGATTGCTTTCTAATTACTGATAGATTTCAGCTTGCGTCAGGACTTTCCATGGCTGTTTGCACCTCTCTTTCTTCATATGTTCAATCCTTCTTCCCTGAGTCATTTCTCATTATTACACAAAATTTATAGACATCTATGGATGATTTCTTTGCCTGTGTGGATTGGATGGGTTGTTACTGACATCTGGGGAGAATTTCATGTCAGTCACGCCTTTAGAACTAAATTTATTGACAAAATTGCTGCCATATTCAATACTTATTTCACTCGCTGTATATACAGCAGTCTCAGTGTATTCTATGTGATGTATGCAGCACTTAGTTTATTCTATCTTATATACAGCTGTCTTAGTATATCCTATACACAGCAAAGTCTCAGTGTATCCTACATGATGTATAACAGTAGCCTCAGTGTCTCCTGTGTGATGTATACAGCAGTCTCAATGTATTGTGATGTATATACAGCAGCCTCAGTATTTCCTGTGCAATTTATACATCAGTTTCATTTCTTTCCTATGTGATGTACACATCAGTCTCGGTGTATCTTATGTGATGTGCCGGCAGAAAAAGTTCAACTAAACCACAAAATCTTAATATTCAAGTGTTTTACTGTGAATATTTCGTTACAATTAGTATTTCGTCATGTCACCCTTACGTTTTATTACCATCTGCAGTCCTAAACCAGTTTTGCTATTAGACAGAGTTTGATCATCTCCTTCACTTTTAAGAAGTGAAATCATGACGGCATTTAACATGTAAATAATTTTTTTTGCCGGCACCGTATATACAGCTTTCTCAGTTTATTCTACGTGATGTAGATACAGCGGTCTCAGTTTATCCTATTTGACATACAGTGGAATGTAAAAGTTTGTGCATCCCTGGTCAAAATTACTGTTAGGCTGTGTTCAAACGTCGCGGTTTTTTCGCGTTTCCGCGGCGGTTTTAAATGCAGGATTTTGCCGCAAAAACGCGATAAATAAGCATCCCATGCATTCCTATGGGATTCCGCAATGCTGTGCTAATGCTGCCTTTTTTCCGCGGCGGAATCACTTCGCGGTAAAAAACGCAGCATGCTTATTAATTTAGCGGAATCGCGGTGATCCCGCACCCATAGGAATGCATTGTTTTGCTTACTTTCCGCATGTGGCTGTGCCCACCATGCGAAAAGTAAGCAGAACATTTGCGGATGGTATCCACGGTCCGGAGGAGAGGAGACTGTACTCCGGGCTCTGGGTACCATATCCCTGTAAAAAATAGAATTTTAAAATTAAAAATATTGTTATTCTCACCTTCCGGCGTCCCGCGCAGCCTTCCCGCCTCTCTCCACGCTCCCGGTCCCAGTAATCCTTTGCGAGAATGACCGCGATGACATCGCGATCCCGTGGGAGCACGACATCTCGCGGTCATTCGCGATGACGTCGCGGGAATGCAACGTCTCACAGTCATTCGCGCAAAGGATTACTGGGACCGGGAGCGTGGAGAGAGGCGGGAAGGCTGCGCGGGACGCCGGAAGGTGAGAATAACAATATTTTTAATTTTTTTAATTATTTTTTGCATCCTATATTTTACTACTGATGCTGCATAGGCAGCATCAGTAGTAAAAAGTTGGTCACACTCGTCAAACACTGTTTGATGAGTGTGACCAGCCTGTCAATCAGTTCTCCAAGCGATGCCATAGATTGCTTGGAAAACGCTAGCAATTCTGCAAGCTAATTACGCTTGCAAAACTCTAGTTTTTCTGTGGGAAAATCGTGGGAATTTAAATGCGATTTTCCCGCGAAATGGAATCTGGAATTCTCGCGGTAATTTCTGCGAGAGTTCCGCTACATGTGCACAAAGCCTTATTGTGAACAGTTAAGTTGAAGATGAAATGATTTATTTCAAAAAAGGCCTAAAGTTAAATATGACACATTTCCTTTGAATTTTAGGCACAACAATAAATATATATTTTCATCTTTTACATTTTAAAAATCACAAAAAGGAATATATAATAAAGAATATATATTTATGGCCTCTGTATCCCTAAAATAATGTTCTTCTTTGTCCTTTTTTTTTTTCGGTTAAGTAGTAATATAGCAACAACATATCAAATATAAAAGACATATTAGTAATAATCAGGAAATAGTAATAATCCTGGAAACAGTAAACATAATAGGAGTTCATCTTGATTACATCACCAGCATTTTGAAGGGCAGGGATTATGTTATGCAGAAGTCTGGAGTTTTGTGTCATAAAGAGATCATTATATAATTGAGTTCTTGGTATTTTACTAATGTTGAATGTGAGACTGTACTTTTTAAAATGGTCTTAATTTTATCTTGGTTAAAGCAATTACCGTACTTTGTTCTGTTTCTCATTTTTTAATGTAAGGTGGTATTTCTTGTTTAATGTATAGGATCTTATATAGGTAATTTTGCAGTTATTTCCTTTTTTTCATTTGTTTGTGAAATCAATTCACGGACAGTATTATTTGACCTTACCATTCCCTTGAGGTGCTGGTGTTAGCCTAAATCCCCAAGAATATTTAAGAGAGCAATTCTTATAATACGTGTAGCACAAATAGATTATTTTCATATGTATAATCACTCAGCATACAGTATATGTGGATTCACAAGAAAATATCCAAATTGTCAGGGACTGTGCAGCTCATATCACATCTTCTTTCTAAACTGACGATTTTTGTTCTCATTGTGTATTTTCGTTCCTTCTATAGAAACGCCAGATCTTCAGTTGTATATTAATGTTTCGAGGGAAGAGATCAAGCAACATTGGCTATTAATGATGTGTCGTTTCGTCATCATTATAAATGACTGTTGAAATTGTTTGACAGTGGGGCACCCTGCTACTACATTAATAAAGTCATAGATGCTCATGCTAATTATTTTAATACTTATATTAGGCCTGTTTCACACTTCAGTTTTTTGACGTCAGTCAAAATCTGCCGTTTTTATAAAAAAAAAACGGATCTGCCATTTTTTTGATGGATCCGTTTTTTTTTCCCATAGACTTGCATTAGCGGCGGATTTTGAGTAATGGTCATCCGGTCATCCGTTTTTCACCTGATGGAGTAGACAGACACTAACGTTTTTTCTGAGCGGCGGACCGCTATTTTAAAGTGCGCATGCCCGAAAGATCCTTCCTCGCATGCATTTTAACCCTTAACGCCGGTCTGGAAGCGGCAAAAATTTCTCTCTCTCTCTGTCTCTCCTTTTCCAGACCGTGGTTCCTTTAAATTTCAGGCACTTAGCGGCTGCAGAAACGGATCCGGTGGCATCCGTTTGTTGCAAAATGGAAACGGATCCGTTTTTTCACACTTTGGCAGATTGCAACTGACAGCAAAAAACTGAAGTGTGAAACAGGCCTTAGGCTACATTTTGAGGAGGAATATACAGTATATTTAGTTTGTTACAATTTTTTGCGTTCATGAAGAGATCAAATTGATATTGAAGTAAATATGGAATCCATTGTTGAGGTTGGAAACTGCCCCAAAGAGGCATCTCAGATGCTTCTTAGTCTGGTTTCACATTAGCGTTTTTTTGCGCAGTGCATCGTGCGCGTCCATGTGCATGCGTCATGCTCACCTATATTTAACATGGCGTGTGCATGGTCTAGCGTTTGCGCGCATTAGTATGCATTTTTGTGCGCATGCGTTTTTTAAGGTGTGCGCCTAGGCCCGCCAGACACAACCTGGATCCGTCCAACAGCGTAAAAAAAAACGCACACGCACACGGAATGCGACAAATTAACGCATTACAGTCTATGGGAACGCAGGCGTGCACAGACATTATCATCGCTGTCCCAAATGGGACTCATAATCTAAATTTCCTATCAGCATGTTTTTAGAATGTGGGAGGAAACTGGAGAACCAGGAGGGAACCCACACAAACAGGGGGAGAACATACAATCTACTCACAGACGTTGTCCTTGGTGGGATTTGAACCCAGGACCCCAGCGCTGCATTGCTAACCACTGAGCCACCATGCTGCCCCAAGAGATCACCTATCAATGAGATATTTCATCAGCACTATGATGACTTCTTGGGGTCTCCACTGATTCTACGAAGAGCTGCAGATTTAGTGTTGTGTCTTTGTTGCTCACCTGTCCCGGCTCCAGCACTGGGCTTTCAGTGCTTCCTCTATGGCCGGCTTCTTCAGTGCTAATACATGTTGTATTAGTAAGGTACCCTGGTAAGTGCCTCAAATATCATCAACCAAATCATGGTTGAGCCATTTATTGATAACAGCACACTTCTTATAATTTATGGCTTGACAACAGGTCCTGTGGGGTCAAAATGGCAAATTTTTTTCATCTGTGTACGCTGTTATCAATAAATTGTTCAACCGGAGGAGAACGTTTGATGCCTGGGGCCATGGATCTTTATACTTTGACAATACTGTGGAGGGTTGTACCAGGTGTGCACGGACTACAGAGTGGTGTGCATGGGAATATACCATTTGCAAATTTCCTACTTGGTTCTGCTCAAGTTTGATGTCTAACTATCTGTTCTGCAGCACCAGACTGCTGTCCAGCCACCAGTTACTATCAACAAGCTCGGAGATGTATTCAGGTTTTACGGCACCCAGGGCAAGAACTGCTTGGCGCGCGCCCCCCCCCCAAGCACATATGTGATTTGCACACTTACAGTTACGTGCTGACGAGCTGATCTCTCTAAATCTCTCAAGAAGAAGCAAGAAAAGGCTAGTTGTCATGTGTCCATAAGTATGAAAATTGCATATGAGTGAAGTGGCCATGTGATGACTGCTGAAACCCGCAAGTGGAGCTGAATCCTGACAGTGAGTATGTTACACACTGTAAGAATTGGCTACAGGGCTTCATTTTATAAATAAAAGGCTTGTCCAGGTCTGAGGTGAAAGTCTGCGGTCACTCTAGGTGACTGGAGGCTTCTGAATTCTCACAGCGCATGCACTGTACACTTTTAGGATTCTCCCTTACCAGTGGCAAAAGTGGATGTTCATGTGAACACAAGTATGTGATTTGTATAATTTTGGCCACATTCCCACTAGACGTGTCCAGCTTCGCTCAATTAATTTTCATTGAGTGAGGCCACGCCAATCTAGTTGGTATGTGACCGCATGTTTGCAAATCGCTGGCAGGAGAGAATCCTGACAGCGTGCAGTGTGAGAATTCAGAAGTCTGCAGTCACATATAATGACTGCAGACTCAGCACAAACATGGACAACCCCTTTAATGTTCCTAACATAAATAATGTGAGAATTGGTCAGTATCACAATTTTTTTTTACATCCAGGTACCTGATAGATGACGTTGTTTCTGATTAGAGTAATTCTCTTTCTTCTCTTCTTGGTCTTGTCCAGATGCCATGATGACTTTTCACAGCCACAGCTCATCTCTGCAAGCTTCCATATTCTCTTGGTTTGTGCAGCACATCCCAACATGATGCCCTTAGAAATGGCAGTGTCATTATAATGCTCCTGAATAAAAAATATCTGCCCTACCCTGAGACCCTGAATAAATGATTGCCCTTCACTATATTCCCTTCTTTCCATACTGGGCCACATCTTCACACTGTGTCCCCCCTATAGGGCCCAGCCTCTATATTGTGCCCCTCATCACTCTCCCCACTCCTTGAAACATTGTCCCCTTCATGCGGTGCCCTTACCCTGTTCCCCCATGCTACTCCCTCACACACTACTCAGTCTCTATTCTGTGCCCACTCACACTTTTCTCCCCCATACTGTCTCCTCACACTATTCCTATCAATAGTGTGCTCACACATTTCTCTGTCCCTCCACATACTGTCTCCATGAAAATCCCCTTTGCTTAACCATACTGTCTTCTCACATATTTACCCCCTCATACATCCCCCTGACTCTCCATACTGTGTCCACAATCATCCCATCACCCTTGCTCCCTATACTGTGTCCACATACATTCTTTCCCTCACTTCTTATACTGTGCTCACATACATTTCCCCCTCGCTACTCATACAATGTCTGCACCCATCAACGACACTCACCATACTATGTCTTCACCCTTCCCCTCTCTCTATACTGTGTCTGCACCCTTCCCCTCTCTCGCTCCTCATACTGTGTCTGCATGCATTCCCCCTTTGCTCCCCATACAGAGTCTGCTCCCATCTGTCCCAGTCTGCACCCAGCTGTCCCAAAACCCCCACTCGCCATACTGTGTCTGCACTCATCCCCCATACTGTTTCCTCATACGTGCCCCCATCACCCCACACCATAAAGTCTTCAAATTACTCCCACTCCCCATATTGAATCTGCACCTGTCCCTTCCTTGCTCCCCAAACTGTGTCCTCAAATCTTCCGCTATTACACTAAATCTTCCCACCTTCCCTCCCTCCCCCCCTCCCCATTACACTAAATCTTCAGTGTCTTCAGCTCCACTGGAGCACGTGCCACTAATGGTGTTCGCACCTCTGATGGTATCTGACGTCAGCAGCTTGATCACATGACCTGATCACGCTGCCGATGTCTCCTTGACCGAATACAATTGATCACTGGGAACCAGCACGCTGCACAGCTTGACAGCTAGCTCAGAGAACGGCTGACTTCCAGTCAGAGGGGCGGCAAAATGCAGCCACTGGGGAGAAACCTTGAACCGGTGCATTAGGCTGCCCTGCAGGCAGCGCCCCCTCTAGATACGCATCTGAATAAGCTCACTACTATTCCTGGTGTTGTTCACACCTTCCAATCTGCAATCACAGCACCTGATGTTGTTGAATCCTGAACTATCCTATATCAAGGTTCCTATTAATCAATTCTTCTCTCTCTGTTATCTTGTTGCTATCTGCACCATATACTCTGCTATCAAGGTACCTAATAAACTCGTTCTCTGCTGTCATGGTGTTCTTCTGCCCTTAACCATTGTACCAAGTTACAGTTGTGCTCAAAAGTTTACATACACCAGCAGAATTTTTTCTTTCTTCGCTCTTTTCAGAGAATATGAATGATAGCACCAAAACTTTTTCTCCACTCATGGTTAGTGGTTGCCTGAAGCCAATTATTGTCAAACTACTGTGTTTTCTCATTTTAAATCAGAATGACAACCCAAAGCATCCAAATGACCCAGATCAAAAGTTTACATACCCTGGTGATTTTGGCCTGATGACATGCACAGAAGTTGAGACAAATGGGTTTGACTGACTACTAAAGTTAACATCCTCACCTGTGACCTGTTTGCTTGTAATCAGTGTGTGTGCAGAAAAGCTGAGTGAATTTCTAGGATCCAGACAGACTCTTGCATCTTTCATCCAGCCACTGACATTTCTGGATTGTGAGTCATGGGGAAAGCAAAAGAATTGTCAACTGATCTACGGGAAAAGTTAGTTGAACTGTATAAAACAGGAAAGGGATACAAAAAGATATCCAAGGAATTGATAATGTCAGTCAGCAGCGTTCAAACTGTGATTAACAAATGGAAAATCAAGGGGCTCTGTAAAAACAAAATAATGGTCAGGTAGACCGATAAATATTTCGTCCACAACTGCCAGGAAAATTGTTCGGGATGCAAAGAAGAACCCACAAATAACATCAGCTAAAATACTGGACTCTCTGAAAACTAGCGGGGTGGCTGTTTCAAGATGCACAATAAGGAGGCACTTGAAGAAAAAGGGGCTGCATGGTCGAGTCGCCAGAAGAAAGCCATTACTGCGCAATTGCCACAAAGTATCTTGCCTACAATACGCAAAACAACACAGAGACAAGCTCAAAACTTCTGAAACAAGGTAATTTGGAGTGATGAGACCAAAATTGAACTTTTTGGCCATAACCATAAACGTTACATTTGGAGAGAGGTCAACAAGGCCTATGATTAAAGGAACACCATTCCTACTGTAAAGCGCAGAGGTGCGTCGCTGATATTTTGGGGATGTGTGAGCTACAAAGGCACAGGAAACTTGGTCAAAGTTGAAGCGA